>NC_047088.1:17288805-17960680 GCF_902459505.1 Geotrypetes seraphini
TGGCTGGTGTCGGTGCTCGTGCTTGAATTCTGGAGGCATATTTCGCCTGTTACGGAACTTGGGCTGGATCAGTCTGACCTGGAAACATTTGTGGCTCCTGTTGGGTGGCATACTTGCCTCCCTGTGGCCTTCCTTGTGCTGTGAAGCAGAGCTGGTGGCACCGGAGTTTACCCTGGCAATGTTCAGTGATGCTGCAAACATGGGAATTTGTCTTTGGCACACGCTGAAGCAGGAAGACGAGGTGGGAGTGGTGAGGCAGGAAATTCCTGTCAAACAGATAGAGCTGCCGTGGGAAGAGAATGAACCTTGGCACCCTCGGCGGCTTGTTTGCCTGAGAAATCCTCCTTTTTGGAATCTCTCTCCATTTTTTTTTTTTTTTTTTTTTTTTTCACGCTTCTGTATTTGCATATTTTCAATACAATGCAAAATTTATTTTAGACCTTTATCGTATCACCCATGAGCCGTCTCGTTTCCAAGCTGAAGAGCCCCAGCCCCTTTTCTCATAGGGACATCGTCCCATCATTTTCTTCGCCCTTCTCTGTACCTTTTTTTAATTTCGCTATATCTCTTTTGAGATTCGGCAACAAATACATATGATACTAATGTACGAATTTGGCCGTATGGTTTTAGAAAAACCCTTTTCGGCATGTAAGATGGGCTTTACAGACAGAAAAAGCTTTATACCACCACCTTGAGGGCTTCCTGTATGAATAGCTTACTTCAGGTGTGGCCACATTATTTTGTTAAGGTTTAGGTCAGGATTTTGCTAGTTCATTTACTTGAATATTCAGTGTAGGCCAGTGGTTCTCAATCCTGTCCTGGAGAACCCCTAGGCCATTCGGGTTTTCACGATAGCCCTAATGAATATGCATGAGAGTGTGGCACAGTGGTTAAAGCTACAGCCTCAGCATCCTGGGGTTGTGGGTTCAAACCCACGCTGCTCCTCGTGACCTTGGGTAAGTCACTTAATCCCCTTTGCCCCAGGTACATTAGATAGATTTGTGAGCCCACCAAGGCAGACAGGGAAAAATGCTTGAGGACCTGAATAAATTAATATAAACCGTTCTGGGAGAATGGTATAGAAAATTGAATGAATGAATAAATAAGTAAATAAATATAATGGAGGTGCCAGGCATGCAAATCTGCTCCATGCATATTCATTAGGGCTAGCCTGAAAACCCGACTGGCTCATAGACATTTGGCCTGGCATTCTGCTAGACTTTCTCTCGTATAAAACTGAATTTTATGAGGAGCTCCGTTTGTTTATTATCCCCCCGCCCTTATCTAGGGTGAGTTAACGCACTTCCAGACAAAATAATACATTACATTTAACATACAAATCATGTCAACACAAACATCACCATAAACAAATTACACACTTATAAACTGAATATAAAATTACATGTAGTCGCCTCAATGCCAAACATCATTCTAATCTACCGTATTTTCACGCATATAACGCGCGCATAACCATGCGCATTATACGCGTGAGCGCGTTGTACATATTTTTTTACATAGTTCCCCCCCCCCCCGACGTCCGATTCACCCCGCAGGACCGCTCGCACTCGCATTTGCGCTCGCACCCCCACAGCCTCCCCACCCCCCCCATCATGGAGAAGTTGCCTACCGTTGTCCTGCTGCTTCCTCTGCCGGCGATCTGCCCCTTCTCTGAGCCCTGCGTCTGTGCTGCTTCCTCTTCCGGCAGTCCCGCCCTTTCTCTGATGTCAGGTATATGAGTGAAAATACGGTAATCTAGTTGTCAGTTTATGGTCAAATATATTTTTATTGAGCAAGCAAGAAAACATCAAGGTAACACAACAATACAAACCAGCTCAATATGCAGAAGAGCCCCCCAATAAACCGCCCCCCCCCAACACCCAACCAACCCCCCCCCCCCCAATACCCACCCCCGGGTCCTCCTTCCAACCACAAAGTAACAAAGAATCAGAATATCAAAGTATACAAAAAGAAAAAGGCACAAAAAGGTAAGTACAACTAGTTGTCAGTTTATATACCGGGCCATCTTTCGTTGGCGCTCGACTCAGCTTACAAGAAGTCAAATGACTAGAATATACATAAAATAAGGAGAAATAAAAGATAATAAAAATTAGTTTAGTCTATCATAGAAGGAAATCTTTCAAGGTTAACAATTAGTAGGTTCTGCAGGTAAGCTAATTAGGTATTGTGAGGATAGCAGGGTTTTTAAGGTTTTCCAAAATAATTGCAATTGGCCTATCATTCTAATAACACTAGGAAGTCCATTCCAAATCTCTACCAGTTTGAAAACACAGGACCGACAAAGTTTCCCAGCTGATTTGATTCCCTTGAAAGAGGGAAACGATAATCTGGTTCTATAGGCCTTCTAATGTAAGGGAATCAGAGCTCCAAAGAAAGAATTGAGAATAGTGTCGAATACGGCTGTCCGACTGATATTTGGATTGAAGAAAAATGACCTATTAGTCCTTATCCCAGGACAAGCAGGCAGCATATTCTTAACGTATGGGTGACGTCACCGAAGGAGCCCCGGTACGGACACTTTTAACTAGAAAGTTCTAGTTGGCCGCACCGCACATGCGCGGGTGCCTTCCCGCTCGACGGAGGAGAGCGTGGTCCCCAGTTTCTGCGGAGCGAAGAAGACGCATGTGCTTTCAACGGCCGTTGAAAAGCTAGTTTCTGCCTTCCCGCTCGCGTAATTTTTCGTTTTTCTTCTAATTTTTCCCCTATTTTTACTTACAAAAAAAAAAAATAAAAAACTCGTCCAGTTTTCTTTATTTTTTCAGGCCGGCCCCGGCGGGGCCTGTTGCCACCATACAGGCCTCTGGATTCGATTTTGCGGAGGCCGTATTTCCCTTCATGCCCCCTCAACCGGGCTTTAAGAAGTGCCAGCGGTGTGCACGCCCGTTCTCTCTCACCGACCCGCACAATTGGTGCCTGCAGTGCCTGGGTCCAGAGCATCGGGCTGACACTTGCACCCGCTGTGCTATGCTTAAAAAGCGCACATTAAAAAACAGGCAGATCCAGCAACATCTTTTATTCGGTACCGGATCTGCCATGGAACCTGCTGCGACATCGACGGCACCACAAAAGTCGGCACCCACGGCGTTGACACCACCAGACCCTTCTTCGGGGTTGTTGGGCCCAGGTAAGCCGGCTAAGAAGCCTTCCACTTCCCTTGAGCGCCCTCCTGCCACAGTTGCGACACCGGCCCTCCCGGCACCGCACCGACCCCGCAAACGCTCCGCTCCGATATCGGTGAGAGCCTCATCATCGGCCTCCTCATCGCCGGAGCGTAAAGCGGCACCTATGGTACCGAAGAAGAAAAAAGCAGTACCGGTGCCCCCCCTGGATGACCACATCGCGGCCATACTCCAAAACCAATTACAGGAGCAGCTCCAGCAACAACTCCAACAACTGTTGCTGGCACCGCACCTTCCGGTACGGGACCGGTCCGAGCCTCGCACTGTCCCATCGGTGTCGACCCCCTCGGTACCGATTAATACCTCCATGCCAGTGCTCTTGGCTGAAACACCTACAGTGCATACCTGTACTGCTGCCGACCCTTCCCGGTCCCAGGAACGACATCGGTCTTCCTCTCCCGGTACCGCCTCGGTGCGCTCAGGCAAATCTCTCTCAAAAACCCGCCATGCCGAGCCTTCCACACCGATGTCCAAACGTGCACACCCTGACGTTAGAGACCCAGACTTGTGGGAAGACTCCCCGCACGGTACCGAAGAGGACGCTTCGTCAACCAACAAAGAACCCTCCATGACCGATACCGCCTCAAAACCAGAACAATCCTCTTTTTCTAAATTCCTTAGGGAGATGGCAGCAGCTCTTTCCATCCCCTTAGAATCCGACTCTAAAAAGTCTCAGGCTTTCCTCGATGCCCTAGACTTTGAGCAACCTCCCAAGGAATTTCTAAAGTTGCCCGTCCACGACATCTTACGGGAAACTTTCTATAAAAACTGGGAGACTCCCCTCACTGTTCCCGGGGCCCCTCGCAAATTGGATAGCTTGTACCGGGTTATTCCAATCCCAGGGTTTGACAAACCTCAATTGCCCCACGAATCCCTCCTGGTGGAATCTACTTTGAAAAAGTCTCAGGGTTCCAGTGTATATGCCTCCACCCCTGCTGTCAGAGAGGGAAAAACTATGGATAAATTTGGTAAGCGCCTTTTCCAAAATGCCATGCTAGCCAATAGAGCCAACAACTACACCTTCCACTTCTCCTTCTATATGAAGCATCTGGTGCAACAGCTCTCCTCCTTACAGAAGTATCTTCCTGAACGTAAGGTCCCTCTCTTCCAGCAACAAATTTCCAGCCTCCTCCAACTCAGGAAATTCATGGTTCGCTCCATCTACGACTCACTTGAGCTGACCTCCTGCGCATCTGCCATGGCGGTGGCTATGCGCCGTTTGGCATGGCTGAGAGTCTCTGACCTAGACATTAACCACCAGGACCGCCTGGCTAACGCACCTTGTCTGGGTGATGAACTCTTCAGAGAATCTCTGGACTCGACCACCCAGAAGCTCTCAGCACACGAGACCAGGTGGGACACTCTGATCAAACCTAAAAAGAAGACTCCACCTGCTCGCCCCTACAGGCAACAGTCTTCTTACCAACGCAGGTTCTCGGCCAGACCTCTCAACCCCTGAGGGAAGTCCAATCCCTCCTTCTCCTCAATGCCATCGAAGAGGTACCTCCGGACCAAAGGGGTCAGGGATTCTACTCCCGCTACTTCCTGGTTCCCAAAAAAACAGGAGACCTTCGTCCCATCCTCGATCTCAGGGACCTCAACAAGTGTCTGGTCAAAGAGAAGTTCAGAATGCTCTCCCTGGCCACGCTTTACCCTCTTCTCTCTCACCACGACTGGCTATGCTCCCTAGACCTCAAGGAGGCCTACACTCACATCCCAATCCATCCGACTTCACGTCGCTATCTACGGTTTCAGATACAGCACCATCACTATCAGTACAAAGTGCTACCCTTTGGCCTTGCCTCATCACCCAGAGTGTTCACCAAATGCCTTATTGTGGTGGCGGCCTTCCTCAGGTCTCACGACCTTCAGGTGTTCCCCTACTTGGACGATTGGTTAGTGAAAGCACCTACGTCTCCTCTTGTGCTACAAGCCACTCAGCACACCATCTCCTTCCTCCACCTTCTGGGGTTCGAGATCAACTACCCCAAGTCGCATCTGCTTCCCACACAGCGACTTCAGTTTATTGGAGCCGTCCTCGACACCACTCTGATGAGGGCGTTTCTCCCCTCAGACCGCCAACGGACCCTGCTCCACCTCTGCCATCAGGTGCTCCTTCATCGCTCCATTCCAGCTCGGCAAATGATGGTCCTTCTGGGCCACATGGCCTCGACGATCCATGTGCTTCCTCTGGCGCGACTCCACCTCAGGACACCTCAATGGACGCTGGCCAACCAATGGTCACAGACCACGGATCCTCTTTCTCATACCATCTCTGTGACATCGTCTCTTCAGCAATCTCTTCACTGGTGGTTGAACTCCTCCAATCTTTCCAGGGGTCTACTATTTCATCTACCCCCTCACTCCATGATCATAACCACAGATGCCTCCCCTTATGCGTGGGGAGCTCACCTAGGAGATCTTTGCACCCAGGGTCTCTGGACCCCTCAGGAGCGTCAACATCACATCAATTTCCTGGAACTCAGAGCCATGTTCTATGCTCTCAAAGCCTTCCAGCACCTTCTCTGCCCTCAGGTCCTTCTCCTGTGCACAGACAACCATGTCGCCATGTACTACATAAACAAGCAAGGCGGCACCGGATCTCCCCTCCTCTGTCAGGAGGCCATCCGCATCTGGACCTGGGCCACAGTCTCTTCCTCAAGGCTGTCTATATCCAGGGCGAACAGAACTCCCTGGCCGACAATCTCAGCCGCATCCTTCAACCTCACGAGTGGACTCTGGATCCTCCCACGCTCCGCTCCATCTTTGCTCGCTGGGGCACTCCGCAGGTGGACCTCTTTGCAGCTCCTCACAACCATCAGCTGCCCCAGTTCTGTTCCAGACTTTTCTCTCCTCACCGTCTGGCCCCAGATGCATTTCTGCTCGACTGGACAGATCGGTTCCTCTATGCCTTTCCTCCACTACCTCTGATGTTGCGGACATTATCCATAGTAACATAGTAACATAGTAGATGACGGCAGATAAAGACCCGAATGGTCCATCCAGTCTGCCCAACCTGATTCAATTTAAAAATTTTTTTTTTTTTTTTTTTTTTTTTTCTTCTTAGCTATTTCTGGGCGAGAATCCAAAGCTTTACCCGGTACTGTGCTTGGGTTCCAACTGCCGAAATCTCTGTTAAGACTTACTCCAGCCCATCTACACCCTCCCAGCCATTGAAGCCCTCCCCTGCCCATCCTCCTCCAAACGGCCATACACAGACACAGACCGTACAAGTCTGCCCAGTAACTGGCCTAGTTCAATCTTTAATATTATTTTCTGATTCTAAATCTTCTGTGTTCATCCCACGCTTCTTTGAACTCAGTCACAGTTTTACTCTCCACCACCTCTCCCGGGAGCGCATTCCAGGCATCCACCACCCTCTCCGTAAAGTAGAATTTCCTAACATTGCCCCTGAATCTACCACACCTACAACCCCAAACTCCGCAGGGACAGAGCCACCATGATTCTCATCGCCCCTCGGTGGCCTCGCCAACACTGGTTCTCCCTCCTGCTCCAGCTCAGCTCCAGGGAGCCCATTCCTCTTCCTGTATTTCCTACTCTACTTACACAGCAGCATCAGTCTCTACTACATCCCAGTCTGTCCTCGCTCCACCTGACAGCTTGGTTTCTCTCGGGCTGACCTCTCCAGAGAATCTGTCTCAGCCTGTCCGTCGTATTTTGGATGCCTCCAGGAAACCGGCCACCCTCCAATGTTACCATCAGAAGTGGACCCGGTTCTCCTCTTGGTGTCTACTTCATCGTCACGATCCCACCTCATTGGCGGTGGAAACTGTACTGGACTATTTGCTTTCTCTCTCCGACGCTGGCCTCAAATCTACCTCAATCAGAGTCCACCTCAGTGCCATCACTGCGTTTCATGAGCCTATCCTCGGAAAACCTCTCACGGCTCATCCCCTGGTTTCCCGGTTCATGAGAGGCCTCTTCAATGTCAAACCACCTCTGAAGCCTCCTCCAGTCGTCTGGCACCTGAATGTGGTTCTCTCAGCCCTCATGAAACCTCCATTTGAGCCTCTTACCACAACTTCACTCAAATTTCTGACATGGAAGGTGCTTTTCCTCATTGCCATCACCTCTGCCAGGAGGGTTAGTGAGCTGCATGCACTGGTTGCTGACCCACCTTTCACGGTTTTTCACCATGACAAGGTGGTTCTGCGTACCCATCCTAAATTTCTTCCCAAGGTGGTCTCGGACTTCCACCTCAACCAGTCCATTGTATTGCCTGTCTTTTTCCCTAAACCCCACTCTCATCCTGGGGAACAGGCGTTACACACGCTGGACTGTAAGCGTGCCCTGGCATACTACCTTGACCGTACCAGAGCTCACCGCACGTCACCTCAGCTCTTTCTGTCCTTCGACCCTAACCGTTTAGGTCGTCCTGTCTCTAAACGAATGCTTTCCAACTGGCTTGCTGCCTGCATTGCGTTCTGTTATACTCGGGCCGGTCTCTCACTGGAAGGTGCTGTCACGGCCCACAGGGTCAGAGCTATGGCTGCTTCTGTGGCTTTCCTCCGCTCCACGCCCATCGAGGAGATCTGCAAAGCTTCCACTTGGTCCTCAGTTCACACATTCACTACTCACTACTGTCTGGATGCCTTCTCCAGACGGGATGGGCACTTCGACCAATCTGTGTTACATAATTTATTTTCCTAATGGCCAACCATCCCTCCTCCCTCTCTGTTAGCTTGGAGGTCACCCATACGTTAAGAATATGCTGCCTGCTTGTCCTGGGATAAAGCACAGTTACTTACCGTAACAGGTGTTATCCAGGGACAGCAGGCAGATATTCTTACGACCCACCCACCTCCCCGGGTTGGCTTCTTAGCTGGCTTATCTTAACTGGGGACCATGCTCTCCTCCGTCGAGCGGGAAGGCACCCGCGCATGCGCGGTGCGGCCAACTAGAACTTTCTAGTTAAAAGTGTCCGTACCGGGGCTCCGTCGGTGACGTCACCCATACGTTAAGAATATCTGCCTGCTGTCCCTGGATAACACCTGTTACGGTAAGTAACTGTGCTTTACTGTTGATTGCTGCATTGGCTGCTGGTGGAGGCGCGAGTACTATTCAGATTTTCTCGTATCTGTTTTAAGTTGATTTGGGGATTGGCCCCAACTTATCTTTTATCTCATTTCGTGTTGTACAGCCCAACGAGGAAAACTAGGAGTTTACGTTTATTCGCATATCCAAAAATTACTGGTTGCAGATAGAAGACTTTTTTGGATAAGACTCTCGCATTTCAAGCGGGTAAACAGCAGTCCTGGTTGGGTAAATGCATTGGTGGAGCTATGTTGTCTTATGGTGCATTTCGAAAAGAAATTAAGTCAGCGCTGTTTGACAAATTCATTTCCTAAATGTGGGTATTATTGTTAGCAAAACTCTACACTGAGTATATTTAAGAAACTTATATTTTTAACTATTTGTATTTCACTGATTGTCCAGCCTTCTTCTGTGTATAAGAACATAAGCAATGCCTCCGCTGGGTCAGACCTGAGGTCCATCACGCCCAGTATCCTGTTTCCAATAGTGGCCAATTCAGGTCACAAGCACCTGGCAAGATCCCAAAGAGTAAAACAGATTTTATGCTGATTAGCCAAATCTTTTTTAAACCCTGCTAAGCTAACTGCTTGTACTACATTCTCAAGCAACAAATTAAGAACATAAGAACATAAGCAATGCCTCTGCTGGGTCAGACCTGAGGTCCATCATGCCCAGTAGTCCACTCACGCGGCGGCCCAACAGGTCTAGTACCTGGACTGTAATCCTCTATCTATACCCCACTATCACCTTTTCCAGCAGGAAATTGTCCAATCCTTTCTTGAACCCCAGTACCGTACTCTGCCCTATTACGTCCTCTGGAAGCGCATTCCAGGTGTCCACCACACGTTGGGTAAAGAAGAACTTCCTAGCATTCGTAAACCGCTTAGAAATCGTTTGGTTATGGCGGTATAGAAGAATAAAGTTATGTTATATTCCATAAAGAAGTTTGAAAGTAATACTTAAACATTATCCACTATAATAATTTCCTTAGCACGCATGCGCACTTTAAACCTGGTGGCTCCGTGCGTCCGTAGCTCCGTGGCCAGCAGAGAAATTGTATTGTAAGAGAAGAAGATGGTAAAGCATGCAACGTGTTTGGCGCGTGTGTGCGTCGTGTACGTTCGATTTGCTACGAGTGGCGGTTTACTTTACTCAGCAGCAGTTATTCTGTGCCGATTGCCACTTGATTTAAAAAAAAAAAAAAAAAAAAAAGGTAGGTGGGAGAAGGGGCACAAAAATTGACATCCCTCCTAACATCACCAATATTCCCTTGACATCCCCCTGACATCTCCACACGGACACAGAAGGACAGGGGGCCAAACAGATGGGACATTGACAGACTGACAGAAAAGGTGGCAGTGAAAGACACACACAGAAGGACAGGCGGGGAACGGGAGGGAGGGAAAGAGACAGAAAGAAAGACAGACACACAGACAGCGGCCAAGGAGAGAGAGAGGCAGAAAGACGGACAGACGGACAGCGGCCAACCAGAGAGAAAGAAAGAGACAGAAAGACACACAGACAGCAGCCAAGGAGAGAGAGAGAGAGACAGAAAGACAGACAGACAGCAGCCAAGGAGAGAGAGAGAGAGACAGAAAGACAGACAGACAGCAGCCAAGGAGAGAGAGAGAAAGAGACAGAAAGACGAACGGACGGACAGCTGCCAACCAGAGAGAAAGAAAGAGACAGAAAGACACACAGACAGCAGCCAAGGAGAGAGGGAGACAGAAAGACAGACAGACAGCGGCCAAGGAGAGAGAGAGGCAGAAAGACGGACAGACGGACAGCGGCCAACCAGAGAGAAAGAAAGAGACAGAAAGACACACAGACAGCAGCCAAGGAGAGAGAGAGAGACAGAAAGACAGACAGACAGCAGCCAAGGAGAGAGAGAGAGAGACAGAAAGACAGACAGACAGCAGCCAAGGAGAGAGAGAGAAAGAGACAGAAAGACGAACGGACGGACAGCTGCCAACCAGAGAGAAAGAAAGAGACAGAAAGACACACAGACAGCAGCCAAGGAGAGAGGGAGACAGAAAGACAGACAGACAGCGGCCAACGAGAGAGAGAGAAAGAGACAGAAAGACACACAGACAGCGGCCAACGAGAGAGAGAGAGAGAGACAGAAAGACACACAGACAGCGGCCAACGAGAGAGAGAGACAGAAAGACAGCAGCCAACGAGAGAGAGAGACAGAAAGAAAGACAGACAGACACATCTATTCTAGCACCCGTTATAAAGACTAGTAATTAATAAAACAGACCAGACCAGCACTCAACAGTCTGCACTCCTCCTCCCTAAATCTGTGAAAGGGCTTCAGACCATGGCTTGGTTAGTGGCCTCTGCAACTCATTGACACACATTTTGGAGGTAAGATGAAATCACTCGCTGCCATGTAGATGCTCATCCATAAACATACTCGATTTGCTTTTCCTTATTCTTGAACCTTTTTTTTTTTTTTTTTTTTTTTTTGCAACAAGGCGCCTGAAACGTTTGTTTTTTCAGACTCGGCTGAAATCCAGGTTTCCAAGTTTATTAAAATTTTGATTCACCTCCCGTCGTGGGGCATCTGAGCGGTTTAGAATTTAAAAAGTGAAAGTAAAAAGTAAAAGGGAGATCGGAAAAGTTAGAAGAGGAGCAACAGGATAGTGGGATAAGGTGGGAGGGAAAGAGGGGAAGCTGCTCTGGTGGCCAAAATCAAAACTGTGGCCAAAATTCGCTTCGCAATTTTAGCCGAAACTGAAAATGGTACTGCTATCTCCTCCCCACAAACAAAAAGCAGGCTCCACCAGCAAAAGCAGGCTCCATTCAGGCTTCACGCCTCCCCCCCTAAAAAAAAAAAAACATGCCTTAAATAAAAGCAGGCCCCACTTTGCTTCGCCAACAAAAGTGGGCTCCACTCTGGCTTCCCCCCAGACTTGCCTTAGAAACTCTAGTGGTCTTGTCAGGGCAGGAAGAATCCTTTCTTTTTTGAAATTGGAGCTGGCAAGTGTCTTGCCTGTTCCAATGTTAAAATGGCTGCCGCGAACTGCTGCGGCAGTCTCATGAGGCTAGAGCGGGATGTCGCAGCTGCCATTTTGATCTCGGAGCTGGCATGGGCAGGAGTGACTGTGGATCCTGCCCCAACGAGGCCACTAGAAAGAGTACCAGGTTTTTGTAAGGTGTGTTGGGAGTGGGACCCACTTTTGATTAGGGGGGTGGGAGAGTTTAGGTTTCAGCTGAAAATGCACTGGAAATTTGGGCTGACTTTGGCGTAAAAATTGAAGTTTGTGGGCCAGAAAAGCCAAAATGTTAATACAAACTGCCCTTAATTTTCTCCCACTCCTCCCTGTAGTACCCATAGGAAGGTCACGGAGTCACAAAACACTCTCTTATAGATTGATATGTATAAACCACAGTTCAGACTTGGATGGCCAAAACAGATTTTGTCCCAAAGCCTGGTTCTGCAGTCTGCCTTTTCCAATTGCACTTTCGGTTTCAGACTTCTCCATGCCGTCTCCTTACAGAGCGCACAGAAACATTTTCTTCTGTTTAAGATTTATTTTCCAGTGATACTTTGGTTACAAGAGATGGTAGGACTGAATGTTTGGAAAAGGCAGCGGATGAAATGGGAATTGAATGCCGCACATCAGCCCTTCAAGGTTGCTTGGAATCGGAACAAAATCTTCTGTTCATCTTCTAAGAAACGGGGCTAGATAGTCCTTCAGCAATGAGTAATGTACACATAGACCCTGGCTGGAGCTTCACGGAGCCCCTCTCCCCACAATCGCCATAAAAAAAATTTTGGTCACTGCAGAAGGACTGCATTAAAGATCTTTCACAGTTTTGGCAGTGTTTCTCTCCGAGCAAAGCAGCTGTTCTCCCCCCCCCTCCTCCCCGGCTTCCCTAGTGGTCTTGAAACCAAACCAAACTTCTCCTTATTCCCAGCTTTCCGAGTGGCATCTGAAGCCGGCCACGCTTTGAACACAAACAAAACTTTAAAAACTGCATTTTTTTTTTTTCCATCCTCGTGCCTCCCACTGACCTCGCCGAGAGCCTGGTGATTACGAGAGGGCTTGGTGGGGATGTCTACCAGGGCCAAATGAAAATGAAGCCAATGGTCGAAGGAGCTTTAAAACTGACCCGGGTTTGAATGTCGGACCCTGGGACCAGTGGAAGCTGTGTGTCAAGTGGTTGCACGTGTTAACGGAATGGGTGGGGGGGGGGGGGAAGGGCTTTAGATTCACTTACTGTTAAACAAGTCGGACGTGAAAATAAGAAACGAAGCTGCTACAACGAGGGATACTGGAAAACCAGTTCAGAAAATCATAATGGGACAAGAGGGGGAGACTCAAAAAGAAATATGAGAGAGGGTTTTTTCACTGAGATACCTGGAAGGCTCGGAGACAGTTTTAAGGTCCAGAGCATTGGCAGAGTTCAAGGCGATGTCATCAAGACGGCTACAGGGTTCTCTTACCCCCCCCCCCCCAATTTCTGTTTAGTATAAATCATGTTTTATTGGCACATCAGCAGTAAATACACAATACAACACGACCATACAACAAGGTCGCGAACCCCAAACGTACCATCAAACACATTTTCACCCCAACCAAAGAATCCCCCCAATCCCCACCCACTCCAAAGCCCAAACCCCCACCCCACCCCAAACCCACACCATGAGACCCAATCCATACCCAAAAACCCCCCAGCAAGAAAGGATTATGCTGAGCAAGCTGTTTGCTTAAGCCGCTCAGCACCTATCAAACAAAACAAGAGAACCAAATCCCATCCTCCCACCCACAATGTGTAATCCCCCCCTACCCCCTGAACTCCACATACGTCCAACCACTCATACCCACCATTCACACTCTCCCAAACATCCACCCACCAGCCCGGGGAAAACAGCTGAGAGCATAAGGTATCAGCAACAGAGTGAATTCAAGACCAGACTTCTGGCCCTAGGGGAAAGCGAGGAAATGTAGGGGTCCCAGGTCTGCAGGAAAATCTTCGACCGCCGGACAGATAATCGAGCATGGCGCTGCTCCAAGAGCATCAAATTATGAAAACGATTCCTCCAAGCCCAGTAAGCAGGCGCTATGTCTTGCGTCCAAACGCTAAGAATGACCTTCTTTCCTATCCAATTTCTGTTAAAATGTGCACCCGGTTTTCCAACTAGCAGGCAAGGTTCCGTGCATAGCTTTAATTAGCGAATGAGCTGCTAATTTGCAGTAATCAGCTGTATGCAAGCGTGACGGCCCCAAATTTTATAAATCCATGTGCAAATTCCTGGGAACACAATTGCTTTTACTCTTTGGTGCCAGCTTCCGCTTCTCAAACCTTTAATTCTTGTGAAGCCTTGAAACATCAAACACTTCTTCTGAAGCGACCCCCATCCCAATGTCTCACCACTTTTACCTTCCACTGTTTTATTCATTTTACTTCGATGTATTTTAAACAACCTTTCCCTCCCCGACTTCCCTTTTGTTCCATGTACGTTAATGTGAATTCGTCTAGTATTTTTAATATTTGATAAAATGTTGCTTTTAGTTACCTATTTTAATTGTTTTCTACAATCTTTTTATTTTGTACACCGTTTACACACTTATTTTGATAGACGGTATATCAAAAATAAAGAAACTTGGCAAGGAGGCATGGACCTGGCAGGGGCATGAACTGTTAGAGGCGGTTATGCATGTGATTATACAGTACCTGCAGTTACGGACTTAAGGGCCGGATTCTCATAAAAGCCGCTGAAAGAGGCGCTGGTAGGGGATGTTTTGATTTAAGTGGCACGATAATTGATCGTGCCATTAAAAAAAACGGATTTATAAAAGAAAAATTAGGCGCCCTCTGGGACTGGCGCCCGAGTCCATGGCGCGTAGCGGTGCCAAAATCCAGAGACCGAGTGTGGCGCAGTGGTTAAAGCTACAGCCTCAGCACCCTGGGGTCGTGAGTTCAAACCCACGCTGCTCCTCGTGGCTTTGGGCAAGTCACTTAATCCCCCCACTGCCCCAGGTGCATTAGATAGACTGTGAGCCTGGGAAAACAGGGTAGAAAAATAAATAAATAAATATGATGTGCAGCCATGAAACTTACATGTTATGCCACAATTTTCTTGACATTTTTCATTTCAATGCATATAGTAAATGGGCACAAGAATAGTGAAACCAAGCCATTGTGGCATCACCGATGAGGTTGGCTCTTAGGCATTGGTGGAATGAGGCATTATGACATCACAATACGAGGGGCCACTGAAAAGGTTTCAGCCCAACCAAGAAGAGAATGGGGAGAGTGTGGCACAGCCTCAGCACCCTGAGATCATGGGTTCAAACCCACATTGCTCCTTGTGACCCTGGGCAAGTCACTTAATTCCCCCCATTACCCCAGGTACATTAGATAGATTGTGAGCCCACCAGTACCTGAGTACCTGAATAAAATCATGTAAATTGTTCGGAGCTCCCCTGGGAGAATAGTAGAGAAAACTGAATAAATAAATAGTGTGAAAAGTTTCAGCCTCTGATAACTAGAGCTGTTATTGTGATGTCATAATGCCTCAGTCCACCAATAAGATCCAACCTCATTAGTGATGTCACAATGGCTCGATTGTCCTATACTTGGCTCACTTTTACTACATTTTGGGCTGTGGTTAAAGCCTCAGCACCCTGAATTTGTGGGTTCAAACCCACACTGTTGCTTGTGACCCTGGGCAAGTCACTTAATCCCCCCATTGCCCCAGGTACATTAGAGAGATTGTGAGCCCACCAGTACCTGAGTACCTGAATAAATTCATGTAAACCTTTCTGAGCTCCCCTGGGAGAACGTAGAGAAGATGGAATAATGGCACGCATTTTCAGAGGAATTTGTTGGAAAAGGAAGGCGGCAGCCCCTAGAGGGCCGAGGCCTAGGAGCCAGCTCTGTCTCCTCTGGCCTCAAATGCTATCCAATCTGAACCGTCTCCAGCTGCCGGTTGCAGGTTCAGATCCCTTTCATCCTGCCAGGAAAAAGAGAATGCCACGATAACAGTGTTTGAGCTTACACAGGTCCCTTAAGCTGCCCATTTTTGGACTAAACATGTGTTGCTGTATGTGGGAAGATGCCTTTTTTTTTTTAAGTTTGTATCCACGGGATACTCTGGATTGCAGAAATAATGTTCCCAGTTTACAGAAAGACACGCTTCCTGTTGAGAAATCTGATACCACAGTTGGGCCCTTGGCTCAGTATTAAAAACGCTGCTGGCGCAAGTGTGCAGGGCTCTGGTTACAGCCTCATAACTCCTCTAATCAATAAAAATCCTATAAGCCAACGAGAGAAAAAAAAAAAAAGAGAGTGCCAAAGTGTATGCTATGACTCAGATTTTCTATTTTCCATGAATTTTTGTTACTCTGCACAAAACCACAAAGCAAGTGCTTTTAATTACTAAGCATGTGATTGCAATCTTTAAAGAAGAAGAAGAAAAAGCCCTATTTCAGCACCAACGTAGCCGCAATTCAAAAGTTCAGACTTCAGTTGTTGGTTTTAAGCCAGACCTTTACTTAATTCTTCTTGACAAAACAACAATGTAAAGATTGTATATTATGTAGGCCTTAGCAGGGAAAACAAATCGATTTTGCAATCTGAAATGCTACCGAACAAGTTGGGCCAGTCCTGTGGCTCGACATATTATATTTGATGCCAAGTTTCCTACCCTTCTCTCCTTCACAGTGGTGTCCGTGTTTTTGCTCTCAAACGTTTCAGTTATGTTTTTTGGGGGTTCAGGTTTCTTCTCGGGCAGCTCTCTTGCTTGTGTTTTTTAATCGTTGCCTTTATTTAAAAATGGGTTGATGTGCTCCCAGTGGCATAGTAAGGGTAGGTGGCTATCCCCGCACCCTCCTCTCCATGTCCCCACTATTTCCACATCCACCCACCCCCCATTCCACACTTGTGCTCCTCCCTAGCGCAAGTGGCTTCTACAGCATGCTCCTCGCTCCAGCATTGGATTTCCCTCTGAGGGCACTTCCTGGCCCCGTGGCCTGGAAGTGATTCAGAGGGGAACCAGGCTGGCGCAAGCAACAGGCAGAAGTTGCTTGCGCTGGCAAAGAAAATAACAGAGGGGGGAGGGATGGTAGGGCAGGGTGGAGAGGCGCCAGCGGCCCCGCCGACTTGGCGCCGGGGCGGTCTGCACCCCCTTGCCCTTCTAGGGTGCTCTCAAGGCACTCCTGCTCTTTCTGCAGGGGAAGGAGAAGCTATTAGAGATTCATAGGCATCTGCTGGAGAGGATAATTGGTTTGAGCCTAATCTGGAGTGCTTGTCATCTCTTCTAAACACTTCTTTTTGAAGTGAGTATCTTAGATCCTCACCCCATGTGTCTACTACCGTGTTTCCCCGAAAATAAATAGTGTTTTATATTAATTTTGGGTCCAAAAAATGCACTAGGGCTTACTTTTGGGGATGTCTTATTTTTTTCCATGTACAACAATCATCTTTCCCTTCCTCTCCTCTACCCAATTCTTCCTCTTTCCTTTCTTCCCCCCACCAGTTCATCAGCTTTCCTCCCCTCTCACCCATCCCCTTGTGCAGCAGAACCCCACCGACCCTCCCACCGTGAGACTGACCTACCTCTGCTCCGAGGCCTCCTTAAGCAGCAGGGGTGGGGGTTGCTGAAACGACGAGCCTAATTTTTTCAGCAAATCAGGCAGCACTAGTGTCAGGGATGGAGTCAGGGACTGTCGGGTTCATTTGGGGGGAGGGGGGGCTTTGGGGGGGGGGTCGATCTTAACTAGGGCTTATTTTTGGGTTAGGGCATATATTAGGAGCATCTTTAAAAATCATGTTAGGGCTTATTTTTGGGACAGGGTACTACTACTGTGATTTTTGCCGATGTATGAGATTTTTATGTTGTGCAAACTCTGAAATATGTATGTAATACTGTGAGCCGCCTTGGATAAAGGTGGTTTAAAATGTTTTAAATAAATAAATCTATGCAATAACACAACTCGCAAACTCCACAAGGGACCTAGATCAATAACGTTCTTCTCAAGGTAGCGCGTACTCAACTACCCTGCTATGCCCTCATGCATAAATATTTTTATCAGTATTTTTAAGGATCCTCAGCGGCAGCACTTGGGGCTCAATACCATCTCCTTGCCCCAAGCTTCAACTCTTCATCGGGTCCTATCATAACTTGTACAATTCTATTACTTTTTATACTTTTTGCATTTATAATTTTTGAAATTCTTTATAATTATTTAAATTAACACTTAAAAAGCTATACTTAGCTTTTTGTCATGTGGTCTCTGGCCAAGGGATTGTCATACCGACATGTCACACTCTCCAAGTGACCCCTATCCATTTCTAATAAGTCACAAAAACAGCATTTCATTTCTTACCCATGCACTAAATCGCCAGCAAACACGACCACTCTGCCTATAGAGATGGCGGCGGCGTTCATTACAGGAATTAAATAGAGCCGAACCCGAGTGCACTGTACACACTTGATTACGTGGCAACAGCGTCACGAGACAGCTTGCCGGTTTTAAAGAGATAGTAACATTTTAGAACTGGAACCGTATACGCTATCTCAGTGGTTCCCAACCCTGTCCTGGAGGAACACCAGGCCAATCGGGTTTTCAGGCTAGCCCTAATGAATATGCATGAAGCAAATTTGCATGCCTATCACTTCCATCATATGCAAATCTCTCTCATGCATATTCATTAGGGCTAGCCTGAAAACCCGATTGGCCTGGTGTTCCTCCAGGACAGGGTTGGGAATCACTGCTCTATCTTATAACAAGAGCCCACCACCCAGCACAGCTAGATGAGGGAACCCCACTCTAATTCACCATTTAAACCAAAAGGTATCACAGTGTTTAGGGAATAAATCCATCGCTGCTCCTTATAGTTTAGCAATTCGTCACTATTATAAATAAATAGCATTTCTATACCGCTACCAGACGTTTTCAGCGCTGTATATTAAACTCACAGAATCCCAACAGATCGCTGCCTGAGCTCTGTTTGCCGATCAGTACATCCTTTTGTTTTTGGTTGCTTGCTCCTTCCCTTAAATTATAAACTGTTTGGAATGGGGAAATTTTTCCTCTCTGTACCCTCGCTTCCTTTCTGTTTTTTTTTTTTTTAATGAACTGGCAGTTTCCTCCTCCACCTTTGTACTTCTGTTGGCTTTCATCACAACTGTCCAGGGATTCACCCCCCCCCTCACTAAACAAACCCATTGTGGCCGGTGCGTGACAATTCTGGTCTGCGGATACTGGATCAAGGCTCCTTTCTGAAACCTTGCTATCTTGGGCCCTGACGCTGGCCACTAGGTGTCGCCCTTACGGGAGGCACATCTGTTCCTCCCTCAGGGATTGCCAGCACTGCCTCCATAGCACCTGCAGCTGACCTGAGGAGTGGAAAACCTGATTTGGGGGATGGAACTAGGGATCTCCCGCATACAGTACTCTGAATTTGGTGTCAGGTCAAAAGCGCGCTGGGACAAAGGCGCGCGCAGACAATTAAGCGCAGCGCGGAGGTGCGCGCCGCAGAAAATTACTGTTTTTACGGCTCCGACGGGGGGCGTGGGGGGAAACCCCCCACTTTACTTAATAGAGATCGCGCCGCGTTGTGGGGGCATTGTGAGGGGTGTGGGGGTTGTAACCCCCCACATTTTACTGAAAACTTCACTTTTTCCCTGTTTTTAGGGAAAAAGTTAAGTTTACAGTAAAATGTGGAGGGTTACAACCCCCCAAATCCCCCACAACGCCGGCGCGATCTCTATTAAGTAAACTGGGGGGGGTCCCCAACAAAACCCCCCGTCGGAGCCCCTAAAAACTGTAATTTTCTTTGGCGCGCACCTCCGTCTTGCGCTCAGTTGTCGGCGAGCGCCTTTGTCTTTCGCGGGGTTGTCTATGAACCTCTGAATTTATCTCCCGAGTGCTGGCCCATCCCACTTCTCGCTTCTGCAGGTGCCCCAGTCGCTTTGTGGTACAGCGACATTGGTTAAATTTTATATGCATGTTTCTTAAAGAATTTTCTATACTTGCTCTATGATTAGAGTGGTATACAATTAAAAAAAATAAAGTTCCTAATATCGAAAATGACACCATTTCCAGATAAAACAAAATAAATTCATTCAGACATTCATAAAGGATAAAGCAGGTGCTCCACTAATATTCGGTATGCATTCTACGCAATGAATATTCATGAGATTTGGTACCTATTTGCAAATTTTGGTTGCCTGGAAAGCTGGATCTTTTTGTAGCCGAGGGCCTGATTGGGTTTTCCTGGTAAAAACCCACCCACTCCACTACAGACCAATAAATGATTTGTTGCCATTTTTTTTCTTGTCTGTAGATATTAGTAACCAAAGATGTTCACATGGAAACAAGGAATTAATTTGCAAATGCCTTTTACTCTTAACAATGTCTCTATAGAGATTGTATCCTTGTTAAAAATACTTGGTATCATTATTGATAACAATTTTTCATATCATGAACATTTAAATAACATCGTTAAATCATGCTTTTATAGACTTCGATTGATTCGTTCAGTCTCAAAATTTTTAGAACCTAAATCGCTAAACATTCTACTTCATTCTTTGATCATTTCTAAACTGGACTATTGTAACTCTCTTTTCTTAAACATTACCCAAAAAGAAAAAAAACGCTTACAAATCATACAAAATACCGCCATTAAACTCATTTATAAAGGAAAAAAATATGACCATGTGACTCCCTTCTTAATTAAATCACACTGGCTCCCTATTAATCATCGGATTACCTATAAAATTCTATTGTTAACTTTCAAAACCTTAGACACCAATGAACCCCAATTCATAAACAAATTACTTATCCCCTATACTTCTTCACGTTCTTTGCGATCAAATAACCACAAACTTCTAACTATTCCTTCGTTAAAAATCATTGGAACCCGTCGTCAGGATATGTTTTCTGTAGTAGCACCTCAACTCTGGAACTCTTTACCTTTATACTTAAGAGAAATAAATAACTTAAACGACTTTAAAAAGAATTTAAAATGCTTTTTATTTAAAGACGCTTTTAATATTTAAAATTATCCAAGTGCTCTTTTTATATCTCAAGATCCGTTATATTGCCGAATTCTTATTTTATGATATAATTTTTAAGCTAAAATTTCTGTAATTTTTATGATCTTTGTATCTTCTAACATTTAATTTGTAATTGTATATTTTACTAATATGATTTTATCTTAAAACTTAATGTATAAATTGTTAAATTTTTAATATTTTATGTTATTTACTGTTTCAATATTGTGTTCACTTACAAACTGTAATTCGCTTAGAAATAATCTAATTAAGCGTTTAATCAAATATAAATAAAACTTGAAACTTGAAACTTGAGTTGTAGGGCCATGAAGGGTCCTTGGGGTTGGTCAGCTTGGCAGAAGTGAGGTGCACTTTGTATTTAAGAATCAGAGTGAGGGGGCTCCCTGCCTTTCCTTGCAACTTGCTACTCCTGTTTCTCTCTCTCTCTCTAGTTGAAGAAGAAGCAAGTTTATGTGGACAAAGTGGAGAAAATGCAGCAGGCTCTAGCCCAGCTTCAGGGTGCGTGCGAGAAGCGGGAACAGCTGGAACACCGACTCCGAACCCATCTGGAACGAGAGCTGGAGTCTCTCCGGATGCAGCAGGTAGGCCCTGGGTGAACGGGAAGGAGAAAGGGAATGGGGACTTGTATACTGCCTTTTTGGGGGCTTTGGCATTCAAGGTGGTGGGCACTGGAGGATTAAGTGACTTGCCCAGGGTCCAGGATTTGATCTCGCAACCTCAGGAGTGAGCCACAGCCCTTTCCAGGAGCAGTGTGATGGCAGTGTCAGGTGAAAAGCGCGCCGGGACAAAGGCGCACGCAGACAATTGAGCGCAGCACGGAGGCGCGCACCAAATAAAATTACTGTTTTTAGGGGCTCCGACGAGGGGGCGTGGGGGTACCCCCCCACTTTACTTAATACAGATCGCGCCGCGTTGTGGGGGGGTTTGGGGGGTTGTAACCCCTCACATTTTACTGAAAACTTCACTTTTTCCCTGTTCCCTGCAAACTGGCATCACCCCCCACTCGCAAACGCCACCCCCCTGCGAACCGGCATTGCCCCCCCCCTCACGAACACCCACTCGTACTGAAGCCTTACCCCCATCTGGCACCGGCACGCAGCACCAACCCACAGGAGGTGCCGGTGCCTGAAGCTCTTGCTGCTTGCCGGACTGGGCCTTGAGCATCTGCGCACGCTCAAGGCCTTCTGGCTCCCGCCTCTCTCCGAGATTCTCGGAGACAACGAGAGCCAGAAGGCCTTGAGCTTGCGCAGATGCTCAAGGCCCAGTCTGGGAAGAGGCAGGGTCTTTGGGCACCGGCACCTCCTGAGGGTTGGTGCTGCGTGCCGGTGCCAGATCGGGGTAAGGCTTCAGTGCGGGCAAGCGGGCATTTGCGTGGGGGGGGGGGTGATGATGGTTATCGGGGTGGCGGCGTTTGTGGGCGGGAGCGATGCCAGTTCGCAGGCAGGGAGACTCGCAAAGCGAGTCAACGCTCGGTTTGTGAGTCACGATTTGCGAAAATGTTTCGCTCGTCTTGGAAAACACTCGCAAACCGAGGTTTGACTGTGTAAGATTAACATTTGATACACTGTAATTGTGAAAGTGTCAAAAACCGAGGCCAGTGCACTTACTTTGACTCCGTAGAGCAGGGGTCTCAAAGTCCCTCCTTGAGGGCCGCAATCCAGTCGGGTTTTCAGGATTTCCCCAATGAATATGCATTGAAAGCAGTGCATGCACATAGATCTCATGCATATTCATTGGGGAAATCCTGAAAACCCGACCGGATTGCGGCCCTCAAGGAGGGACTTTGAGACCCCTGCCGTAGAGTGTTAAGACGAGAAAGATGTGTACGGAGCCTCTACAATTCTCTAACAGTCTCCGTCCAAGCAACCCCTATTTGAGCTGAAGAATTTTGAAGCGAAATCTAAATTTTTTTGCTAGATGTTTTTCGTAGGGTTTCCCCCGCTTGTGTGACGTATGATTAGCATCATGGATTCATGTCTGTAGCTCATCTGAAATAGGCCGTCAAGGTGTGAAAACAAGCCGAGGAATTCAATATGTGCAATCTTTTGTTTTGAATTTCCCTGAAACAGCGACAGGGCACTTCGCAGACAGTGAGCACGCCAGAGTATAATGCCACAGCTCTGATGGAGCTCCTGAGAGAGAAGGAAGAACGCATACTGGCGCTGGAAGCCGACATGACCAAGTGGGAGCAAAAGTACCTGGAGGAGAGTGTGATGAGGCAGTTTGCTTTGGATGCTGCGGCCACCGTAGCTACCCAAAGGTCAGTGGACGTACGGAACGACATTTTGTGGGGGAGACTTTGTTTACAATTTCTTGGTGCAGGCAGTCCCCGAGTTACAGACGTCTGACATAAGTACAACTCGTACTTAAGAACGCAGTTGTGGCTTCATTTGATTTCACTGAGCAGTCTTTCCAGTGGCACAGACTCCTACACAGATTCAGGAACGATGCCTGGCCACATTAAGAACAGTGTGTGGTTGTGCGTGCTGTACCTTAGAGGGAACACTGGTAAAACATAAGAACATAAGCATTACCTCTGCCGGGTCAGACCAGGGGGTCCATCGTACCAGTCCCGCAGCGGCTCCCCAGGTCCATGACCTGTAAGTTCTCCACCACCTAAATTGTTTATACCCTAATCCTGAAGTAACCTGCATAGTAACCCTCTATCTATACCCTGTAACCCCTTTCTCCTTCAGGAAGTCATCCAATCCCATTTTGAAACCCAATATTGACCTCTGTCCTATCGCCTCTCCTGGAAGCGCATTCCAGGTGTCCACCACCCTCTGAGTGAAGAAGAACTTCCTAGCATTCGTCTTGAATCTGTCTCCTTTCAGTTTTTCTGAATGCCCTCTTGTTTTTGATGTCCCCGCTAGTCTGAAGAATCTGTCCCCCTCCACCTTCTCTATGCTTTTCATGATTTCATAAGTCTCTATCATGTCCCCTCTAAGTCTCCGCTTTTCCAGGGTAAAGAGCCCCAGCTTCTCTAGCCTTTCAGCATATGAAAGGTTTTCCATGCCCTTTATCATCTTTGTTGCTCTTCTCTAGACCCTCTTGAGTATCGCCATATCCTTCTTAAGGTGCGGTGACCAGTATTGGACACAGTTGGGACAATTGGCCCTTTTGTCAGCTGGACGCAGAGGTGACAGTGTTTCGAGACCCAGCTCTCATGCTTTCAGCAAGTCCATGACCCGCAGAGGGACCAGAAGGGGTTAAGCCCATGGCTCGCGGTACACGGACGCTTTTCAGACGCCCATCCAGTGCAAACTTGGTGTGATATTGGGGGTTGGGGACAAATTTTGTTCCTGTGTCATTCTCTAAACCTGAAGTGGAAGTGTAAAGAGAGATCTATATTCTTTAGAGTCTCGGCGTCTGAAGGTGCTGGTGTTTTTTTTCATTCCTTTTCCTTATTGGGCCTTGATGTGCTGGACCTTTCTGATAGCATGGACTAGATCCCCTCCCTAATGTGTCTATTCTCTATTTACCTCCCTTTTTTTAACTTAATTAACTTCGATGTACAGTGGAACCTTGGTTTACGAGCATAATTCGTTCCAGAAGCATGCTCGTAAACCAAATTGCTCGTATATCAAAGCAAGTTTCCCCATAGGAAGTAAGGGAAACTGCTTTGATTGGTTCCACCTCCTCCCCCCCCCACGAGGCTACCGGCGCTGCTCCATTCTCCCCCCCTTGAGGAACCCCTCCCCGCGATCCAGCTTCCCCCCTCCCTGCGAACCGGCATCCCCCCCGCTCGCGTTGCCCCCCCTCCACCGCGATCCTACTTTCCCCCCTCCCGAGCAGTCAATGACACCCTTTACCCGACTTGGCACCAGTGCCCGAAGATCCTCCCTCTTCTGGCGCGGCTGGGCGGTGCGTCAGAGATCCTCCTTCTTCTGGGCTGGGCTGGGCTGGACTGGCTTTGAGCATTTGCGCATGCTCAAAGCCTTCTAGTCTTGCTCTCAATCTCGGAGAGAACGAGACCAGAAGGCTTTGAGCATGCACAAATGCTCAAAGCCAGTCCAGCCCAGCCCAGACCAGAAGAAGGAGGATCTCCGACGCATCGCCCAGCCCAGGCCGCGCCAGAAGAGGGAGGATCTTCGGGCACCGGCACTGGTGCCAAGTCGGGTAAAGGGTGTCATTGACTGCTTGGGGGGGGGGAAAGTAGGATCGCGATGGAGGGGGGGCAACGAGAGCGGGGGGATGCCGGATCTCTGGGGGGGATGCCGGATCGCGGGGGGGGGGGGGGGCGCTCGTATTGCGAGGCACCAAGTTTGCGAATGTTTTGCTCATCTTGCAAAACACTCGCAAACTGGTGCACTCGTAAACCGAGGTACCACTGTATTTAAAAACTTTCTGTCCCCTACTTCCCTCTCGTTCCACTTATGTCAGTGTGAACTTGTCCAGTATTTTTAACATTTGATAAGACATTTCTTTTAATTCGCCCCTTTTTAATCTTACTTTATTGTATACCCTTTGGACACACGTTTGATAGACGATATATCAAAAATAAAGAAACTTGAAATTTCCTTATTCAGTTCCTGCTCTTTTCAGGCAGCTCTGAGGTTGGTAGACTGGAAGCCCTGAATATGTATAGCCTAGAGCAGGGGTGTCCAACCTGCGGCCCCATGAAGTATTTTGTGTGACCCCGGTTGAGGGCGATGCAGTGTTTTCCTCTGCTGCCCCTGGGTGTTTACCATCTTGCCGGCTCCCTCCTCTGTCTTGCTGCAGCGTTTGCGCGGCCCCAGAAACATTTTTTTCAGCCAGTGCGGCCCAGGGAAGCCAAAAGGTTGGACACCCCCTGCCCTAGAGGAAAGGAGGGACAGGGGAGATATGATTCAGACGTTCAAATACTTGAAGGGTATTAACGTAGAACAAAATCTTTTCCAGATAAATGAAAATGGTAAAACCAGAGGACATCATTTGAGGTTGAGGGGTGGTAGATTCAAGAGCAATGTTAGGAAATTCTACTTTACGGAGAGGGTGGTGGATGCCTGGAATGCGCTCCCGAGAGAGGTGGTGGAGAGGAAAACGGTGACGGAGTTCAAAGAAGCGTGGGATGAACACAGAAGATTTAGAATCAGAAAATAATAGTAAATATTGAACTAAGGCCAGTACTGGGCAGACTTGCACAGTCTGTGTCTGTTTATGGCCGTTTGGTGGGGGATGGGCTGGGGAGGGCTTCAATGGCTGGGAGGGTGTGGATGGGCTGGAGTAGGTTGTGACGGAGATTTTTGGCAGTTGGAACCCAAGCACAGAACTGGGTAGAGCTTGGACTTGGAAATCAATCATGTTTATTTTTATTAAAAATTGATATTCTGCCAAATCTAGCAAAATACATACAAATCATCCAATCAGTAAGATAGTATCATATTGCAGTCTAATTGCCTGAAAACCTCTCAACTAGTGAATATGGCCATTTGGAAAAGACTCAATCCTAAAGGCTTGATGAAAGAAATGCGTTTTTAGTAACTTTTAAAAAAGTTTTAGGATTAACTTCCGTAAGTATCAAACTTGGAAGTTGATTCCGAAGGCTAGGAGTTTAAAAATAGAATGTCTTCAATTAAAATGAGAATCTAGACGGGTAGAATTTGCTTGGCAAAATGATCAAAAATCCTAGTCTTCGAATTCTTGTATGGACTGTAAAGCATAGCTCGGTAACTTCCACTGGGTTAAAAGGGGAGAGTGTGGCGCCGTGGTTAAAGCTACAGCCTCAGCACCTTGAGGTTGTGGGTTCAAACCCACGCTGCACCTTGTGACCTTGGGCAAGTCACTTAATCCCCCCATTGCCCCAGATACACTAAGAGAATGATACGGTGGTGGTTACCCGCGGCTAGCCGTGTTTAGCCACGGGTAACCCGCCAAAACCCGCGAGTTCGGGGACGAGGCCATTCACCGCCCCGTGGAGCGGTGAATGGTAGCACGGGACGGTGAACAAGGAGTGAACGCGCGGTGAATGAGCGTTCGAACCGGCAGCCCACTCCCTCCCGCCGGCCGTCCATGCATCTCCCTCCCTCCTTTTCCCTTACCTTTTCTTCTTGAAACTGGCGATTTCTATAAGGCTACGAGCTGTATTACAGCCGGAGCCTTGAAGTCGCGTCGCGTTGCCTGCTGGTAAAAGTCTCCTCTGGCGCAACTTCCTGTTTCCGGTTGCATCGGAGGAGACTTCTAGCGGGCAACCTGACGCGACTTTAAGGCTCCGGTTGTAATACAGCTCGTAGCCTTATAGAAATCGCCAGTTTCAAGAAGAAAAGGTAAGGGAAAAGGAGGGAAATGCATGGCTGGCCAGCGGGAGGGAGCTGGGGGTGGGGGAGATGGAGAGGAGAAGACGCTGAAGACGGGGACGGGGCGGTGAAAGGGACAGCGGAGACGGGGGCAGTGCAGAGGATGGTGGTCTGGGGACGGGGCGGTGACGGGGACAGAATTTTTCCCCGTGTCATTCTCTACACTAGATAGATTGTGAGCTCGCCGGGACAGGCAGGAAAAAATGCTTCAGTACCTGAATAAACTCCTGTAAACCGTTCTGAGCTCTTCTGGGAGAATGGCACAGAAAATTGAATAAATAAAATAAGATTTACCTGCCTGGCACAGTGATTGTTAACTTAACTCTGATGTTCTCACTTGTCACTAGGGATACCACCGTCATTAGCCACTCTCCCAACAACAGCTACGACGCTTCTCTCGAAGCCCGCATCCAGAAGGAAGAGGAAGAGATTCTCGTGGCTAACAGAAGATGTATAGATATGGAAGGCAGGTAAGCTGGGTGGCTAGTGTCTGAGGGGTCGGGGGGGGGGGGAGGTTTCCCAGAGGAAACAAGATTCTTAGAAATATCAGAGATGGTAGGCTGGACCAATGCAAGGTTGATGCGGCGATACTCTAGTTGAATATGGAAGAGATGGTGGCCATGGAGGCGAAGATGAGAGAGAATTCCATTTGGGTGAGCAAATTTTCTCTAGCCAACTGGTCAGTCATTGGAAATGTTTATATAAAAGGAAGGCCTGCCAGCGAAACTTTAGTGAGGTGCCTGTGTCATTATTTTTTTCTTGGATATACTTGTATACCGTGTTTCCCCAAAAATAAGACCAGGTCTTATATTAATTTTTACTCCAAAAAAACACATTAGGGCTTATTTTGGGGGATATCTTATTTTTTTTTTTCCCAAGTACAACAATCCTCTCTCCCTTTCTCCCCCCCTCCCCATGTGCAGCATCTTTCTAGCCCTCCCTCCCATCCCCCTGTGCAGCAGAACCCCACCGACCCTCCCACCGTGAGACTGACCTACCGTACCTCCGAGGCATCCTAAAGCAGTGGCGGCGGAAGCGCTGTAAACAGGCTGCTTCGTGGCCTTCCCCGCTGGGGCCTTCCCTCTGCCGCATCATGCGGCAGAGGGAAGGCCCCAGCGGGGAAGGCCACGAAGCAGCCTGTTTACAGTGCTTCCGCCGCCACTGCTTTAGGATGCCTCGGAGCAGAGGTATATCAGGTGTCGATGAATCGATGAGACCAAATTTTTCGGCGAATCGGGTAGCACTAGTATCAGGGATGGAGTTGGAGACATTCGGGGTGGGGGACTTTGGGGGTCAATTGTAACTAGGGCTTATTTATATTAGGAGCATCTTTAAAAATCGTGCTAGGGCTTATTTTCAGGGAAGCACGGTATCATCCTTTCATGTCTGCAGTGCCCGTTCCGGCAACCGTGTGTCTCTGTATGCATAACCTTGCTCCTTCTCTTCGGTCCCCCAGGATAAAGACACTTCACGCCCAGATCATTGAAAAGGATGCCATGATTAAGGTCCTTCAACAGCGATCTCGGAAGGAAATCAACAAGACTGACCAGCCCTCAACCATGAGACCATCTAAATCCTTAATGTCAATAGCTAATGCTGGCTCTGGTCTCCTGTCCCATTCCTCCACCTTGAGTACCACGGCCATCATAGAGGATAAGCGAGAGGACAAGAGCTGGAAAGGCAGTTTAGGTATTAACTCCATTTGATTCTCATACAGTACCTCTCAAACCAGTCCTTGAGGCACACCTAGCCTATCGGGTTTTCACAATATCCACAATGAATTTTATGTATTTATATATTCAGTTGTCTCTACTGTTCTCAGAACAGTTTAAATTAATCTATTCAGGTATTCAAGCATTTTTCCCTGTCTGTCCTGGCGGGCTCACAGTCTGTCTAATGTACCTGGGGCATTGGGGGATTAAGTGACTTGCTCAGGGTCACAAGGAACAGCGTGGCTTTGAACCCACAACCTAAGGGTGTTTTAACCTTTAACCACTATTCCACTCCAGAAATAAAAAATGTAGTAAAAGTGAGCAAATCCAGCCCATTGTGACATCACTGATGAGGTTGGCTCTTATTGGTGAAAAGAGGCATTATGACATCACAATAACAGCTCTAGTTATCAGAGGCTGAAACTTTTTCACATTGTTTACTTATTCAATTTTCTATTCTGTTCTTCTAGGGGAGCTCCAATTGGTTTACATAAATTTATTCATGTGCTGAAGCATTTTTCCCTATCTGTCCCAGTGGGCTCACAATTTATCTAATGTACCTGGGGCAATGGGGGGATTAAGTGACTTGCTCAGGGTCACAAGGAGCAGCATGGGTTTGAACCCAGAACCCCAGGGTGCTGAGGCTGTAGCTTTATCCACTGCGCCTCAAGCCCCTCCCAAGGGATGAGGCCTGAGGAGTCTGAGGAAATCAGGGCCTTCCAGATATCCACTTATTGCAGATTCAGTCATGGGATGCAATTGACGGGGCTCAATTGTTCTGCGTGCATTTGTCCGTGCGTGGATTTCTTGGTGTGCCGAGAAATCTGTATGAAAAAAAGGAAAGCCAAAGTGGATACATAACGGATATACAAGAAAGTCTGATTATAACATCAAAACAAACTGGGCAGCCACCGTGGCTGAAGAGAAGCGTCCGGTGCAAAGTTATGGATGAAGTGAAAAGGACGCTGTGGGAAATGTTGGCAAAAGGGCGATGGTTGATGATGTCAAACGAGCCTAGTTTGTTTTGATTTTACATCAGACCAGGGCAAATTAGGAGGCCTTAGTCTTGGAACACATAATCAAACCCAGGCAGATTTTTAGCTGTAAAAAGGCGCAAACGTATTTATAATTAAGGAAGAAATCCAGTGGCCAAGTTTTTTTAGTTTGTGTTCAGTTAAGAAAAAATGTTAAAAAGCATTTTTTTTTCCCAAACGAAGGCCCCCTTTTTTGTCTGAAGTAGAGAATGACACGGTGACAAAATTCATCACCGTCCCCGTCCCCGCGGATAACCGCGGGAAATAATCCCATGTCATTTTTTAGTGTCTATTTCAACCTCAGTCCTTCTACACCAGCATTCTTCAAAGCAAAGCTTGTGGGTCAGTGGTTGTGGTCATTCATATTCTGATTCTTATGTGAGCCAAGGATAATGAAGCCATTGTGACATCACTGATGTGATTGGCTCTTAGGCACTGGTGGAATGAGGCATTATGACATCACAATATCTGCTCTGGATACCAGAGACTGTCATTCTCAACCTCAATCCTTCTACACCAGCATTCTTCAAAGCAAAGCTTGTGGGTCAGTGGTTGTGCCCAATTATACTCTGATTCTTCCCTCTCTCCTTAAAGAATGACATGAAGATGGTTTCCCTGGGCTAAATGGGCTTGCTGGCTCCCTCCTGATCACCCCCTGTTATAGCTTTAAACTGCATTACAGTGAGATTTCTGTTAGACACCAGAGGGCATTTTGGGAAAAGAGATGGGATGGGATTTGATTTACTGCCCTTCTGTGACAGACAAAGCAGTTTACATATTACAGGACACTTCCCCCTCTCGATTCGCGGTTTTGGGACTCGCAATTTCAATTATTTGCGATTCCCTAAAACCGGAATCACTCCCGCCTCCCGGACCTCCCCGGACCTTGCCTGGTGGTCTAGCGGTCTTTCGGGGCAGGAGAGATCTTCCTACGCTCCTGCCCCGTGCAGATCACTCATACAAAATGGCTTCCGTGAGTTCCCGTCGTAGTCGCGAGAGACTACGAAAACTCATGGCAGCCATTTGATTTAGACACCACTAGGCACGATTCTGTAAATGGTGCCTAACTTTGAATCCACAAGTCCAGGGTTTCATAACCTGGGTATCTGTGGACAGGTTTCAGGGGGTCCATGAGGGTCAGATAAAAATGAACATTTATATTCGCTATACAGCCTGGTACTGTGGATTTTTCTCGCAGATAACGAGAGAGTAGATGTAGTAGTAGATCCTTTACAACAGGGGTAGGGAACTCCGGTCCTCGAGAGCCGTATTCCAGTCAGATTTTCAGGATTTCCCCAATGAATATGCATTGAAAGCAGTGCATGCAAATAGATCTCATGCATAGTCATTGGGGAAATCCTGAAAACCCGACTGGAATATGGCTCTCGAGGTCCGGAGTTCCCTACCCCTGCTTTACAAAGTTGCACTAGCATTTTTAGCGCTGACTGCAGTGGTAACAGCTCGAACACTCAAGGCAGCCTGCACTAAAACACGCTAGAGCGGCTTTGTAAAGGAGGACGTTAATTTGCACAAGTGAATTGTATTTCAAAATTATAACGAGTGGCCATTACTTTTTGCTTTAAAAAGGAGTGTTTTTTTTTTTAGATAGTTTACTTTAAAGTTTAATAATACTTTGTGTACGTCATAAATGTTTATCAAATCTCGAGAAATAAAGTGCATTATAGTCATTGCATGCAATGTTGTGTCTATGTGAATACAGTGTTCCCCTGCGAATTCACGAATCGCGGACTCACTAATTTGCCGCCTTTCCCGTACTAAATTCAGTCCCCCACCAATCAGGAGCTGAGTGTCAAAGCAGCTCCTGATTGGTGTAGCCTGACTTTAGTAACAGGAAGAGGCGGTCGGAGCAGACCGTGAGTGATTTTGCACCCGCCGGCGCCCCAGCTGCCCTCTCCTGCCTTTTAACCGTATTTGCGGTTTTTCAAAATTTGTGGGCGAATTTCGGGAGAGTACTGTATTTCTGGGGAAGGGGGGGGGGTCCCTAGCTTTCATCAGATTCTTAAAGGGGGTCCCTGACTCAAAAAAAGGTTAAGAAATCACTGCATTAGTTAACAGAGAATTTCAACCTCTGCCCAAATCATAAAACCATCCGAAGAAAAGCAGAGCCGTCCAGGTCTTCAAACCAAAGGTAATTTATTGGCATCCCCGACACGGATCGTGTTTCGGCTAGGAAGCCTGCTTCAGGTGTCCTAAAGTCTCGTGTCATAAATGAATCAACTCACATACGATGTAAAAAGACTGAAAGAATTATGCGCTGTCGTACAGGCGTAATCAGAAATGGTCCGTGTTGAGCCTTGAGGTTGTTCCCACACATTTGGAAGCCAATAAATGACCTTCGGTTTGAAGACCTGGACGGCTCTGCTTTTCTTTGGATGGTCTAACTTTGAATGACCTGCGGTAGGTGCTGTTTCCTTAGGCGCGATTTATAGAATCGGGCCCTTTGTGCTTAAAACGCTAAACAGATGAACAGTTTAGCTGATCCTCCAAGCTGGGACGAGCACGACGTCTGCCTTATGATTCTGTTTTCCTGGTGCACTTAATTTGAAACATTTCGTGCTTTACCCAAGGTGTTCTCCTGGGCACAGAATATCGAACTGAATCCATTTCTTCCACGCCTTCGCCAGTACTTCCTTCCACTCCCCTGCTGTCCGCGCACTCCAAGACCGGCAGCCGAGACTGTAGCACACAGACAGACCGAGGGACAGAGCAGAATAAAGCCCCACCCTCTAGCGTCTCTCCAGCACCTGGGCGGCTAAGTGCTCCAAGTCCCGGCGTGTACAGCACGGACAAAACAGGTATGTGGTACGCCCCTAATTACAGTTGTATGCATCTTGCTTGGTGTCGCCTCATTTTAGGGGGGGGGGGGAGCAGAGAGAACCCCTTATGTTGCGAAAATACTGTATCTGCAGCGAAGAGTATGCGGCCGGAACACAGCTGCCTATAACTGCAAGATTTTAGGGCTCCTTTTACAAAGCTGCGCTAAACGCTAACGCCAGCATTGAGCAAGCATTAGTTCTGGCCGCCTAGCGCGGGTTTAGCGTGCGCTAAAATGCCGCCTGCGCTAAAAACGCTATCGTAGCTTTGTAAAAGGAACCCTTAGTGCTATGACCTGTTTTAACAAGATATTAAGGGGCAGTTTCCTTATGCATCGCAATGCAAAACACTGCAGTCAGATTAATATACGGAGCTTTGCCATTGCAATAGTTTTTCTTTGTCTGTTTATTCATTCATCTATACCAGGGGTTAGGGAACTCCGGTCCTCGAGAGCCGTATTCCTGTCGGGCTTTCAGGATTTCCCCAATGAATATGCGTTGAAAGCGGTGCATGCAAATAGATCTCCTGCATATTCATTGGGGAAATCCTGAAAACCCGACTGGAGTACGGCTCTCGAGGACCGGAGTTCCCTACCCCTGCTCTATCTAACCCCTTACAATACATTGTAGGAGACCCCTTATATCAGTGGTCTCAAACCTGCGGCCCGGGGGCCACATGTGGCCCGCCAGATACTATTTTGAGGCCCTCGGTATGTTTATCATAATCACAACTGTTTCTTGATCATATGTCTCTTTAGCTATAAATGACAATATTATTATTAAGACTTAGCCAAAAGGAAAGATTTATAAACTATTAGAGTTTTACCTCATGCAAAATTGTCATTTCTGTAATAAGACATTAACTATTTTTTCTGAGGCCCTCCAAGTACCTACAAATCCAAAATGTGGCCCTGCAGAGGGTTTGAGTTTGAGACCACTGCCTTGTATATACTGTTCAAAACTCATAGACGTCTTAGGTTTCTACTCCCAGCAAGGCTTTGCGGAAAGCAGAAGAAGAGTAAGAATTGTTCCATTTGGGTCCCCTTCCTCTGGAATTCTCTTCCAAAGCACTTATGATAGGAGTTCTCCGAAATCTGAATTTAAGAATGGAAGTTCTAGATCAGGGGTCTCAAAGTCCCTCCTTGAGGGCCGCAATCCAGTCGGGTTTTCAGGATTTCCCCAGTGAATATGCATGAGATCTATGTGCATGCACTGCTTTCAATGCATATTCATTGGGGAAATCCTGAAAACCCGACTGGATTGTGGCCCTCAAGGAGGGACTTTGAGATCCCACTTCTAGATCAAGGGGTCAGGACTGTTTGACAGGTTGTGATGTAGAAATTCTCATAACTAGGAGTTGGGTTGGTCTGGCAGGATGGTCACAAAGAGGCTTTAGAGCAGGGGTAGGGAACTCCGGTCCTCGAGAGCCGTATTTCAGTCGGGTTTTCAGGATTTCCCAATTGAATATGCATTGAAAGCAGTGCATGCAAATAGATCTCATGCATATTCATTGGGGAAAACCTGACTGGAATACGGCTCTCGAGGACCGGAGTTCCCTAACCCTGATCTATACCAATGGTCTCAAACCCTTTGCAGGGCCACATTTTGGATTTGTAGATACTTGGAGGGCCTCAGAAAAAAATAGTTAATGTCTTATTAAAGAAATGCCAATTTTGCATGAGGTAAAACTCTTTATAGTTTGGCTAAGTGTTAATAATAATATTGTCATTTATAGCTAAAGAGACAGATGATCAAGAAACTGTTTTATTTTACTTTTGTGATTATGATAAACATACCGAGGGCCTCAAAATAGGACCTGGCGGGCCGCAAGTTTGAGACCACTGATCTATACGGTTCTCCCAGGAGAGCTCAATGGTTTACATGAATATTCAGGTACTCAAGTGTTTCCCCTGTCTGTGCTGATGGGCTCCCAATCTATCTAATGTACCTGGGGCAATGGGGGAGGGGGGCTTAAGTGACTTGGCCAGAGTCACAAAGAGCAGCGTGGCATAATTTTGCCAGTAATTCTTCTTTTTCCTTGCTTTAATGCTTTTAAGTTTCAAAGTTTATTTTTAATCTTGATATACTGCCAGGAGAATGAAAAATCCATCAAAGCAATTTACAGCGATTTATATAAAACAGAAAAATAACTATAATATAAATAGGAAAGGAAAGCATTAAACATTGGGTGTACAAAAACGCATTCAAATTCCCAATAACATTGAAAAGCCGCTATTGGGTGGGTGCCATCAAACCAACAGGCAAAGACGTGCAGTCTGGATCAAATGCCTCTGCAAATAGATGTGTAGTGAGGCGGCTGTTAAACTGAGATAAAGAAGGCTCAAGCTGAAAGGCTGGGGGGAGGAGGCCAGCTTCCAAAGATGGGACCCCATCACATTAAACGCTCTGTTGCGGCTAGAGGAAAGACGAACAGGACGAAGAGAGGGTACATGGAAGAGCCAGCTTTGGTGGACAGTAAATAAAGTTCAAGATATTGGGGACAGATATGACAGTTACTGTACCTGGTTTTAAGAAAGGTTTGGACAAGTTCCTGGAGGAAAAGTCCATAGTCTGTTATTGAGACAGACATGGGGGAAGCCACTGCTTGCCCTGGATTGGTAGCATGGAATGTTGCTACTCTTTGGGGTTCCGGAATCTTTTGTTACTGTTTGGGATTCCAGAATCTTGCTATTCTTTAGGATTCTGAATGGAATGTTGCTACTCTGGGGATTCCGCATGGAATGTTGCTACTCTTTGGGGTTCCGGAATCTTTTGTTACTCTTTGGGATTCCAGAATCTTGCTATTCTTTAGGATTCTGAATGGAATGTTGCTACTCTGGGGATTCCGCATGGAATGTTGCTACTCTTTGGGGTTCCGGAATCTTTTGTTACTCTTTGGGATTCCAGAATCTTGCTATTCTTTAGGATTCTGAATGGAATGTTGCTACTCTGGGGATTCCGCATGGAATGTTGCTACTCTTTGGGGTTCCGGAATCTTTTGTTACTGTTTGGGATTCCAGAATCTTGCTATTCTTTAGGATTCTGAATGGAATGTTGCTACTCTGGGGATTCCGCATGGAATGTTGCTACTCTTTGGGGTTCCGGAATCTTTTGTTACTCTTTGGGATTCCAGAATCTTGCTATTCTTTAGGATTCTGAATGGAATGTTGCTACTCTTTGGGGTTCCGGAATCTTTTGTTACTCTTTGGGATTCCAGAATCTTGCTATTCTTTAGGATTTAGAATGGAATGTTGCTACTCTGGGGATTCCCCATGGAATGTTGCTACTCTTTGGGGTTCCGGAATCTTTTGTTACTCTTTGGGATTCCAGAATCTTGCTATTCTTTAGGATTCTGAATGGAATGTTGATACATCTTGGGTTTTGGCCAGGTACTAATGACCTGGATTAGCCACCATGAGAACAGGCTATTGGGCTTGATGGACCATTGGTCTGGCCCAGTAAAGCTATTCTTATGTTCTTATGTCGTTTATAAACTACAGTAAAAGAAGCATACGTTATGCGGAAAGACACAGGTAATCGTTGTTCCTCGTGAAGGGGTGGGTTGGTGACATGATCAAACCGTCAAACCCCAGAGAGAAGGCAAATGGCTGCGTTTTGATCTAGTTGCAAACGCTGGATATTCTTCTTATGAACATAAGACATAAAATCAGATTTCTATACCGCACAACCATGAAGTTCAAAAGATGAATTGAAGAACAAAAAAATAGAAAGAATCAAGAAAATCTAAAAGATTATAAATTTTGGAAAAGGGATAAAGTTTTTAGTTGACTTCTGTAATGTAAATAGGAGTGTGCCATGACGAAAGACCTTGTCGCGAGGAGCTGCTTGAAAGGAGCGAGCGCGATCGTGGCATTTCTTGCTTTTGTGGAAGTCCCGGGAAAAGGGCAGCGATCAAGACACGTTAAGAACAAACGAGTGACTGGCCGGCAAACTCAATGGAGCATCGTTTTCTCTTATCTCATCTTCCTTTCTTGTTTAAGATCTCTTCTCGTAATTTGATTTTTGAAATTACGAGAAAAAAATGGAAGAATATAAGAGCATAAGAAAAGGATCCACCTCTTTCGTATGGTTTTAGTCCATCTAGCCCAGTCTCCTTGCCAATCCAGGTCAGAGTAACTGATTCCAGGGCAAACAGTGGCTTCCCACATGTCTGTCTCAGTACAAAAGGGGATGAGCAGCTGAGGTCATGTGGTTGAATGCAGGGGTAAAGGGGATGGGGCTTGATGTACGCTTTTTCTGTATGTGGTTACAATCATAGTGGTCTACATATTTTAGACAGGCACTTATTTTGTACCTGGGGCAATGAAGTGTTAAGTGACCTATCCAGAGTCAGAAGGAGCTGCAGTTGGAATTGAACTCACAACCTCAGGGTGCGGAGGCAGCTGCTCTAACCACTGGGCCACTCCTACTTCCAGTGGTCTATGTTGCTAACTCCTCCCCTTAGTGTGATGAGTTTCAGTCTTTGGTAACCAGAGCTGAGATTGTGATGTCACAATGGCTCATTCCACCCATAAGAGTCAACCTCATCAGTGATGTCACAATAGCTTGATTGTAAAGAGTAACAATCGGAGCAGTTTACATATTTTGTACCTGGGGCAACGAAGTGATAAGAGACTTGCCCAGAGTCACCAGGAGCTGCAGTTGGAATTGAACTCACAACCGCAGGGTGCGGAGGCAGCTGCTCTAACCACTGGGCCACTCCTACTTCCAGTGGTCTATGTTGCTAACTCCTCCCCTTAGTGTGATGAGTTTCAGTCTTTGGTAACCAGAGCTGAGATTGTGATGTCACAAGGGCTCATTCCACCCATAAGAGTCAACCTCATCAGTGATGTCACAATAGCTTGATTGTAAAGAGTAACAATCGGAGCAGTTTACATATTTTGTACCTGGGGCAACGAAGTGATAAGAGACTTGCCCAGAGTCACCAGGAGCTGCAGTTGGAATTGAACTCACAACCGCAGGGTGCGGAGGCAGTTGCTCCACCATAGCGGTAAAATGAAGGGTAAATTGCTGGACTGCAGAAACCAAAATGACATCATACCAGTAATATTTACCACAAACATGTAACTCCAGATGCTAATACCAGTTTTTGGCGCAGAGATTAAACTGCTGGTCGTACACGTCCATGTGATAAAGCATTTGGTCTCCTCTGTTAGAACATTTTCTGCATGCAAATTATTTGCTTACAATTTGGTTACAGTTTTGGATGCCAAATTTTTTTCCAAAGTGATAAGAAACTGCGAATGTCTTTTTTTTTTTTTTTTTTTTTTTTTAATTGAACTCTTTAGCTTCTTGCAGACATGGTACGAGGACGTATTAGCCCCGTTTTACATTTTATTGCCCCCAACATCTGGATTGTTGTCGTAAACACTTTAAATGTATCTGCCTAACATTCAAGATCCTACATGGCATTCTTCCTCCCCTAATTCCACTATCCTGGAATTCTTCGAGACCCGACACTACCAGATCCGCCCACATACTCAAACTATCTTTCCCCTCGTTAAAAGGCATCATGTATGCAGGTAAATTAGGGAAATCCCTTTTCTTCAAATTCACAGAGCTTTGGAATAACCTCCCAGCCCCGCTGCGGAACCTAGGCTCATTCCAATTATTCCGAAAGCATCTGAAAACCTGGCTTTTCTCCAAAACGTAAAGCTATCTATTTAAAATGTAAAGCTAGCTATCCTCTTCACAACCTCTAATTTCTTATTATGTCCTTCCCTCATTTATTGAATTACCTGTAAACCGTGCCAAGCTCTATCTTTATGGAGATGATGCACTATACAAACTTAAGGTTTCATTTCGTTTCTCTTCCTCTTTCTTTATTTTCTCTCTCCTCCCTTCCTCTCCCTTTTTTTTCTCTCTCTCTTCCTCTCTCTCTCTCTCTCTCTCTCTTTTTTCCTCTCTCTCCCTCTCTCCTTTTTTTCTCTCTCTCTTCCTCTCTCTTCTTTTTTTTTCTCTCTCTCTCTTTTTTTCTCTCTTTCTCTTTCTCACTAAAAGACAACATGTATGCAGGTAAATTAGGGAAATCCCTCTTCTTCAAATTCACTGAGCTTTGGAACAACCTCCCAGCCCTGCTGCGGAACCTCGGCTCATTCCAATTATTCCAAAAGCATCTGAAAACCTGGCTTTTCACCAAAACGTAAAGCTATCTATTTAAAATGTAAAGCTAGCTATCCTCTTCACAACCTCTAATTTCTTATTATGTCCTTCTCTCATTTATTGAATTACCTGTAAACCGTGCCAAGCTCTATCTTTATGGAGATGATGCACTATACAAACTTAAGGTTTCATTTCGTTTCTCTTCCTCTCTCTTTATTTTCTCTCTCTCCTATTTTTCTCTCTCCCTTCCTCTCCCTTTTTTTCTCTCTCTCTTCCTCTCTCTCTCTCTCTTTTTTCCTCTCTCTCCCTCTCTCCTTTTTTTCTCTCTCTCTTCCTCTCTCTTTCTCTTTCTCACTAAAAGGCATCATGTATGCAGGTAAATTAGGGAAATCCCTTTTCTTCAATTTCACTGAGCTTTGGAATAACCTCCCTGCCCCGCTGCGGAACCTAGGCTCATTCCAATTATCCCGAAAGCATCTGAAAACCTGGTTTTTCTCCAAAACATAAAGCTATCTATTTAAAATGTAAAGCTAGCTATCCTCTTCAAACCTCTAATTTCTTATTATGCCCTTCCCTCATTTATTGAATTTACCTGTAAACCGTGCCGAGCTCTATCTTTATGGAGATAATGCAGTATACAAACTTAAGGTTTAGTTTAGTTTAAATAGACCCAGTGGGTTATTCCGCTTACCCACTGCTATTTGTGTTTTTAATATTTTGTTGAACTAACCTAGACTGAAGTTTGATTCTTTTCTTCTTTGTCTCTTCTCCAACAGACGGTGCGGGATTTCAGTGCAGTACTCTGGAGAGAAAGCTTCCGCCGCCACCTCTGGGGCAGGACCTCACGGACAGCGAAATGGTGGAATATCTCATCTGAAGACAGCCCAGGACTTTAGCTGTGAAACGTTCTGTTTCAGTGAGAATGTTTTCAGTTTAAAAATAAAGAAAAAAAAGAGACCCACTCCCTCCTTCAGCTATGTATGAGAAAAAATATATATACAGATAAATTATTCAGCACCAGTAATGTATTCTGTATCTTAGTTTTGAAGGTTTCGTACTGGAACTGTGGATGGTGGAACCAACTCGCAGTCTCTGTGTGTGTTTTCTACTGAAGGAAATGAATAAGAATTAAGTTTGGAATCAAGGAGGCGGGTTGCGTATTTCAGTTGGGCCCCCCCCCATCTCTGTATGGACTGGGGGGATCGCTTCCTCTCTCTCTCCTTGCTGGCCAAGGACTTGAAGGGACGTCATCTGTGTGGTGGACTGCAGGAACAGTCGACCTTTCCATCCGCACAGCAGGGCCGTTTCTCCTCTGTGCCCTGCCAGCTGAAAGACCCCAACCAAGAGATTGATCAAAGGCTGCTGTCAGTATTAATACAGATTTAATGGTTAAAATCAGCCACGGCTGGTGTTACCAATATATGGCAGTGTGCAGGTTCACTGAGCAGATCTGCCTGGCATGTGGGTGGCATCAACGTGCTTGCCCAGCTGCTGGGAGGGGGGGGCATTAGCCCATTGAGGAGTTTCCTACAAGGACCGGTGGCTTCAGAATGGGGAGTTTTTTTTAGCGTACTTTAAAAAATCCCGTTTGAAACTGGTTTCGCCTACACGGGCCACGTTTTAACAAATGCAATCCCTGGTATCGGAAATTGCTTAATATCGTTACATTAGTAGAAATACTTCATGAAAAAGCATTGCAAACGTATCTTTTCTATATGAATATATCCTTAACCGTTTAGTCGTTTGCAAAACAAAATATCGTGAAGGAGCTGGCAGCTTTCATTCGTAACGTGTGTGTACATTCACTGAACACGATTGTCATATATTTGTCATTTCTGCAGTTGAATTCTGTAGTGTTCCTGATTATGACTTTTGTATTGATATGCATTCTCTAAATGTTTTATTTTTTATCTACATTCATGTTATAGCAAACGTATATCGGTTTGAAAAATAAGACAGAGTTGCAGTTTGCAATCCGTGTTAGGCTGTGGCCTCTTTGGCCTCTGTTCCGCAAAGTCCTTTTGCCATGTGATGTTTAAAATAAGACTGCCTGAAGCAGTTTTTGTCTCAGCTAGAGGGAAAGGGGTGGATAGTCTTGCTTTTCGCGTGAAGTTTGCTCTTCTGAAAGCTTGTGTGTAATTTCTGTGAATTTTTAGAATAGAGGCGGTAGACGTGCTTTAGTAAGAGGTGTTCCCTCTATTCCATGTCACTTGGGAAGATACTCTTAAGACATGAGACTTGGAGAACTTATCCCTGTTTGTGAGGCGAGGGGGGGGGCGGGGGGATGCGGTCTTTGGAGACCATTCAAGTCACTCCGGCCCATGCATCTTTCAGTGGCGTGGAGTCGATGGTCCTGAGCTGGAAACGGAGAAAGTATTGCCTTCAGCACTTTCCAGCCGAGGGGCTGGAGCCAGGAAACCGTGAATTGAACCCTTGAATGTACAGTATTTGACTTGGTTTAATTTAAATGCCGACCTTTTTATTTGTGAGTGAAATGAAGGAATGCTGATTTTTTTTTTTTTTTTGCAGCTTAAATGGAAGTATTTTGAGATATAATGGCTTTTGTTTTGTCTGCACCTGTGACTTTTAAAGAGCAGCCGAGTGCAGCTGAATTTCATGTAGTTTTTAAACTTATTTCATTCTCTGGGTTTTTGTTTTTTTTTTTCCCTTAAAACATGTTATTTGTACAGTGTTGATTTTTATATAATATAGGTAGGGCAGCAAAATTTTCAGGCGGCCAGAGGCCTGCAAATCTTTTGAAGTTTGAAACTCTTGTGTGTTTGTGTGATTCCCTCACTGGATGTACACGTGAGAATGCACTTATACTGGCGTGTCATGCTTTTGACAATATTTGAAAACGGGATCACAGAAACTGTTCAGAATTTAAAGGCGAGCTGCTAGACGGTTCCTCACATCTTACCTTAAGACCTAAGATTGTCTGGTGCCAGGCATATAGTGTGAGCGAGCTGACGGTGAGACCAGACTGCATAGCCTGCTTGGCGTAATTGGATTTGCGGTTGGCGGTAGAGACAAGGAGGGGTTGTCTGGTTTGCATATTGGATGGAAGAGTCCGAGACTCCTCCATTTTACCCTGGCAAGTCACGGGTTCTCCCTGGGTCTCACGTCATCTGCTCGTAGTCAGTAGTGGCAGAAATGTGGTCTAAGGTCCTCCTCTAAAGCACAGCACCACATCCATGCAACATTACCGTTCGACATATTTCTAAAGCCGATGTTCAGTTGGGACCAATTAAGATGTTTATTCTATGTTGCTGTTTTGTATTGGGGGGTTGTAGGACCGGCTTATTCACATTGACCTACTTTTGAGGGAATAAAATGGGGAGCTTTAATGTCTTACATTGTTAAGCTGTTTTGCTATATCATTTTTTTATTTTTTTTTTAATAAAGAAAGTGGGTCCGTGTTACGAAGGAATCTGGCTTTGTCCATTTTTATCACGAAGGCTTCTGTTGCAGTACGTGTGAGAAACAACGTCGTCTCTCTCTGCTCAGCTTCGCGCTTCGGAGCAGAACGCGTGCGCCCTGCAAGCAGCACGCCCCTGCTTTTGTAGGAGGAAGCCCTCGGCTCCGTTTTAAAGTGAGCGGACTTTCTTCCCAGTGGCGTGCGCCATTTTAATCCCCAGATATCTCTATACGAATTGCTTAGCCATTTTCTTTAGCTGTTTTGAGAGGGGAGGGCACTGGAGTGTGGTTTTCAACATTGGCAAAAAGTTTTGACCCTTTTCCAGCTGGCATCTTTTCCTCATATCGATGTCCCTCTCTGGTATATAGGAGAATTGTTTTGGTGAGCGCAAAAGCAATGAACGTGACCGTCCATGAAAATGCATTCCATAGTACAGAACTTCACAATGTCTCCTGCTGTTCATTGGGGGTGTCTCAGACTGTTGTACCTCCCTAATAGCGATCAAGGAGAGAACCCTTAGTGTTTTACCTAGAAATGGCATATTTTCTTTGTGGTTCTGGAAACTTCCACTGTTAAACGTCTGGGCTAGGCCAACGTCTTTTACTGTGCTCTTGAACAGGGATGCTCAAGTCACTGAAAATAATCTCACTCATACAAATTTAAATTCAAATATACTACATTCATAATCGTCGTACTTCACATATGCTTTGTAGGGACTATCCCCATCGCGGAGCTTACCATCCAGTCATTGCTTAAGACAGGATGGTAAGCTCCTGCGATGGGGATATTCCCTACAGAGCATATGTGAAGTACGACGATTATGAATGCAAAATATTTGAATTTAAATTTGTTTGAGTGAGATGATTTCCAATGAATTGAGTATCTTTTTTTCTCCCTCATTTTTTGAGATATTAAATACTCTGTCGTAGATGACAAGGCTTGAACAGGGATATATAGCTTCGGTCCTTGAGTGCCTATAGCAGGCCAGATTTTCTGGATACCCACCATGAATGTGCATGAGGTAAATTTGCATGCACTAACCTCCGTTGTATGCAAATCATCCTCATAGAAACATAGAAAAATGACGGCAGAAAAGGGCCATAGCCCATCAAGTCTGCCCACTCTAATGATCCTTAACCCTCTGAAAGATCACACTCTGATGACCCATCCCTTTAACTCTACCCTCTTAGAGATCCGACATGGGCACCCCATTTATTCTTAAAATCTGGCATGCTGCTGGCCTCGATCACCTGCACTGGGAGCTCATTCCAATGATTAACCACTCTTTCGGTAAAGAAATACTTCCTGGTGTCGCCATGTCTTTGTGGATACCCTATAAACCAGACCTGCTGGTGGCACTTGAGGATCGGAGTCTCCTTTCCCTGCTCTTAAAGGATCTTTTGGGGCACTTGGTGGGGTGCAGGAGACGTCAGCCACAGCCCTGAAGGGGTGAAACCAAATTATCTAGGAAGCACAGTGCTGTATGACAGAATCTGAGGAGCGTATTTCATTTTGAACGGGATTAAAGCCACGCCCATTCGGGTCCCTGTTACCTGCTCTGGTGAAGATGCCCACACGGTGTCTCACTATATCTCAAGTATTTGCTGGGCAAACTTTTTTTTTTTTTTTTTCCATGGTTAACTTTTTACAAGTTTTGTAACAGAAAGATTATTTTTGCACTGTTCTGCTTTTCTGTTGCTGTGCTCTAGAACTGGAAATAAAAGATTCTAATCTCTAGCTCTGGTTGCTTTTCCTGTGTATTCATTCCAAAGAGGCATACGTTTATTTAATTTCTACACCTATGCTGGAATACTCGGCCATTACAAAGCACTAGTTCTCATCTTCGAAATTAGTAGTAATCTGCCCTACGAAAGCTGAATTCTGCAGAGAAGGAAAGATGATTGCTTTGTGACTACATTTGTTTAGAATGTTTACTTCTGTGTATGTATGTATATATATATATATATATATATATATATATATATATATATATAGTATGTATAATATGTATAGTATGTATGTATAGTATGTATATATATATATATATAGTATGTATAGTATGTATGTATAGTATGTATATATATGTATATATAGTATGTGTGTATATATACAGAACATAAGAATTGCCGCTGCTGGGTCAGACCAGTGGTCCATTGCGCCCAGCAGTCCGCTCACGCGGCAGCCCCCAGGTCAAAGACCTGTGCCCTAACTGAAACCAGCCCTACCTGTGTTCGTTCTGGTTCAACAGGAACTTGTCCAACCCTGTCTTGAATCCCTGGAGGGTGTTTTCCCCTATAACAGGCTCAGGAAGAGCGTTCCAGCTTTCTACCACTCTCTGGGTGAAGAAGAACTTCCTTACTTTCGTATGGAATCTATCCCCTTTTAACTTCAGAGAGTGCCCTCTCGTTCTCTCTACCTCGGAGAGGGTGAACAACCTGTCTTTATCTACTAAGAACGAAAAACAAAAGGGAAAACCAACACAATCTGCAGTGAGGAAGAGCACAAAGAAAAACTGCAGACAAACGTGCAAGATGCAGGCTATGTTTATTGTATCAATTATTGATTGCGGTTAATGTTATCACTTTTAAGCAAACCAAGGGACCCGACATGGTCTATGTTTCGGTTAACACGCCTTCATCGGGGGTCCCAGGTTGACAAGGTATCAAATTAAACCGATTTAAACAGGCTCATGTTTATTTTTGTTTGCAGTTTAATTTGATACCTTGTCAACCTGGGACCCCCGATGAAGGCGTGTTAACCGAAACACGGACCGTGTCGGGTCCCTTGGTTTGTTAAAAGGTGGTAACATTAACCGCAATCAAAATTTGATATACAGTGCTCCCCCGGTCATTCATGGTCGGCGATTCGTGGTCCCGGTCATTTGCGGTATTTTCTGACCGCGAATGTCCAGGCAGGAGAGGGCAGCCAGAGCGCCGGCGAGTGAAGGAAATCACTCGCGGTATGCTCTGACCGCCGCTTCCTTTACTAAAGTCAAGCCTCACCAATCAGGAGTTGCATGTCAAAGTAGCTCCTGATTGGTGAGGCCCGACTTTAGTGCAGGAAGAGGCGGTTGGAGCATACCGCGAGTGATTTCCTTCACTCGCCGGCACTCCAACTGCCCTCTCCTGCCTCTCCGGCTGCCCTTTCCTATCTCCCCCACTAAAAACCATATTCGTGATTTTTCAAGGTTAGGGGTTTCCTGGAACTGAACCACCGTGAATATCGGGGAGAGTACTGTAATAAACATAGCCTGCATGTGTATGTATACATACACCAATAAATAAAGAGATACAACCGTATACACTGGCATAAAGAAAACAAAAAAAGCACGCTGTTGATTTGTTTAGCAAGAACTCACATTCATCCAATAAAGAAATCATAAATACAGAAAATGGAATGGAATAAAACAGACCTCGTACACTGACAGCCGGAACTGCACTGACTGTCTTTTTAGCTGTGTGATAATTTTTGAAAAGTCCTGCTGTTTATGAGAGAAGCTTTTGTTAATTTTTCCCCTGATGTAGCCTTGATGAGAAAGCGAAACAGAAGTGCTTACTGTCGGGAGAAAGTCGTCGCGGTAATCTGTGAAGAAGAAGCAAGAAACGGATTGCCTCAAGCAGACGGTTGGAAGCTACATTTTTTTTCCACACTCTATTTCTATGAATGCTATAATGTAGAGGCCATTTTTCCCAGCTGTAGACTTGTCACGAGTTTTATGAAGTGGAAACTTGATAATTATCCAGTTTTTAAAGAAGAAAACAGTTTTGAAATAAAAGTTTAACTAACAGATGAGAGACTGATATAATATTGACATATGGAGTTCTTTTCAGACCTGTGATACTACGGATAGCTTAGGGTACGAGGTCTGTTTTTCTCCATTTTTTTGTATTTATGATTTCTGGTCCATATGTTATTCACTGTTTTCTATTAAAAGCCATAGTTAATATAGTGAAACCGTGAATAACATGGTGGGATACTTGGTCTGTTCCTGAAGGAGAGGCAAAACACGGTGAAGAAAGTGCTGGGAATCAGCGATTTTCTCTGTAAACGCTTGGAATCAGCGATTTCTCTATGCAAGCTGATGTAACTTGGGGGAAGGAGCCAGCAAGCTAAAAACCGTGAATAATCGAAACCGTGAATGCTGAAACCGCGAATAAGGAGGGAGAAGTATAGTTGATTTCTTTATAGGATGAATGTGAGTTCCTGCTAAACAAATCAGCGTGTTTTTTCTTTTGTTTATTCTCTCTCTCTCTCTCTCTCTATATATATATATGTGTGTGTGTGTGTATCACTAATAATAAAACCCTAAGTACACATGCGCTCTCCTACATGCGTGATCCGTAGCTTCCTGGTTGGCAGAATGTTAAAGGGTGCGATGCGTGCGCACGTTCAGAGCTGACCGGGGAGAGAAGGAGGCGGCGGCAACCGAGCTAAGGAGCTAGGGGAGGGAAGGCCACAACTACTGCCGCTCCCTGGTTGCACGGTCTTCTCTGCCGCCACTCTCCCCTCTGAGTCAGAGCACCTTTGCAGCTCGCAGGAGCTGTGTTCTCTGCCCGTCTGGCGGCAAACCAACACCCCTTACCTATGAATTTAAGTTTGTTGGGCGGGTCGAGGATTAGGATTTGTTTATTCGCTGCCATGGCACTGGAGGCTGGTGGCGCTGCTGCAGAGAGGGGGGGAAAGGGGGGGGCAAAGGAAGGGGAGCGGGGAACAGGAGGGAGGGAAAGAGACAGAAAGATAGACAGACACAGCAGCCAAGAAGAGAGAGAGAAAGACAGACAGCGGCCAAGGAGAGAACGAGACAGAAAGACAGCGGCCAATGAGAGAGAGAAAGAGACAGAAAGACACACACACAGTGGCCAACGAGAGAGAGAGAAAGAGACAGAAAGACACACAGCGGCCAAGGAGAGAGAAAAAGACAAAGACACACAGATAGCAGCCAAGGAGAGAAAGAGACAGAAAGACAGCAGCCAAGGAGAGAGAGAGAGATAGAAAGACAGCGGCCAATGAGAGAAAGAGACAGAAAGACACACAGTGGCCAAGGAGAGAGAGAGACAGAAAGAAAAACAGCGGCCAAGGAGAGAGAAAGAGACAGAAAGAAAGACAGACACATCTATTCTAGCACCCTTTAATGTAACAGGCTTAAAGACTAGTATATATATATATATATATATATATATATATATATATATATATATATATATATATATATATACAAAAGCAGAGGAGCGGATCCCAGATGAATAAAATGAAAACTTTATTGAGTCCAGAATACCCGACGTAGGCCACGTTTCGCCCCAAACTAGAGCTGCATCAGGGATTTGTATCTAAAACATACATTATAAATAAGGGATCCATTCATACAATAGTAACATACATTAATAAACATTTTCTTAAGTGTGAGGTGGTATTTGAATGCACATAACGTGAGCAAACCAAAGTGCAACATGCCTTAAGAGAGTTTGTAAAAATATTTACATACCAATGAATTGCAATTCATTGAATAATCAATGGAGGAATTAAAGAAGAAACTTAGTAGAGGGGGTGCAAGAAGCCAGTGATTAAGCGAGGTGCTGTAAGGAGAAGCTTGTTAGAGAATATTTAATTTGGATTTCCACCAAGCCTAAAATACTTAGAGAACTATTTGGTTTCCAGCAGGTCTAATAGTAACAGATTTAAGAGTGAACAGAGATATAACCCAGCACAAATCTGCACAGATTTAGAATAAGGCAGAATTTAAAATGTATGCCTAGCTCAAAATAGAAGATCAGTGGTCAGCAGAGATTAAATCACCCAGGCAATGCCCAAAAAAATTCAGAATGGCACAAATGAAAACTTTGACTAAGTTCAGAAGAGAAGCAGGTCTTGTCCTAAGGCAGAGATCTCAAAGTCCCTCCTTGAGGGCCGCAATCCAGTCGGGTTTTCAGGATTTCCCCAATGAATATGCATGAGATCTATGTGCATGCACTGCTTCCAATGCATATTCATTGGGGAAATCCTGAAAACCCGACTGGATTGCGGCCCTCAAGGAGGGACTTTGAGACCACTGTCCTAAGGTGTATCAGAAGAGAAAATACATCTGGCGCCCAACCCTGTCCTGGAGGACCACCAGCCAGTCAGGTTTTCAGGACAGCCCTAATGAATATGCATGAAAGAGATTTGCATGCAATGGAGATGATAGGAATGCAGATCTGGTCCATGCATATTCCTTAGAGCTATCCCGAAAACCCGACTGGCTAGTGGTCCTCCAGGACAGGGTTGGGGACCACTGCACGCCTACTTCCCATAGCATGCATTTGAAAAAGGGGTGTGGCCATGGGAGAGGCATTCCAAAAAGTCAAATATTGAGTTATATAATACTGCCTTAGTGCACTTACTCCCTCCCCCTTTTTAGTGCCATCTGCGATGGTAACAGCTCCAATGCTCATAAAATTCCAATGAGCGTCGGAGCTGTTACCACCCCTAACCGGCATTAAAAACCTGGATCCCAGCATTTATACCAGGTTTCAGCAGTTATAAATATGGTATCGAAAGTTAGGGCACAGGAGCTGATGCCAAGGCTCCTATAGGAAGGGCAGGCACCCTTTATATAATAATGCTTAGAGGTGGTATAGGAGGTGGTATAGGAAGAGGGCAGAGGGCAGCCCACCCCGGGCGCCACCTTGGTGGGGGCACCAGCACTTCTCCCCTCCTGTCCTTCCCCCATGCCTCTGCCAGCGCAAGCAGCAGGACCAGGAAGTGACATCAGAAGGAGAGCCAAGGCTGGCATGAGCAGGAAGTTGGCGTTGCTGCTTACGCCAGCGATGTTAAAGAGCTATGGGGGAAGGGAAGGAGCACACGGTTGGGAGGGCAGAGAAGAGGGTGGAGGCACCACTGCCACGGGCGCCTCCCACCCTCCCTATGCCACGGATGCTTGGCACCAATTTTTCTCAGCATCCATTTTTAAGTGCCATTTATAGAATCTCCTCCCTATTGCAATGTATAACATGGATCCAAGGCATTTATACGTCTTTATAAAAACTGCCCAATGCAGGAACCAAAGTTGCAGCAATGCTACTTCTGTACATAGCAACTCAGGAGAAGGCGTAGATCCGCTTGGGTACAGTATGCATCAATGCACATGTTTTAGAGAGACTATAGGGGCTCATTTTCAAAGCATTTAGACGTTCGAAGTATAGTACTTTGTGTGTTGGGTTTGCGACCCAATTTTACTCTGGCCCGATTCACTTACTTCTCTGCCAATCCGATTCCGATCCACGCCTGCAAATGAGGGGAACGGCATGCATAGTAGGCAGGGACGCGATTCACAAAACAAATTTTGCGAACCAACTGGGGCTGGCCGATCAACCCAAGAAGCGACTGCTGGGGACCAGTTGCAAACGTCCTTTCCCACTCTCCAGCTCCATTGCCGCCCTGCTCTCTGCCCTTCTCCTGTCTTTCAGCCCCGACTTTCAGCCTCGCTGCCCTGCTGCTCTGACTGTTCTCTGCTGCCCCGACTCTTCTGCTTTCTGCCTCCTTCCCTGCAGTGCAGCCCCGCTTTAAACAGGCGGGCTCACACTGCAGGAAAGACGGCAGAGAGCAGGAGGGTCGGGGCCAGTGAGTTATAGCTGAGCTTCCTATCCAATCCCCATCACTTACATGAAACCCAGCAGCAATAGAGAAAGGGGTTCTTGTGCATGGCGCTCATCCCAAGCAAACGGCTGCAAACTTTTTGATTGACTCTCTGTCATAAGGAGCCCGAGTTTGAACAGGGGGAGTTTTAGCCGAGGCTGCTGCCACCGGGATCAACCTTAACAACTAGTTGAAGAGACAGGAGTCAGGGCCCCCCCAACACCCCCCCCTAAAAAAAACACAGCAAAAATGAACACGAACGCATGCGCAGATCATCTACAGGGAAAGCAGATGGTCTGCACATGCGTCAGGATCGCACACTAGCAATCCGTGTCGGCGGATGGGGCCGTTCCTCCGATCGCCCCATTAGAATATTACTGGTTTCTGAATCCATCGGACCTGCCCGGATCGCACACGGATCGATCACGATCGGGCAGGTTAGTGAATCTAGCCCTATGTGCTTTAGAAATGAGCCTCCACGTGTAAACCACAACTGCACCCCCCTCTCTGCCCAAGCTCCACCCTTAAACATGCCCACACCAGAGCTGCAGCCACATCTATAATAATAAAACGCTAAGCGCACATGCGTACTCCTACCTGCGTGATCTGTGATCCGTAGGTCCGTGGCCGGCAGGAGTGCGCATGCGCGCTTAGCTGTGCCAGTGGCCGGCACAGAAATTGTAAAGCGCGGGCCTCCCTGCTCTCCAGCTCCTCCAGGCATCGAAGCGGCAGTCCTCCATCCAGTCCACCGAAGTGGCTCTTCTGTCTGCCCTCCTCTTCAAAAAACCCTGCTGAGGATCGCGGCCGGCTGTAGCGAACCCAGCAGGCCGCTCTGCACCTCGGTAGCACGTTCCCTCTGATGCACCGGAGGAGATTGAGAGGGGACATGATTGAAACATTCAAGGTACTGAAGGGGATAGACTTAGTAGATAGAGACAGGTTGTTCACCCTCTCCAAGGTAGCGAGAATGAGAGGGCACTCTCTGAAGTTAAAAGGGGATAGATTCCGTACAAACGTAAGGAAGTTCTTCTTCACCCAGAGAGTGGTAGAAAACTGGAACGCTCGTCCGGAGTCTGTCATAGGGGAAAACACCTTCCAGGGATTCAAGACAAAGTTAGACAAGTTCCTACTGAACAAGGACGTACCCTGGTAGGGCTAGTCTCAGTTAGGGATCTGGTCTTTGACCAAAAGGGCCGCCACGTGAACAGACTGCTGGGCACGATGGACCACTGGTCTGACCCAGCAATGGCATTTATTATGTTACCTAGTGCAGCATTTTTTACATGGGCTTAAATTCTGCTGTTAGCCTTAGAGAAGACAGAAAAACTGGGCCAACTGGATGGGCCAATTCAATTGATCTATCTTCGTTAAATAAACCAAACCTGACAACATATATATATAACATAGGGCATGCTCGCTCTATCTCTCTCACTGTTCTAACCAAGGAAGGTTGCCAGGCCTTTTGCAAGCGTTTTTACGAACTTCCCTCTAAGTAAGCCAAAATCTGGACAGAGTTTCACATTTATCATCGGTTCAGCTGCCCCAGCTTTCTCTCCCTCCCCACTCATCAACCCGGTGAAAAGCGCAAGTTCTCAAGAGCCATGCATTTTCCTATAGCCAAACGATCACTGTTGTATTGAAATAGAACATTGGGGTATTTACATGATGTGAAGCAACAGGGGGTTTTGTGCTGGGGGGGGGGGGGGGAGAGAGGCAAGGGAGGAAGATATTTTCAGTGAAGAGATCTGGTCTATTTAAGACAGTTTGTTTCTAAGTTGTGCCTTCCTGCTGTCTGCCATCGCTTCTGTGCTAGAAAACAATCTTTCAGCCAGCTCCGCTGCATTCAGGATGTTAAAGTTACACCTATTTCCCACTCAGCATGTTCCATTTCCAAGGAACTACATTCCAGGAGCAATTACTGAAAAATATGCCATAGTCACCGGAACGAAAGGCTGTTTAAACGTGACCCGCTGCGCAAAAAAAGGTACCAGAAGTGGGCTCTGTGACTTATTGACACCAGAGGGCTGTCAACTGCAAAATCCTGCAAAATTTCAGCCTCAGGTATGGACTGATTGCATTGTGGAAAAAATGAGAAATGTCTTTCAATTACAACAAAAGTAATTAACCCCAGAAATCACATACCCCACTTTAGGTATCTGCAGTTTTTAGGGGGACCCTCAGCCAGTCGGGTTTTCAGGATATCCCTAATGAATATGCATGAGGCAGATTTGCATGCCTAGAGCAAACAAAACAAAACTGCAGATCTGTACAAGACGTAGGCAAAATTTATTAATGACAAAAAATAAAATTTATTAATGACAAAAAATTTTTTATATGCAAACCCTTTTACCAATCAAGGGACCCGACACGGTCCGTGTTTCGGACACACCTTCGTCAGGGGTCCTAATAGGTACAAATATAACATAAAATTTATTATTAATAATAGGTAACATAAAGTTTAATAATATTAAAAAACACAATTGGACACATGATAAATTAAAATATTAATTAAAGACAATTGAATAATAATAATAGAAGGGCATGCCTGTCATCTCTATTATGTGCAGTTGGGGTTGGGCTGTTGCTCTCACCCTCCTGTAGATTTTAATCTCAATCTCATTGCTTCTTGTCCTTCGAAGTCCACTCTGTCAATCCGCTCCCCTACCTCATGTATCGACCCTCTGCCAAATCCCTATCTTCCTTTCTCGCTGACCTTGATTCCTGGCTGTCCATCTTTCTTGAACCTTCGTGGCGGTATTAGCTCCTTCGCTCATATAATTCTTATGAGCATCGAAGCTAATGCTGCCGCAGCTGGCGATATAAAAGCGTAACGTGGTTTCGTAAAAGGGGGAGGGGGTTGGTAATTTGGGTCACTTTTATTAATATATGTAATAATGAACTTGTTCATTACGCATAAAGCCATTTAAAAAAGTACAGATGAAAGTAATTCCACCTCTCAATTATTTAAGTAAATTTGATAAAAAACCATGTACTTTTCGGAGCCCTTCCACAATTTTGAACTTTTGTGAGACCCTAAGCCAGGGGTGTCCAATGTCGGTCCTCGAGGGCCGCATTCCAGTCGGGTTTTCAAGATTTCCCCAATGAATATTCATGAGATCTATTTGCATGCACTGCTTTCATTGTATGCTAATAGATCTCATGCATATTCATTGGGGAAATCCTGAAAACCCGACTGGATTGCGGCCCTCGAGGACCGACATTGGACACCCCTGCCCTAAGCTGTATAGTTTATTTAGCTTGTAGGCAAATCCAGCCCTGCTCATAACTGCGCTATAGATGGGGAGGGTGGCAAGTCAAATCTATGCAAGACAAATGCACGCAGTCAAATGCGTGTAGACAATTACACGCAACACAAATGCGTGCCACAACAATCATGCGCACGATAAATGAACGCGAGACAATACGGCGAGAGACAATCGTGCACACGACGTACACACGTCTTGCCTCAAAAATCTACGCATGACCAAAGAACGACGTACAGGGATGTGTATTGTCTTGCGCGATATAGACCTGCGTGCGTGTGTCCACGCGCATTTCTATTGCACGCTATTGTCTTGCGTGATGTAGACCTGCACGCGTATATCCTGCGCTTCATTGTCGCGCACATGATGTACGCACATCGCGCCTCAGAAATCTACGCATGACCAAAGCACGACGTCCAGGGACGTGTATTGTCTTGTGCGATATAGCCCTGCGTGCGTGTGTCCACTCACATTTCTCTTGTGCGCTATTGTCTTGCGTGATGTAGACCTGCACGCGTATATCCTGCGCTTCATTGTCGCGCACATGACGTACGCACATCGCGCCTCAGAAATCTACGCATGACCAAAGCACGACGTACAGGGACGTGTATTGTCTTGCGCGATATAGACCTGCGTGCGTGTGTCCACGCGCATTTCTCTTGCGCGCTATTGTCTTGCGTGATGTAGACCTGCACGCGTATATCCTGCGCTTCATTGTCGCGCACATGACGTACGCACATCGCGCCTCAGAAATCTACGCATGACCAAAGCACGACGTCCAGGGATGTGTATTGTCTTGTGCGATATAGCCCTGCGTGCGTGTGTCCACTCACATTTCTCTTGTGCGCTATTGTCTTGCGTGATGTAGACCTGCACGCGTATATCCTGCGCTTCATTGTCGCGCACATGACGTACGCACATCGCGCCTCAGAAATCTACGCATGACCAAAGCACGACGTCCAGGGACGTGTATTGTCTTGCGCGATATAGACCTGCGTGCGTGTGTCCACGCACATTTCTCTTGCGCGCTATTGTCTTGCGTGATGTAGACCTGCACGCGTATATCCTGCGCTTCATTGTCGCGCACATGACGTACGCACATCGCGCCTCAGAAATCTACGCATGACCAAAGCACGACGTACAGGGACGTGTATTGTCTTGCGCGATATAGACCTGCGTGCGTGTGTCCACGCGCATTTCTCTTGCGCGCTATTGTCTTGCGTGATGTAGACCTGCACGCGTATATCCTGCGCTTCATTGTCGCGCACATGACGTACGCACATCGCGCCTCAGAAATCTACGCATGACCAAAGCACGACGTCCAGGGATGTGTATTGTCTTGTGCGATATAGCCCTGCGTGCGTGTGTCCACTCACATTTCTCTTGTGCGCTATTGTCTTGCGTGATGTAGACCTGCACGCGTATATCCTGCGCTTCATTGTCGCGCACATGACGTACGCACATCGCGCCTCAGAAATCTACGCATGACCAAAGCACGACGTCCAGGGACGTGTATTGTCTTGCGCGATATAGACCTGCGTGCGTGTGTCCACGCACATTTCTCTTGCGCGCTATTGTCTTGCGTGATGTAGACCTGCACGCGTATATCCTGCGCTTCATTGTCGCGCACATGACGTACGCACATCGCGCCTCAGAAATCTACGCATGACCAAAGCATGACGTAAAGGGCCGTGTATTGTTTTGCACAATATAGACCTGCGTGATGTAGACCTGCACGTGTATATCCTGTGCTTCATTGCCTTGCGCTCATCTGACTTGCGCGCATATGACTATGAACCGATGGGGAGTAATGGGCGATAAAAATGGGCGGTGGAAGCCCTGAGCAACTGTGTACTCCTTTGAATCGTAACCTGCACGGAGCAAACGGCTGGATCCAAAACAAACACTCATATTTTGGTCTTGTTGTAGCTCGAGGTTCTCTGAAAACATGTGGCAAAGGGAAAAGAAGGCAACCCTCCCAAACTCGAGCTCTGCTATTTATTTAGGTTAACCACTGTTACAGATGGAGAGAAGTGTTCAGAAGGGTACGTTGTCCTTGAGGCCCCACTTAGAAAAATGTGTGTGCTGATAGGAGGCTCATGGTACCGCCCACAAAAGGGGATGACTTAGTACAGCCTGAGGCCTGTGGCTAATGGTCAAGGCATCGGTATTGGCTACTTTCTGTCCATCAGTGCAACTTTGGAATTTAATTGCTTTCTAACATACAAAATAAAATCCATCACAACTGTGGCGTGTTCATTCCCCTCGTGTTTGGACTAGAATGTGATGGGATATGGTTGGAAGCGTATAGAAGAAGCTTGGCAATTATTCTCTTCCGCTTGCAAAAAAAAAAAAAAAAAAAAGGCCCCCCCTTAGTTTGCTCAAAAGTATTGGAAAAAACCAATCTCAGGAAATGGTTCTTATTTTGATGCTGTGGTCTTGGTTCAGCACTTTGGCCTAGATTCTCAAACATTTGCGTTAATAACCAACGGGCTACAGTAGCGATTTTTTAAAAAAGCAAGTTATTCTCCCCCCAAAAGGCTCATGCAAATGAGGTTGGCGGAGGGTAGCGAAGATCCGCTAAATTTGCATGTGCCCATCGCTGGTGATAGCCATGGACACATGCGCAGAATAAACACAACCTCCCCCCCCCCCCAACAACAAATCGAACCGCTGAAGTCAAGCAACCCTCCACCCGACAGCGGGAGAGATGCCTACTCTCTCCAGCCGCCAAGCAACACCCCCCAACACTACCTTGGCATTGGGAGAGATGCCCATTCGCTTACACCGCCAGGCAACACCCCCCCTCAGATGACCCCCCGCTCTCTCCCCGATACCTTACTTAGATGGCTGGCCAGAGGGATGACCACTCCCTCTGGCCAGCAGACCAGCCTCTTCAACATGGCAGGTCTTCCTAGGATGCACCGGGGAGGGGCCTGAGGCTCTGATTAGCCCAGGTTGTTTAAGGTCCCGCCTATGGCCTTAGGATCCTCCCTGGTGCGTTCCCGCTGCCCTGCTTCTCTTGCTTCACCATTTTGCTGCCTGTTGGGGGTGGGGAGCAGACCACCTAAATGGAGCCATGAGTTACCACTCTTGGCTCCATTTAAGTGGTCTGCTCCCCCCCCCCTCCAAAGAATATAGAAACTTTGCTTCCCCTCGGGCTGTTCATGCCACTTCCCAATACCTTCCCGATTCCCCAAAGCAACCTCATCTATTCTTTATCTCCTCTAGAAATTACCAGATATCTTCTTCTTGTAATACGTTTTTTGTAATTCTTTTGCAATCCGCCTTGAACCGCAAGGCAATGGCGGAATAGAAATCTCTAATGTAATATAATGTTTGTGCTGTTTTGTTCCCAGTTTCTAGATTTTGTGAAGGATTTTAAGCCTATGAATAGTAACAATGCCAAATTAACCCCCCCACTTTTACAAAATTGTAGCACGGACTACTGTGCCAACGGCATAGCTTTCAGCTTCTCAGATGACTTGCCCAACATAAAGTATATAAATATACAGTGCCTGTACAGAAATTTGCAGTCACGATACCAGAAGATATGTTTTAGATAATTATTGTTGCAAATACTTGCTAGCAGTGGAGGTAGGTTTGGAGGTGCCTATACTTCATGAGGGTGAAGGTGATTGCAAACGTCCATCGTCTCCGAGTGCTTTTATCTTTCCAGCAGAATGCCTCCGTCATGTTGCACTTTGCACAGAGTCGCTATAAGGTCCCACTTGGGTTTGTTGTGGTTTTGCAAGGCCGAGATTAGAAAAACCACCTCGGCTTTGTGAGTTTGTAGACTCTGGCGGTTCTCACAAGAGTTGATTACATTCACTCCTATGGTCAGCAAAATTAGCATCTTCGTAGCTTCCATTTTTGTTAGCATTAGTTAGTATGTACGGTGACGGGTCTTAAGCGCGCGAGGCAGACGCGCGCCGACAATTCAGCGCAGGACTTCATCGCGCCGAAGAAAAACCTTCTTTTAAAGGGCTCCGACAGGGGATGTGGGGAGGAACCCCCCACTCTACTTAATAGGGATCTTGCTGGCGTTGGGGGGGAAATAGAGAAAAAGTTAAGTTTACGGTATAATGTGGGGTTACAACCCCCCCAACCCCCCCCAATGCCAGCGCGATCACTATTAAGTCAAGTGGGGGGGGGGTTCCCCACCAAGACCCCCCGTCAGAGCTCTTTAAAAGAAGGTTTTTCTTCAGCGCGATGAAGTCCTGCGCTGAATTGTCGGCGCTCCTTTGTTGGCGTGCGTCAGTCTCATAGAAACATAGAAATAGACGGCAGATAATTGCCACGGCCCATCTAGTCTGCCCACCCCAATGACCCTCCCCTACCTTTCTCTGTGAATAGATCCCACGTGTCTATCCCATTTGGCCTTAAAATCAGGCACGCTGCTGGCCTCAATAACCTGAAGTGGAAGACTATTCCAGCGATCAACCACCCTTTCAGTGAAAAAGAATTTCCTGGTGTCCCCGTTCAGTTTCCCACCCCTGATTTTCCACGGATGCCCCCTTGTTGCCGCAGGACCCTTGAAAAAGAAGATATTTTCTTCCACCTCGATGCGGCCCGTGAGATACTTGAATGTCTCGATCATGTCACCCATCTCTCTGTGTTCCTCGAGTGAGTACAGCTGCAACTTATCCAGCCGTTCCTCGTAAGGGAGATCCTTGAGTCCCGAGACCATCCGGGTGGCCATTCTCTGGACCGACTCCAGTCTCAGCACATCCTTACGGTAATGTGGCCTCCAGAATTGCACACAGTATTCCAGGTGGGCCTCACCATGAATCTATACAATGGCATAATGACTTCAGGCTTATGCAACCTATGATTTGCCTTGCCTTGGATGAAGCTTAAGACTCTGAACCGTATGTACTGGACCCTTAGCTGTCTTTGGCCCGTAGAATATATAATTGGTTGGCAAGTGCCATCATGTTACTGCGTTTCTTTGTAACTCATCTTCTTCCATCACAGCTTCTAGATCCAGAATCTCGTTTCCCATACTTTGAGCATTAGTATATACTGCTTTCCAGACATTGCCCCCCCCCCTTCCCATCCGTGTACCATCATGTCTAATTACAGACCTGTTTCTAATCTTCCATTTGCTTCCAAAATTGTTGAAAAAGCAGTCGCAGTTCAACTTTCTGACTTTTTAATCAAAGACTAAATGCACTTCATCCTCGAAAGACAGGTTTCAGATCTCATCACTCTATGGAGCATTCTTTACTAGGTCTAGTCAACCATATTAGACAAAGCCTTGATCGTAATCGCGATGCTATCATTAGATATGTCTGCTGCCTTTGATTTGGTACATCATACCAGATTTAAAAGGTAAGGATGAGTAAACTGCATGGAAGAAAGGTCTACAGCTCAGTCACAGAAATCAGGATTCACAGCACCGCTCCTTCCTTCCTTAATAAGCCACTGTTTATCTTTAGGGAATGTTAAAATGTCAGTCTGAAAAGCGAGCTCTGGGGAATATTTCAATTTCGGGTCAGACATTGCTTTGAGCAGCCCCTTTCACTTGAATTTACAGAACAATGGTGCTAAGACAGATGACATCCATTATCCTCCGACCCATCACAACCAGGGCAGCGGGGTCCTTGCTTTGCCATAACAATGTTTGGATTCAAAGAAGTGCTTAATGTATTTTTTGAAGTTGGGATTTATAGAGGGACATCACTGCTTTTCACTAATGCAGTGTGTATATTTGAATGTGCTTTTCACCTGCTTTATCCTGCCTATAACATTCAGCTACAGCTGGATGAAAATCTTTAGGTAATTCCTAGATCATCCTGATTTTATGTACTTTTTGAGGAGTACTAAGTGGCTAACTCAGCCAGTTGACCCTAGGCCATCTGAGTGGATTGAGTCTGTGGTGGTTTAACTTGGGACCGAGCCACTCCTGGGACAGTGATTCCCAGTGTCCCAGAAGTACAAGTGGCTAACTCAGCCAGTTGTCCCAGGTGTACCGAGTACCCAGGAGTACCGACAGTACCCAAGTGTCTCAGGAGTACTGACAATCACTGCCCCAGGAGTACCGAATGGCTACCTCAGCCAGTTGACCCTAGGTCACCTGAGTGGATTGAGTCTGTGATGGTTTAACTTGTACCTTAAGCCATTTTGGGATTTTAGCAGGAAATGTGGCTCTAGGACAGTGATTCCCAGTGAAGTAGCCTAGTGGTTATGAGTTGGAGGCTGAGAATCAGGAAAGCTTTGGTTCCAATCTTGCATCTCCCATTGACATTTCAATTGAAATTGATAAATCACCCTCTTGAGCCTCAACCTACCGATTGTATCTAAATACGCAATTTGGCTCATATGTGGAGAAGCTGGTAATTCTAAATTCCAAATTCACCCATGTTCTTCTGACCTCTCCTCCCCATACGAGCTGGGCATTCACAACATCCACAACACATATTTTGGGTTCTAGTTGCGTAGACTGGATGTGCAAAATGTCTAAACTGTGGATATTCTGAAAATGTGACTAACCGAGAGATTGTCAGGACAGGTTTAGAAGCCACTTTTGTTGAAGTTCCACAGGGAGGGAATGAAAGGAAAAGGAGGCCTATCTCAGAACCGCAGCTGATTTGATTCTAACTGGTAGATTAGAGCGGGAGATCTCAATCCATCATTCACCAGCCATAACGTATCAGAACCATCTCCACCTCCACCACCATGGTTCTGTCTCATTAGCAGCCATGCCTAGTGAAGTGATTCATGGAACTGAATCTTTCTGAGTAATTCTTCACAATGACCAATGTCCCATTCATGAAGTTCTCTGTCACCCACAGTTACTTCAATCCAAATACATAGAAACATAGAAATTGACGGCAGATAAGGGCCCACGGCCCATCTAGTCTGCCCACCTTAATGTCCCTCCCCTACCTTTGCTCTGTGAATAGATCCCATGTGCCGATCCCATTTGGCCTTAAAATCAGGCACACTGCTGGCCTCAATCACCTGTAGTGGAAGACTATTCCAGCGATCAACCACTCTTTCAGTGAAAAAGAATTTCCTGGTGTCACCTCGTAGTTTCCCGCCCCTGATTTTCAACGGATGCCCTCTTGTTGTCGTGGGACTCTTGAAAAAGAAGATATCTTCCTCCGCCTCGATGCGGCCCGTAAGATACTTGAACGTCTCGATCATGTCCCCCCTCTCTCTGCGCTCCTCGAGCGAGTATAGCTGTAATTTGTCAAGCCGTTTTTCGTATGGTAGATCCTTGAGTCCCGAGACCATCCGGGTGGCCATTCTTTGCACCGACTCCAGTCTCAGCACATCCTTGCGATAATGCGGCCTCCAGAATTGCACACAGTATTCCAGGTGGGGCCTCACCATGGATCTATACAATGGCATAATGACTTCCGCCTTACGACTGACGAAACCCCTTCGTATGCAGCCCATGATTTGTCTTGCCTTGGACAAAGCCTGCTCCACTTGATTGGCAGACTTCATGTCCTCACTGACGATTACCCCCAAGTCTCGTTCTGCTACCGTTTTTGCTAGGATCTCGCCATTAAGGGTATAAGACTTGCATGGATTCTGGCTGCCCAGGTGCATAACTTTGCATTTTTTGGCATTGAAGTTGAGTTGCCATGTCCTAGACCATCGCTCCAGTAGGAGTAGGTCGTGCATCATGTTGTCGGGCACTGAATCTTCGTCTGTTGTGCATTTGCCCACTACATTACTCAGTTTGGCGTCATCGGCAAATAATGTTATTTTACCTCGAAGCCCTTCTGCCAAGTCTCTTATAAAGATGTTGAATAGGATTGGGCCCAAGACTGAGCCCTGTGGTACTCTGTGGTATGGATCGAAATACCACCTGCACACCAGAGTGCTGCTCCCAGGGCATCAGAGTGGAGTTTTTCCTGTGTTTTATATTTGAAATAGAAGTTTATAAACACTGATGTAATCTATTATACCGTGTTTATGGTTCTGCTTGGACAGAGGATAACATTTACTTTTTATGTAAGATCAAGACATATCAATTAAATCAGTGTATCACAAACTGTGTGCCGTGGCACACTGGGGAGGAGGAGAGGTGCCGGTGTTAGCTGACTGCCCACAGGATGTGCCTCTCGCAAAGGAATCAGCCAGCGCCTCTCCTTTTTTCGGCCCTCTTCTCTGTTGGCATCCCCACTGGCATCTCAAGGCCCGTCTAGAGGGCCTTCGCGCATGCTTGGATGTCAACGTGATGAGATCACGCATGCATGTCATGTCATCATGGTGCATCCATGCACTTCTGGATACCTTGAGCCACGGCCACTATGTTTAGTGTGCCACAGTTCGAGAAAGTTTGCAGGACACTGGATTAGATCAACAGTTAAGCAGTAGAGGGCAGATGGCTCCTCCATTAGATGTGTGGCTTCATGAAATAGATGTTCTCTTGAAGCACGAAATAAAGCTCATAGGAAACACATTAATAATTTGGTTTAAATTGAGTTTGCTACGTAGATTAAAATACTTTTTGGAGAGACACCATTTTGGATTTATTACTTAGGCGCTCATACATACATCTTTGGATTACTGTAACATTTGCTTGTTGCAGGTTTCCGAGTCTCACAACTTCTTGTCAGGTAGAACCAACATTTAATTCATCATGCTGTGGCCTTCTGAACAGGGTATGCTGTGAGGTCTGCAGTTTGTCTTTATATAGTAGGTCCTCAAACCTGATTGGTTGGGGCTTGAGGTGAATGAGACAGGAAAGACCGTTGGTCACCAACGTCAATGTTGGGGAGAAAGTCAGTTGGTCTTTTTTTCTCATAGGCTGGAAAAGTCTGGTTAGTTTATAGATGTTCTCCCTGTGAAACTCGGTTACATGAAGGAAAATCAAAAAGTAAAGGTAAAATGGCTTTAATAGAAGTAACTGTGATAAATTGGACATATTCCTTTTCCACATGGTCTCCATGAAATGACAACGCATTTGCTGTGTCGTTCAATTAGCTTCTGCATTCCTGCAGAGAAGAAGTATTCTGGCTGCTTCCGAAGCCAGGTGAGCACCGCTTCCTTTACTTCATCATGCTTTGTCTTTTGCTTTCCGGGTTGCAGTGATGCAACCATGCCTCATCACCAGTGATGTCTCTTTCCAAAATACACGGATCTTCTTCACACCGTCTCAGGAATTGGGTCACAACCTCCACGCGCTGTTGCATGTGCAGATCAGTCAGCTGTCTGGGAACCCATCGTCCGCAGACTTTCCTGTATCCCAAGTCATCGTGCGTTATGTCAAATGCAGATCCATAGCTGATGTCCAAATTTGCAGCCAGTTGAGACACCGTTATCCGTCGGTCTTCTCTAATCACGGCATCCGCCCTGTCAATGTGTGTGCAATGTTGATGGGCGACCAGAACAACCTTCGTCGGTTACACCTGTTCTTCCCGCTTTAAACCTTTCCACCCACTCATAAACCTTTTGCTGATTCATGGTGCTATGTCCATACTGAATCAATATACAACAGTAAATTTCCACAGGTTTCACTCCCTCTAAACCAAAAAAGCATACTACTGCACGGTGTTCTTCGATGGTGCAATCTTGCAAAGGATTGTCCATGTTTCTGACCTCACAGCTGCCACAGAACTAAAAGCCACGTGCTGCACTGTGCGTGGATGACCTATCCAACAGGCAATGTACGAGTACATCTGTTGCATTTTGCTAGCTCGGTTCCGGATTTTGGACTTCTTACAAGCACAATATTTATTTGTCCTGTGACCCTACGCTCTTTTTCTAGAGGCTTTCTGAGCCTTTGTCATTAAGGCTAGTGACTCCTGACGCCGGCTATACAACCGAAACAGGGCCATGTTAGGTCACTCTTACATCTGGCATATTGATAAATAAAGACTTCCTTTATTGGCGAAAGCACTGTGCTTTTCTATTCTTGTGAAGACTTGGAGAGACTAATTAACCCGTTTAGACCTTCTCTCTCTTGTGTGCTCAATCTGAAAATGACCTATTCTTCCTGCAGGTAAAAGTGTGTTGTGTCAGGATCTATTGTGCTACCTAGATAATATACCCTTTTCTAGGTTAGTGAATAAATAAATGAGGAAGCCTCAGCCCCACCACTCCACCGCTGTAGCTTTTCAAACATGATGAATGGCACCACTTAATTCTTCCCGCAGTTAGTGGAGTGGTGGGGCTGAGGCTTCCTCATTTATTTATTCACTAACCTAGAAGAGGGTATAATATCTAGGTCCACATTTCTAATGTGATACTTCAATACTTGGACTGATATTAAGGACTATATTACAGCCATATATACTTGAGCTTTAAGTAGGATCTATTGTGTATCAGCTGTAGCTGTCTAAAAGTTACATGCATTATAAAATCATCATTAAATTAAATTGTCATATATCTTTGATATTTCTGGGCCTGTAAAGTCCACCCGGTACTGTTCTTAGGTTGCAACTACTGGAGTTGCCCTCAAAGCTCACTCTAGCCCAGGGGTGTCAAAGTCCCTCCTCGAGGGCCACAATCCAGTCAGGTTTTCAGGATTTCCCCAATGGATATGCATGAGATCTATTTGCATGCCCTGCTTTCATTGTATGCTAATAGAGCTCATGCATATTTGTTGGGGAAATGCTGAAAACCCGACTGGATTGTGGCCCTCGAGGAGGGACTTTGACACCCCTGTTTTAGCCTATCCAAACCATCTTCTTATTTCTAGAGAATGATACAGTGACAGAATTTGCCCCTGTCCCTGCAGTTAACCAAGGGGCAACCATTCCTGTGTCACAGCCACTGACCCTCAAGCCTTGCATTGAAGAATGTTGGTGTAGAACAGCGGTTCTCAAACTCGCGGCCCAGGAGCCACACGCAGCCCACCAGGTACTATTTTGAGGCCCTCGGTATGTTTATCATAATCACACAAGTAAAATAAAACCGTTTCTTGATCATATGTCTCTTTAGCTATAAATGACAATATGATTATTAAGATTTAGCCAAAAGGAAAGTTTTATAAACTACTAGCTGATGGCCCGGCGTTGCACGGGTATTTAATTATAGCAATAACACAGTAAATGGATTCAAATAAAGATACTTTATAGTGGTGAATGAAATTATTTTTTAACAGCTTTATAAAAAGTATAATATTCAAATTATAATGTGAAATATTTGACAAAATGAATACAATACAACTAACACAAAACTTGATTATAAACAACATTTTTAGTTTCACCTCCAGGAGCAAGAACATATAAATTCTTGGGTGAACCCACCCTTGAGCAAGCAACATAGAGTTGTCCATGGGAAAAACAGGGGGATCTTAAATCCACTCCACAGTATGTAATAGTCTGTCCCTGTGATTTGTTGATTGTGATAGAGAATGCAAGTCTCACTGGAATTTGCAATCTCGTAAACTGAAAAGGAAGATCTGTTGGAATAAGTGGCATCCAAAAGTTTCAGTATTGATTTAAACAACTCAATATGTGGAAACTCAGGTTGAAAAGAAACTCCATGGAGTTTTTTCCCGGTTCAGAATGGAACCTGTGTGCCTAGTTCAGCATATGTGAGTAAGTTTCAAGTTAAGTTTCAAGTTTCAAGTTTTATTTCACATTTGATGAATCGCCTATTTCGAAATTCTAGGCGATGAACATAATAATATAATATAGAAACTTTAACCTAATTACAATAAAATCAATTATGACTCACATGAAAGAAAGGGAAGGAGGGTAAAGTTACAATGGGGAATAAGAAAAAAACAAAAAAACCAGGGAAGAACGAAAGGTAGGGTAAAAATTTTCAAAGCTTTTCTTGCCTATTTGTTTGAGCCAAATAAAAATTCGTTAAAGGCGTCCCTTAGTTAAGTTATAGATCAAAGGCGTCCTTAAATAAATGAGATTTTAAAAGCTTTTTAAATGTTATGATATCACTTTCTATTCTAATGTAATGGGGAAGTGAATTCCACCATTGTGGACCTGCAACAGTAAACATATCAGCTCTTCTTGTTCCAATGATTTTTAACGATGGCACAGTTAATAAATTTTGATTAGATGAGCGCAAAGATCTTTGGGGTTTGTATGGAATAAGTGATTTTAAAATAAATTGTGGTTCGCTGAATGTGAGGGACTTAAAAATTAGGAACATCAGTTTGTAGAGGATCCTATGGTTAACTTGTAACCAATGCGCATCAATTAATAATGGGGAGACGTGATCAAATTTTTTTGCATTATAGATTAACTTTATGGCCGTGTTCTGAATGATTTGCAGTCTTCTTTTTTCTTTTTGGCTGATATTTAAAAATAGGGCATTACAGTAGTCGATTTTAGTTATGATGAATGAGTGGATTAAAATCTTTAAAGAGGAGGGATAGAGAAATTTGGAAATAGATCTTATCTGTCGAAGTTTGAAGAAACATTGTTTAACGATAGAAGAGATGTGTTCGTGGTAAGATAAATTATTATCGAAAAGTACTCCGAGAATTTTAACTGTAGGTTCCGTGCTGATAGGTATATTATTAATAAGAAAAGGTTTTATAAGTGAAATATCTTTTTTCCATTTAAATAGGATGGATTTTGTTTTATTAATGTTCAGAGCTAGTTTGTTTGAGTTCAACCAGTTATGTATTAGTTCTAATTTTTGATTAATGGAAAAGATGTCAGTGTCGCTTTCGGGATCTACAGGGTGAATCAATTGGATATCATCCGCGTATGAAAAAGGGATGAAACCTGTTGCCTGACAAATTTCTAGTAGAGGTGATAAAAAAATGTTGAATAGTAGGGGAGACAGAATGGATCCTTGAGGGATTCCAAAAGTTGAGGTAAAAATGGAAGAATCTTCATTATTAAATCTAACGGATGAAGTTCGATTGTTGAAATAGGATTTAAACCAATTTAAGACATTCCCGGTTATACCTTTTTCTTCAAGTCGATGTAGAAGTAGTTCGTAGTCAATTGTATCAAAGGCGGCCGAGATATCTAAGGAAAATAAGATGACAGATCTGTGGTGGTCTAAATAGTATTGGATATTGGATGTTAAACCTATCAGGGAGTATTCTGTGTTATGAAACTTTCTAAATCCAGTTTGATGTGGATGTAACGCGTTTGTTTTTTTCGAAGAAGTCCGAAAGCTGGGTGAATACTAGTTTTTCTGTAAGTTTGGCAAGAAATGGTATGCTAGCTATCGGACGGTAGTTAGATAGCTCATTGATGTTGATTTTGTAATTTTTAACAATGGGAGTAATAGATGTATTCTTCCATTGAGATGGAACTGTAGACGTAATTAAACTGTTTTGGATGACAGATAGTATAAAAGGACCGAAATGTGAGTAGAATTTTTTCAAAAAGAATGGTGGAATTAATTCTAATCGAGAGCTTTTTAGATTCATTTGGGAAAACAGAGATTCAATCTCTTGTAATATTGGAATTTTAAAATTTGAACATTTTGCCGTTGGTATGTGGTTTGGTTGATCAGAAATAATAGTATTTGTGGAGGTGTTTTGAGTAAAGGCATTGCGTATATTGTTTACCTTGTTAATGAAAGCGTCGGCTAGTTCTTGGGCTTTTAGAGAAGATTTATGCAAAGAAGTTTTTATTTTATTTGAGGGGTCCATAGATTTTAAAATATTGTAAAGTACAGAAGAATTTTTTGCTTTTTCTATTTTTTTAGAGAAATAAGATTTTTTTGTCAGATTAATTTTGGTTTTATATAGGGAAACAGTTTCCCTATATTTTTGTAAGTTATCGAGAGTTTTGTTGGATCGCCATTTTCTTTCGAGTGAACGTAATTGTTGTTTAATCAATTGTAATTCTTTATTGTACCAAGGATTAATGAACTTGCGAATAGAAATAGTTTTTGTAGTTAATGGAGCTAATATGTCTAGAAGAGAGGTCAATGATGTGTTCCAAGCTGATAATTGATTTGATAATGAATCAGAGTAGGAGGTTAGAATGTTTGGATCAAGAAAAGAGGTTAAATCTTTGTCCTCCAAGTTATTAAATTCTCTGTAAGTAATTGTTTTGGTATTAAGTGGTAAATGTATTTGCATGTTTTTTGACAGATTTAAGTTAAAGGTTATAAGGTAGTGATCTGACCAAGGTGTAGGAGAAACCAACAGATCAGAAAAGTTAGGTATTTGTATACTTGGTATGTATGTATGTAATAACATTATGAACTGGGGTGCATGGAGGAAACAGTTACAAACACAGTTAGAACATACAAACTCTATATGTATGGTGTCCGTGGTAGAATAGAAACGATGTCCCTAGTGGTTATAGTGTCATAGAAAGTGTTTTATAGTTGGAATTACTGTGAGAATACATCCTTTCCAATGACATGAATGGTTAAAATCTGATTTTCTGTTTGTAGCTCCACCCACGTATGCAGGTGGGCCGCGAGACCCCCAGAACATATCATCCCAGGTAGTGAGGGATCTGCATACCAAGTTTCGTTCAAATCGGTCAAGCCGTTTTTGCGTGATCGCGGCACATACACACACACACACATACATACACACATACACACATACATACCTCCGATTTTATATATATAGATAACGAGTTTGACCTCATGCAAAATTGTCATTTCTTTAATAAGACATTAACTATTTTTTTCTGAGGCCCTCCAAGTACCGACAAATCCCAAATGTGGCCCTGCAGAAGGTTTGAGTTTGAGACCACTGGTGTAGAAGGACTGAGGTTGAGATAGACACTAAAGAATGACACGGGATGGCTTCCCGTAGTTATCGGTGGGGACAGGGATGGTGACAAATTTTGTCACGGTGCATTGTTTGATACAGCCCGTAAAAGTCTGCCCAGAACCGTCCTCATATTCCAAATTCCTGGAGTTCCTGTCAAACCTCTCCCTAGCCCATCCTAAACCGAATTGCCACATAAGGGACACAGACCATGCAAGACCTTGGTTCTCATATCTTAGGTTTAGATTTTGACCAGCAATAGTTTCTTCATATATCATTTTTGTTCCTAATGTAAATTGCAATTCTGTTTGTAGACATTCAGGTACTATCAGCTCTCTTGGGTTCGTGATTATTCTGTTCAATATTTCCTCTTTTAATTGTAACTGGGATCTTGGCTTCCACAGCTTCTTAGTTTCTTCAGAGCATGCATTTAAATTTAGAATAGTCCTAATTACAGGTTTGAAGGGGGAATCTTATAATTTCTTAATTTCTACTGGATTCAGAGATATTTCCTGCTAAACCCTCTCGGCATCATTTTCAACACGTTCACTTTGTATTACAAATTGTCTAGGTACAAGATCTTTTTGTTCCGTAAATTCAACTTCTCCTGAAAGAATAATAAAGTAATCTGTAAAATCATCAGTTTCTTCTTTAGTAGGCAAGATGATTCCAGACTTTCAGATATATTGATAATGGTGTTCTTTTCTTGTTTTAACTGATTTTATTGTGTTTTGAAGGCCACATTGATCTTTTGTAAATTGCGGGATATCAAATTTTAATAAACATAATTAAACCCTCATAAGAATAGCCTTACTGGGTCAGACCAAAGGTCCATCAAGCCCACTAGCCCGTTCTCACGGTGGCCAACCCAAGGAGCAACATTCCATTCAGAATCCTAAAGAATAGCAAGATTCTGGAATCCCAAAAAGTAACAAAAGATTCCGGAATCCCAAAGAGTAGCAACATCCCATGCGGAATCCCCAGAGTAGCAACATTCCATTCAGAATCCTAAAGAATAGCAAGATTCTGGAATCCCAAAAAGTAACAAAAGATTCCAGAATCCCAAAGAGTAGCAACATTCCATGCGGAATCCCCAGAATAGCAACATTCCATTCAAAATCCTAAAGAATAGCAAGATTCTGGAATCCCAAAGAGTAACAAAAGATTCCAGGACCCAAAGAGTAGCAACATTCCATGTGAAATCCCCAGAGTAGCAACATTCCATTCAGAATCCTAAAGAATAGCAAGATTCTGGAATCCCAAAAAGTAACAAAAGATTCCGGAACCCCAAAGAGTAGCAACATTCCATGTGGAATCCCCAGAGTAGCAACATTCCGTGCTACCGATTTATCGCCTAATGAAGTTTTTGGCTGTATATATTATACAGCTGTACTGAATAATATATTCTATTATTTTTGCAAATAGAAATAATGACAAATATTGTCCCTCTTTTACTAAGCTGTGGTAGAGGTAGAGTGCTCTGACACTCATAGAAATATTTTTTCACTCAGAGGATGTGGTAAGTTAAAGTAACTGCTTTTAAAAATGGTTTGGACACGTTCCTGGAGGAAAAGTCCATAGTCTGCTATTAAGACAGACATGGGGGAAGCCACTGCTATTATTTCGGCTTCTGCCAGGTATTTGTGGCCTGGATTGGCCATCATGACGACGGGATACCTGGCTAGATGGACCCATTGGGATGTTCTTGTGTTATCCAGTTATCACAATCCCTTGAGAGCTTAGTTAAATTCCATGACAGCACAATGTTTCTTCTGTGACACAGGCACTTACCTCCTCAGAATCCTAAAAAAAACAAAAAACAAAACCTCTCTATCACAATATTATCACTCTGTCAAACACTCTGTCCATTGAGAGAAGAAGCACCTGAAGGTGCCCTGAGGCAAGCAACTGAAAGGCAAGGCCTACAATAAAAACAGGCCAAGGACAAAATGGATTCTATATAAAATTCATAACTGAACAACATGGAATCTAAAACTTCATCTCTGACCCAGATACTGACAAACATCCAAAAACAGCTACTGGGGAAATTTCTATACAGAAGTACGGGCCACAAGATAGTGACTGAAAAAAGACAACATGGCGGTGACAGAAGAACTCATATGTCCTGAGTACACAACATGCTGAAGAATGCTGACAATAGCAACACCCAAGAAGAAGAAGCCCACTGAGAGGGGAGGGGTCCATGTTCATATATATATTCTAAATCAGTGGTTCCCCCAGCCAGTCGGGTTTTCAAGATATCTCTAATGAATATGCATGAGGCAGATTGGTATTCCTGTTGCCTCTATCATAAGCAAATCTGCCTCATGCATATTCATTAGGGATATCTTGAAAACCCGACTGGCTGGGGGAACCACTGATTTAGAATATATATGAACTCAGCTTTCCAGGGTTACCACATGGCTCCAGAAAAGGAGGAAGGATTGCGACATACGGGTTTTACGTCTACTGAAAGCAATGGAAGTAAAACCTATGGCTCCAATAGGGAAGCTGCAGAATTTTTGAGCATTACTAACCCTTCCAGTACTTTGCTAGTTCAAGAATAGACTTCCATGTAGAGAATGACACGGGGGCAAATTTTTCCCCGTCCCCACAGGAACTCATTATCCCCTCCTGTCTTTGCAAGTTCTCTTCCTGTCCGTGCCTCATTCCTGCAAGCTCCGTCCTCATCTGCACAAGCCTCATACACTTTAAAATCCTAAGTAGCAACATTCTAGAGCTGAGATTGTGATGTCATAATGCCTCATTCCACCAATGGCTAAGCTCCGTCCTCATCTGCACAAGCCTCATACACTTTAAAATCCTAAGTAGCAACATTCTAGAGCTGAGATTGTGATGTCATAATGCCTCATTCCACCAATGGCTAAGCTCCGTCCTCATCTGCACAAGCCTCAAACACTTTAAAATCCTAAGTAGCAACATTCTAGAGCTCAGATTGTGATGTCATAATGCCTCATTCCACCAATGCCTAAGCTCCGTCCTCATCTGCACAAGCCTCAAACACTTTAAAATCCTAAGTAGCAACATTCTAGAGCTGAGATTGTGATGTCATAATGCCTCATTCCACCAATGGCTAAGCTCCGTCCTCATCTGCATAAGCCTCAAACACTTTCAAATCCTAAGTAGCAACATTCTAGAACTCAGGTTGTGATGTCATAAAGCATCATTCCACCAATGCCTAAGCTCCGTCTCATCTGCACAAGTCTCAAACACTTTCAAATCATAAGTGTTCGAAGGTTGTGTGGTTAAGACAGAGCTTACAGGAATGGGACGGGGACAGGAAAAGATTTGTCCCCTTGTCATTCTCCACTTCCATATACCCAAGTTTGTATTTTAACACTAGTGACAATACAATTACTTATATTCCGTATATTACCAGACACATAGTTCAATGCGGTTTACAATAAAAAGAGACCAGGCGTTTCCTGGGAGTTGCAGTTAACGGAATATAACTGCTTATCTTTTGGTTTAAGAACTGAGTTATTTGCCTAGTTTGGGTGCCCTAAAACCCAGGCCCACGTGAGCGCACCAAGGAATGGATTTGCCACTGCTATTGCCCGGGAAATGACTCGGGAATTGTAGCTGTCAGTCATCTGTGATTCCAAGCATTAGACCAAGCTCCAGGATCATTTACTTTCTAGGAGACTATCAAAGGCTTCTATTAAAACCACATGGTTTAACTTTGTTATTTTCTTTTCAGGGAAGAACGAAACCATATGCTGAGGACGCGAGTCCAGGAAAATTTGTTTTTAGCTAACTAGAAACATTTTACCGGCATATTTTAATTCCAATTTTGTGGGAGGGGGGGGGTGGAGGGGTCACGGTATTTACTTAGCTCCATGCGGTACTGCAAGAGATGCAAACAAGGTTTGTGGTCCAGGTATGGAGATGAAATGGCCCTGACACCAGAGAGTGAGTTAGGAAGAGCTGATGCCAAGGTTCACCATTTCCTGTCCTCTTCCTGCTCCTTAACTTGCGAAGAGCTTCAGTTACTGTCTTCAACGTTGTCTGTTCCAGAAGGGGACAGAAACCTCAAGTTATTTCCACTTCGGCTGGAGCTCAAATACAAACATGGGGCTCGAGATAGGATTTACTGTGGATTCCAGTGGTTTTGTCTTCTTGCCATGGAATGCACAAACAAATCTGCTGCCGCCTTCCCCCAACCATGTGCATAATGGCAGGAGAAAGAAAGCAAAGCAAAGCAAAATAAAAAATAATCAGTGGCAGAGAGATGGAATTTTAAAGAAGGAAAAGCCTTTTTCTAGCATTTCTATTTTTAATAGGGTTACCACATGGCTCCAGGAAAAGGAGGACGGATCGAGACATCCGGGTTTTACTTCTCCTATTTGCACGACTGTTGGCGTTCCGGACACTTATCTGTAGCAAGACCACGCAACACCAAGAGTCATAAAGGTCTTATTTTTAGCAATATTCACAATGAATTGGCATAATATGGGACTTGTTTTCAAAAGAAAAAAACATCCTAAGAATTGTATAAAGTGGCATTTGGACATTTTGTTTGCTAAAACATCCACATTTCCCATTTTGGAGATGGTTTTTTTCTGCTGTTTGTCTAAGTCTCAATGGGTGGACTTAAGTTATGGATGTTTTTATGCAATAATGGAACATGTCAATTTTCAATAATTTATATTTCATATATCCTACATGTGGATTACAAATTATTCAGGTACTCAAGTATTTTTCCCTGTCTGTCCCGGTGGGCTCACACTCTATCTAATGTACCTGGGGCAATGGGGGGATTAAGTGACTTGCCCAGGGTCACAAGGAGCAGCATGGGTTTGAACCCACAACCTCAGGGTGCCGAGGCTGTAGCTTTAACCACTGCACCACTCTAGAAATCAAAATGTTGTAAAAATGAGCCAAGTATAGGACAATCGAGCCATTGTGACATCACTGATGAGGTTGGCTCTTATTGGTGGAATGAGGCATTATGATGTCACAATAGCAGCTCTAGTTATCAGAGGCTGAAACTTGTCATACTATTTATTTATTCCGTTTTCTCTACTATTCTCCCAGGGGAGCTCAGAACGGTTTACATGAATTTATTCAGGTACTCAAGTATTTTTCCCAGTGGGCTCACAGTCTATCTGTACCTGGGGCAATGGGGGATTAAGTGACTTGCCCAAGGTCACAAGGAGCAGTGTGGGATTAGAACCCACAACCTCAGGCTGCCGAGGCTGGAGCTCTAACCACTGCACCACACACTCCCACACTTGGCTGTTCGAAGTTAGACATGTTTCAGTATAAAATAAGTGCAAAAAAGGTGGCCAAACTGACCAGAAGACCACTGAAGGCATGAAAACATAGCCCTTTGCTCCCCCAGTAGTCGCTGACACTCTACCACCTTCCCAAAGATGTGACAGCATCTACCAGGCACTGTGACAGCTTCAGATAATTTGGATAGTACAGTGGACTGTAGAAAGTGGCGTAGCGAGGGAGGATGGTGCCCAGGGTGATGGCACGTAACGTTGCTATGCCATGCGCCCCCCACTTCTTCCCCACCATTTGGGCATCCCTGCCCCATGTATACCTCTTGAAGTGTTCACTGGCACGACCAGCGTCTTCCACCTGGTACTCGTGCCGGCCTCAGCTTCCTTCTGACATCACACCCGGGTTCTGTGACCAGAAAGTGACATTGGAAGGGAACCGAGGCCAGGACGAGCATTACGTGGAAGATGTTGCTCATGCTGGCAAACATTTAAAGTGGTATGCGGGGCGGAGAGAAGGAGAGGCACCGGCACTAGCGCCCCTCGTGAAGATGGTGCCTGGGGTAGTCCCCCCGTCCCCCTCCCCCGTCCCCCCCCCAGTCCGGACAGTCCCCCCTCGGTCCCCCTCTTACTACACCATTGACCCAGGTCCATATCCCACTCTAATTATTACACTTGTGGTAGAAATTGTGAGCCTTTAAAATCCATAAAATATCAACTGTACCTATAAATAGGAGACACCTGTAGACCTAAGGACTTTTGAAGTGGTAGCTGATTTTAAGAAAGGTTTGGACAATTTCCTGGAGGCAAAGTCCATAGTCTGTTATTGAGAAAGACATGGGGGAAGCCACTGCTTGCTCTGGATCGGCAGCATGGAATGTTGCTACTCTTTGGGGTTCCAGAATCTTTTGTTACTCTTTGGGATTCCAGAATCTTGCTATTCTTTAGGATTCTGAATGGAATGTTGCTACTCTTTGGGGTTCCGGAATCTTTTGTTACTCTTTGGGATTCCAGAATCTTGCTATTCTTTAGGATTCTGAATGGAATGTTGCTACTCTTTGGGGTTCCAGAATCTTTTGTTACTCTTTGGGATTCCAGAATCTTGCTATTCTTTAGGATTCTGAATGGAATGTTACTACTCTGTGGGGTTCTGGAATCTTTTGTTACTCTTTGGGATTCCAGAATCTTGCTATTCTTTAGGATTCTGAATGGAATGTTGCTACTCTTTGGGGTTCCGGAATCTTGCTATTCTTTAGGATTCTGAATGGAATGTTGCTACTCTTTGGGGTTCCGGAATCTTTTGTAACTCTTTGGGATTCCAGAATCTTGCTATTCTTTAGGATTCTGAATGGAATGTTGCTACTCTTTGAGGTTCTGGAATCTTTTGTTACTCTTTGGGATTCCAGAATGTTGTTATTCTTTAGGATTCTGAATGGAATGTTGCTACTCTTTGGGGTTCCGGAATCTTGCTATTCTTTAGGATTCTAAATGGAATGTTGCTACTCCTTGGGTTTTGGCCAGGTACTAGGGACCTGGATTGGCCACCAGGAGAACAGGCTACTGGGCTTGATGGACCATTGGTCTGAACCATTAAGGCTATTCTTATGTTCCTATAGTGGGTTTTCAGTGTTCCTGGATGGCTCACAAACCAACATAAGTGTGTTAAGGTGGGATTTGTACCTGGGTCCCTTTATGTGAAGTCCACTGCATTGACCACTAGACTGCCCTCTGCTTTGCTGGGATGTCTGCTTGGTTAGTTTCCTAGGAATGGTGCCACATAGTGGGATAAGGATGTTATTAGTGGGGATCTGTCCTTGGGCCAGTTCTATTTAACATCTTTGTGAGTGTCTGGCAAAGTTTGTCTTTTTGCAGCTGATACCAAGCTCTGTGATAGAGTAGAAACTCCGGAGGGTGTGGATAACATGAAGCGGGATCTGGCGAAGCTTGATGAATGGTCTGGTAATTGGCAGCTAAGATTTAATGCTAAAAATTACATTACATTACATTAGTGATTTCTATTCCGCTTGTGCCTTGCGGTTCTAGGCGGATTACAGATTAGAAGAGATCTGGACATTACCGAAAGAATTACGTAACAATGATTACCGAGAGAATTACATAACAGTGCATAAAAAGTGCAGGAGAATGGTACTGTAAAGGAGGTGAGGTCCTTCTGTGTGTGGAAGAAGAGCGGGATTTGAGGGTGACTGTGTCTGATGATCTTAGGGTGGCAAAACAGGTAGAAAAGGCAACGGTCAAAGCCAGGAGGATGCTTGGGTGCATAAGGAGAGGAATGGCCAGTAGGAAAAGGGAGGTGATAATGTCATTGTATAAGTCTCTTGTGAGGCCCCATTTGGAATACTGTGTGCAATTTTGGAGATCCCCCACTTTCAAAAAGATATAAAGAGAATGGAGTTGGTCCAGAGAGCTGCTACAGGTTTTCTGGCCCAATGGGGCATTCCCGTTGAGCTATTTTATAATGAAAACAGTCGTGTAGTGTGATTGGTTCGCAGAGAGTGTGGTTGGGTAATATGTCATTTATTATCTGCTAATATAAATTCAGAAGTGCAATAGAAGGCTTCTTAAAGTTAGTAGGTCTTTAATTTTCCCGGCGCGAGCATCACCATGAACCTGCTACCCGTGTCGGCACCGGTTCTCTCTGATGTCGTTTCTGGGTCCCGCGCCCAGGAAGTGACGACAGAGGGAGAGCCGACACGACGCAGGTAGCAAGGTCGTGATGCGCCTTGCGCCGGGAAAATGAAAGAGGTGCGGAGGAAGGGGGGCACGTACGCTGCAGGGTGGGGGTCGGGAAGGAGTTGGGGCAGAGAAGAGAGTGGGGGAGGGGCACCACCACCCCAGTTGCCACTCACCCTCACTACGCCACCATTTGGAGGGTAAACTGTGACTGGTATAAAACGGTTCATAGACAAGTCAGCGAAAGACAAAGGTGCGCACCGACAACTGAGCGCAAGACGGAGGCGTGCGCCGAAGAAAATGACAGTTTTTAGGGGCTCCTAGGGTGTTTTGTTGGGGAGCCCCCCCACTTTACTTAATACAGATCGCGCCGGCGTTGTGGGGGGTTTGGGGGGTTGTAACCCTCCACATTTTACTGTAAACTTAACTTTTTCCCTAAAAACAGGGAAAAAGTGAAGTTTTCAGTAAAATGTAGAGGGTTACAACCCCCCAAACCCCCCACAACGCGTCGCGATCTCTATTAAGTAAAGTGGGGGGGGGTTCCCCCCCAACGCCCCCCCCGTTGGAGCCGTAAAAACAGTAATTTTGTGTGGCATGCGCCTCCGCGCTGCGCTCAATTGTCTGCGTGCGCCTTTGTCCCGGCGCGCTTTTGACCTGACACTGTATAAAACACCAGCCCTGTGCGGACTCTTTGGTCTTTTTCTCCTTCTTCCCTGTCCGTGGTGCTGCTAAGTAAGGGGGAGGATTTTGGCTAGCCCAGACGTGTGCCTGGAGGAGAAAAGGAGAAGAAAGGGGAATCAGCCCACTTCTAGGGACCATCCTCAGCTTGGGGGAGGGTCTCTGATATTATTAAGAGGCCACTAAACTTATGTAATGTTTCTCAGGGTACTCATTGGTGGAGGAGTGGCCTAGTGGTTAGAGCAGCTGCCTCGGAGGCCTGAGGTTGTGAGTTTGCTTCCCACTGCAGCACCTGTCTGAACTATGTAAACTGCTTTGATGGTGTAAACCGCACCGAAAAAAGCGGCACGCAAGTCCCATCCCCGTTACGCCTAAGGAGGAGGATAAAGGCGCAGCGCTCTTAGAGAAACTAAAGAAACATCAGACGATCCTGGTCCCGAGAAGCAGGAAGGGACACAGAGACCATCCCTGGGATCTACCGTGAAAAGGAGACTGACGGTGGCGCTTCCGTCTGGAGGGTACGGCAGTAAAAGACCTCAAGAAGACGTTCCCAGGAGATGAAAGAAAGAATTGAGGGGAAATCCAATGGCTGAAAACAGTTGGGGCTCCTTTTACTAAGCCGCGTTAGGGCATTAACGCTAAATTGCTGCGCGCGCCAGACGCTAACGCCAGCATTGAGCTGGCGTTAGTTCTAGCCATGCAACGCGGGTTTAGCGCACGCTAAAAACCCTAACGCAGCTTAAGTAAAAGGAGCCCTTTATGTTCAACTAAAAACAAACAAACACATCAAACTAACATTTTTGTCCAAATGGATCTCTCTTCTTGTGAGGCCTGAGCCAAATGGGCTGGACGATGAGGACGCGTGCAGGACTGTCGAAATGATAAGTAATAGTGGGTCTGGATCAGTTTGAATCAAGGGGTGGGGGGTGGGGATGATTCCTTGACATAATCGTGGGGACTATGTGGATAATATTTTGGGATTTTTCTAGAAGAAAATAGGTTTTATTTTCAGAACATAATCATCTGGTATCTTTGGGCTTCGGATACTGACTTGGATTTAAGAACAATGGCATGGTGCGGGGCTCATTTTTAAAGCACTTAGACACACAAAGCACCATAGGTTTTCTATGGTCTAAGTCAGTGGTCTCAAACTCCAACCCTTTGCGGGGCCACATTTTGGATTTGTAGGTACTTGGAGGGCCGCAGAAAAAATAGTTAATGTCTTATTAAAGAAATGACAATTTTGCATGAGGTTAAACTCTTTATAGTTTATAAAACTTTCCTTTAACAGTTAAAAGATTAAAAATTTATAAACTATAAAGAGTTTTACCTTATGCAAAATTGTCATTAACTATTTTTTCTGCAGCCTTCACATTTAAAGTTTAATATCTTTTCTTTCTCAAAACTGGCACATTTCAATCACTAAATTGAAAATAAAATCATTTTCCTACCTTTGTTTGGTAATTTCATCAGTCTCTGACTATGCATCCAATATTTCTTCTCTTCTTTCAGCCTCCTGTATGCTTCCTCTCCTCCAGACCTCATTCCCTCCCCCAACTTTTTCTTTCTTTCTCTATGTCTGTCTTTCTTTGATTCCGTGTCCCATTTTTTGCTTTGTTTCTGGCTCCCTGTCCCCCCCTTCTTTCTTTCTTTCTTTCTTTCTTTCTTCCTTCCTTCCTGCCCTCCCCCACGCCACCACCGGCGGGGAATAGGCTGCTGCCGCTGCCGCCATCGGGAACAGGCTGAGATCTCCCTCTTTCTCTTCTCCACGGGGCCGACCAACTCTCGCCGCCCGACGTCAATTCTAACGTCGGAAAGGACGTTCCCGGCAGCCAGGCAGCGATTGGCTAGCCAGAACGTCCTCTCGACGTCAGAATTGACGTCGGGCGGCGAGAGTTGGTCGGCCCCGAAGAGAAGCAGGGAGATCAAATAACACGGTGCTGGCCTGAGAAGGGAAGGGAAGCAGGTTGGGCACCACTGCTCTAGACGAGCCGCACTCTAGGGAGAACAGTGGACCGCCCCCCCCTTGGTACGCCACTGGAGCAGCAGCGTGTCTGGCCAGCTCTTCCGTGGATAGCGCAAGGAGCCGCCAACCCGCGGCTTTGAACGGAACGAGCCGGCCAGACACGTTGCTGCTCCAAAAGGAAGATAATGATCCAGTCCAGACCGTAGGCGGCAAATAAAATCTGGAGAGCCACATGCGGCCCGCGGGCCACGTGTTTGAGACTGCTGGTTTAAGTCAAGGGTGTCAAAGTCCCTCCTTGAGGGCCGCAATCCAGTCGGGTTTTCAGGATTTCCCCAATGAATATGCATGAGATCTATTAGCATACAATGAAAGTAGTGCATGCAAATAGATCTCATACATATTCATTGGGGAAATCCTGAAAACCCGACTGGATTGCGGCCCTCAACGAGGGACTTTGACACCCCTGGTCTATAGGTTACCGTCGTATAAATCTGAATCAACTAAAACCCATTTGTAGACATTAGGGAACCTGTGACAATTGGATTGCGGCCCTCGAGGAGGGACTTTGACACCCCTGTCCTAAGGGGTTTATCATCCCAAATTTACAGATTGAAATTTCAGCTAAAATTTTAGATCAAAAGCATTTATTTGGAGAACTCTGTTTACCATATAAATTACTATGCAAATTTATAACTGATTTACTTAGGGTTGCCAGATTTTCCAATCGGAAAATCTGGACCCCCCTAGACCCACCCCCAGGCCTGCCCAATTTCACCCATCCCCGCCCTAATCCTGCCCCCATTCCCGCCCTACCACCGCTGCCTGTTCATGTCCGCCCCCCACTCCCCGCTCTTGTCTGCAAATTGCGTCGGGCAGGCGGGAATTCCGTGCAATTTGAGGAGGCTTTTCAAAACCTGGACAAAGTACCAGGTTTTGAAAAACCGTCTGGGGAAATCCGGACGTCTGATAACCCTAGTTTTACTTGCAATTGCAGTACAAAAAAATTAAAAAGAATACAAAGCGTAGAAGCCCCTGCTCAGGTCTAGGGGTGTAGACATGCAGGAACAATGCCCCACTCGTGGTGGCTATTTTGAGAGCAAAGCCAAGATGGTCAGAAGTAACTGGGCACTGCTTCTGCCCTAAGTTCCACCAGGAAGCCTACAGACGGGGTCTGGGAGGAGGGGAAACTCTTGCTTGTAGGAGGAGGGGGTGGGGGAGGGGAGGAAGGGAGCCAAGCATAACAAAGCACAATTTTTCGATTTCCATTGAAAACACACGATCGTTTTTAGCCAAAACTGAAAACATAGCTGAAAATGAAAATAACCTTTTGGCAGAAATTGAAACCAGGCAGATAAAGGATGTTGGGCCAATTTCGGCACCATAACTGAAACCAAATTTTTCTTGGCCTTTACCAACATAATCTAACCTCCCCCACCCCTCAACACCATCTGAGCCAATTCCCCCAACTCCTGACACCCCCCCCAGATTCTACCAGTGGCTCTTTGGTAGTCTCGGAGGAACAGGAGCAATCCCCAGGACTGGGCAGACTTGGACGGTCTGTGTCCGTACATGGCCGTTTGGTGGAGGATGGGCTGGGGAGGGCTTCGATGACTGGGATGGTTTAGATCAGGGGTACGGAACTCCAGTCCTTGAGAGCCGTATTCCAGTCGGGTTTTCAGGATTTCCCCAATGAATATGCAGGAGATCTATTTGCATGCACTGCTTTCAATGCATATTCATTGGGGAAATCCTGAAAACCCGACTGGAATACGGCTCTTGAGGACCGGAGCTCCCTAGCCCTGGTTTAGATGGTCTGGAGTGAGCTTCTACGGAGACCCAGTACCGAGCAGAGCTTTGGGTTCTTGCCCAGAAATAGCTAAGAAGAAGAAGAAAACAAAAAATGAAATTGAATCAGGTCGGGCAGACTGGATGGATCATTTGGGTCTTTATCTGCTGTGTTACAATGCTGCTGCTCTGACCCCTGGTGGTCGGCTTGCAGTACTACTACTAGAAGTCAAGCTGCTGAATAAGGGTAAAAACCCCCTCCTATTTGGCAGTTTGACCCTTAGCAGAAGAACAGTGCGACTACCACTTTATTCATGCAGGACCTCACTCTTTTTCTAAACATGTAATGGTTTGTATGTGACAGCAAGTGTACTACACGTTTATTTATTCAATTTTCTACACTGTTCTCCCAGGGGAGCTCAAAACAGTTTACATGAATTTATTCAGGTACTCAAGCATTTTCCCTGTCTGTCCCAGCAGGCTCACAATTTATCTAATGTACATGGGGCAATGGGGGGGGGGGATTAAGTGACTTGCCCAGGGTCACATGGAGCAGCCTGGGTTTGAACCCACAACCTCAGGGTGCTGAGGCCATAGCTTTAACCACTGCGCCACATCTTTATTTGCATTTCGCAAAAGGCTCTGCGCTTGATTTTTAACTTTCAACATTTTACGTAAACTGGGGCTTTGTATGTCTTCATAAAATGACATTGCAAATGCAAGCAGTGTCTTCACTTCCTGCTCACCACACAATTGGACCCCTGAAGAAGACTTTTTGTCGAAACGCTGACCGTGTTGGGTCCTGTATCCCTAGCGGACTAGGTCCTTTAAGGCTTTTATGTGGATGATTTATTTTTATGTGGATGGAATTATTTTATGTGGATGATTTCAGTGGACCTTTGGAACTTTGACACTTTCAAATAAAGTCCATTTAGGAACATCGTCACTCCACAGAGTTTTTTTTTGGTTTTCATAAAATTACCCCCATCTAAGAAGCAGCTGTGGCATTTATGCTGCTCTGAAACAGGTGTAAATGTTCACACATGGATTACGCTGGCATTTTACAACATTGAGGGCTCCTTTTACTACGCCGCGTTAGGGCTTTCATGAGCGGAATAGGGCGCGCTACATTGCCCCGTGCGCTAGACCTTAACACCAGCATTGAGCTGGCGTTAGTTCTAGAAGCGTAGCGCGTGGTAATTTCCCGCGTGCGCTAAAACGCTAGCGCACCTTCGTAAAAGCAGCCCTGAATGTCAATCGCGTCTCCGCTCACACTCTGTCCAAACTCCACCACAAGTTCTTGTGTCGCCGCACGTGTTTTTATGCATACAGTCCACGAGATAATTTTATAAGAGGCAATTTACAGGGAAAAAAAAATCCATTCTAAAATGATTTATTTGCAACAACTGACTAGCAGAATTAAGTGGTTCACAGAAAGGAACTCCATTTGTGTGATGGGAAAGAACCAGCTTACAAGAATATTCAGTCAAACCGATCTCATTCCCTTATTGCAGACACGGACGTTTATACCTGCTTGAGAGGAGGCGTGAATGTCCACACCTAGATTATGTATGTATGCACATAAATTAACATATTAAACCTTTTGGATTTTGAGACCCCGATGCAGCAATAGTGAAATGAGGAGCCCTTTTTTGGAATTCTGCAGCACACCAGGATAAAAATTGCACGAATTTGAAGAAATCTCCAAGGAGTGGGGAGGAAGAGGAATGGGGATTTATATACGGCCTTTTTGTTGCTTTGATATTCAAAGTAGTGGGCACTGGAGGATTGAGTAATTTGCCCGGGGTCACAAGGAGCAGCGCTGGGATTTGATCTCACAACCTCTGAATGAAGAGGCAGCAGCTCTGCCAGCGAGCCACACCTTCACTCTGACCCAGTCTGTCAATTTTTACGTTCTTATGAGAGCTGAGTCTAGGACACTCACGCCATTGTGATATCACTGATGAGGTTGGCTCTTAGGCATTGGTGGAATGAGGCATTATGACATCACAATCTCAGCTCTGGAATGTTGCTACTCTTTGGGTTTCTGGCAGGTACTTGGGACAGCCACTGTTGGAAACAGGACACTTGAGGAAAAGGAAAGGGAATGGGGGTCGCAAGGAGCACGTTGAAATTGTTGCTCGTGGTGGTGAACAACTAGGGGAAAGGGAAGGGGAGCGCGGCGAGTGGAGGAGTGGAAAAAGCAGGGGGGGAGGGGGGGAGAGGAGGTGGGGTGCCATCTGCCCCACCGCCCTGCTGCACCCTCCCACTTACTACACCACTGAGTCTGCCCACAGCCTTTTTCCAAAGAGGAGGGTCTACCCCAGAGGAAAGGCTGGAGTGAAGGGCATAGAGAGAGTAGAGAAGGACAGATTCTTCAAACTTTCGAAAAATAAAAGAACAAGAGGACACTTGGAAAAGTTGAAAGGGGACAGATTTAAAACGAATGCTAGGAAGTTCTTCTTTACCCAACGAGTGGTGGACACCTGGAATGCACTTCCAGAGGGCGTAATAGGGCAGAGTACAGTACAGGGGTTTAAGAAAGGATTGGACATTTTCCTGCTGGAAAAGGGGATAGAAGGGTATAGATAGAGGATTACTGCACAGGTCCTGGACCTGTTGGGCCACCGCGTGTGCGGGACTGCTGGGCACGATGGACCTCTGGTCCTGACCCAGCAGAGGCATTGCTTATGTTCTTATGTTCTTATGTGACTTATGGGGGCCGAGGAACGTATGATGCTTGTTTCAGCCAAGTTGAGGGCAAAGGGTCAAAGGGTAAAGGAGAAAAGTACTGGCTCTCATGGAAGAAAGAAGTGATATTGAGAACCGTCAGCGTTGGGGGGTACATGAGGCCCAGACCCAGAACTTCAAAATCAGACAATGGTCGAGAAACCTGTGATGTACAAGTCAACGAGAATTTTAGGGCTTTGATCGTGTCTAGAAAATTGGTAGGTAAAGAGTCTGCAGATGGTGTGAGTCAGTTGAGAGACTAGTGAAAAAAGTCATTTAGTGGAATTCACAGACTAATTTGTTCAATTTGTGAAGTCTTACTAGCTGAAAATTATCATGTCAAGAGTTCACACTTGCATAATTGAAGAAATTGAGCTGATCATTTCCTCCTCCACAACCTAATGGTCAGTTTCTGAATACAGTTTAAACTCCTCTTGCTAACCTACAAGTGCGTTCGCTCTGAAGCCCCCCGATATCTCTCCTCGCTCATCTCCCCATATGCTCCCCTCCATCCGTGATCTCCGCTCGTCGGGCAAGCCCCTCTTATCTGTACCCTTCTCTTCCACTGCCAACTCCAGACTCCGTCCCTTCTTTCTTGTGACGCCTGAATCAATACGTCGTGCTCCATCCCTGGCAGTGTTCAAATCCAAGCTAGAGGCCCATTTTAAAAAATCTTTATTAATTTTCAAATATTAACAGTGCATTGCAAAAATTTTAAACATAAACGAATCAGGAAAAAACACTTTAAATCTACAAACATTCTAAACACAATCATTTTTCCTCCCCCCTTCCTCCCATTCATCCATAAAAGTATATACCACATATAGAATTTCAATAAACTAAATACAAGAAATAATGATGCCTTCCCACCTCCCTCCCTCCCACCCTGGATGTTAACTAAAAAGGAAATTAACTAAAAAAGAAAATGTACATGACAACTAATGTGATTCAACAAATGATGTCAACGGGCTCCACACCCTTCTAAATGCATTACGATATCCCAAAAATTCAGCGTTCATTCATATTTGTAACTGCAACACAAATTCGCCCATCAAAAAGTCTATCATAACTCTTCCAATTGCATGTAATCATCTTCATTGCTATTCCCGTCATTATTAAGAAAAACCGGCTTTTAGAACGATCCAAAGAAGGTTTAACATGTAGTGAAGTACCACAAATTATGGCTTCATAAGTCAATGGTATCGATGACCCAAGTACAACATTAATTTGGCCCCATATCGACTTCCAAAAATTAAGTATCAAAGGACAATAAAACAACAGAAGATCCAAAGTCCCTAAATCAAGATGACAATGCCAGCATCTACTAGATTCAGAACTGTCTAACTTTTGAAAACAAACTGGGGCCCCAAAAAACCCTATGCAACAAGAAAAACCAGGCTAAAGGCCCACTTTTTTGAAACTGCTTTCAACTCTTCAACTCCCCCTCACTGCTGTCAGATACCTAAACCTTGCTATAACCTCCCTTACCGTGAAATGTCCTCTCTAAATTAGATTGTAAGCTCTTCTGAGGCAGGGACTTCCTATTGTATGTTAAAATGTACGGCGCTGCGTACGCCTTTCAGCGCTATAGAAATAATAAATAGTAGTAGTAGAAGTAGTAGTTGAGATCTGGGTTTGATTCACACTTAAGTCTCCATTGCTCTAGGTGCAATAAAAACAAAAACTGTGGGATACAGATGTTCTGGAGATAATTTATTAACCACTGACATATAAAACCATGAAAACTCAATTAAAAAAGTACAAATGATAAAAAAATACAGTGATAAAAATCCACCTGGACCCTACACAGTCCGTGTTTCGGTGAACACACCTTCCTCAGGGGTCCAATGGTTTGCAAACTCACATTTAAAGAATTGGACTGAAACAGTCTATTATCTTTAAACATATGAGCAAAGAACACCGCAGACAAGCTGAAGTAGCAAAAAAAATGCCCATCTGCAGTAACCATTCCATCTCTCCTTATTGGCTAAGGCTCTTAACATTTGCATCTCCTCTTCCTATAGGCTAAGGCTCTTTCCACCTGCATTGTAAGGTCATAGGGCTTTATGGTTTATAGAAACATTGTAACATGATGGCAGATAAAGGCCAAATGGCCCATCCACAGCATCCACTATCTCCTTGTCTCCCTATTGGCTAAGGCTCTTAACATTTGCATCTCCTCTTCCTATAGGCTAAGGCTCTTTACACCTGCATTGTGAGGTCATAGGGTTTTATGGTTATAGAAACATTGTAACACGATGGCAGATAAAGGCCAAGAGGCCCATCTAGTCTGCCCAACAAAGAAAAATGGGGAGACCCGATGATTCACAGTGAAAACAATCCACCGATGAAAACAAAAACAAAAAACTGTGGATACAGATGTTCTGGAGATAATTTATTAAACATTGACATATAAAACCATGAAAATTCAATTTAAAAAAGTAGAATGATAAAAAATACTGTGATAAAAATCCACCCAGACCCTACACGATCCGTGTTTCGGCGAACACGCCTTCCTCAGGGGTCCAATGGTTTGCAAACACATATAAAGAATTGGACTGAAAACAATCTATTGTCTTTAAACCTGTGAGCAAAGGACACCGCAGACAAGCTGAAGTAGCAAAAAAAAAAAAAAAAAATGCTACTTTTTTAATTGAATTTTCATGTTTTTATATGACAGTGGTTAATAAATTATCTCCAGAACATCTGTATCCACAGTTTTTTGTTTTTGTTTTCATCGGTGGATTGTTTTCACTGTGGATCATTGGGTCTCCCCATTTTTCTTTCTAGGTGCAATAAAACATCTAGATCTCCTGACCATAACTTCGGGCAACAAATTTCAGGTTTGATAGCCATTGAGTGAAAAAAATACTTTCTCCAGTTTTTAAATCTGCTACCTGCTGTTGAAAATAGCACTGCCCACACAAAATACAGTCATACGAGCATATATGCAGTGCAAGAATTATGTGCTACAAATGAGAAAACCTTGCTCATACAACGCTTTCAATACAAACAGATTTTGAGACCTCCAGAGACAACAAGATACCTACTGAAACGAACAGGATCCGTTTCTTGGTCCCGAAACTGCCCTGCAAAACACTCTGTCATCTGGAGGCAATTCCCCTTAGAAAGAAAGATAGGTAGCCAGTATTCTAAAGAGATTTTGCCTGATTTATTATGAGTGTGCATTCATTTATATATCTGTTACATGGGTCAGTGGTAACCATCACAGGAAAAAGGGGGATGGACAAGAGAGGGGAGGGGGGAGCGTGAGCATGGATATGTACATGGCAGGGGGTTTGTGCATGTATTGTCTTAAAGACGAAACTTCATTAACATGATTAAATGACCTCTTCCCAAACCATCGAGAGAGTAAACACAAAACATTCTGCATCTGATTACCTCCAGCACAGGCAGGAACAAAAGACATCCTTTTAGACAGAGACAGAAAACTTATCCATTAAAATGTGTCCTTTCAACCTACTGTACCTGAATGTATACGGCTTCAATTGTTTTTAGGCTTCCAGGCAGTACATAAGAAATTAAGCATTTTGCTTTAGTCTTGCTCTCATGTACACACCAACCGCATGGCGTTTTCTTGATTTATTTTAGGGAGAAAGGAGTGTCTCAGGGTGGGGAATGGGCAGAGAGCGGGTGCAAACGCTTCATAGTCATAAGAACGCGAGACAAACGTGCGCCAACAATTGAGAGTGGCCAACTGAGCGAAAGACTTCAGCGCGCCGCTCTAACAGCTTCTTTTAAAGGGCTCCGACGGGGGGGTGTTTGGGGGAACCCCCCCAGTTTACTTAAGAGTGTTGGCGCAGCCGTTGGGGGTGGTTTTGGGGGGTTGTAACCCCCCCATTATACAGAAAACAACTTTTTACCTATTATTTGGGAAAAGTTACGTTTTCTGTATAATGGGGGGGGTTACACCCCCCACACACCCCCAACACGGCAGCGCGAACACTAATAAGTAAAGTGGGGGGATTCCCCCCGCACACCCCCCCATCGGAGCCCTTTAAAAGAAGCTTTTAGAGCGGCGCGCTGAAGTCTTGCGCTCAGTTGTCCGCTCTCAAATGTCGGCGCCCGTTTGTCTAGCGTGCTTTTGTCCCATCCCGGGTGCAACAGCAGTTATCAGCGTGTGCACATTAATGTATACTGATTAGTGCATGGTTAATGCAGGAGCCTTTGCTGCCTTCTAACAGGAAGCGGTAAGGGATCCCACGTTAACTTTTCTTAAGTACTATTAGTGCATGGCCATAAATGAAACAGATTGGAAAAAAAGGTCTTTTTACAACTGAACAAGAATTGGGCTTAGCACACAGGAAAGACCCACATAACAGCCTACTAAGCCCATGTTCTAGTGCGGCTTATTCAAAAGGCCACAAAAATAAATCGTGGTTATGCGGAAGGAAAGGGCAGTTGCTTGGTGGTTAAAAGATAGTCTGTAAATTTGAGGATGGTAAAAATTCCCAAATTTTGCCACTAATTCAGACAAAGTACCTACACACAGGCCTGGATTTTGTAACTGGCGCCGTTATCAGCAACCGCCTTATAATCGACCGCCGTTCACGTGCCAATCATGTGACAGCAACGGGTACCGGGTACCGGGCACCAGCACGTTTCTGGCGCCTACCTATGCTGTGAATTGTGACTCCATAGGCGCTTTTGGCAGCCTAATACCAGTTCTGGTATTGGCCATAACCACAGTGGGCGTTAGGTGGCCTAAATAGGGTTACCGGAAAACCCCGGACACATGACCCCACCCAGTTCTGCCTCCAGCCCTGCCCTGTTCCGCTCCCGCCCCCACAAAGCCTCCTCTCTTCTGGACGAGCTTCAGCAGCGTCCGGAGGGCCTGGATCATTCGTGGGCATGTGTGACATCTTCGTCTGCACAGAGGCCCTCCAGATGTGGCTGGAGCTCGTTGGCGCTTTCCAAAGCCCGGACAAATGCTGGGTTTTGGAAAGTCCAGCTGGGAGCCCGGACAGTCCTGGGCTTTTCCTGATAACCCTAGGTGTGCTTTCAGTGCCAATAATTTTAGGCGCCTTGAAACTCATTTAAAAATGTCATTTCAACGGTGTTTTTTTATGTATAAATTTTTATTGAAGGAATCAAATAATCAGTACAATGGGAAAATACAAAAAATACATTCAATACAATAAGAATCACTAATAATAATATTTCATACAAATTTTAATCATTCTTTCAAATTTAATTTCCATATGAACTAATTCAATCTTATCTACACCCCCCTTAATTCCATCCCCTACCCCTATCTTCCCCTAAATGAAATCCTTCACCCTGGATAAAAGTTTACAATAATAAAGAATTAAAATAAATACACTTCCCCCTCCCCATTCGCGGTTTCACTATTCGCGATTTCAAATAATCGTGATTTTTTTTGGGGGGGAGGAGGAAACCCCCCCATATTTTTGTCTTCCCCCCGGCATCCCGGCCTTACCTGGTGGTCTAGCTGGTTTTCGGGGCAGGAGAGATCTTCCTACGCTCCTGCCCCGTGCAGATAGCCATTAGGAAATGGCTGTGGGGATTTCCCGTAGTCTCCCCGAAAACCAGCTAGACCACCAGGTAAGGCCGGGATGCCAGGGGAAGGCGGAAGGGAGGCGGGGGTGGGTCAGAGCCGGATATTCGCAGTTTTTCGCCATTCGCGGTCCGGCTCTGCCCCTATCCCCCGCGAATAACGAGGGAGAAGTATAACTGGAATATAATTATTAAATCTAATTTTCATAATAAATCATTGATAACCAAACTTTGTATTTTGGTGAAAGATTCTGAATATAAGGATCCCAAACCTCCACAAAAAGACGAGTTTTTTTAGGCGAACCTCGAACCTCCCAACTCTCAAATAAAAATAAGCGATGTAATTGATTCCTCCAGTGCCAGAAACTTGGAGATTCTTTCTGCAACCCAAATTGCATAATACATTTATGCCCAATCATACAGCTTTCTGAAATAAAAGACATTTTAATTGCCAAACTGATGCTTTACCAAAAATTATTCCCCTAGGACAACCCACTATCGAATTACCCCATAAAGAACGCAAAAATAATAGGATGGCAGACCAAAATGAGTTGATCAAAGGACACAACCAAAAAGCATGAGATAATGTGCCAGGATCTTTATTACATTTAATACAATTTGGATTATCAATTAAATTCGCATGAAAAGCTTGAATTTGGGAAAAATAAGCTCTATGTAAAATTCTATAAGTACATTCTCTCCAAACATACCCTTTTATAACCTTTGGTAGTCTATTAATAGATTGAGTAAAATCAAGAAGAGAAATCTGAATTCCCAACTCCTAACAGTGTGTTTTTTTTCTACTGAGTTTGGTGCCTAAAAAGTCATCGCCGGTTAATGAATCTGGATCATAACGGAATACCTGACCCTGACGGAATCAAAGTAACTGGTGACGAGAGCAGGGTGGCACTGCTTTTAGGGAGGAGAAACGATGCAATTCTTGTTGACGGTGGCGCCGTAAGGGTGAGCGGCGCCCCTCCCCCTGCCCCTCTGCGGCGCGCACCCCCTTCCCCTATACCTTTTGAATTTCTCCAGCGTGAGCCGCACACCCGCGTTGGTTTCAGCTCGCCCTCTGATGTCACTTCCTAGGCGAGGGTCCTGGAAGTGACGTCGGAGAGAGCGCCAATGCCAACACGGGCAGCAACCTCACGCCGGGGAACTAAAAAAGGTAGAGGGGGGAAGGCAAGGGGTGTGCATATGCGGCAAGGGAAGGAGTGGGAGAGGGGCAGAGAGGAGGAGGGGTGCGGTGAAGATGTACCGTCCCCTTCCACCCTCTTATTGCTTGTTATAGCAATTTATTACAGCTAGCGGTTTCCAACCCTGTCTTGGAGGGCCACCAGCCAGTCGGGTTTTCAGGATCGCCCTAATGAATATGCATGGGGCAGATCTGCATGCCTGCCAACTCCATTATATGCAAATCTCTCTCATGCATATTCATTAGGGTTATCCCAAAAACCCGACTGGCTGGTGGTCCTACAGGTAGGGTAGATAAACACTGGTCTAGAGCAGGGGTGTCAAAGTCCCTCCTCGAGGGCCGCAATCCAGTCGGGTTTTCAGTATTTCCCCAATGAATATGCATGAGATCTATTAGCATACAATGAAAGCAGTGCATGCAAACAGATCTCATGCATATTCATTGTGGAAATCCTGAAAACCCGACTAGATTGCAGCCCTCCAGGAGGGACTTTGACAACCCTGGTCTAGAGCAGGGATGGGCAATTCCGGTCCTTGAGAGCCACAGGCAGGTCAGATTTTCAGGATATCCACAATGAATATGCATGAGATGGATTTGCATGCACTGCCTCCTTGAGACGCAAATCTATCTCATGCATATTTATTGTGGATATCCTGAAAACCTGACATGCCTGTGGCTCTCAAGGACCGGAATTGTCTACCCCTGGTCTATAGGAAGAGGAGATGCAAATGTTAAGAGCCTTAGCCAATAGGGAGAGGGGGAGATAGTGGATGCTGTGGATGGGCCCTTTGGCCTTTATCTGTCATCATGTTTCCATAACCATAACGTTCTATGACATCACAATGCAGGTGTAAAGAGCCGTGAGCCTATAGCAGTGGTCTCAAACTCGCAGCCCGCCAGGTACTATTTAGAGGCTCTCGGTATGTTTATCATAATCAGAAAAGTAAAATAAAACTGTTTCTTGATCATATGTCTCTTTAGCTATAAATGACAATATTATTATTAAGACTTAGCCAAAAGGAAAGATTTAAAAACTATAAAGAGTTTTACCTCATGCAAAATTGTCATTTCTTTAATAAGACATTAACTATTTATTTCTGAGGCCCTCCAAGTACCTACAAATCCAAAATGTGGCCCTGCAAAGGGTTTGAGTTTGAGACCACTGGTCTAGAGGGAGAGCAAAGAAATCTTCCAGGAACACCTGGTTGCCAAAGCAGAACTAGAAAATTTTCGTAGCAGATGTGTAAATTCAAAGCCTACAAACAGACGATCAGTCCACGACATGGGGAAAATGTTTGAAATCAGAAAGAGTATAGTTTAAAGATGGGCCTGAAAGAACTAGACCAGTGGTTCCCAACCCTGTCCTGGAGGACCACTAGGCCAGTCGGGTTTTCAGGATAGCTGTAATGAATATTCATAGAGCAGATTTGCATGCCTGGCACCTCCATTATATGCAGATCTCTTTCATGCATATTCATTAGGCCTATCCTGAAAACCTGACTGGCCTGGTGGTCCTTCAGGACAGGATTGGGAACCACTAACAAGAGTGTGTCCAGTTACAAGTCTGAGAAAACGGTACCGACTGAAAAAAAGATGAAGATACTGTTATCGAACACTGCGGAGGAAGCAGAGTGATACCTTCTTGTGAACATAAGAGGGAGCTGGGCACCTCACCGAAAAGACTGAACAATACATTAACTTCGAACAGAAGGCGGTAACAACAGCCTTCTATTAGATTTCACGGCAGCCCAGTCCAAGGTCAGGCTCACAGTGTATATTATCACGTTTGTTTTGACGTCCCTTATCAAATAGTTAGAAGATCGCATATATCTCAGGCTGCTTGCGATGGTCTACTTGTGTTTGAATGGTTCGGCTCCTGCACGTTTGGTGGGTCCTATTCAGGCTTGTTTCCCTTTATCAAAATTGCGCTCTGCTCATCGTGGCGATTTGTCTGTGCCATCTGTAGGGGAACTGAGACTGAATTCTTCACGCGTGACTACGTTTTCCTGTAGGGGACCCCAGGAATGGAACCTTCTACCCTCGTATATCAGAAAGCAATGCCATCTTGATGGGTTTAAGAAGTTATTGAAGAGACATTTAGTTTGCAAGATGAAATATGATCTTTAAGGCTGGTCGCTTATTCTGTCAGTGATTTTTCATGTATTTGATGTACTTTTATTATGTATGTTTATACGGTGAGCTGCTCTGAAAAAGCGGGTTATAAATAAAATAACCCACTCCTCAAATAGTCCTATATTTAATCAGGAAATGCACTTGACTATATTGTTGAAAAAAATAGGGTGATGGGACAATCGCGCACGGACAAAGAAGCTCAGACAAATGCGCACAGGACGTCAGCGCACTGGATTAAAAGTTAAATTTAAAGTACTCTGAGGGTGTGTGTGGGGGGAACCCCCAGTTTACTTACAAGTGTTGGCGCTGCTGTTGGGGGGTGGGGTGGGGGGAACCCCCCACTTAGAGAGGAAACTGTAATTTTTTTCCTAGAACAGCGAAAAATTACACTTTCCTCTCTAATGAAGAGGGGGGTGTTCCCTCCCTGATCCTCTCCTCTGATCCCTCCCTGATCCCCCCAACGGCAGCGCATGAGATGGCATGGATTTTTTCAATCTATATCGAAAAAAGTAGAATTATCACAGAAAATAAAGGGAAAATTCCTTTCAGTTTTGGAGATGAAAGTCTGAGCTGTGCCGTATGTACGTACCTAAGGCCTGACTATGAATGCTTCAGACATCACTGCGTCTCAGTACAGATGTGCAAAACGGTCCAACACTCAAGCCTGGATCCTGGAGCTGCTTCTAATGAGCTTCGCCTCTCCCCCTGTTTGTGCCTGTGGCCAAAAAATATCCAAGGTGGAGAAGGGCTCTTTGCTCACACTCCCACCCGGCTGTCAGGGCTGGCAAGGGGGTTGGGAACTCAACCCCATGGCCGCCCATCCAACCCTTGCTGCCCTCAGCTCTCTTGCTGATCTCTCTCGCGCCTGCGCTGCGACCGTGTTCAAAACAGCTGGTCGCAGGGCCAACCCTTCCTGATGCTGCTCTTGCATATCTCATGCTGGCCCTGGAGTCACCCGTCTTTAGGAAGAGAAGGAAAAGTGACGGGGTCCGGTGTTGCAACACCAGCTTCTGACGCCCGGCCAACTCGCTGCTCTTTTCTGTTGGCTTGGGGATTCCTGCCAGCCGTGCTGCTCCACTCGAACACTTTCCTGCATACCAAAATGGGCATTCTGGGTGACCGGCCAGGTTCGCTTAGTGGTAGGGCAGGTCCATTATGCTGCGCAACTTCGTGGCTGCTCCATCTATAAGGCAGGAACACAAGCAATACAATTCTTGGCCTGTTTTCAGTTTTCAAGTTTTAAGTTTTCAAGTTTTATTAGGATTTTATAGACCGCCTATCAAGGTTATCTAAGCGGTTTTTACAATCAGGTACTCAAGCATTTTCCCTATCTGTCCCGGTGGGCTCACAATCTATCTAGCGTACCTGGGGCTATGGAGGAGGGGCTACGAGAGGAGTTCCATCCCCTTTACCATCTTGGTCGCTCTTCTTTGAACCTTTTCTAGCGCTGCTATATCTTTCTTGAGATAAGGAGACCAGAATTGAACGCAGTACTCCGGTTGAGGCCGCACCAAGATCAGGGTGTTATTGTAAACAATACGATGAAACTTTCTGCCCGAAGTGCGGTGGCGGCCTAAAAAGCAAACAGGATGCTGGGAATTATTAAAAAAGGGATGGTTATCAAGACTAAAAATGTTATTATGCCTCTGTATCACTCCATGGTAAGACCTCATCTGGAGTATTGCGTTCAATTCTGGTCTCCTTATCTCAAGAAAGATATAGCGGCGCTAGAAAAGGTTCAAAGAAGAGCGACCAAGATGGTAAAGGGGATGGAGCTCCTCTCGTATGAGGAAAGACTAAAACGGTTAAGGCTCTTCAGCTTGGAAAAGAGATAGCTAGGGGGAGATAGGATTGAAGTCTACAAAATCCTGAGTGGAGTAGAACGGGTACAAGTGGATCGATTTTTCACTCCGTCAAAAATGACAAGGACTAGGGGACATTCGATGAAATTACAGGGAAATACTTTTTAAAAACCAATAGGAGGAAATATTTTTTTCATTCAGGGAATAGTTAAGCTCTGGAACACGTTGCCAGAGGTTGTGGTAAGAGCGGATAGCGTAGCTGGTTTTCAGAAAGGTTTGGACAAGTTCCTGGAGGAAAAGTTAGCAGTAGCCAGAGATCATCTATGAATTGGCTGGTCACCACCCAGTCTCTCATAGGAAAAAAGGAGTTGCCATACTTGGACAGACCGAAGGTCCATCAATCCCAGTATCCTGTTTCCAACAGTGGCCAACCCATGGTCCCAAGTACCTGGCAGAAACCCAAAGAGTAGCAACATTCCGGAGCTGAGATTGTGATGTCATAATGCCTCATTCCACCAAGGCCTAAGAGCCAACCTCAGCAGTGATGTCACAAAGGCTTGATTGTCCTGTACTTGGCTCAGATAAGAATTGCCATACTGGGACAGACCAAAGCTGCTGCCTCTGCACCCAGAGGTTGCGAGATCAAATCCCAGTGCTTCTCCTTGTGACCCTGGGCAAGTCACTTAATCCTCCAGTGCCCACCACCTTGAATGCCAAAGCCACAAAATGGCAGTCCCCATTCTCTTTCATCAAGCCCCGTATCCTGTGGCCAACCCAGGTCCCAAGTACCTGACAGAAACCCAAAGAGTAGCAACATTCCAGAGCTGATTGTGATGTCATAAAGCCTCATTCCACCAATTCCTAAGAGCCAACCTCAGCAGTGATGTCACAATGGCTTGACTGTCTTATACTTCACTCACATAAGAACCTAAGAGTTGCCATATTGGGACAGACCGAAGGTCCATCAAGCCCAGTAACCTGTTTCCAACAGTGGCCAACCCAGATTACAAAAACCTGACAAGATCCCAAGGAGTAGGGTCACCAGATTTTACCCCCCCAGGCCAGTCCAATTCCACCCATCCCCATTCCGTTCTGCCCCAGCCCCGCCCCTGCTGCCTGTTTGTTGGGCAGAGAGGCATCTGCACGTGCGCATGACGTCACTGCGTTGCATCCGCGCATGCGTGGTGCCCCCTCCCTGACATGATTTCTTTTAAAAACCCGGACATAGTGCTGGTTTTGATAAGAAGTCCGGGGAAATCCAGACATCAGTTAACCCTACCAAGGAGTAAAAACAGATCTCTGGACTTCTCTTATAGGAAATGATCCAAACCTTTTTTAAACCCCGCTAAGCTAACTGATTTCACCACATTCTCCAGCAACGAATTCCAGAATTGTATTACATGTTGTGTGAAGAAATATTTTCTCCAGTTTGTTTTAAATCTACTACTTAGTAGCTTCGTTGCGTGGCCTCCTGCTCAGCTTAGAGGGAAAAGGGAGCCTGCCTACATGCAATGCTTTCATCATGCGCTTTACAACTGGTTTCTTAACGAGTCTATGCTTATTGGTCAATACTTGAATTCCACTTTGCTTGCAGCTGCAGGTCTGTTCTTGCACCATAGAACAGAGTTTTACAGCTGTGTGAGCTTGAATGTGTGCTATAAACCACATGATTCCTCCAGTCCAAGGTATCCAAAGAGCTTTTAATATAACTCTGAATTAGTATGCATTAGATCAGGGTCTCAAAGTCCCTCCTTGAGGGCCGCAATCCAGTCGGGTTTTCAAGATTTCCCTAATAAATATGCATGAGATCTATGTGCATGCACTGCTTTCAATGCATATTCATTGGGGAAATCCTGAAAACCCGACTGGATTGCGGCCCTCAAGGAGGGACTTTGAGATCCCTGCATTAGATAGATTTACAGATATTAGATCCAGTGCATGCAAATCTACCTCATGCATATTCATTATGGTTATCCTGAAAAACTACTTAGACATTCCGGGAAATACAGGTACTGGTCTAATAAGGAAAGGGAATGGGGATTTATATAGTATACCACCTGTTTGTTGCTTTGGCATTTCAAAGCTGATATTCAAAGCAGTGGGCACTGGAGGGTTAAGTGACTTGCCCAGGGTCGCAAGGAGCAGCACTGGGATATGATTGCACAACCTCTGTGATATAGAGGCAGCAGCTCTACCAGTGAGCCACACCTTCACTCAGTATGGAAATTCTTATATTCTTATGTTAGCCAAGTATAGGACACTCAAGCCATTGTGACATCACTGCTGAGGTTGGCTGTTAGGCATTGGTGGAATGAGGCATTATGACATCACAAACTCAGCTCTGGAATGTTGCTACTCTTTGGTACTTATGCCAGGTACTTGGGACCTGGGTTAGCCACAGGATACTGGACTTGATGAAAGGGGACATGTATACTGCCTTTTTGTGGTTTTGGCATTTCATAGCTGGACACTGGAGGGTTAAGTGACTTGCCCAGGGTCGCAAGGAGCAGCACTAGGATTTGATCTCACAACCTCTGGATGTAGAGGCAGCAACTCAACCAGTGAGCCACAGTGTCTGCAAATGAGTTGATAGTGCACATAGTGGGACAGGAACGAACCTGGGCTGCAGTCTCAGCCACTCAGATTTACCACTACGTTGAAAAGAGCTTCCTGCTGGAGCGCATAGAGCAAGGGGGTCAAAGTCCCTCCTCGAGGGCCGCAATCCAGTCAGGTTTTCCCCAACGAATATGCATGAGATCTATTAGCATACAATGAAAGCAGTGCATGCAAATAGATCTCATGCATATTCATTGGGGGGAATCCTGACAACCCGACTGGATTGTGGCCCTCGAGGAGGGATTTTGACACCCCTGGCATAGAGAGTGCAGTATGAACAGGAAACCTCTCGAGGTGCGCTTGGAAGTTCTTTTTTTTAAATCTAACATGAGATCACCGAAGGAAACAATTAACCTTCAGGACAAATGCTCCATTAATCAGCAGACAGCTAACGTATGCTTTTCCCATCTCTCTTTGCACAAGTCACCGCTATCATCGTTGGCCTCATTTAGATGAATGAGCTGGATGGCACAGAGCCAGTCTATCTTTTCATTTGATTAGGAGAGGTTATTTGGTGTTAATTAAAGGAAGCAGAAACGTTGAATTACGACAGTCGCTAAAGCAGGCTCGACACGTAAAACAGGACATTCCACCTATTAGCTTGAGGACAGACCCATCTGCCACTAGAAACTAGTTTGTTCTTCTCTTTGATCCTGTGGCACGTCTCACGCCCATTATTATGATACTGAATGTTTCAATCAATTCTTATGTTCTTATGTATAGACAAGTTCCTGCTGAACCAGAACGTACGCAGGTAAAGCTAGACTCAGGGCACTGGTCTTTGACCTAAGGGCCGCCGCGGGAGCGGACCGCTGGTCTGACCCAGCAGCGGCACTTCTTATGTTCATTGTGACATCACTGATGAGGCTGGATCTTAGGCATTGGTGGAATGAGGCTTGCTTATTAGCATCAAGCGCTGATGAGCTGTCAGGTTGGGTTTCAAGAAAGTGTTGAAAACGCAATTGTTTGTAAATTGTTGCCATTACATATTTTTAGTTTTTCAGGTACTTTAGCTAGATTGTGAGTCTTCGGGACAGATCGGGTCATTTTCTCAAGTACCTAATTTCATTTAGTTTGATACTTTGTAAACCGCTTAGTAAAATGCAGGAGCGGTAGATCAAATCTTAAATAAACAGAAACATAAGAATAGGCTTACTGGGTCCATCAAGCCCAGTAGCCCGTTCTCCTGGAGGACAATCCAGGTCCCTAGTACCTGGCCAAAACCCAAAGAGTAGCAACATTCCTGCGTCTCAAAGAATAGCAGGATTCTGGAACCCCAATGAGAGCAACATTCCAGAGCTGAGATTGTGATGTCATAATGCCGCATTCCACAGAGCCTCAGAGCCAACCTCATCAGTGATGTCACAATGGCTTGATTGTCCAATACTCGGCTCATGTAAGAACATAATAGCAACCATACTGGGTCATACCAATGGTCCATCAAGCTCAGTATCCCGCTCTCACGGCATAAGAATTGCCACTGCTGGGTCAGACCAGCGGTCCATCTCACGGTGGCCAATCCAAGTCACTAGTACCTGGCCAAAACCCAAGGAGCAGCAACATTCCAGCATCTCAAAGAATAGCAAGATTCCAGAACCCCAATGAGAGCAACATTCCAGAGCTGAGATTGTGATGTCATAATGCCGCATTCCACAGAGCCTCAGAGCCAACCTCATCAGTGATGTCACAATGGCTTGATTGTCCAATACTTGGCTCATGTAAGAACATAATAGCAGCCATACTGGGTCATACCATTGGTCCATCAAGTTCAGTATCCTGTTCTAACGGTGGCCAATCCAAGTCACTAGTACCTGGCCAAAACCCAAGGAGCAGCAACATTCCAGCATCTCAAAGAAGAGCAGGATTCCAGAACCCCAATGAGAGCAACATTCCAGAGCTGAGACTGTGATGTCATAATGCCGCATTCCACAGAGCCTCAGAGCCAACCTCATCAGTGATGTCACAATGGCTTGATTGTCCAATACTCGGCTCATGTAAGAACATAATAGCAACCATACTGGGTCATACCAATGGACCATCAAGCTCAGTATCCCGCTCTCACGGCATAAGAATTGCCACTGCTGGGTCAGACCAGCGGTCCATCTCACGGTGGCCAATCCAAGTCACTAGTACCTGGCCAAAACCCAAGGAGCAGCAACATTCCAGCATCTCAAAGAATAGCAAGATTCCAGAACCCCAATGAGAGCAACATTCCAGAGCTGAGATTGTGATGTCATAATGCCGCATTCCACAGAGCCTCAGAGCCAACCTCATCAGTGATGTCACAATGGCTTGATTGTCCAATACTTGGCTCATGTAAGAACATAATAGCAGCCATACTGGGTCATACCATTGGTCCATCAAGTTCAGTATCCTGTTTCTAACGGTGGCCAATCCAAGTCCACTAGTACCTGGCCAAAACCCAAGGAGCAGCAACATTCCAGCATCTCAAAGAAGAGCAGGATTCCAGAACCCCAATGAGAGCAACATTCCAGAGCTGAGACTGTGATGTCATAATGCCGCATTCCACAGAGCCTCAGAGCCAACCTCATCAGTGATGTCACAATGGCTCACATTATCTTCTTTGCTTTTTGATCTTGGCAATGTATTACAGTATATGTTGTTATCGCTTACCATTCACTCTGAAAATCGCTGCTTCCATACTTTCTCCCACAAAATCACTGCTTCCCTGCTTCCCAGTATGCACTGAGAAAAACCCTGCTTCCCAGAATCCATAGAGAGAAAGGCTTCTTCCCAGCATGCATGGAGAAAATCGCTGGGAATCGCTGCTTGCTTGCTATTTGCCCTAAATTCTCTTTGAATCGCTGCTTGCCTGTTCCAAGCCCTTAATTCTTTGGGAATCGCTGGGAATTGTTGGGAATCGCTGCTTGCCTGCTCCAAGCTCTGAAATCGCTGCTTATTTCAAAAACCGCAAATAACAGTAGAAAAGTTATTCGCGGTTTCAATAATAAAAATGAAGATGTTTTCTAAAAACTGCAAATAACATATAAAAAGTAATTTGCGTTTTTTCCATATTTGCGCCTATGGTCCGCCCGCATCCCCCGCAAATATGGAGGGAGAAGTGTATTGTCTAATATTTATGACTGTTTTATGTAAACTGTATTGGATTTATATGATATATAAATTTTTAAATAAAAAAAATGTTGACATCATTTTATATCTTGTGTCTATGTTATTCGAATGCTCTAATAAATGCTATGCTTGGGGTTTCATTGGTACTATGTTGACTTCATGTGATATCTATGTTATTCGAATGTGACCTGGGTTGGTCCCTGTTGGAAGCAGGATACGGGGCTTGATGTGCCTTTGGCTGTCCAGGATGGAAGTTCATGCTTAATATTAATGTGTCATTGGTATTACACTGATATGATATCTATGTTATTTGAAAGTGCTTCCATACTGTGGGTGTAATAAGGGGGTAGGGGGCGAAGGCAGACCGCCCCAGGCGCTGTGTCGGTGGGGATGCCACCATCTTTTGAGCCCTGCCACACCATGACACGCTCCTGCAATCCCTCCCGCACCCCGTACCTCTGTAGATCTTCGTTAGTGCGAGAAACTTCTCCTGCTTGTTGCTCGCACCAGCCTGCTTCCCCCCTGAATCATTTCTGGGTCACGGGGCCAGGAAGTGATGTCAGAGGGAAATCCAATGCTGGCGTGAGAGGCATGCTGGAGAAGCCACTTGAGCTGGCAATTTACAGGTATGGGGGGAAGGAGAGTGTGAGTGTGTTGTGGGGCGCAGGAAGGAGTGGGGGGTGCATGGAAGGAGCGAGGGCATGGAAAGGAGGGCGCGGGCAAGTGCCACCATCACCCTGGATGCCTCCTACTCTTACGACATCACTGGTATGTATGACATTTATTATATTTTTGCTATATGATGTTCTTTAGTGCTGTTAAATGCAGGCAGATTGATAGACTTAAAAATGATAAATCTCCGGGACCGGATGGCATCTATCCGAGGGTAATCAAGGAACTGAAAGGGGCTATAGCTGATCTCCAAGAAAGGTTCGAGGAGAGCTACAGACCGGTGAGTCTGACCTCAGTACAGGGAAAGATGGTAGAGGCGCTGATAAAGGACCGCATCACTGAGCACCTTGATGGACACAATCTGATGAGGACCAGCCAGCACGGCTTCAGCAAAGGAAGATCTTGCTTGACGGACTTGCTGCACTTCTTCGAGGGAGTAAACAGGCAGATAGACAAAGGCGACCCGGTGGACATTGTATATCTGGATTTTCAGAAGACGTTCGACAAGGTTCCGCATGAATGAGTACTTCGAAAAATTGCAAGCCATGGAATCAAGGATTAAAAAATGGTTGGTGGATAGGAAACAGAGAGTGGAAGTAAATGGACAATACTCGGACTAGAAAAGCGTCACCAGTGGATTGTCGCAGGGTTCGGTGCTTGGGCCTGTGCTCTTCAACATATTTATAAACGATCTGGAAATTGGCACGATGAGTGAGGTGATTAAATTTGCAGACGATACTAAGTTATTCAGAGTAGTGAAGAAGTAGGAGGATTGCGAAGATCTGCAACGTGACATACACACGCTCGAGAAATGGGCTGCAACATGGCAAATGAGGTTATACGTGGATAAGTCTAAGGGGTAGGGAACTCCAGTCCTCGAGAGCCCTATTCCAGTGTTGGTTTTCATGTGTGAGATAAAAGATACAGGGTACACTGCAGCTTTAACTGAATAATGACTAAGACAGGGGTGTCCAATGTCGGTCCTCGAGGGCCGCAGTCCAGTCGGGTTTTCAGGATTTCCCCAATGAATATGCATGAGATCTATGCGCATGCACTGCTTCAATGCATATTCATTAGGAAATCCTGAAAACCCGACTGGACTGCGGCCCTCGAGGACCGACATTGGACACCCCTGGACTAAGAGCTAATTGTTGCCCTATAACAGGGGTAGGCAACTCCGGTCCTCGAGAGCCGTATTCCAGTCGGGTTTTCAGGATTTCCCCAATGAATATGCATTGAAAGCGGTGCATGCAAATAGATCCCATGCATATTCATTGGGGAAATCCTGAAAACCTAGACTGGAATATGGCTCTCGAGGACCAGAATTCCCTACCCTTCCCTATAACCAGAAAACGGAGAACGGTGCTTTGTAAAAGTATTTGGAACCGGCTCTCTATCTTTACAGTTTTCAGGAGTTGAATACCACATCTTTAAATATTTAAAAGCCATCGTGCTCTTCTGCTGGAGTGCAGCTATGAGGCTTGTGTTTGCAAGGCCTTGCTGAGAAAATGCTCCAGAGGTTAAATATAATCTTCCCTTCCTAGCTCACGACCTCTGGTGGGTTTTTTTGTGCAGAGCTGTTCATCTAATGGGATCCCGTTCCAGTTTGTCAGGACAGCTGATCCAGTGGCCAGTGCGGAAAGCTACCGCGGGCCCAAGTGTCCGATTACTACAGGTTGAATGGGTGGGGGTTAATCCACATCAATACATAGCCACACATTGCATTAAAATGAATGCTAATGAGGCCATGCAGAGAGGTAAACAGAGGTGTTAGATGCACGGATAACACAAGAATCTTTTCACCAGGTCCGGGGCAGCATGCAAGGATTTGCAGAGAGGATTTAATGACAGCTCTTGAGTTTTAACTCCCAGAGGAAATTTTTTTTACTCAGAATAGTTAACCTCTGGAACGCGTTGTCAGAGGTTGTGGTAAGAGCGGATAGCATAGCTGGTTTTAAGAAAGGTTTGGACAAGTTCCTGGAGGAAAAGTCCATAGTCTGTTATTGAGAAGAGACACTGCTTGCCCTGGATCAGTAGCATAGACTATTGCTACTCTTTGGGGTTCCGGAATCTTTTGTTACTCTTTGGGATTCCGGAATCTTGCTATTCTTTAGGATTCTGAATGGAATGTTGCTACTCTTTGGGGTTCCGGAATCTTTTGTTACTGTGTGGGATTCTGGAATCTTGCTATTCTTTAGGATTCTGAATGGAATGTTGCTACTCTTTGGGGTTCCGGAATCTTTTGTTACTCTTTGGGATTCCGGAATCTTGCTATTCTTTAGGATTCTGAATGGAATGTTGCTACTCTTTGGGGTTCCGGAATCTTTTGTTACTCTTTGGGATTCCGGAATCTTGCTATTCTTTAGGATTCTGAATGGAATGTTGCTTCTCTTTGGGGTTCCGGAATCTTTTGTTACTGTGTGGGATTCCGGAATCTTGCTATTCTTTAGGATTCTGAATGGAATGTTGCTACTCTTTGGGGTTCCGGAATCTTTTGTTACTGTGTGGGATTCCGGAATCTTGCTATTCTTTAGGATTCTGAATGGAATGTTGCTACTCTTTGGGGTTCCGGAATCTTTTGTTACTGTGTGGGATTCCGGAATCTTGCTATTCTTTAGGATTCTGATTGGAATGTTGCTACTCTTTGGGGTTCCAGAATCTTTTGTTACTCTTTGGGATTTCGGAATCTTGCTATTCTTTAGGATTCTGAATGGAATGTTGCTACTCTTTGGGGTTCCGGAATCTTTTGTTACTCTTTGGGATTCCGGAATCTTTTGTTACTCTTTGGGATTCCAGAATCTTGCTATTCTTTAGGATTCTGAATGGAATGTTGCTACTCTTTGGGCATGGCCAAGTGACCTGGATTGGCCACCGTGAGAACGGGCTACTGGGCTTGATGGACCACTGGTATGACCCAGTAAGGCTATTGTTATGTTCTTAAGTGTGTCTTCAATTGTTTCTGGAACTGGATTATTAAGGGGATTTTATGCAATTCACATGGAAGGGTATTCCAGAAAAGACCATGCTTCCTCTTACTACGCCAGTGATTATACATATACGGCCGTTTTGAGCGTAGTGGAAGGAGCCTGCACTTTTGAAGGAGCTGATTAAATCTTTGTTTGAATCCTGCATATCGGTTCCCTGACGCAGGAACGAAACGGGCCACGTCGGAACCCTCAATAAAGAGAAGTTCTTTTGTTACAACTCCACTAGTCACGTATTTAGACTGGAGAAGCAGTGAAGAACGAACCTTTTTGACGTTGGTTCAATCGCATGCAATGATTGGGTGGTGAGGCGACATTCTTGGGGCTCGCCCCGTGGTTTTGCCTCTATGTCTCTGAGCATATTTATGACACATAGGAAGATATTCCTAGTGTTTTAAGGAGTTTGAATGAGCTATTTTTGTAGTTTCAATGATAAATGATAGCTTCAGTTATCAGTTGCTGTGCAAGGACATATCTAGAGAAGACTTATGGGTATCTGACCACATTTAGGACAGGAATTGTCTTGCTTTTGGAAGAATTTCTGATTTATTCACATGGAGGATGAGATTTGCTGACGCTACAGAAGTTTATTCACTTCAGAAATAGACTTGTGACTTTTAGCTTCCTACATGATATTCCGTCTTCAAGAACATATGAATTGCCGCTGCTGGTTCAGACCAGCGGTCCATCGTGCCCAGCAGTCCGCTCACGCGGCGGTCCTTAGGTCAAAGACCAGCACCCTAATTGAGAATAGCCCTACCTGCATACGTTCCAGTTTAGCAGGAACTTGTCCAACTTTATCTTGAATCCCTGGAGGGTGTTTTCCCCTATTTGAATCCCTGGAGGGTGTTTTCCTCTATAACAGACTCCGGAAGAGCGTTCCAGTTTTCTACCACTCTCTGGGTGAAGAAGAACTTCCTTACGTTTGTACGGAATCTATCCCCTTTTAACTTTAGAGAGTGCCCTCTCGTTCTCCCTACCTTGGAGAGGGTGAACAACCTGTCTTTATCTACTAAGTCTATTCCCTTCATTATCTTTAATGTTTCGATCATGTCCCCTCTCAGTCTCCTCTTTTCAAGGGAGAAGAGGCCTAGTTTCTCTAACCTCTCGCAGTACGGCAACTCCTCCAGCCCCTTAACCATTTTAGTCGCTCTTCTTTGGACCCTCTCGAGTAGTACCGTGTCCTTCTTCATGTACGGCGACTTTGTGGTTTCTTTTTCAGCAGCAGGTGCATCCTGGACCCAGGCGCTTGTTTACCAAGGGGTGCTGAGCAGTCAGTGGCGTAGCGAGGGTGAGAGGCGAGCGGGGCGGTGGCGCCCCTCCCCCACCTACATGCTCCTTCCCCGCCCCCCTCATTTGCGCACCGCTTCCCTTCCCCCCTCATCTCCGTAACGCTCCTGGCGCAGCAACCTGCGTGGAGGGAGGTATATAGGGCTTGCGGTCGGCGGGGTTCGGATGGTTGGTGGGCCGGATTAAAAAACTAAATGGGCCGGACATAGTTAGGGCGTAACAAAATGGAGCCTCTGGACAGAATAGTAGGAGTAAGAAAAAAAGGGACTAATTGAATGCGCTTGAGAATTCGCCGCTAGGGTAAGAGTGGATACACATGACCTGCTGTAGCATGTGCAGCCGGTGTCATATGTGTGTGTGTTAGTGTGTACAAATAGCAAAGCCAACGTGAAACACTTTAGCACATTTTTTGCTGCCTCAGGCATGCGATACCACCCAATGTAACTTACCCCCCTCTTTCACTAAGGTGCGCTAATCGATTTAGCGCACGCTAAACGCTAACGCCTGCATGTTAGTCTATGGACACGTTAGCGTTTAGCACATGCCAATTCGATTAGCATGCGCTAATCGGCTAGTACCCCTTAGCAAAAGAGGGGGGTTAGTCAAAGGACCACGTGCCTTCCTCTCCCCTCTCTCCTTCCCCGCCCTCCACGCCACACTTGTGCCCTCCCTTCCCCCCATACCTCTTTAAATCTTCACCAGCACGAGCAGCTTCTCCAGCCCACGACTTGCGCCAGCGTTGGCTTTCCCTCTGAGATCACTTCCTGGCTCCGCAACCAGGAAGTGATTTCAGGGGGGGGGGGGAAACAGCAGGCTGGAAAAGTTGCTCATGCTGGTGAGGAGGTGGGGGTATGGAGAGGTGCCGGCACTCCCTCAAAGTTCATCCTCTCAACCCCGTTACTAAGCCACTGCCCCTTAGACTGTAAGCCCTCTGAGAGAGGGGAAAATGCCTAATGCACCTGAATGTAACTTGTCTATACCCCCCTTCTCTTTCTCTAGGCAACCTGTACCCAAGTGACCCTCCACATGGCTTTGCTGCTTCTGCTCTGAGATCAGCCTTGGCATGCAGCGTTCGGGGCATCTGGAGTTAATTCCAATTAGGCAGAGAGTCTGCTAAACTCCTCCTGCTCTCTCCCGAGGTAACTGGCTCATCCCCAGAAAGAATCAGATGCCAGCCGGCTCGCGAAGCTCTCCACTTCATTTTCGGAAGCGATGAAGCCTCTGGGGTAAGAAGAATATTTCTGTAGCTTGTCGGGGCCTGTTTGGCAGAAGGTTTTACCGGTGACAGATTGCCGTAAAGTCAGAGCGGGGAGCGACTTCCCTGCCGCGTGCCACAGTCCCATTGTGGTGAGAGTAGGGAACAATTTTGGATGTGTTGTTTTACGCTCTGTCTGACAGTTTTTCTGACTAGTAATGGAAGGTCACAGCTGGAGTTCCTGAAAGCTTAAACCACGGAGAATTGGTTTATGAAACACCTACTTTTCTGTGTAACAACATTAAACAAAGATTTTTTTTATTTATAGGCCATTCATTAAACATAGTGATAAAGTGACACGCTCATTAATTGAAACCATCTCAGTTCGGATGGTTTTCCGACAACACATTTGATGATCAGGCGCGATTGTGATAGATTCTTGACTCCGCGTGGCGTGTCTTTACGTGCCAGCGGACCGATCTGTGCAAAATGACAGGACAGACAGGAATGCGTGGGGTGTAGACCAGGGTTTCTCACCTCGGTCCCGGAGTACCCCCTTGCCAGTCAGGTTTTCAGGGTATCCACAATGAATAGGAGGCATAAACTTGATCTGCAAACCCTGCCTCCATGATATGCAAATTTCTTTCATGCATATTCATTGTGGATGTTCTGAAAACCTGACTGGCAAGGGGGTACTCCGGGACCGAGGTGAGAAACCCCGGTCGACTTCATGCCCCAACCCCCTGCATGCCAGCCACTGACCAAATACATCTGACAGAGGAGTAGCCCAATGGTTAGGGCAGCGGACTGGGTTCAAGTCCATTGCAGTTCTTTTGTGACTCTGGGCAAGTCACCTAATCCTTCATTGCCCCAGGTACAAAAACTTAGATTGTGAGACCCCTAAGGACAGTGGAAGAACCTGCATATAATGTGTACAGAGCTGTGCACTACAGAAATGATTAGTACCATATAATACATATATTTTTACCCATATACGGGTGAATTCTCCATCTCTGTAAACAACACTGTCATCGTTCCAGTCTCCTCTGCTCGCAGCCTTGGAGTCGTCTCCACTCTCTCGTTTTCTACACATATCCAACAAACTGCCAAGGCCTTCTGCTTCTATCTCTACACCATCGCCCAAATTCGCCCCTTCCTCTCTGAGCGCAGTACCCGGACCCTTGTCCACACTCTCACAAACTCGCGCTTAGATTACTGCAACCTACTTCTAACTGGTCTCTCGCAGTGCCACCTCCCGCCCCTGCATTCGGTGCATGACTCTGCTGCAAGACTCATCTTCTACCAACCTTGCTACACTCCTGTCATCCCTATCTTTAAATCACTTCCCTGGCTCCTTATCCGCCTTCGCATACAGTTCAGGCTCCTATTGCTGACCTACAAGTGGGTTCATTCTCCGTCCCTCAATATCTCTCTTCTCTTCTCTCTCCTTCTACACCTCCCAGAGCTGTACCCTTCTCCTCCACTGCCAATTCCAGACTTTGTTCCTTTTATCTAGCTGCCCCCTATGCCTGGAATAAACTACCTGAGTTTGTCCGCCAAGCCCCTTCCCTTCCCTTGTTTAAAAGCAGCCTGAAAACCCACCTTTTTGATATAGCCTTCAATCCTTAACCCTTCTCCTCTGCCCTCCAACCCAGCCAGCAGATTAACCCTTCCCCTTAACTGTATCCATGACATCCTGTTTGTCTGTCTTGCCTGTTTAGATTGTAAGCTCTTTGGAGAAGGGACTGTCTTCTTTATGACTCTGTACAGTGCTGTGTATATCTGGTAGCGCTATAGAAATAATTCATAGTAGTAGTAGTAGTATGAAGAGTTTCAGTCTCTGGGAAGCAGAGCTGAGCTTGTGATGTCATAATGCCTCATTCCACCAATAAGAGCCAACCTCCTCAGTGATGTCACAATGGCTTGATTGTCCTGGACTCCCCTCTGCCCTCCAACCTAGCCAGAGATTAACCATTTCCTTAACTATATCCATGACATCCTGTTTGTCTGTCTTGGCTGTTTAGATTGTAAGCTCTTTTGAGCAGGGACTGTTTTCTTCTTTGTGACACAGTACAGTTCTGCGTTCATCTGGCAGTGCTATAAAAATAATGAATAGCAGTAGTAGATTGCCAGGTGTTACTTCCACACCAAATTTTGAGTGCAGAAACGCATTCTAACAGATGCAAGGTGAGTTCTGAAAACTTTTTTGTTTGTTAAACATTTTGGAAATTAACTATTTCAGTCTACTTTTTCTTGCCAAATTTATGCATTATGTTTTACATTATTGTAAATCGAGTCGAGCTCCTCTTGGTTGATGACTCGGTCTATAAAACTAAGTTTTAGTTTAGTTTAAGACTTAGCCAAAAGGTAAGATTTATAAACTATAAAGAATTTTACCTCATGCAAAATTGTCATCTATAATAATAAAATGTTAAGCGCGCAAGCGCACTCTTACCGCCGTGTTCCCTGATCCCTGATCTGTAGGTCTGTGGTCGGCAGAAGTGCGCATGCGCACTTACAACGGATCTCTCTCTCGCAGACCCCAAAGTGATGTGCGGGCTTGCCGGCTCCGGATGCCTTACACTTGATGGACAAAGTTTATTTTTAAGTTCAAAGCCGCCGCTGCGGCTCTTTTCTCGAGCCGCACCTGCGTCGGAGAAGGCTTCCGATGCAGGCGGGGATCGAGAGAGGAGCCGCGACGATGACTTTGAACTAAAAAATAAACTTCGCAAAACAACTAAGGGGAGCCGTTCCGAAAGCGTCACACCCCTCCTCGATGCACCCGAACCCCCGTTGATCCTCCCATCGCAGTCTGACCCTCCCATCCCTTCCCGCCGTCTGACCGGCTCACCTAGTCCCTTGCCGCCCCCCCTTTCCCATGGTCCCGACAAACCTGCCGACTCCAGCAGTGTCCGCAGCACTCTACACACGCTGCTTCGGGGCCTTCTACTGTCCTGATTTGCTCTGCCGCATCTCTAATGATGTCATCAGGGACGTGCCAGAGTACATCAGGGCAGTAGAAGGCCCCGAAGCAGCGTGTGTAGAGTGCTGTGGACGCTGCTGGAGTCAGCAGGTTTGTCGGGACTGTGGGAAGGGAAGGGGGGGCGACCAGACCGTGGGAAGGGAAAGGGGGGGGTTAGGGGAAAACGCTGCTGCTGCACAGGGAAGTGGTGTGGGCAGAGGGAAATGCTGTTGCTGCTGCACAGGGAAGTGGGGTGGGGGGAGGGAAATGGAGGGGGCGGGATTGCTGTAGCAGCTGCTGTACAGGGAAGTGGAGGGGAGGGAAATGCTATTGTTGCTGCACAGGAAAGTGGGGTGGGGGAAATGCTGCACAGGGAAATGGAGGGGGAGAGAAATGCTGCTGCATAGAGGGCAGGGAGAGAGACAGATAGAAAGAAAGACAGACAGCAGGAGGGAGGGAAACAGAAAGAAAAGAAGACACAGGGGCAGGGAGAGACACAGAAAGACAGACAGACAAAGGGGGCCAGGGAGAGAGACAGACAAAGGGGGCCAGGGAGAGAGACAGAAATGAAGACAGACAGACATATATTCTAGCACCCGTTAATGTAACGGGCTTAAATACTAGTTTCTTTAATAAGACATTAACTATTTTTTTTCTGAGGCCCTCCAAGTACCTACAAATCCAAAATGTGGCTCTACAAAGGGTTTGAGTTTGAGACCACTGATATAAAGCATTCTCTAGCCCAGTGGTCTCAAACTCAAACCCTTTGCAGGGCCACATTTTGGATTTATAGACCGAGTCATCAACCAAGAGTAGCTCGACTCGGTTAACAATAATGTAATACATAATACATAAACTTGACAAGGAAAAGTAGACTGAAATAGTTAATTTCCAAAATGTTTAGCAAACAACAAAGTTTTCAGAACTTTCCGGAATAAAGCAAAAGAACCTAAACTTCTTAGTGTAAGCGGTAAAGCATTCCAGAATTCAGTTAATTTAAAAGCAGAAGAATGACTAAATCTCTCAAAGGTTCTGTTTTTACCACTGAGAGAGGGAAATGTAAGTTTTAATTTTTGAGAACTTCTGGCAAGATGAGATCTATGAACATTCCAGTCTAAAGGAATCAAAGTGGCAAAAATGCCAAATAGGATCTTAAATGCAATACAAATGCACTTAAATTGAATTCTGAGATACACTGGAAACCAATGTAATTCCTTGAGAAGAGGGGTTACGTGATCGAATTTACTCTTACCGAAGATAGGTTTAGCTGCAGTGTTCTGTATTAATTGAAGTCTCTGCAGACTGACCTTTGAAAGACCCAAATACACTGAATTGCAGTAATCCAGCCTTGACAAAATGATTGATTGAACCAATACAGAGAAGTGTTGTTGGTGAAAAAGTGCTCTCACTCTTCTCAGAGCACGGAGGCTGAAAAAACACTTTTTAATAAGCAAATTTAGTTGGTCCTTAAATGTAAGTGAAGAATCGATAACAATACCTAGTATGAACGAGGAAAACTCAATTTTCAAAGATTCTCCTGAGTGTAAGATCACAGCAGAAGGGAGAGAATCTAACTTTGGGCCAAGCCATAAAAGTTTAGTCTTTGCAGCATTTAATTTCATCTGGACCATTGTCGCCCAGGACTGAAGTTTAGTAATGCAATGGTTAATATTGGGTATCAAATTATTGAGATGTGGATCAACCTCAAGTAATCCTCTATAATAAAACCCTTACCCGCGCATGCGCTGTCGAAACGGAGTGATCCCTGCCGCCATGATTTCTGCTTCTGTGCCAAATTCGATTTGAGGCGCTTGGGGCGGCTTGCAACGCATGGGGCAGAAGGAGACAGAAGAAGGAGAGTGCGACCGTTTCGTTCAGCGGTTTCTGCATGCGCAGTAGAGCGTGTGGCAGTTTTCCCATTAGTAAGAGACTGCGGCGGTTTAAACATTGCCTTTCTTCCATGACACTGCGACCCCGAAACCACTGTAGACCACCACGAAAACCGGGTAAAAGGTAAAATGAAGGGAGAAGGGCTACTGCTGGACAGGGGGAGCAGGGAAGGGGGGCTGCTGGACACGGGGGAGGTAAAAGGAAGGGAGAAAGACTGCTGCTGGACAGGGGGAGCAGGGAAGGGGGGCTGCTGGACACGGGGGAGGTAAAAGGAAGGGAGAAGGACTGCTGCTGGACAGGGGGAGCAGGGAAGGGGGGCTGCTGGTCACGGGGGAGGTAAAAGGAAGGGAGAAGGGCTACTGTTGGACAGGGGGAGCAGGCAAGGGGTGGTGGTGGAAGCTGAGGAAAGAGAGAGATAGAAAGAAAGAAAGAAAGAAAGAAAGAAAGAAAGAAAGAAAGAAAGACAAGACAACGGCCAAGGAGAGAAAGAGAAAGAAAGACAGGCACACACATCTATTCTAGCACCCGTTAATGTAACGGGCTTAAAGACTAGTATAATAATAATATTGTAATTTATAGCTAAAGAGACATATGATCAAGAAACTGTTTTATTTTACTTTTGTGATTATGATAAGCATAACGAGGGCCTCAAAATAGTACCTGGTGGGCCACATGTTGCTCCCAGGCCGTGAGATTGAGACCATTGCTTTATATCAAGGTCAGTTTCCATCTGTGTCCTTTTTCACACATGCTGCTTTCCAAATTATGTAGTTAAATGCTGTGTTATTGCAAAAATAGACACATATGGCAGCTTTTTTGGAGGCAAGAAGTTGGTATCTGTTTCCACATTTGAGACAAAGATGACATGGAAGAAAGGAACTCCCCAATAATTCCCAAAGGCAAAAAATCTTGGAGATGACTTAGAGCAGCTAAATGATCAACTATCTGTATTATAAATATTCCCTTGACTCGACAAAGCCATGTTTTGACTATGGGGCTCGTATCAGGAGCCGGAAAAAGAATCTAATGTAGGTGGTGTTGGGTGGAATTTATCAGAATGAGAGTGAGAGTTGAAAAATTGGCTGTGTGTCCCAGTAATAATGTTATCTTTAAATCCCCTGTTTTATCAGTTATGTTTTTTTAAAATTTATTGTAAACCGCCTAGACGTAACGATAGGCAGTATATCAAATAAATAATAAACTTGAAACTTGAATCAGTAGGACCACAAGATGACTGAGGTGTAAAAGGGGCACTCAAGCAAGACAAGGCTATAGTGGAGACATTAAATGAATTATTTGCTTCAGTCTTCACCGAGGAGAAGAGATACTGGTGTCATAAATGCTGATGAGCTAGAGAAACTGAAATATATCTCTGTAATTGAACAGTAGCAAATCGCCTGGACTGGATGGTATATGTCCTAGAGTGTTGGTAGAATTGAAAAATGAACTTGCAGAGCTAGGAAGCTACTAAGTAGTAGATTTAAAACAAACCAGAGTAAATATTTCTTCATTCAACATGTACTTCAACTCTGGAATTCGTTGTCAAAGAATGTGGTAAAAGCATTTAGCTTAGCAGGGTTTAAAAAAAATATTTGGATAATTTCCTAAAACAAAAAAGTTCATAAACCATAATTGAGATGGCTTTGGGAAATCCACTGCTTATTCCTAGGATAAGCAGCATAAAATATGTTTTACTGCTTGGGATCTTGCCAGGTACTCGTGACCTGGATTGGCCACTGTTGCAAGCAGGATACTGAGCTTGATGGACCTTTGGTTCCAGTATGGCAACTCATGATTCCTGATGTAGGCCCTTTAGCTGAAATACCACCACATCCTCATTTATGCACAACATCGAGTCTCTCCCCTTCTAATGAAGTTGCATTGGCTACTAATTAAATATTGTCCTCTCTATTACCCACAAATCTCTCCATCTTACCCTTCATTCCTCACAATCCCTTACACACCTGCTTGTGTGCTACGATCCCTTGATGCTCACCAGTTAGTCATCCCATCTCTTAAATTGGTCCATTATGGGTCTAAAGCTTTCTTTCTCTTATTCCCATTTCTCTGGAACAATTTGCCATCTGACATTTGTTCAGAAAGTTCGTTTCCTACATTTAAAGTTCTCTTAAAGTCTCACTTTTTCCAGCCTGCTTTTGGAGCTACTTAACCTATGGTTTGGTTGGCTTGGGGGGTCGAGATGTCTTTGGGTTTTGGCTAGTATGTTTAACTTTTTTTTTAATTTAAGTACCTGATCCTCTCTCCATAATCATATGCCTACACGGATACAAACCAAGTTATATATGTCATGAACCCTAATGAAATAGCGCAATCCCTGGATATTGTAAATCGCACTGAACTCCTTCTGGGGCATGTGAGTGATCCATAAATACTAATGTAATGTAATTGTACTCTCTCTTGCAGGGGTTAATTTTTGCTGCTGACGCCAGCCCCCAAAGGCTAGCCAGACAGGAAACAGGAAGTGACATCAATGAGGAAGCCTTCAGGGGCCGGCGCCAGCAGCAAAAATAAACCCTTGCAGGGGACATGCGAAAGGTATACTGAGAAGGGATGGAGTTGAGAGATAGGAGGGCAGACGCAGGGATTCTGCAGAGGGGAGAGGGGAGTGTGGTGCCATTGCTGAATGGGCCTGAGCCAACACTGGGTGGGCCCCTACCCACCCAGGCCAATCCATAGCTATAACAATGCAAGGGATGACAGCTTTACTCCACTGTATACAAGCAGGCAGTGCAGAAAACCCAGAGCTGCATCAGACTGACCAGTAAAAATAGAGCCGTCTGGCAGCCCTGGAACAGCATTAAGGCAGTTTCATCTCACTACACCTAAGGCAATTATGGCAAAAGGCGAAATATACTAGGTGTGGTTAAAGTACCACACCCGTCTTTTGGCAAGCTCTTGTCACAGATCTCAAATCACCTTTACAACCTCTTTATAGTGGACCCGAAGCAACAGAAGAGAGGGAATCAAAAGCGCAGTGAATGAGGCACAGCAGAAAAAAAAAAAGCACCGGCTCCAAGAATTAGTGTGAAGGAATCAAATTTATTAATGTTTAAATGTATTTATTGATTATCAAAGTGCAATAAAACATACCAAACAAAACATAACAGTTTTCCTTCATATACGCTCCATAGTATCCCACCCCAACCCCCCAAACAACACAGTAAATGGGCACACAAAGAAAATCAAATTGTTTCACAAATTCAATAGTCGACTTCGAGCACAAGGAGTACGGTCCATCCAAAAATGGAACTAAAACGCCGTCCTGAGGGAGGGTCAATATCAGTAAACTGCGTTCCGAAGAAGCATACATTATCATCAGTGATCTCCACTGGCCATATATGATGTACTTGAAAGGAGCTGTCACTTCTTTTCTTGGTGGACTTTTTCGAAAGCCTTTTGCTGTTTGTTTTCTACTTATAAAATCAATAAAATATTTTGAACAATAAAAGCCACTGAAATGGGCAGTGCCTGTGTCAGTGGTCAGCTAGTTAAATATTCCAACACTAGTCTTATTATAGCCCGTTACATTAATGGGTGCTAGAATATATGTGTGTCTGTCTGTCTTTATTTCTTTCTCTCTCTCTCTCCTTCTTCTCCTCTCCTTCTGTATTTCTGTCTTTCTTTTTCCTCGGCTGTCCACCCATTCTCCCTTCCTTTTACCTTCCCTGTGTCCATCAGCACCTCTTTCCTGCTCCCCCGTCCAGCAGTAGGCCTCCCTTCCTTTTTCTACCCCCCCGTCTCTTCCCCTGTCCAGCAGCACCCCTTACCTCGCGTCTGCCCTCCGCCGACAGCCGCCTCAAGCCGCCGCGGCCTGCAGCCGCCGACAGCCACCGACAGCTGCCGCGGCAGACAGCCTCTGCACCGCCCGAAGCTGACATCCGCCTTGGGAGAGAGAGATGCGTGGAAGCGCGCATGTGTACTCCTACCTGCAGGGACCTACAGTGCACGGAAAATGGGAGCATGCAGGTAAGAGTGCGCATGCGCGGCTTAGGCTTTTATTATATTAGATAAATGAAATTGCTCAACTCAGGAAGCTAGAGATAAAATACTCCAGCATATATATGATTGGTGTTGTGGGCTCGTAGTCCCATAGTTACAAAAGACCTTCTACGCGTAGTCTAATGTGACCAGACAGCGCCATGTGATTAGGGACAGATTCAGACCATCCTGGTTTAACTCTAATACATCTTTGGACATATATAGAAAACTATATCTCCCAGCATGCAATGGGGTAGAACCTGGAGTAGCCTGGCTATTATGGCATGGAATTATCTGATCATCTCAGGTGTATTGGCTAATGTTATAATCGATTTTAGGCCTAGAGCTCTGAGTTCCTATCATAAGAGCCTGCAGGTTTATTTGGGGATTGTCAAACTTGCAGCCATCTGAGATCTGGAAGCAGCAGCTTCTACTACTACTATGAATGATTTCCATAGCGCTACCAGACGCACACAGCACTATACAGAGTCACAAAGAAGACAGTCCCTGCTCGAAGGAGCTTACAATCTAAACAGATAAGACAAACAGTTAACTTTTGTTTATTATCCTGACTTTTTCAAAGTTTTATATGTGTTTGCATGTATATAAGACCCTCTGATCAGGACTAGGAAGGTCTCTGTCACGCCCTGCTAAAGCTTCTGCTTAGTGTGCGCCAAACCAGGCCTCTTCGCTTAGGAGAATAGGGTCCTGTTATCTTTTCATGGGCTATTTGAATCAAAAGCTGTCTGTAGACTACATACAACATCCTTAGATAAGGAGAACTCAGTTTGAGCTTCATTAGTCATTTTCTATGAACAGAAATAAAGGTCAACAGATGAAAACACAAAAGTCTCTTAATCAGCTTACCAGAGCTATCACTTTCCTTCTGTGGTCACTACAGAATGAGCAATTAAAAAAAAAAGACCCCAGGAAGGGGATGTTAGTTTTTGAAAGCTGTAATAAGTTAGATATAAGGCAGTGGTCTCAAACTCAAACCCTTTGCAGGGCCACATTTTGTATTGGTGGGTACTTGGGCCGAAGAAAAAAATAGTTAATGTCATATTAAAGAAATTACAATTTTACATGAGGTAAAACTCTTTATAGTTTATAAATCTTTCCTTTTGGCTAAGTCTTAATAATAATATTGTAATTTATAGCTAAAGAGACATAGGATCAAGAAACTGTTTTATTTTACTTTTGTGATTATGATACACATACTGAGGGCCTCAAAATAGTATCTGGCGGGCCGCAAGTTTGAGAACACTGTTCTTATGTGAGAAATAATCAAGCTATTGTGACATCACTGCTGAGGCTGGCTCTTAGGCATTGGTGGAATGAGGCATTATGACATCACACTCTCAGCTCCGGAACGTTGCTACTCTTTGGGTTTCTGCCAGGTACTTGGGACCTGGGTTGGCCACTGTTAGAAACAGCTTGATGGACCTTTGGCAGTGGTCTCAAACTCAAACTCTTTGCAGGGCAACATTTTGGATTTGTAGGTACTTGGAGGGCTTCAGAAAAAAATAGTTAATGTCTTATTAAAGAAATGACAATTTTTAACGAGGTAAAACTCTTTTATAGTTTAAAAATCTTTCCTTTTGGCTAAGTCTTAATAATAATATTATAATTTATAGCTAAAGAGACATATGGTCAAGAAACTGTTTCACTTTACTTTTGTGATTATGATAAACATACTGAGGGCCTCAAAATAGTACCTGGTGGGCCGCGAGTTTGAGACCACAGATACAAGGTGATCCTTTTTACTGGACTAGGTGTTTGCTTTTGTTAACCTTTATTTCTGTGCATTCAAGTGATCTAATACAGCAACCACACTACGTCCCAGGGATGGGGGATGCCTCATTTTTGACCAAGCAGCTTGTATAACAAACTGTTCTTCAATTACTCCTTTAAAGCACTCTACAGCCAGGGAACACAATTTCAGTGGCAATTACGTTCCGTCCACCTAGAAGGGATGAGTCAGCCGTGCTGAGGTTTGAGCCGTGGACTGCCACAGAGAACAGCTTTCTCTCTCCACAGCCCCATGTGCTTTGAAACATTGCACCATCCCACCAGGCCCATATTCTTAGGGTTACCATAGGGCTCCAGAAAAAGGAGGGTGGATTGAGACATCTGGAGCCCTATGGTAACCCTACACGTTCTCATGCTGCTTTTCAAGGCCAGATTACTGATACCCATAAATCACTTTTTTCCTGGTGAAAAGCAGCAGCTGCTGGCTCCCAGACAGAACAGGGCATCTCCGCTTTTCTTCTGTGGGCTTCAGTTGACACGTGGAACTCTATGGCCACTGTGTCACAGTATTCCCGTGGGTCATGGTGTTCTGGCTCTGTATGTTTTTCCCTTGCTATGCAGTTACAAACCAGGTTCCAGAATGTTGCTCAGTGACAGAACAGCTGACCAGATTTAGGGACAATTTCAGCTGCTAGGTTAATAAAGGCCTAGTGGTGAGCCAGCAATAAAACCAGCTGGAAGCTCCTTTAACTTGTGTGCTCAATCTACTGAAGCATGATGGTAGATAAAGGCCAAATGGCCCATCCAGTCTGCCCATCCGTAGTAATCATTACCTCTTCCTCTCTCCGAGAGATCCCACGTGCCTATCCCAGGATCTTTTGAATTCAGACACAGTTTCTGTCTCCACCACCTCTTCCGGGAGACTGTTCCACGCATCTACCACCCTTTCCGTAAAAAAAGTATTTCCTCAGATTACTCCGGAGCCTATCACCTCTTAACTTCCTCCTATGCCCTCTCATTGCAGAGTTTCCTTTCAAATGAAAGAGACTTGACTCATGAACATTTACATCATGTAGGTATTTAAACATCTCTATCATATCTCCCCTCTCCCGCCTTTCCTCTAAAGCAGTGGTCTCAAACATGCGGCCCGCCAGGTACTATTTTGAGGCCCTCGATATGTTTATCATAATCACAAAAGTAAAATAAAACCGTTTCTTGATCATATGTCTCTTTAGCTATAAATTACAATATTATTATTAAGACTTAGCCAAAAGGAAAGATTTATAAACTATAAAGAGTTTTACCCCATGCAAAATTGCCATTTCTTTAATAAGACATTAACTATTTTTTTCTGAGGCCCTCCAAGTATCTACAAATCCAAAATGCGGCCCTGCAAAGGATTTGAGTTTGAGACCACTGCTCTAAAGTATACAGATTGAGATCTTTAAGTCTGTCCCCGATATAACATACATATTCTAGAAATTGATGTATCTTTTTGAACTGTATATTCGCTGGATGTTCAGCCTTATCTGCTGTGAACCGCCTAGACCCATTCGTGGTCTGGCGGTATATAAGAATAAATTATTATTATTAAGAACTGTGGGGTAGGGAAAAAGTCTGAACTTAGGGCTACCAGATTTTACTACTCTAGAATCTGGAACCATGGCCCCACCCCCAGGCCCGCACAGTTCTACCTATGTCATGCCCCCCCCCCTCTTCAACCTGTTCTCGTGCTTGGAGCCGCTTTGGGAGGGCTTCTGCGCATGTGCAGGTGTGAGGCGATGACATCACACACCTGCGCGCATGCGCAGGTGCCCTTCCGATGCGGCTCTAAGCTGGAAGCTTTTCAAAACCCGGACAAAGTGCTGGGTTTCGAAAAGCCGTCCGGACATCTGGTAACCCTATCTGAACTCTTTTACTCTGGCACGGCAACTAATTGTTCCTGTATTGTATAGCTTAACAGGCAGAGCCCGTTTTACAATGGTTTTAAAAACTGACCCCCGGGAGCAGTGAGTTTGGAGTCGGATCTGGATGCCCGAACCAACTTCCTTCACCTGGACGTCATCCATTATGTTTCCAAGTTGGATTCTACTTCTCAAATGATACCTCGCTTGCAGACTAACCTTTTGTAGCCATACGTTCCCAAAAATGCATGTGGTCAGAATCCAAAACCAGTCTCTGCGAGCAGAGCGTGAGCACAAAGGACGACAACTGCCGCTACAGGGACTGGTAATGGAAAAAAAATGTTAAGTGCTTCATAAATCAGACTCATGTGGCGTCTGTTGGAGAGTTTTATCATTTTTTTTTTTTTATTAAGCTCTGGAATTCCACTCAGACTGTCAGTCCAGCGCTGTCTGCCTTCAAACGCTCTCAAAGGGCCTTCTTTGTCTTAATTAAAAAAAAAAGAGAAACTTTACAGACGTCAAGACAGAGAGTCCTGGGGAATTAATTTAATTAATGGGACAGCGGCGCTGGAGTTTCTCCGGTACATGCGCTTGAATCGTTCTGACATCCCTGAAATGAAAAAGTTTGCTTTGCACAAGCATGAGAAGCGCAGTCGTACAGAACATGGGTCCCGTAAGGCGCAGCTGGAAGCGGAACACCTTAACATAAGAACATAAGAACATAAGAAATGCCTCCGCTGGGTCAGACCCGAGGTCCATCGTGCCCAGCAGTCCGCTCACGCGGCGGCCCAACAGGTCCAGGACCTGTGCAGTAAATTTCTATCTATACCCCCTATCCCCTTTTCCAGCAGGAATTTGTCCAAACCTTTCTTAAACCCCAGTACCGTACTCTGCCCTATAACTTCCTCTGGAATTGTATTCCAGGTGTCCACCACACGTTGTGTAAAGAAGAACTTCCTAGCATTAGTTTTGAATTTGCCTCCTTTCAACTTTCCGAATGCCCTCTTGTTTTTTTATTTTCTGAAAGTTTGAAGAATCTGTCCCTCTCTACTCTCTCTATGCCCTTCATGATCTTGTAAGTCTCTAGATCATGAAGGGCATTCATTTTAAGCAATCTGCTTGTCGAACAGCTCAGAAGGGGGGGAAAGCCGACGGGAATGCATTTTAAGGAGAGGACATCAGTCTGAAAATCTTCATGCAAAGAGTCAAAGCACAAATTTATTTAGCTATAGAAATGTACGAAAGTTGATTTTCATAAGTCATGGCGACTGGCTTTCGGGTTTTGTTTTTCTCCTCTCTCGAAAATGCGCCAACCCTGGAAATCTAATATGGACATTTGAAAGCGTGTGACATGTTGCCACCAAACGAGAGATGAGTGCAGCGGTCTCTGGTGGGGGAGAAGCAAAAAACATGACATTTGAAATCATTGGAATGACATTTTTTTTCAGTCTATGCCCCTCTAATTTGGAATAAGAGAAGAAAAAAAACTTAGATTGATTTAAAAGCAATCTAAAAAGCTTCTATTTAAGGACACTTTCACATTACAATATGTTCTTTCTAACAGATTTTTTTTTTTTTTTTTACAAACCTTTATAAAATTTATTCCCTAATTTGTTTGTTGCTTAATTGTTCTCTATCCTATAAGGAATGTTTTTCTGCCCCTCCTTTTCCTTTTGTACCAGTCGGTCTGTACCCGCGCACCCGTCTCTCGCCTCTTCAAACCGTTCAAAATTCTGATGCACGACTCCTATTCTGTGAGAGCCGCTGTTCTCACACCCCATTCACACACCCGCCAATCAAAGAAGTTACACAGAAAAAACTATATGATGGCCTCCTAGCCACTCAAGCAGCAAAATTAGACAACCAAGTCTCCAATCTACAGAACATTCAGAAAAGAATTAAAGACTATTAAGAACATAAGAATTGCCACTGCTGGGTCAGACCAGTGGTCCATCGTGTCCAGCGGTCCGCTCACGTGGCGGCCCTTAGGTCAAAGACCAGCGCCCTAACTGAGGAAAGCCCTACCTGAGTACGTTCCGGTTAGGCAGGAACTTGTCTAACTTCATCTTGAATCCCTGGAGGGTGTTTTCCCCTATGACAGACTCCAGAAGAGCGTTCCAGTTTTCTACCACTCTCTGGGTGAAGAAGAACTTCCTTACGTTCGTACGGAATCTATCCCCTTTTAACCTTAGAGAGTGCCCTCTCGTTCTCCCCACCTTGGAGAGGGTGAACAACCTGTCCTTATCTACTAAGTCTATCCCCTTCAGACTTAACTCCACAAGCTTCCGTCTTTCCTACCACCACCTCCCCGACCACCAGAACCCCCCCAAAAAAACAAACAAACCTGATCTACTCTTTATCTTCCCTGGAAATGTACTGTTACTCTTTCCATCTCCCTTGGAAAATATCCAAATATCTTTTTGTATTCCACCTTATTTAACTCTTTTGTAATCCGCCTTGAACCGCAAGGTAATGGCGGAATAGAAATCCATAATGTAATGTAATTACCCCTCTCCTCAAGTCGCTTCATTGGCTCCCCATCCAGTTTAAATTCCTCTTGCTGACTTACAAGTGCATTCACTCTGAAGCCTCCCAATATCTTTCCTCACTTATCTCCCCCTATGCTCCCCCTCCCCCCCATGATCTCCGCTCATCGGGCAAGCCCCTCTTATCTGTACCCTTCTCTTCCACTGCCAACTCCAGATTCCGTCCCTTCTTTCTTGCAGCACCGTATGCCTGGAACAGGCTGCCTGAATCAAGACGTCGTGCTCCCTCCCTGGCAGCGTTCAAATCCATGCTAAAAGCCCATTATAAAAAATCTGTTTTCAACTCCCAACTCCCACTCGCTGCTGTCAGATACCTAGACCCACTGTATCATTTCCTCTACCATAATCTACCCCAACCCTGTAATGTCCTGTCTAAATTAGATTGTAAGCTCTTCTGAGCAGGGACTGTCTATTGTACGTAAAAATGTACAGCGCTGCGTACGCCTTTTCAGCGCTTTAGAAATCATAAATAGTGAGAGTAGTAGAGTCAAATGTAATGCCTTTATTTTAGGCTGTTATTTCTTTTATGTGCCCAATTTTTAATTTTTGTATCTCGCTTAGAAATCCTGATAAGCGTTTAGCTCAAATTTGTAATAAACTTGAAACTTGATCGTCTAATATGGCATTCAGTGTACAACGTGAACAATATTTAACGGTGTCTGCTGTAGCGTTGCCGTGTAGGATTATGGCGTCGTGTAAGAGGTCTGGACGTTTCTCCCGCGCTGCACAACGCCGATGGTGCTGGAGAAATGACTTGCAATACTGTGCATTCACAGTGCGTATGTCCCTCACGAACTTTGAAGGGAAACGACCCGCGAAGGTAGCGGTGGGACCTTTGGATGACCAAGGAACAAAGGGAGCGCTAAAGGAGGACAAAGCAATTGCAGACAGACTGAACACGTTTTTTGCGTCTGTATTTACCGAAGAGGATACGCACAGCTATATGCTGGAAGTGAAAACGGGAAACTGACAGGGTTAACGGTCAGTTTAGAAAAGGTATGCAGGCAGATCGATAGGCTCAAGAGCGTTAAATTCCCGGGACCGGATGGCATCCATCCGAGGGTCATCAAGGAACTGAAAGGGGCCATAGCTGAACTGCTTCAACTAATATCCAATCTGTCGATCAAACGGGAAAGATTCCAGAGGACTGGAAGGTGGTGAATGTTACGCCGATCTTCAAAAAAGGTTCGAGGGGAGACCCGGGAAACTACAGACTGGTGAGTCTGACCTCGGTACCGGGAAAGATGGTAGAGGCGCTGATAAAGGACCGCATCATTGATCACCTTGACGGACACGGTCTGATGAGGACCAGCCATCCCAGATCTTGTCTGACAAATTTGCTGCACTTCTTTGAGGGAGTGAACAGGCAGATAGACAAGGGCGACCCGGTCGACATTGTACATCGGGACTTTCAGAAGGCGTTCGACAAGGTTCCGCATGAACGACTACTTCGGAAAATTGCGAGCCATGGAATCGAGGGTGAAATACTCAAGTGGATTAATAACTGGCTGGAGCATAGGAAACAGAGAGTGGGGGTAAATGGACAATACTCGGACTGGAAGAGTGTCACCAGTGGGGTGCCGTAGGGCTTGTTGCTTGGACCCGTGCTCTTCAACATCTTTATAAACGGTCTGGACATAAGTACAACGAGCGAGGTGATTAAATTTGCAGCCGATACGATGTTATTCAGAGTAGTGAAAACGCAGGGGGACCGCGAAGATCTGCAACGTGACATAATCAGGCTTGAGGAATCGGCATCAACATGGCAGATGAGGTTCAACGTGGATAAGTGTAAAGTGATGCATGTCAGTAGCAAAAATCGACAAATCGAGGAAGCCGTCCACGCAATGTGCGGCGGCGGTGAAAAGGGCGAACAGAATGCTAGGAATGATAAAGAAGGGGATCATGAACAGATCGGAGAGGTTTATCATGCCGCTGTACCGGGCCATGGTGCGCCCTCACCTGGAGTACTGCGTACAGCACTGGTCACCGTACATGAAGAAGGACACAGTACTACTCGAAAGGGTCCAGAGAAGAGCGACTAAGGTGGTTAAGGGGCTGGAGGAGTTGCCGTACAGTGAAAGATTAGAGAAACTAGGCCTCTTCTCCCTCAAACAGTGGAGATTGAGAGGGGACATGATCGAAACATTCAAGGTACTGAAGGGGATAGACTTAGTAGATAAGGACAGGTTGTTCACCCTCTCCAAGGTAGGGAGAACGAGAGGACACTCTCTAAAGTTGAAAGGGGATAGATTCCGTACAAACGTAAGGAAGTTCTTCTTCACCCAGAGAGTGGTAGAAAACTGGAACGCTCTTCCAGAGGCTGTTATAGGGGAAACACCCTCCAGGGACTCAAGACAAAGTAGATAAAGACAGGTTGTTCACCCTCTCCAAGGTAGGGAGAACGAGAGGGCACTCTCTAAAGTTAAAAGGGGATAGATTCCGTACAAACGTAAGGAAGTTCTTCTTCACCCAGAGAGTGGTAGAAAACTGGAACGCTCTTCCAGAGGCTGTTATAGGGGAAACACCCTCCAGGGACTCAAGACAAAGTAGATAAAGACAGGTTGTTCACCCTCTCCAAGGTAGGGAGAACGAGAGGGCACTCTCTAAAGTTAAAAGGGGATAGATTCCGTACAAACGTAAGGAAGTTCTTCTTCACCCAGAGAGTGGTAGAAAACTGGAACGCTCTTCCAGAGGCTGTTATAGGGGAAACACCCTCCAGGGACTCAAGACAAAGTAGATAAAGACAGGTTGTTCACCCTCTCCAAGGTAGGGAGAACGAGAGGGCACTCTCTAAAGTTAAAAAGGGATAGATTCCGTACAAATGTAAGGAAGTTCTTCTTCACCCAGAGAGTGGTAGAAATCTAGAACACTCTTCCAGAGTCTGTCACAGGGGAAAACACCCTCTAGGGATTCAGGACAAAGTTCGACAAGTTCCTGCTGAACCAGAAAGTACGCAGGTTAAGCTAGTCTCAGTTATGACACTGGTCTTTGATCTAAGGGCCGCCGCGTGAGCCGATTGCTGGGAATGATGGACCACTGGTCTGACCCAGCAGTGGCAATTCTTATGTTATTAAACAATTTGTACTTACTCTGAATGCCATAATAAAACGATGATTTCAAATGCCATGTTTCTTTGCTTCTCTCCTACCAGAGACTTTTGCAATCATCTCTCATCTGGTGGCAAAATTAAGAAATGCACTCAACTTTCAACGGTATATATTAGATTTCCGATGTTGGTACATTTTTGAGAGAGAGAAAAAAAAAAAATAATTGCCATGACTTATGAATCAACCCTTGGTATATATAAATACTCTTTCCCCTTATCTTTATTGGAAGTTGAGTGATTTTATAAGGAGCCACCTAGCTTCAGGTGCTAAGAACATGGCCAAATGCTGGTATTTTAATCATTTATATGCAGTTTATCTTTATTGTTACCAGTGCTGGTGACTCACTGTAAGTTGGGAGGACCGCAGAGAAGGTTAAGGGAGAGATACTGGACCTATAGGAAGTGGGGAGAGGGATGAGAGAAGAGAGCAGATCAGGGAGGGGGGTAAAGTGAAGGGGAAAGATGCTGGACCTGGGTGGAGGAGTGAAGTGAGAGAAAGAGAGAGGCACTGGAAGAGGAGGAAAAGAGGGGGAAATGCTGAACCCAGGGAGGGGGTAGACTGGAAAATGAAGAGAGAGACCCAGGAAGATGGGAGAAGTGGACCAATGGAGGGAGGGAGTGACAGATACTGCACTGTTTGAGGGCAGGGGAAAGAGTGGGAGAGATGCTGGCTCTGGGGTGGGGATGTGGGAGGAAAGGGAGTAGCTGGACATGGGGAGGGACAGGGACACAGAGATGCTGGGCATGGAAGAAGTATAGGGAGAGGGACAGAGAGGGATAATGCTGTATACAGTTGAAAGGACAGACACTGACGGGATATACTGGACAGAGTGGAGAAGCTGAATATGGGGGATGGATAGGGATAGTCTGCTATTGAGACAGACATGGAGGAAGCCACTACTTGCCCTGGATCAGCAGCATGGAATGTTGCTACTGTTTGGGGTTCCGGAATCTTTTGTTACTCTTTGGGATTCCAGAATCTTGCTATTCTTTAGGATTCTGAATGGAATGTTGCTACTCTGGGGATTCCGCATGGAATGTTGCTACTCTTTGGGGTTCCGGAATCTTTTGTTACTTTTTGGGATTCCAGAATCTTGCTATTCTTTAGGATTCTGAATGGAATGTTGCTACTCTGGGGATTCCGCATGTAATGTTGCTACTCTTTGGGGTTCCGGAATCTTTTGTTACTCTTTGGGATTCCAGAATCTTGCTATTCTTTAGGATTCTGAATGGAATGTTGCTACTCTGTGGGGTTCTGGAATCTTTTGTTACTCTTTGGGATTCCAGAATCTTGCTATTCTTTAGGATTCTGAATGGAATGTTGCTACTCTGTGGGGTTCTGGAATCTTTTGTTACTCTTTGGGATTCCAGAATCTTGCTATTCTTTAGGATTCTGAATGGAATGTTGCTACTCTTTGGGGTTCCGGAATCTTGCTATTCTTTAGGATTCTGAATGGAATGTTGCTACTCTTTGGGGTTCCGGAATCTTTTGTTACTCTTTGGAATTCCAGAATCTTGCTATTCTTTAGGATTCTGAATGGAATGTTGCTACTCTGGGGATTCCGCATGGAATGTTGCTACTCTTTGGGGTTCCGGAATCTTTTGTTACTCTTTGGGATTCCAGAATCTTGCTATTCTTTAGGATTCTGAATGGAATGTTGCTACTCTGTGGGGTTCTGGAATCTTTTGTTACTCTTTGGGATTCCAGAATCTTGCTATTCTTTAGGATTCTGAATGGAATGTTGCTACTCTTTGGGGTTCCGGAATCTTGCTATTCTTTAGGATTCTGAATGGAATGTTGCTACTCTTTGGGGTTCCGGAATCTTTTGTTACTCTTTGGAATTCCAGAATCTTGCTATTCTTTAGGATTCTGAATGGAATGTTGCTACTCTTTGGGGTTCCGGAATCTTTTGTTACTCTTTGGGATTCCAGAATCTTGCTATTCTTTAGGATTCTGAATGGAATGTTGCTACTTTTTAGGGTTCTGCCAGGTACTTGTGACCTGGATTGGCCACTGTTGGAAACAGGAAACTGGGCTAAATGGACCATTAGTCTGACCCCATATAGTTAGTCTTATGTTTTCATGATACTAAAAGGACAGATGCTGAAAATGGGAGGTTAGGAATGCAGAGAGAAGATGGATGGTGTACATGAAGAGAGCAGAAATGTCAATCGAGCAGGAAAACTTGGAAAGAAAGTTAAGAAACGACAGATGAAAGCAGTAAAGAGAGTCTGGGACCAAAGCAAATGAAAAATTAAAATGTTCAGAGAACAGAGGCAGAAAAAATGGTTTTATTCTGAATTTAATAGCTGGAACATGTCAACTGGGGGAAATATGCATATCTGATATCTTTCATTTTTATTTCTCTAGTATTTTTGTGGTTTCCAGTTCCATTTTTTGCCGTCATGTCTCTATTACTGATCTGTGGTCCCTTTTTCATATGCATTTTGAGTGCATGAATAGAGCATTGCAAGCTGTACCTGCAGCTTCAGAGCTCACATTTCAAGTTTATTCATGGCTTGATATACCGACCATCACATGTATCTGGATGGTTTACAATATTAAAAATTAAAAAAGTCTAATATAATTTTTGATTTAGGTGAGATAAAATAAAAAGAAGGTAAACCTAATACTATGACCAGTGGCGTATCAAGGGGGGGGGGGGTGACGATCCGCCCCAGGTGCAGCATTGGGAGGGGGGTGCACAGCCGGCCAGGTCTGGAAAATTCCTGGGCTGCAACGGCGATGGCACTCAGCGGCATCAGCGCCCCCGTCCGCGATGGCACTCAGTGGCATTGGCACCCCCCCGCGACAGCACTCAAGTTCGGCCTCCTTCTCCCGGCATTAACAGAACTTCAGATCGGCAACAGGTGCTCAGTCAAAAGCTTCCCGTGACTCAGCTTCCTGTTTCTGCCCAGGCAGTTCAGTCAGAGGGAAGCTTTTGACTGAGGACCTGTTGCCGATCTGAAATTTTGTTGTTGCCAGGGGTAGAAGGAGCCCACTGCCAATCTTAAGTGTCATCGTGGTGATGGGGGTGGGGGGCCTTGCCAATCTTGTTGCCAAAATTGGAAAGGTGAGGAAGGGAGAAAGATGGGCCTGTGGTGGATGGAGAGATTGAGAAAAGGGGACAGATGATGGAAGTGGGGAGAAGAGGGCAGATGATGGAAGTGGGGGGAAAGAGAGAGAAAGGGCAGATGATGGAAGTGGGGAGAAGGGGCAGATGATGGAAGTGGGGGGAAAGAGAGAGAAGGAGCAGATGATGGAAGTGGGGAGAAGGGGCAGATGATGGAAGTGGGGAGAGAGAAGAGGGCAGATGATGGAAGTGGGGGGAAAGAGAGAGAAGGGGCAGATGATGGAAGTGAAAAGGAGGGGGAGAGAGAAGAGGGCAGATGATGGAAGTGGGGGGAAAGAGAGAGAAGGGGCAGATGATGGAAGTGGGGAGAAGGGGCAGATGATGGAAGTGGGGAGAGAGAAGAGGGCAGATGATGGAAGTGGGGAAAAGGGAGAGCAAATTCTGAATGGAAGTGGAGAAAGAACACATACTGGATGGAAGGAGGGATAAAGAAAAAGGACATATGCTGGATGGGGGAAGAAGATAGAGTTAGTGAGATAGTGGACGGGTGAAGGACAGGGGTGGCATGCTGTGGGTAGACATAGTGAAAAGAGGGAATTTGAGGACTGCATAGTAAGAACAAATTTAATTTAGACGGACACAGAAAATAAAGAAGGAAGACCAGAGAAGGAAAGGGAAGAGAGAGAGAAGAGAAAGATGCCAGAGAACGGGGAAGGAGACAGAGATATCAGATCTGAGTGGAGGAAATGAGAAGAGAGAGATTCTAAAATCCACAGGGGGAGAGAAAGAGAGATGAAAGGAGAAAGATGCCAGACCATGAGTGAACAGAGGGAAGATGATAGATGCCAGACCAAAGGGAGGGGGTCTAGAGGAGAGATGGCAGGGGGAGACAGACAGTTTCTGGAAGGGGCAGACAGTGGATGGAACGGGCAGACAGTGGATGGAACGGACAGATGCTGGATTGAAGAGACAGGGCAGATGCTGGAAGGAAAAGAGTGAAAAGAAGATAAAAGCAGAAACCAGAGACAACAAAAGGTAGAAAAAAATTTGAAATATGTATCCTTCTAGAGACATAACTGGGGACTGCAAAGCCCAGGCAGTGCTTCTTTAGCTTCCAGCTGACTTAGGGCTCTCTAGGACCAGGGGGCATTCCCCTAACACTATTCCTGTCATGTGTGACTGCAGTATTCTGTTAGCATGATATTTCTGTGTAGCATTCTATAATAATTTGGTTGTTCAGTTTTCTTGATAGTAGAGGGGATATATGTGAAGGGGAGGGGAGACAGGGGTTTTGTTGGTCCTTGCTCTGTATATTTATATTTATAAAATGACAATTGTACAGAATATTGTTCCTTTTTATACTTTAATAAAATATGTTCAATATAAAATTATAACTGAGACTTATGCGGATGGGATCAGATGGTTTGCGGGGACTGAGCTTGTGGAGACGGGGCAGAAATGTGTTTTTTAAATTTTAGTTTTAATAGTTTGCCAGTCCACAAAATAATTATTTTATTTCTGCTGGTCCACGGGTGTAAAAAGGTTGAAAACCACTGCTCTAGAGCAGAGTTGGCAGCTGCGCTGAGGTGCAGGAAGGTCCCCCGATGACTCGTCTGCCGGCTTTGCTCTGGAAGAAGTAAGTTATGTCGGAGGGGGTGGACCTGGCAGACACAGTCATTGCGGGTCCTTGCCGCAACTCCCTGTGTCTGCTGGGTCAATCCCCTCCGATGTACCTTACTTCTTCCAGAGCAAAGCCTGGAGTCATCGCGGGACCTTCCAGCATACGGCTGATGACTCTGCTCCGGAGCTAGTACGTCAGAGTGGGGTGGACCGGCAGCCGGCAGCTACAATCATCGCTAGAAAGGAGCAGGACTGCTGGAATGAAAGAGTGGGGCAGGGAGAGAAAGGGGGCAGGGTGGAATGGAAGGGTGGTGCTGATGGAATTGATGTACAGGGAAAGGGGAGAGAGACATAAGGGGGAAGGAAATGTCATGGAATTGGATTGGAGGGAAAGAAAGGGGGCAAATGCTGATTGAAGAGGGGTGGATGGATAGAGAAAGGGCAGACATTGGATGGTAGTGTAGAGGGGGAGCCTATGCTGGATGGTAGTGTAGAGGGGGAGCCTATGCTGGATGGAAGTGCAGAAGGGAGAGATAAGGGAGAAAATGCAGGAAGGAAATGGGAGGAGAGAAAGAGGGGAGCAGACGATGGAAGTGGACAGAGAGAGGAGAAGGTACTAGATGGAAGGGGTAGAGAAAGAGGGCACATGATGGAATGAGGGGATAAATAAAAGGAGGGCACATGATGGGGGAAAAGGATTGAGTTCGGGAAATACTGGAAGGGGTGAGGGAAAGAGGTGGCAAGCTGTAGGTAGACAGTAAAAAAGGAAATTGATGAGAGGGTAGTAAGAACGTAATCTAGATGGATGCAGAAAATAAATTGAAAAGGAAAATGAGGGAAGAAAGGGATTGCAGAAGAGAGGTGTGGGAGAGGGAAGGAGAGGAGAGAGATGCCAGACCAATGGGGGTAAAAGGAGAGATGGAAGGGGGAGGCATACAGTTTCTGGAAGGGGCATAGGAGAGAAGATGCCATATAGGGGCAGAGAGATGACAGTGGATGGAAGGAAGAGAGTAACAAAAAGATGAGGAAAGCAGAAACCAGAGAAGACAAAGGTAGAAAAAAAAATTTCTATTTATTTATTGCTTTAGGAGACATGTGTCACTGTTTCTGTGGTGTTGCATTGTATGCAGAGTCCAGCTTCTTGCTGGTTCAATTTAACCTTTGTCTATGTATTTCTATTTTATCCCCCCTTTTACAAAACTGTGGAGCGTTTTTTAGCGCCAGCCGTGGTGGTAGCAGCTTTGATGCTCAGAATTCTATGAGCGTCAAAGCTGTTACCACCCTGGCTAAAATCCGCACTACAGTTTTGTAAAAGGGGGAGGGGTTAGTTTGTGATGACATATTCCATACTAGGCGAAGGTGTTTTCTGTGTTCTGTGTGTTCGAAAGACATGGTTTTCTGTTAGGATTGACGGTGTAGGATTGATCTGTGCTGGTCTGGCTTGTTTAGTTTTACAATGGGTGTATTGATGTACTGCTCACTGCAATATGTAAGATGCTGCCTTTTCCTAGGTACTCATGTGTGACGTGTGGCTTGTTACTAAAAATCATGTTTTCGTACAGATGGGGGGTGTGTGCCAAAAAATGATGGGCTCTGGGTGTCACATATGCTAGGTATGCCACTGACTATGACAAATTAAGACTGATTAGACACGAGAGGTTTTGGGGGATAAGGAAGTTTTAATTACAATTATAAATAAAAATAAAAGGAAGGGTAGAGGGAAGGGCAGTAACGAGAGCTTTTTTTTTTTTTTCTCCCACTTATTTCTCACTCCAGTAGGTATGGAAAATCTAGGCATGACGTCCTCTGCTGAAATAATGCCACCTTCTACTAACAATAACTCTTTCTTAGCCCAGTTAAATTCCATAACACAGGTGTCAAAGTCGGTCCTCGAGGGCCAGAATCCAGTCGGGTTTTCAGGATTTCCCCAATGAATCTGCATGAGATCTATTTGCATGCACTGCTTTCAATGCATATTCATTGGGGAAATCCGGAAAACCCGACTGGATTCCGGCCCTCGAGGAGGGACTTTGACACCCCTGTTCCATAACAAGCATATTCTGGTTCCAAGGATGATTATAAGCCATAAGTCCTAGATTTCAGATATTAGACCACAAGGTCTAAAGCAGTGGTCTCAAACTCGCGGCCCGCCAGGTACTATTTTTAGGCCCTCGGTATGTTTATCATAATCACACAAGTAAAATAAAACAGTTTCTTGATCATATGTCTCTTTAGCCATAAATTACAATATTATTTGAAAGACTTAGCCAAAAGGAAAGATTTATAAACTATAAAAGAGTTTTACCTCGTTAAAAATTGTCATTTCTTTAATAAGACATTAACTATTTTTTTTCTGAGGCCCTCCAAGTACCTACAAATCCAAAATGTGGCCCAGCAAAGGGTTTGAGTTTGAGACCACTGGTCTAAAGCTAGAATAAGCAGTAATCAGTTTAATGACCTGCCTTTTTTCCCCCTTTTTCTTAGATCTGGCCCTGCACAAAGGACTCCAGCTGGTATCTTCAGGATGAGCCCTGCGGTTGAATGGAAAGCTTGAAAAAAAAAAATCCACGATCAGATAGTGAAGTACTTTTAACAGTGGAGAAACCAGGGAACTTTCTTTGCCTGCATGAAGGAAGAGACAGTTTTGGCAGAAGTATATCAGATCGGGTGCCTGGAATGTGCCTGTCTCATGGACGAGGATACAGCCTAAAATGAACAACAGAGGAGCTGCTGTCTGATTGCGCAACAGAACGTCTGTTTGTTTCATTAAGGCCCTTGGACGCCGAGGAAAACCCTCTTGGAGATTTCAGAGCAGAATATTAATCTTCACCGCTAAAGAGAGAAAGGAGAACTGGAGGGAGGAAAGGGAGAGTGCTGAGAACAATGCAAAGCCATCTGACACCCATCGGATACCTGTGGGTCATTCTGTCCTTCCTCACAGCAGCTGTGACCTGCACCAGTTACTTTATGCCCTACTGGCTTTTTGGCATCCAGCTGGGCAAACCAGTCTCCTTCAGTACTTTCCGGAGGTGCACATATCCGGCTCAGACCGAAGAGAGGAGTGTGGTGATGGTGGAGGAATGTGGCAGGTACGCCAGTTTTAACGCCATCCCCAGTCTGTCCTGGCAAATCTGCACTGTGGTGACTGGGACTGGATGCGCTTTGCTCCTGCTGGTGGCCCTGGCGGCAACCTTGGGATGTTGTATGAAGGATCTTATTTCCAGGATGACGGGACGTTTCATGGGGGCAGCGCAGTTTGTTGGAGGTAAGGCAAATTCTAAAACCTGATGCTGTCCGCACCCAGGGAGTGTGCTGAAATCTTTCAACATACACCTTGCGGTTTGCTATGACATTTGCAAATGTCTCTGGGATCAGAAAGGTTCCACAGTCTTTGCTTTTGAAAAAAAAAAAAGTAAAATGGTTATAGCAGAGTTGTTATGCCCGCGTGAGCGGACTGCTGGGCACGATGGACCTCGGGTCTGACCCAGTGGAGGCATTGCTTATGTTCTTAGACCAGACATGTGCAACTCCGGCCCGTGAGGGCCGGCATCAATCGGGTTTTCAGGATTTCCCCCAATGAATATGCATGAGATCTATTTGCATGCACTGCTTTCAATGCATATTCATTGGGGAAATCCTGAAAACCCGATTGGATTCCGGCCCTCAAGGACCGGAGTTGCCCATGTCTGCCTTAGACACCGTGAAAGCAGTTGGGCCTCTGTTGGTCCTTGATGGTATAATTCCCTAATGAAAATAATCTGAACTGCACTTTCAAGGATAAAAGTAAAATTGATATTCTGAAAGCAACCACATGGCACATAGAATGCCAGCTCACTGTATTCTTGTGGAATTTTGAATGGTGTGCTGTATTTTTACAACTTGTGTTTGTTGTAAACCAGGGGTGTCATTTGCATGCACTGTTTTCATTGTAGATCTCATGCATATTCATTGGGGAAATCCTGAAAACCCGACGAGATTGCGGCCCTCGAGGAGAGACTTTGACACCCCTGTTGTAAACCGTTTGGGGCAATTCTGTGGGATTGATCATGTGAGCTATAGGTGCAATAGAACTAAAGAACACTGAAAAAGATGGTCATATGACATAGCCTGACAAATCAGAATGCTTGATTTCTTTTTATCTTTCTAGACCCCCTTTTTTTTTTTTTACAAAAGACTATACATAATATGTTTGAGGGCAAATCATAAATTAAAGGTGATTGCTAAATTAAGTGATAATCGGAACAGAGCTAGTGAAATACAACATATGTACTCGTACGTTGACTGTTGGATCGTTCGTCCACGCACAGTGCAGCACTCGGCTTTTAGTCGTGTGGCAGCCACGAGGTCAGAAACACGGACGCTCCATTGTAAGACTACCATCGAAGAACAACGTGCAGTAGTGCGCTTTCTTTGGGCCGAGGGAGTGAAACCTGTGGAAATTCACCGTCAGATATTAACCATGAATCAACGGAAGGTTTATGAGTGGGTAAAAAGGTTTAATTGATAACATTTTATTGAAGGAATCCAATAAATATACAATAATATAATACAATAAAATAATCATTACATTTATACTCACAATATTACTTTTCAAACATATGTCTATCATTCCTTCAAAACAAATTTCCATATTACCCATTACATACCTCTATACCCTCCCCCTGTTGCCTACCCCCTTCCCTCTCACCCCTCCCTCCTCCAAGTAAAAAGGTTTAAAGCGGGAAGAACAGGTGTAACTGACGAAGGTTGTTCTGGTCGCCCATCAACATTGCACACACAAGAGCACATTGACGGGGCGGATGCCCTAATAAACCCTAATAAATTTATCTTATTATATTTTATTGCTATTTTATTTACCTTCTGTATTTTTCCCTTAATGTTTCTTCTTTACTTTATTGATTTGTATTTCACTCCCCCTTTACCCATTGTTCTGAGTATGTTAAGTTAAATTTCAATCCCTTGTCATTATTTAATTTTGTTTTTTATTGTATTGTTACCCATCAAATGTAATTTTTAAACTGTTCATCGCTTAGAAGTATGATTAAGCGATTAATCAAAAAAAACTATTAAACTTGAAACTTGATTAGAGAAGACCGACGGATAACGGCGTCTCAATTGGCTGCAAATTTGGACATCAGCTATGGATCTGCGTTTGCCAAAACACACGTTGACTTGGGATACAGGAATGTCTGCGCACGATGGGTTCCCAGACAGCCGACTGGTCTGCACAAGCAACAGCATGAGGAAGTGGCGACCCGGTTCCTGAGACGGTGTGAAGAAGATCCGAGTATTCTGGACAGAACTGTCACCGGCGACGAGACCTGGGTGCATCACTGGGCCCCGGAGAGCAAAAGACAAAACACGGTGAAGTACAGAAAATGGCGCTCACCTGGCTTCGGGAGCCGTCGGAAAACCTTCTCTGCTGGAACGCAGAAACTAGTTGAACGATCCAACAAATGCGTCGTCTTGCATGGAGACCATGTGGAAAAGGGATATGTTCAATTGCTCACAGTTACTTCTATTAAAGCCTTTAAATGTATCTTGCCTTTACTTTTTGATTTACCCTGGTATGTCAAATAGAACCCTTCTAAAATGTAATGTGGGCATCCATGCAATGTCACAGAAAAGGTGCTCCCTGCGTAGCATTGGGGTGTCCAAATGGAAGCACCCAGCTCCAGGAATGCCCCTCCGGTGGGAAGAGTGTGTTGGGTTGCATACATGAATTTATATGTGCTTGTGATCAAGGGGGCCAAATCTCAACTGGATAGATCCTAATGGAGATACAAAAAAAATTGGTATTAATGGTGATGATCTGTCCTTGAGTAACCCTGGAGGTGATAAAGAAAAGTGTGTTTCCCCAAATTGGAATTAAAGAAAACAAGTAAAATAATTGAGATAAATAAAAGGATCAATCAGTACGGGCCCAATACCCTCGTTTCAACCATTGGCCCCGGGCAGGTGTTTATGCAGTGTCAAGCACTTTAGAAATCAATCTAAATAAACCCTGCCCCGTACATCATATTATCCCTGTTAATATATAATTTATATGAAAGAATATAAATATGTATTATCAAATAAATGGAAGCACAATCATCTCCAGAGTAAAAGGAAAGAAAATCACCCTAAAGAAAATCTCCCTGAAACCTAAAGTAAAAAGCACTCAAAATGTGAAAAGTGAAAAAACCAAAATATAAAAACTGACAAAAAATCGTCAAAAAACCAAAAAACAAATGTATATAACAATATCCTCAGTCTATTTCAACAAACCACAGGGTTAAAAGCCCTGTGCGCCCGTCGCTGATAGTTCGTTAAAATAATAGTGAATGGTGAAAGATAATAAAGCCTTGATTGAGGAACTCGGAACTTCGTCCCGTTTTTGATTTACTGAGCTAAGTACTTTATTATCTTTCACCATTCACTATTATTTTAACGAACTATCAGCGACGGGCGCACAGGGCTTTTAACCCTGTGGTTTGTTGAAATAGACTGAGGATATTGTTATACACATTTGTTTTTTGGTTTTTTGACGATTTTTTGTCAGTTTTTATATTTTGGTTTTTTCACTTTTCACATTTTGAGTGCTTTTTACTTTAGGTTTCAGGGAGATTTTCTTTAGGGTGATTTTCTTTCCTTTTACTCTGGAGATGATTGTGCTTCCATTTATTTGATAATACATATTTATATTCTTTCATATAAATTATATATTAACAGGGATAATATGATGTACGGGGCAGGGTTTATTTAGATTGATTTCTAAAGTGCTTGACACTGCATAAACACCTGCCCGGGGCCAATGGTTGAAACGAAGGTATTGGGCCCGTACTGATTGATCCTTTTATTTATCCCAATTATTTTACTTGTTTTCTTTAATTCCAATTTGGGGAAACACACTTTTCTTTATCACCTCCAGGGTTACTCAAGGACAGATCATCACCATTAATACCAATTTTTTTGTATCTACATTATTGTTAGTACAGTGGTGCCTCGCATAACGGACGCCTCGCACAGCGAACGCTGCGCATAACGAACTTTTTGTCTTGCTCCCTATAACGAACTTCGTTTCACACAACGAAGTCGCCCGAGGGGCCCGGGGGGGGGGGGCGGAACTACTCTCGCCGAAGCCGGGAACAGCAGCACCCTCCTGTCTGAATGCAGTGTTCCATCATCTCCCTCCACCTCACCTTAGATGCCGAGTTTTCCGGCTTTCTTTTTCGGCCAGCCACACACTTTCAAAGAGCAGCACATGCGCGCATGCTCTGTTGTTCAATCTTCTCCTCTGACGCAACCGGAAACCGGAAGTTGCAGGAGAGGAGAACATTGATCAACTTCAGCAGCTGCGCGTGCACAGCTTTTTGAAAGCGTGCGACTGGGTGAAAAAGAAAGCTGGCAAACTCTGCATATAAGGTGAGGTGGAGGGAGGGAAATGTAGGGCTGCAGAACAAATTATTTTGTTTTACATGTATTCTTATGGGAAAACGCGTTTCACACAACGAACGTTTCACATAACAAACTTGCTCCTGGAACGGATTAAGTTCGTTGTGTGAGGCACCACTGTATTGGTATTTATATTTGTATTTAGATCCTAATGGACCATTCTCGCTCTTATCCACCATCATTTGCCGCGTTACCGTGTAGATCAGAGGTCTCCTTTAAGGGAAGGGAAGGAAGCAAGCCAGTCTTCAGCATTTTACTGCCAGGATTATAATTATGCAGTCAACTTGTCACTTCAAATACATGGACGAGATGTAATCTCTTTCCCTCCAGCTGTCAGATTTTCTCTTCATGTTCAAACCCACCTTTAAAAACCCATTGTCTCTTCTGCACCTTTGAACATCACTCTCCGAGCTCTCCTATCCATCCATAATGTCACTGCGACTGTGAGCAGAATTTAGAATTGCTTTTCCTTGCTGGTTCTTGTGCCTCCTGTAATTTGTATCCATTAGTGAAATAATCAGAGCTATATGGATAATTTTCCATAACAGATGCGACATTGTAGTAGATTCTGTCACCATGACCTGCTGAGACAGCTGCCTCGCCCTCGGTACAATATCTGGGTCAGCTTCTAAACAGGTTGGGTAAGATCTTTGTATTGGATCCAGCCAAGCTCAGGAATTGCTACACTTACCTCCCTGCAAGATCCATTAATATCATTACTTAAAATTTTTAGCTCGTCATGGACCCTGTCTGTGAGAATGGCCCGATCCTGTTAGGAAGATCATCTAGTTTAAACAAAGCTTGACAGATGGTGAAAATCTAATAGCTAGACTGAAGTGATCATTCAAATAAAAACCTGTCAACATTCAGCTACCCCAATGGATTTAGCTTGCAGAAAATCCTATGAGAAAGACTCTCTTGTTCTCTCACTCTCAGCATCTGTCAATTACTGACCCCCCCCCCCATCCATCCAGATTTACAAATCTGAAAGCTCAAAACATTCACTGCACAGCACTGCATCGACAGCTCATAATAACTGTTGTAAATAGGTCTTGCATTTTAAAAACGGGTATTCTGCTTTGGACCGCTGGACATAAGAAGATAAGAATAGCCTTACTGGGCCAGACCAATGGTCCATCAAACCCAGTAGTCCGTTCTCACGGTGGCCAATCCAGATCCCTAGTACCTGGCCAAAAGCCAAGGAGTAGCAACATTCCATTTAGAATCCTAAAGATTAGCAAGATTCTGGAATTCCAAAGAGTAACAAAAGATTCCGGAACCCCCAAAGAGTAGCAACATTACATGCAGAATCCCCAGAGTAGCAACATTCCATTCAGAATCCTAAAGAATAGCAAGATTATGGAATCCCAAAGAGTAACAAAAGATTCCGGAACCCCAAAGAGTAGCAACATTCCATGCTACCGATCCAGGACAAGCAGTGGCTTCCCCCTCCCCCATGTCTTTCTCAATAACAGACTATGGCCTATGGACAACTGATAATTTACCAAAAACTTTATCTACCCCTGTACAGGTCCACAAGACAGCAATAATACAGCCTAACAGGATCAAATATTTGCCCCTTGATCACCGCTGAGTAATCTTTGCACTGACTCTTGCAAGCAGACACGACTATACCTCCTAGCCCGAGATCTCTTTCCCTGGTTCATTCACTCTAGTCCTAGCATCGGACGGAGCAATTCCGCTAAATGGGCAAGTCTTCATGCACCGTAAATCAATTCCATCCTACGGGACTTGGGATCTTTAAAACTCCATTGTAAAATGTCCAGACATTTAATTTACTGCCGTCATACTCACACAGACTGTCTATGCATCTCTATCTTTCCAGTTGCTCATTCTACCTCAGCCATAAATAAATGAATGAGCATCTGTGCAAATAAATCCGAGGCTGTGTGACCTGCCTCCAAAAGATTTGGTGGTGGTAGCTCATTTTTATGGTCAGATAAAACATTTTTCTTTTATTCAGAAATCTTCTGATTGTTCCTTTGGGTTTCTAAGATCATTTGGAACCAGTGCTTCATCCTCTTCTATCCAGGAGTTCTTCCATTCTTTATATCTCCACAAAATACGTGGTCTAGTCCAGTGGCTCTCAAACGGTGTGCCAAGTCACAGTGGTGTGCCCCAAAGAGATTCCAGGTGTGCCAAGAGAGATTCCAGAATTTTACATTATTTTTTAAAATTCCCTTCATACGTATACGTTTATTCTCCCACGCCAGACTCTGCCAATGTTATGAGCATCTGTGTGCGTAAGGATACAACCGCCCAGATAAGAATCATTCTTTGACGTGATTGGTCCTTGAAAACTAACGGCAAGTCATTTTAGTTTATTTTTTATGCAGTGGTTATCCTAACTTGAGCAACAAAGCAATCAAGGCTTTGTTGCCATTTGCTTCTTATCATCGTTGAGAACTTGGATTTTCAGTTTTGATAGAAATTACATTTTTTTTTAAAAGAGAACAACTGCAAATGGTGGATGATGAAATTCGTGTTTGCGCAGGCTGTCCCGCTGAATACTCTGTGATGCTCCCAATGCTCATAGGAACTCTATGAGCGTCGGGAGCAGGGCAGAGCATTCAGCACATCGGCTGCCCTAAAAAACGCTTCCACGGTTTTATAAAGGGGGGGGGGTAGTTTCACCATTTTTACAATTACCCATACACAAATTTAATTTTTTATTGGTTTTGCAATTTTATAATTTCAGTTATAATGGGCGGTGTAAAACATTTGCTCTGTTTAGTGTGCCAGAGCTAAAAAAGTTTGAGAGACACTATTCTAGTCCCTAAGTGAAAGCCAGGGGTCAGGTTCTAAATCAGGGGTGTCCAACCTGCGGCCCGAGGGCCGCATGCAGCCCCGTAAAGTATTTTGTGCGGCCCCGGTTAAGGGCAATGCAGTGTTTTCCTCTGCTGCCCCTCGATGTTTACTGTTTTGCCGGCTCCTTCCTCTATCTTGCTGCAGCGTTTGCATGGCCCCAGAAACATTTTTTTCGGTCAATGCGGCCCAGGGAAGCCAAAAGGTTGGACACCCCTGTTCTAAATCTTCTTCCAGAACTCTATAAGCATGGGTTGTAAATTTGGCCTTTAGGTGTCACTCTTGAGCAATGACCAGAACGCCTTCCCCAAATCTACTGTACTTGTGATTGATAGGTGCCCCTACACTCAAATCATGATTTAAAGTCTATAGTACACCTATACATATCATTTCAGATTAATGCGCAAAGAGAACCTCACAGAAGGGATCCCGCATGCAGGACTTCTGGAAACACTTGCTTTTCCTTTTTACCCACTGCCCTTAGCACAAGACTACTGCAATAGGGACTGCCAAACAGTCGTAACATCTCTCACACGTAGGGTAGGGCAGGGGTAGGCAATTCCGGTTTTCAAAAGCCGGAGCCAGGTCAGGTTTTCAGGATATCCACAATAAATATGCATGAGATAGATTTGCATCTCAAGGAGGCAGTGCATGCAAATCCATCTCATACATATTCATGGTGGAGATCCTGAAAACCTGACCTGGCTCCGGCTCTCGAGGACCGGAATTGCCTACCCCTGGGGTAGGGTTATCATATGTCTCCAGAAAAAAAGGAGGACGGATTGAGATATCCGGGTTTTACTTCCATTGCTTTCAATAGAAGTAAAAGCCAGATGTCTCAACCCATCCTCCTTAGTTCCACTGCTTTCAATGGAAGTAAAACCCAGGTGTCCCAATCCGTCCTCCTTTTTCTGGAGCCATATGGTAACCCTACTGTAGGGGGAGTGTGCTTTTGCTAGGGAACTAGCCCCCAGACTGTCATCACCATGGGAGTAGATAATGGAATGGACTGTCTCGATAGGTATTGATTTATATGGTAGATAGTGGATGATAACAAACACTGGCTCCGTTGTCAAGTGCTAAGAAGCTGAAGGTACTATTGAACCCCTGGGAAGAGCTGCTTTTTTTTTTTTTATAACGTAAGCGGCTAACACTGTATATATTGATCACATGAAACATTAAAGACTTTAAACCAAGATGTAGGCTACATGACCTCTTTAGAATAAAAACCACCAAAGGTGACACAAATTACCAGGTGTTGAATAATAATAATAACTTTATTCTTCTATACCGCCACAATCTTGCGACTTCTAGGCGGTTTACAATCAAGAGTGCTGGACATTCAGCGAAATACAATAAGTAGATATTCAGAGGAAATACAGAGATCAGAGACCTCAGGAGGCAATAGTATAGAAATACAATTTGCTGAGCGAAAATGTAATATGTACATTTTAGTAGATAATGTCCGACAGGACCTGTTGGGGATAAATAGAAATGTAAAGTTACGATAAGATGAAGATAACAGATTATATTTATAACAGTGCTGTAAGTTCAGGTGGAATAGGGAGGGGGGAGGGAGAGGGAGTGCGGGTCAATTGTTTAGGTATTTCTGGAACAGGTATGTTTTTAGGAGTTTCCTGAATTCCTGAAATGCAATGAATGTTTCCAAAGCTTCAGTATAAAACATTAAGAATCATACTTCGTGCTCTAGAGGAAAGATTTTGAATATAGGGGTCCCAAATTTTCAAAAAGAGACGAGTTCGTCTAGGAAATGTAAGAACCTCCCAAACCTCAAATAAAATTTATTCTGGGGAGGGGAGGAATGATAGTAATATGTATGGAAATACTTGAATTGTATATTTGCTTAATTCATTAATTATAATGTTATAATTGGAAATATAAACAATGGAGGTAGGGAAGGGGGGAAAGGGGGATGGGGAAGGAAAGGATGGAACAGGGGGAATGTATAGAGGTATGAAATAGGTAATATGGAAATATATTTTGGAGGAATGATAGAATATGTATGAAAAATTAGTATTTTGAATATAATTGTAATGAATATGTTATTGTATTATATTATTGTATATTTATTTTATTCCTTCAATAAAATATTATAAATTAGAATAAAACCCCCCCAAATACATTTTAAGCAGACTTGTCAAACACTGAAAGTTTTGAAAAATGGAGATCTGAGGGGAGGTCTGTCTGGATGTAGGATTTTGGTGTGAGAAGCTGCCTTTGGGAGGAGAGTTAATTTTCTGAAAAATTCCTAAACAGCAACTGATATAAAAGCAGATATCGGCATAATATTCAGCAATTAAAAAAAAAAAAAATTAATCTTTGGTCGGAGAAGAAGCCATCACAGGTTCTCTCTCCACAGACAGATTCATCTAAATACCTAGGCTCTGGCAGTGCCAAACCCAAATCTATAGCTAGGTCTTGGTACTGCCAAAATCGGAGTATATTTTAGTGGAAATGCTTTTTAAGCCTTGAATTTGGATGAGCTGAGCCCTTAATCCTTGTGCTGGCTCTTTCACAAGTCAAAAGCTCATAAATATTTACTCAACATCTCTTGAATCTCTCAGCTGTTACATAATTAAAGGCTTTGGTATTCCCAAAAGCCTGCTTTATATTATTTGTTTAATTAATTAAAATATTTATATCCTGCATATCTTATGAATTTAGGCAGGTTACAATAAAACATACATAATAAGAATTGAATATACGACTTGTCATACTGGGACAGACTGAAGGTCCTGTTTCTAATACTGTAGTGGCCTCTCCAGGTCACAGGTACCTGGTAAAATCCCAAGGAGTAAAACAGATTTTATGCTATTTATCCTAGGAATAAGCAGTGGATTTCCCCAAACCATCTTAACAATGGCGTAAAGACTTCTATTTTAGGAAATTATTCAAACCTTTTATAAACCCTGCTAAGTTATAATTGCTTTCCCACATTCTCCGGCAATGAATTCCAGAGTTTAATTACATGATGAGTGAAGAAATATTTTCTCCAGTTGTTTTAAATCTACTACTTAGTAGAAACATAGAAACATGATGGCAGATAAAGGCCAAATGGCCCATCCAGTCTGCCCATCCGCAGTAACCATTATCTCCTCCTCTCCCTATTGGCTAAGGTTCTTAACATTTGCATCTCCTCTTCCTATAGGCTAAGGCTCTGTGCACCTGCATTGTGAGGTCAGAGAGCTTTATGATTATAGAAACATTGTAACATGATGGCAAATAAAGGCCAAACGGCCCATCCACAGCATCCATCTCCTCCTCTCCCTATTGGCTAAGGCTCTTAACATTTGCATCTCCTCTTCCTATAGGCTAAGGCTCTGTGCACCTGCATTGTGAGGTCAGAGAGCTTTATGATTATAGAAACATTGTAACATGATGGCAGATAAAGGCCAAATGGCCCATCCACAGCATCTATCTCCTCCTCTCTCTATTGGCTAAGGATCTTAACATTTGCATCTCCTCTTCCTATAGGCTAAGGCTCTGTGCACCTGCATTGTGAGGTCAGAGAGCTTTATGATTATAGAAACATTGTAACATGATGGCAGATAAAGGCCAAATGGCCCATCCACAGCATCTATCTCCTCCTCTCTCTATTGGCTAAGGATCTTAACATTTGCATCTCCTCTTCCTATAGGCTAAGGCTCTGTGCACCTGCATTGTGAGGTCAGAGAGCTTTATGATTATAGAAACATTGTATCCAAAAAATCAAGAAAAGGATGCCCAAAATAAATCACAAAAAATTGCACCCTCCAAAATACAGGACAAAAAAGTCACCTTTCTTTACAAAAAGGGAGAAAAGACCTCAGTGTCTAATAGGGGCTCTTTAAGCTTCCCATATAGACAGGCTAGTTTTAAACAGAATTTAATCCTAGCAGACACATCCTTGGTCAGAAAAACTCCCAATTAGTAAGTGAACCTCTATTCTAATTTTCTAATAGTTTTATATATTTTCTTATAGTTTTATATATTTTTTAAAAACTTTTCTTCAAACAACAATTGTCAAAAATAGAAGTCACTTATCTGAGCACTTCGATATTCAGGTGTAGTCCTGGAGTAAAGCAAGCAGGAAAAACTGCTCTATGGAAAAAAGCTATCAGTCAAAACATTCTTCCAAAATGTTCTGTGCACCTGCATTGTGAGGTCAGAGAGCTTTATGATTATAGAAACATTGTAACATGATGGCAGATAAAGGCCAAATGGCCCATCCACAGCATCCATCTCCTCCTCTCCCTATTGGCTAAGGCTCTTAACATTTGCATCTCCTCTTCCTATAGGCTAAGGCTCTGTGCACCTGCATTGTGAGGTCAGAGAACTTTATGATTATAGAAACATTGTAACATGATGGCAGATAAAGGCCAAATGGCCCATCCACAGCATCCATCTCCTCCTCTCCCTATTGGCTAAGGCTCTTAACATTTGCAGAAATTAGGGGGTGGGTCATTAGAGTGGGCAGACTTGTTGGGCCGTGGCCCTTTTCTGCCGTCATCTTCTATGTTTCTATGATACAAAGGCATGATAACATTTTCTTCTTTATTTTCCATTCCTTTCTTGATAATTCCTAACATTCTTTTTGGTTTCTTAGCCGCTGCCGCCGCACACTGAGCTGGGGGTATCAACATCTTATCAACGATGATACCTTAGCACCAAACAGACAATCTAATGTGCAGGAGTGGTTTGATTACTCGATTCTCTTTATGATTTGTATTATTAGCCAAACTTTTGTAAACCGCATAGAACTTTTCGGTATTTGCGGTCTAGAAATGGATTTTTATGTTATGTTTGTGGCTGGTTAAATTGCCTTGGATATCGATCCCTAAAGTCCTGATGGACCCTTCTTGGGGAGGAAGACAAAAATGCCTCCCTAGACCCTGGTCTCCATAGTTCCAACCTTGTTTTTTATCACCTAAATTTATATTTTAACATTTTCCATCAAAATAGGACAGCCCAACCTACCTGAACAACCGTCTCATCCAAACTACATCAACTAGACATAGGAAAACCGACATTCCATTCACGTACCCTTCAATCAAATAAGTCAAATAGAAAAAAACTATATGATGGCCTCTTAGCCACACAAGCAGCAAAACTCAACAACCAAATCTCCAATCTACTAATTATGACCCGGACTACAAAACATTCGGAAAAAGAAATAAAGACGGTACTCTTCAAGAAATTCCTGCAAATGACTTAATACCACTTCCCAATACCTTCCCGATTCCCCAAAGCAACCTCATCTACTCCGTATCTCCTCTAGAAATTACCAGATATCTTCCTCTTGTATTACCTTTTTTGTAATTCTTTGTTAATCCGCCTTGAACCGCAAGGCAATGGCAGAATAGAAATTTCTAATATAATGTAAACTCAAGAAAAATATACAACATAGGAAACCCCCCCCTTCAATTCAGAAAATAGATACCATCTTAGCCCCACATCATGGGGATTAAGAAGAAAGAAAAAAAATATTCAAGAAAAAAAAAGAAGGGTTCAAAAAAAACCCCATCACTAATATTTAATACAAAATTATCCCCATTTTACCCTGAATCTTCTAACTACAAGTTTTTTATGCATAGAAATCTTTCTAGGTGATTAGGATCCTAAAATGTGTAACTAGTCCCCTGTTAAGAAATCAAACGATTGAAGGAGAGCCAAACAAAAAAGTGGACCCTACAGCTATAACTTTACTTATGAATCTGACCCTTCTATTTTGTTGTTGATCCAGTGTTCAAATCATAAAAAAAGGTTGAACCATAATCTGACTCTTCTTTTCTGAGCACACTACTAAAACCCTTAACAAGGACCTCTTTACCTTGCGACTGGAAGACCTAAATATGCGTACTCTGGAGGAGAGGAGGGACAGGGGTGATATGATACAGATGTTTTAATACTTGAAAGGTATTAATATAGAACCAAATCTTTTCCAGAGAAGAGAAAATGGTAAAACTAGAGGGCATAATTTGAGGTTACAGGGAGGAAGACTTAGGAGCAATGGTAGAGAGTGGTAGAGGCCTGGACTGCCCTCCCGAGGGAAGTGGTGGAGAGGAAAACGGTGATGGAATTCATAAAGGCGTGGGATAAAAACTAGAGGATCTCTAATTAGAAAATGAAGGATGTAAATTAAAGAGCTAAGGCTGGTACTGGACAGACTTGCACGGTCTGTGTCCCATATGTGGTGATTTGGTGTAGGATGGGCTGGGAAGAGCATCAGTGGGAACTCCACTAATATAGAACATGAGGATGTTAGTGGCCAGACTTTATGGTAGATATTTCTAACTCCTCTAGAAATGACCAGATATCTTCTTCTTCGAATACATTTTTTTGTAATTCTTTTGTAATCCACCTTGAACCGCAAGGCAATGGCGGAACAGAAATCTCTAATGTAATGAAATATAATATCCTGCAAACGGGATGGCTGGATAGGCTGGAGTGAGTTTGGACAGCATTTGGAACCTAGCACAATACCAGGTGGACTTTACAGTCTACGACCCAGAAATATCAAAGAAGAGAAGTTAATTTAATCATGTATTTTTAATGGCTATAACTTATGGGCAGACTGGATGGACTATGTTACAATGTTTAGACTACTGCAACTCGCGAATCTCAGGTTTTCCCCTCATCCATCTTTCTCCCCTCCAATCCATCCAGAATTTAGTTGCATGACTCATACTCCATGAGAGCCGCTATACTCATGTTACCCCTCTCCTAAAATCACTTAATTGGCTTCCCATCCGTTTCCGAATACAATTCAAACTCCCTCTTACCGATCTACAAATGTACTCGCTCAGCTGCTCCTCACTGTATCTCTTCACTTTCCCCCCCCCCCCCCGCCAGCTCCGCTCAGCTGGTAAGTCCCTCCTATCTGTGCCCGTCTCTTCAACTGCCAACTCCAGACTCCACCCCTTCTACCTCGCTGCACAGTATGCATGGAACAAGCTGCCCGAATCCCTATGGTGGGCTCCGTCTTTGGCAGGGTTCAAGGCCAAGTTCAAAGCCCACCTCTTTGAGAGTGCTTTCAACTCCTCTTACCTTGGGCTCTGCATCCCTAACCTTTATATGTCATGTCTGTCTGTCCAAGTTAGATTGTAATCTCTTGCGAGCAGAACCATCTATTAAATGTCAAAATGTACAGCACTGCGTATGCCTTTATAAGTGATAGATAGTAGCGGTTATAAAGCTATAAAAAGCCTTATGGCAATATCTGGGTAGATCCTGACACATCTAGGAATACCTTGACCATTTATCCACAAAACAAAACATTTTTTTTTCTTTTCTTAAAGGAAGGTTTTAAAATTGCAATGTTATATTCTTCTACTACAAAAAAATAACTGGGATGGTGGCCCTTCTGAGAAATTAACCTGATATACTGGTAAATCAAGAAAGTCTGTCAAATCTACTCTGTCTGGAGAGGCAATTACATCAAGGGCTCCCCCGTGTCCTTTTGTCACTGTCCTAGACGACAAATAACATTTATAAATAAAACACTGCAAGTTCTTAACAGACAGTAATTTTGGAATAGGAAGGTTCAGAAACCGAAGGTTCTTTGCTTTTCACATGTTTTTCATAACCTGTAATCCGTGATGGAGAACCAGACCATCCTTCATTCCCAGGGCAGGATTAATTTGGCGAGGGCCCCTAGGCACATAAGTACACTGGGCCCCCTGCTACGCCCCCACCCCACCATGCGCCCAGGCGGAAATAGGAAGCTGCGTCAAATGGAAGCTTTGGGCAAGCAGCACCGCTTGCAAAATTACACTTCCCGTTGCCCTTCTTACCCGCGTTGCTTTCTTGTCTTACTTTCTGTCGATGGGGGGGGGGGGGAGAGCCGCGTTGCTGATCGGGGGGGCCGTGTTGCCAATCGGGGGGGGGGCAGAGTTGCCGATCGATGCTGGAGGGGCCCAAAACAATGCTGATGTCCTCCTTCATCGGTCCCCCCCTGACCATTTCGAGCCCTAGGCACTATTGGTTAATCCTGCCCTGTTCATTCCTGAGACACCTCCCTCCCACTACTACATAATCAGAAGCACTCTTCCCAGTTAGAACTACCAAGTCCAGTATTGTCCCTCTCACGTGGGCTCATTTACCAGTTGCTGGAATAATTCTCCCTGCAGAGAATGCAGGCTCTTCCTGTTTTTAGACGACACCATAGGGGTACCATATGGCTCCAGAAAAAGGAGGACAGATTGAGACATCCAGGTTTTACTTCTGTTGAAAGCAATGGAAGTAAAACCCGAATGTCTCAATCTGTCCTCCTTTTTCTGGAGGTATATGGTACCCCTAATGTATATTCAAAAACTGCAAGGGAACTCACTTATCCAAGGTGATACTGTTAAATAACTCCTTCACTAATCACCTTTTTTCTTTATATCAAACACTAATACTTAATTCAACACATAGCTGATGTGGTTAAGTGAACACTCAGACCCACAGCTGAGGTCCCAGTGAAAAAATCACGGAGCAGCTGTATAGGAGACCATCATAGTTGTTCACAGTCTCCTCCACCATACAAAGACTAAATAACAATAAATCAAAAATGAAATAAAGTAAAATAATACAAAACATCAACTTAACTTTGAATGGTGTGGGTAATAAGCACAACTGCTCCGGGTTCCTCCTTTATTCTCAATACCGACCCCCCTTGTATACTGACCCCTAATGTATAACCATATCCTGATCATGGGTCTCCCAGTAGACTTGACGGCAATGTAACAAATATCACTTTTTTTCCAAAGTAACAGGCAAAGCTCTTGAACACCTCAGCTTAGCCTGAGCTCCTTCAATTCCGTGGCATTGCGTCTTTACTTATATTTCTTAAATATGGGGCGACATCTCTTGAAAGCTAGATCTAATCAAGCGTAAAATGATAAAGCTCTAACTGTGTGGAGCTGGTGTTTGCTCATGACCTCAAGGTCTCGCTTTGTAGATTTCGCTTTTATACGCCAGTTCAAGCTCACATCAATGTGAAGTGTGAAGGTGACTGTACGACTGATTTAAATGCAATCTGTTCGGGCACAGGCGGTGACACGACTGGCAAACAAGGAGATCCAAGCCCGAAGCTCATTTCTGGCATTGCTCTATTAAACAAAGCAGAATTGAATTAAGGTAGGACTTTTCACTGGTCTCCCAAGACCCAGCAGGGGTTTATGAATTGTCTTTTCTGTTCAACCTCTGCTTCAATACAAATGAGAAGAATTAAACAAAGCTCCTATGTCCAAGAGATACCGGATTTCTTCCCCCTCCCCCCACACAGCTAATTCGCCCAGCTTTGGAGTTTGAAAACTGCCTTTGCAATAACTAAGGGCTAGTCTGGTGGCTTAATAGCAACTGCTGTGCCTTTGACATTCAGAGGACACCCAGTTTGATTTCTAGGTCAAGGTCTGCACCCTGGCTCACCTAAGTCATGGTTATTGCTAACAGTGACACCTAGTGGTCAGATTTACAGACCTTCTTATAGGATTCTGGAAGGAGCAGTGGTGCACAGCTCTCAGCTTCAGGGCTACTGCTGCAATCAACAGACTAGGAATGGTGGGAGGGTGGTTGGACCTATTATTAAACAGGGAGATAATTTTCACATTGAGGGGGGAGGGGTCATGGTATCAGTATCGGCATCTGGATCTAAGCAAGCTAAAAAAAAAAAAAGAGAAAAGCTTCTCTCTGATGCCAAAAAATGATCAAAATGCACTAAGTTCCATTATATATACTAGGAGTGTGCATTTGCTTGCAATTACATGGGAAGACCCCCCAAATTCTGGATTTCTCCCATTCAATAAGAACATAAGAATAGCCTTTTGGGGTCAGACCAATGGTTCATCTAGCCCAGTAGCCCATCCTCATGGTGGCCAATCCAGATCACTAGTACCTGGCCAAAACCAAAATTCCTTACAGAATCTCAAAGAATAGCAAGATTCCAGAATCCTAGAGAGTAACAAGATTCTAGAACCCCAATGAGTAGCAACATTCCATGCGGAATCCCCAGAGTAGCAACATTCCATTCAGAATCTCAAAGAATAGCAAGATTCCGGAACCCCAGAGAGTAACAAGATTCTAGAACCCCAAAGAGTAGCAAAATTCCATGCTATCGATCCAGAGCAAGCAGTGGCTTCCCCCATGTCTGTCTCAATAACAGACTTTGGACTTTTCCTCCAGGAACTTGTCCACACCTTTCTTAAAACCAGCTACGCTATCCGCTCTTACCACAACCTCTGCTGTTGTTCAAGATGATAATCAAAGTGCTAAGTAGTGTAGATACCTATTATTTTAACAAAATTGCCCTAAAAGGAAAATTAAAAACAAAACAACACCCCCCTCCCCACCAAACAACATGTGAAACAAAAGTAAAACAACCTGGTCGATATTCAAAGCGACTTGGCTAGGAGAAGCTCCTTGGCTGGTGATATTCAGTGGCTCCTTCTCACTCCTGCACCTCTGCGTGTGCGCCTTCTCTTCTCCCCGCTGTAACTCTAGCTCTTTGCTGGCGTGATCAGCAGCTCCAACCTGCTGCTCATGCCGGCCTCGGTGCTTCCCTCTGACTTTCCTTCTGGGTCCCTTGACTAGTAAGTGATGTCAGAAGGAGAGTCGACGCTGGCGCAGGCGGCAAATTGGAGATGATGCTCGCGCTAGGGAAGGGGCATGTGCTCAGCGGGGGTAGGGGGGTGTACCACTGCCCCTGGCACGTCCCACCCTCGCTACGCCACTGACCAGTCAGTACTGCTAGCTATCACAACAGGAGGAGAGCGTGGCATAGTGGTTAGAGCTACAGCCTCAGCACCCTGGGGTTGTGGGTTCAAATCCTGGGCTGCTCCTTGTGACCCTGGGCAAGCCACTTAATCCTCCACTGCTCCAGGTATGTTCGATAGATTGTAAGCTCGCAGGACAGTCAAGGAAAAATGTTTGAGTATCTGAATAAATTCATGTAAACCGTTCTGAGCTCCCCTGGGAGAACAGCATAGAAAATTGAATAGATAAACAGTGTGAAGAAGTTTCAGCCTCTGATAACCAGAGCTGGTATAGTGATGTCATAATGCCTCATTCCACCAATAAGAGCCAACCTCATCCTTGATGTCACAATGGCTTGATTGTCCTAGATCTGGCTCACTATTTCTACATTTTGATTTCTAGAGTGGCGCAGTGGTTAGAGCTACAGCCTCAACACCCTGAGGTTGCGGGTTCAAACCCTATGCTGCTCCTTGTGACCCTGGGTAAGTCACTTAAATCTTCCACTGCCCCAGGTGCATTAGATAGCTTGTGAGCCCACCAGGACAGACAGGCGAAAATGCTCGAGGACCTTGATACACCTTGTCCAAGCAGTATATCAAATCCCAACTGGCCGCTAAACTGAAAGCCAGCTATTTTTTTTGGGGGGGGGGGGCGGTCTGGGAGCAGAGTTGGCACTTCTGCGTTAAGTGGGCAAACTGTGCCACAGAAAACACAGTCCTACCTTTATATAATAATAATAATAACTTTATTCTTGTATACCGCCATACCCAGTGAGTTCTAGGCGGTTCACATTAGTTAAACAAGGATTACATGCGGTTAAGAATTGGTTGAACCGATTTACATTGATTGAATATAATTACATGCATCGTTACATTAATTAAACATAGTTATGTACAGTTAGGTATTAATTGAACATGCATCGTTACATTAATTAAACATAGTTGTGTGCAGTTAAGTAATAATTGAACAGAATTGCATAGAATTGGGTCTTGGTGTGAGCAGGGATGCAGACCGCGGAGAGGGTGACATTGGGGAAAAGGGTCGGGTGGGTCGGGGGGGAGGGGAAGGGCGAGGGGAAGGGGGTAGGGCGAGGGGAAGAAGGAGGGGGGGATTGGGGGTTCTTTGGGGAGGTGTCACTTTGGTGTCACTTAGGCGGTTAAGTGCACTTAAGTGCAAAAGAGATTCCGTAGCTGGCTGCATATTTCCAGATATTGAATGATGGCCTGGCCTTGAATATTAGGCCATAAGGCTGACGGCGGCTTCAAGAAATGCTGCCTGCCAGTGGATGAATACTTAACCCCAACCTTTCCTTGCCTGCAGCCTGCTTATATATAACGGAACTTTTTTGCCACCTCAGTACGTTATCTTTTGCCTAAACTCAGCCCTTTCATTCCTCCTCTTGTGTCTGCAGGACTGTTGGTGAGTTCAGGTTGTGCATTGTATCCTTTAGGCTGGAACAGCCCGGAAATACAGCAGACGTGCGGGAATACTTCGGATCAATTCCAGTTAGGTAAGTGAAAAGAGAATTGATAAGCACCTCCAGGAAATGCACTTTGCATGGTTTCCTTGCCTTCTCTAGACCCACCGCAGAGCAGGGATGCTCATAAAATTGTTAGTTTAGGAAGCGGGTTCTCACTGACCGGGCGATCAGATGGAAAAAGGAGCTTTCGAGAGAACGAAGCGGCTTTTCATTTCAAACAGAAACAAACGGTATTATTCCAAAGGCAGAGCTGATGAAAAACAGCCTGTGAAGCTTCGTTATCCTTCTTGCTGCTTTAGGGAAGAATTCCTGGTGCATCAGGCCCAATCACCCTTAGATTTACGCCATAGTCGGCGTACGTTTTAAATGGCAGCTGTGGCATTAAATAATTCCCAGCTATTCAGCGTGTGCATAGGAGTCCCTCCTGCTCCCAACTATTTTAAAGGTACCGGGGTGGGTGGGCCGGGCCCAACCGCCTGGGCTGACCAGGGGTGGTCCGGGGAGTGGGAGGCCTAGGAGCAGGAGGGACTGAGCACTCCTCCTTCTCCCAACTTTTTGGTGCTGGGGGTGGGTAGGCCGTGCCAGGAGGGCCATGCCGGGAGGGGGCAAGGGCCGTGCCGGTCGCGGGGAGGGAGGGCGAGGGAGAGATCGGGGCAGAGCAGGAGAGATCGGGACCTGGGGGGGTGTCGGGCAGGGCCGGTGTGTCAGGCCGGTGGGGCTAATGTAGGCTCTCCTGCCTGCCCTGCTCTGCCCCGATCTCTCTTGCCTGCTCGCCAGACTCCTGCTCTCTGCCGCCGTTCCCCCGCAGTGCAGGCCCGCTTTAAAACCACGGGCTTACACTGCAGGGAACGGCGGCAGAGAGCAGGAGAGTCCGGCGAGCAGGCAAGAGAGATCGGGGCAGAGCAGGGCAGGCAGGAGAGATCGGGGCTGAGCTCTGACAGCAGTGACAGGAGGCTGCTTCTCCTGTCACTACTGTCAGGGTGTGCGCATGAGCGGGGATCGCTCTCTAGTGATCCTTGTCTTGGGTAGGGGGCGTGTTAACGATCATCCCCATTTGCATGCAGGCCTTTAGTGAATTTGTCAGCCCGCATGCAAATGGAAACGGATCGCACACAGTTCGGAGGGTTAGTGAATCTAGGCCAAGGTTAGGGATTTCGCTCTCACCAGATCTGAATGGACAATTCTTATGTAAAGTTATAGAACCAAATGAGAAAAAGACCAAATAAACGAAGCCAGAGTTTTCCAAAGGGGTCGGGACCTAAATGGGATCGCAAAATCTGCATTTGGAGTTACAACCTTGGTGGGCTCTCCATTCTTGTATTGTTACTCTGTACCTCGGGGGGAGGGGGGGGGGAACGGACAGCAATTTAATTTGTCTACGATTGATAAGCACTGGGTGTAAATGTTACGAAATTAGCAGGGCGATGAGTAGGACATGCAAGATACTTTGAAATGAAGAAGAAAATGTGATTTTTATTGCTTTGAAATGTAGGTTTTATCTCTTGGTTGCTTAATGGGTGCTTTGGTTTCGCAAGGCCATGGGCAGATTTTGTTCACATCTTCCAAGGGCTACAGGCTTTTTGTGATAAATCAACAGTGCGGTGACTACAATTTTACACTGAGGTGTTGAAACCAGCTGATTGTCAAGTGAATGAATCTCTTTAATGTCTCCTTGGTACTGGGCTATTAAATATTAAGATCTATTCAGTTTAGCCACTTTGGCGAAGATCATCATTTCGTTTTGGATGTGAGGCCTTCACATGTGTCCTGGCCTGTGCGTATTCATTTTAGATATGTCCATAGTGCATATAGAAGACCAAAAGCAGGGACCTGCTATGTCGAGTCTTTCAAAAGGTGTTTATAAATTCTTATACACTTCTCCCTCCGTATTCGCTGTGATAGGGGATGAACAGAACCGCAAATACAGAAAAAGCGCACATAACTTTTTCCTATGTTATTCGCTGTTTTCTATTAAAAACCATCATGAATATGGTGAAACCGCGAGTAACATGGCGAGAGACCTGGCCTGTTCCTGAAGGAGAGGCAAAACACGGTGAAGAAAGTGCCGGGAATCGGCAATTTTCTCTGTAAACGCTTAGAATCAGTGATTTCTCTATGCAAGCTGATGTAATTTGGGGGGAGGGGCCAGCAAGCTAAAAAACATGAATAATTGAAACCGCGAATGCTGAAACCGCGAATACGGAGGGAGAAGTGTAATCTCCCATCTATATTATTTTTATTTTGCTAAATGTCGCCACCCTGGTCTAGAACAAGTTGCCTGTTGCCGTTGGCAGATTCAGTTTGTTAGGGGCCATCGACTCGCGTTTGAGTCCTAGCGATTTGATGAACATCATTGAGGTTTTTTTTGGGCAGACTACATAAGTAGATTGCCAGTTCTTTCTTCTGCGCAGTATAAATTCGATGCCGTTGCCGATGTCACATCCAACGCGATCCTCTACCTCCAACACTGCCCATCTGATGCTGCCCAGATGGGCGGTACATCGTCTCGTCTGAGATCTCCGCTGAAAACTAAGTGCCCAGTTATAGAATTGCTCTTCACTTGCTAAATGTGCTCTGAAAAATCCTTAGCATATGGTAGACATTAAATATCGCATCAAACACCTAACTCTGAATTTTATTTAAACGCAAGCGAGAAGGGATGGATGGAAACCGTGGCACAGTAAGGCAGCTCCTGGTTGGATAAGGCCCGACTTAGTGCAGGAAGAGGCGGTTGGAGCGTACTGCGAGTGATTTCCTGCACTCGCAGCGCTCCGGCTGCTCTCTCCTGCCTCTCCCGCTGCCCTCTCCTTGTTGGCGGTTTGGGTCGGAAAATACCGCAAATGACCGGGACCGCGGACCACCGACCGCGAACGACCGGGGGGAACACTGTACTAGGTGTGCTTATAGAATCCCGCCTAGCGGTGCCTAGGCATGGTTTAGATGTCAGTAGGTGATCTAGTGGTAGGTGCCTGTATGTTAGGCCAAGATTTACTTGGCCTAATGTACTGACCCCTAACTCAGCCGCCTAAATCAACCATGCCTATTCTCCGCCCCTAACCATGCCTACTTTTCAGATTGGACGGCGCCTCAACGTAGAAACCTAGAGCCCTGCCCGGTAGTGTGCTTAGGTTCCTTCCACTGGAGTCTCCATCAAAGCTCACTCCACCCATCTTAACCATCCCAGCCATCTCATACGAAGAAAGACTGGGCAAATTGCAGCTCTATACTCTAGAGGAGCGCAGGGAAAGGGGGGACATGATTGAGACATTTAAATATGTCACAGGACGTGTCGAGGTGGAAAACGACATCTTCCTTCTCAAAGGACCATCGGTCACAAGAGGGCACGAACTCAAACTCAGAGGAGGGAACTTTAATGGTGACACCAGGAAGTACTTCTTCACAGAAAGGGTGGTGGATCGCTGGAACAAACTTCCGATGCAGGTGATCAAGGCCACCAGCGTGCTCGACTTTAAGAATAAATGGGACATCCACGTAGGATCACTACGAGGGTCGAGCTAAAGAACTAAGTCATTAGCACCCAGACTTAATGGGGTGGGTCAGTAGAGTGGGCAGACTTGATGGGCTGTAGCCCTTTTCTGCCGTCATCTTTCTATGTTTCTATGTTTCTATCGAAACCCTCCCCAGCCCATCCTCAACTGAATAGTCCCTATATGGGACACAGGCCGTGCAAGCCTGCCCAGTAGTGGCCTTAGTTCCTTCAATGTATACCCATTATTTTCTGATTCAAGATCCTCTGTGTTCAACCCACGCTTGTTTGAACTCTGTCACCGATTTCTTCTCCACCACCTCCCTCGGGAGCGCATTCCATGCATCAACCACCCTCTCCATAAAGAATAATTTCCTAACATTACTCTTGAATCGACCATCCCTCAACCTGAAATTATGCCCTCATGTATTTTATAAAAAGCTTCGGCCTGGAGTGCTCTTTGTAGATGAGAACTGAGTGCAGATTTTGCCCAGCACCTATTTACTAAATCCAGTGCATGAGAAAATATTATTCGGACACATTTTGATTTGTTATTAGAAAGCAGCACTGGGAAACTGAACTCTCTGCATCTGCCTCATCTTAGCAGCTGAATCCAATTACTTACATTGGAATTCTGCTAAGTTGGCTGTTCTGTTTCTAGCCACAGGATGGCGCTATAATATTAACCATAGATTGCTGGCCGTATGGTCATAAAACTTTAGCAATGCATCCTCTAAGCTGCAGGATTCTATTTTAAAAAGCCCCATCATGAGGGCTTTTTTATTGGGAGGGGTGGGAGAGGAACGATAGTATTGGAACTATACGGTTTTCAGCTAACTTGTCTGATCATGCGTGATGACCATACAGGCAGAAAAGGCGATGGCAAAGGCCATGAGGATATTTGGGTGCATAGGGAGAGCAAAGGCTAGCAGGAGAAAGGAGGTGATAGTGCCTCTGCATAAGTCTCTGGTGAGACCTCATTTAGACTACTGTATACAGTTCTGGAGACAGCACCTTCAGAAAGATAGCCAAGATAATCAGTCTCTAGAAGGCATCTCCTGCTGCTGGGACAGAGCTTGCCCCGCCTACCGGTGATTTAATTGGTAGCACGAAGGTGAAGAGTGGGAGTTGCACGCTGAGATGGAGAGAGGTTTTGAGCCAATCGGGGCCTTAGGCCCCTCCCACTGCATCCCACAATGCATTGGGAGGAGGAAGGCCCGTCATTCTCAGCAGGTGGCCCTGTAGGCAGGAGGGAGTGGGCTTCCCTCCTGCCAATTTGTCTTGAGAAGGTCCGGAGGGTCCGGGGATGTAGGAGGGGAGTACAGAAATGTTGGGAGATAGGGAGATGTCGGGTGGGGGGGTGGTGTCTGGGGATGTCTGTATCACCCCAAAAAATCTCAGGAAGGACATACAAAACTCCTAAAACTAATGAATTATGCCAAGACTGTAGCAGAATGGGATTTAGGAGTGATAATCAGTGAAGATATGAAAATTGCCAATCAGGTAGAGAAGGCTTCATCCAAGGCTAGACAAATGATGGGTTGCATCCGCAGAAGTTTTATTAGCCGGAAGCCCGAAGTCATCATGCCGTTGTACAGATCCATGGTGAGACCTCACCTGGAATATTGTGTTCAATTCTGGAGGCCACATTACCAAAAAGATGTGCTGAGAGTTGAGTCGGTACAAAGAATGGCCACCAGGATGGTCTCGGGGCTTAGGGATCTCCCGTATGAGGAAAGGCTGAATAAATTGCAGCTGTACTCACTCGAGGAACGTAGAGAGAGAGGAGACATGATTGAGATGTTTAAATATATCACAGGTCGTATCGAGGTGGAAGATGATATCTTCTTTCTTAAAGGACCATCGGCCACAAGAGGGCATCCGCTAAAAATCAGAGGAGGGAAATTTCATGGCGACACCAGGAAGTATTTCTTCACCGAAAGGGTGGTTGATCATTGGAACGAACTTCCACTGCAGGTGATTCAGGCAACCAGCGTGCCAGATTTTAAAAGTAAATGGGATACACATGTGGGATCTCTAGAGGGGTAAAGTCGAGGGGGTGGGTCATTAGACTTGGCTATGGCCCTTTTATGCCATCATTTTTCTATGTTTCTATTGGAAACCATAGGAGGGACCTACCTAGACACTACCAGGTCTACCCACTGCACTCATACAAAGACCCACTCATTCACTTAACACACAAAAACAAGAAAAAAAGTGCAGAAAAAGCCTCAGTTCATCTTCATATGGCAAAAAACTCCACTTATAAACAACCATTAAGCAAGGTCCAAAATGTATCAGTTCACTCAGCAGTGAGAAACACTATAGTAGCCCTCGTAGGAACCACCTCAAAAAAAATCTAGCACGCCAAATAACAAAACTTCAAAAAAATGCGAGTAGAGCAAGCAGCACATATATGAGTCTCAAACACAGTCAATGGTAAGCAGGAAAAAAAACAAGCAAACACTTAGCTGCAGACGGTGTCCGGGCTGTCTTCCATGCATCCAAAAAGTGCAAGCCTGCCTGGCCCCGCAGCCCTTCTATGGTTTCCAATAGGGCATAATTCATTAACATAGTAACATAGTAGATGACGGCAGATAAAGACCCGAATGGTCCATCCATTCTGCCCAACCTGATTCAATTTAAATTTTTTTTTTTTTTTTTTTTTCTTAGCTATTTCTGGGCAAGAATCCAAAGCTCTACCCGGTTCTGTGCTTAGGTTCCAACTGCTGAAATCTCCGTCAAAACCTACTCCAACCCATCTACACCCTCCCAGCTCTTTCTCTCTCTATCTCTCTCTTTCTCTATCTCTCTCTCTTTATCTCTCTCTTTCTCTCTCTTCCGTAACATAATAACATAGTAGAGGACGGCAGATAAAGACCCGAATGGTCCATCCAGTCTGCCCAACCTGATTCAATTTAAATTTTTTAATTTTTTTTTCTTAGCTATTTCTGGGCAAGAATCCAAAGCTCTACCCGGTTCTGTGATTGGGTTCCAACCGCCGAAATCTCCGTTAAAACCTACTCCAGCCCATCTACACCCTCCCAGCCACTGAAGCCCTCCCCAGCCCATCCCCCACCAAACGGCCATACACAGACACAGACCGTGCAAGTCTGCCCAGTCCTAGCCTTAGTTCATTAGTTTTAGATGTCTGTATCACCCCCAGTCATGCTCATTCCTGCATTGAGAAGCTAGTGAGAATTTTTTTCCGTTGCCGGCTGTTTTAGCGCACATTAGATGCTAGCAGGCTTAACGTGTGGCAAAGCTTAGAAAAATGTCTAGTCTTCTATCTTAGTGAAACTAAAGCATTTAAGGAGCTTGTTGAAAGAATGAGGCTCTTAGCCCTTCTGGAGCTGTCCCCCTTGCAGCTTACTTAATATACATGTGTGACTCTGTGTGTCCTCTGGAGGAAACATGACACTTAGCACCTCAAGAGTATCCTCCATTAGACAGACCTGAAAAAAGGTTTCCCACAGTCGCATGGGAGTTCTTCAAAACGCAAACACAAGCTCTGCACGCTTGCCTAGAATTTGTCAAAAGTCAAAGTCATTTTTTTAGGTCAAAGACTTTCTAGAAGCTCTTGGCCTCATGCAAAAGACGGAAAAACGTTGCAAGATAAGGAAGTGCGATCTAATGGCTAAATCGCAGAACTGGAAAATGGGTTCCCCGGGCACTGGGTTAGCTGTACAGCTAACTCCAAGTGAGAACAAATTTCAGTGACCTTTACTGTGATAAATAGCTATTTAACCATGCAGAACAAACCTGGATACGAACTGTCCTTACCAAACGGGAATAAAACTATGCACAGCTTTCACAGGGCCTGTGCTTTTAGCAGAGGAGCTCCTGTGGGAAAGAAGACAGAACCCCAGCGATTTGCCTCCTCCCGACCCCACCATCCACGCCAGCAAAATGGTCAGTTGTTCGCACCTAAAAGGCCTCTCATAAAATTTCTTGAACTGGAGTAAATACACATGGCTGAAATGAGACCTCATTTGGAATACTGTGTGCAATTCTGGAGGCCACACTACCGAAAAGATGTGCTGAGAGTAGAGTCGGTGCAACGGATGGCCACCAGGATGGTCTCGGGGCTCAAGGATCCATCGTACGAGGAAAGGCTGAAAAATTTGCGGCTGTACTCACTCGAGGAACGTAGGGAGAGAGGAGACATGATCGAGACGTTTAAGTATATTACCGGCCGTATCGAGATGGAAGAAGAGATTCTCTTTCTCAAAGGACCCTCAGCCACAAGAGGGCATCCGCTCAAACTCAGGGGCGGGAAATTTCATGGCGACACCAGGAAATATTTCTTCACCGAGAGAGTGGTTGATCCTTGGAACGAGCTCCCGGTGCAGGTGATCGAGGCAAACAGCGTATAAGAATTTAAGAGCAAATGGGATGCCCATGTGGGATCCCTTAGAGCAGGGGTGCCCAACGCGTCGATCGCGATCGACAGGTCGTTCGCTCAGGCGACTCCAGTCGATCGCACAGCAGGTTCCCTTCTTCCCTTCTCTTTTTTTCCCCTCCTGACTGGCCCGCCTCTTAAAGAACGCTGGCCAATCAGAGTGCTGGAAGGGCGGGGTGAAGGTCGGTGGGGGACGGAGCTCAGCGCATCACAAGAAATAGAAGCGCCTGTAATGAAGGTAAGAGCGAGGCCTAATGCTGCCCGATATACAATTTTAAAAACCCCAAAATCGGCCTCCCAATCAGTGGCGTACCGAGGTGGGGCGATCCGCCCCCGCCCCGGGTGCACGGCTTGGAGGGATGCACAGCCGTCCGGGTCCTCCTGCCCTTCCTTTCCACCAGTCTGCGCACGGGGCTCGCACCCGCCGCCCAAATGGTGCTGTTGGTTATCGCGAGACTCGCGGGAGTTGACGGCACCATTCGAGCGTCGGCGCGGGACCAGGCAGGCGCAAGCCCCGAGCGCGGACCGGGGGAAAAGAAAGGCAGGATGACCCGGACCTGGCCGGCTGTGCAGCCCTCCAAGCCGTGCACCCAGGCGGATCGTCCCCCTTCTAAATCCACTTGTCTTTTATTCAGTTCAACTAATGAGCATTGTGACAGGCAGTTCTTATGGGGCAGTTGTTGGAGGTATTTCTTTGTTTTTCTGTGCCTAAGTATTCTATTAATTTAACTTCCTTATTCCTGTGGGGATCTCCGAAGGGGACGAATGGGAGACGGCCGGTGGCAGGTGGTACTTTAGCAATTCTTATAGGTTGCCATAGGCCTCAGGAGCTGTCTTCCCTCTGCCGTGGTCCTGCCCCTCCTCTAAATCAGAGACAGGCTTGGGGCAGAGGGAAGACAGCTCCTGAGGCCTATGGCAACCTGCAAGGATCGCTAAAGTACCAGCGATCCTCTCTGCAGACTGCTCTCTGCTGGAATTAGGTAAATGGATGTGGGGAGGGTAGGCCTTCGGGGGGGGGGGGGGGTGCAGTCCTTCAAGGGGTAGTGCAGGCCTTCAGGGGGGGAGTCAACCTTTGAGGGGGAATGTGCAGACCTTCGGGGGGGGGTCAGGCCTTCAGGGGAGGGGGGCTTTATAATAAAAAAATATTTGAACATAAATACAAAGTACACTCGGTGTGTATATATATATATATATATATATATATATATATATATATATATATATATAAATAAATATATATATGTTTAGCATTTTTATTGTTGGTAGATCATTTTGACTTGGTCATTTTAAAAGTAGCTCTCAAGCCCAAAAAGTGTGGGCACCCCTGCCTTAGAGGGTTAAGCTAAAGGAACCTGTCACCAGGAGTGGGATCCCTAGGATAGTAGACTTGGGGTTGGGTCAGTAGAGTGGGCGGACCTGATGGGCTAGGGCCTTTATCTGCCGTCATCTTCTATGTTTCTATGTAACTGTAGCTTCAACTTCTGCTGTTATTTTGCTCATATATTACGATGGCATACAGGCACCTATGAGTTTTTATAAACTAGCCTCAAATTAGGTGCACATTTGGGTGACCTGTTATGAAATTACCTTCAAGAAATATATGTACAACATGGGTAGTCTCTTGAAAATTTGAATACAGCACAATTTAACGAAATTAGAAAAGGTACATAGAAGGATGATGAAAATGATAAAAGGGATGGGACATCTTTCCTATGAAGAAAGGCTAACGCGGCAAGGGCTCTTAAGTTTGGAGAAGAGACGACTCAGGGGTGATACGATAGAGGCCTATACAATAATGAATGGAGTGGAAAGAGTAGATGTGAATCGCTTGTTTACTCTTTCCAAAAATACCAGGACAAGGGGACAAACCGGAGAAAATATTTCTTCACACAACGTGCAATTAAACTCTGAAATTCATTGCCAGAGGATGTGGTGGAAGCAGTTAGCTTAGCGGGATTTCAAAAAGGTTTGGCTAATTTTCTAAAAGAGAAGTCCGTAGGCCATTATAAAGATGGCTTGGGGAAATCAACTGCTTAAAATCTGTTTTACTAGTTGGGATCTTGCCAGGTACCTGTGACTTGGATTGACCACTGTTGGAAACAGAATGGACCAGAAACAAAAATATCTTTGCTTACCCAAAGACTACAGGCTGCAGATACAAATCCTTCTTGGACAGAACCTTTAAGTTCCAAGCGAACAGACAGCAAATCTGGCTGAAAAACCACATAAACGAACCCAATACGACTTATAATGCATTCCGCAAATCGATCAAAACCGCCCTATTCGCAAAATTCATTAACTAAAACAGTCCCCTCCCCCACTAGTACTCCCCTCCCCAACAAACGCCTTTCTCTCTCTCAAGAAGCCCCTCCTTTTCTGATCTTCTCTACCCTTAGAACTCCAACTTATGGATGTCCTAAATCTCTCAGATATTCTTTGCCCATAGATCCCCAATTTAACACGTAAGTTTCCCATCTAGACTATCGTACTGCACTAAGACTCCTTGTACGGTATTATATTTAGACTTACTATATGTTATTGTATTTAGACTCACTGTATTATTTACTATTGTATTTAGACTGTATTATATGTTATTGTATTTAGACTCACTGTATTGTTTTGTAAGTGGATCTATGATATCGTATTGTGTTAAGATTTTTGCTATTCGCTGAATGTCCAGCCTTCTTATAATGTAAACCGCCTAGAAGTCGCCTGACTATGGCGGTATAGAAAAATAAAGTTATTATTATTATTATGTTCTTATGTGTTATATTTGTCTGGGTATCTGTTTGCTAATTGCTCCATCTGATCAGAAACTGCTTTGTCCCGATAACACTTCTTGTTCTCCAGCCAGGTTCTCCACACTGATGTCCCCCTGCCACTAGCCAGTCTGTGTTTTAGGACAGTTTCAGTTAACATATTTTGATATGTTGGCAAAATACAGCGTTAATGTAGGTTCTCTCAGTTGGAACCAGGACTGGAATCTAATGTCCTCTTTTAAGAGGACATGTCATTCATTTGGACTTCTTCCGATAGGTCCTCTCCAGGTTTTTTAAAATTTGGGGAAAATATCCTTTTTTTTCTTTTCCCTTCTCTCGGACTGGGTGTTATTATCTGTGCGGGGTTGGCTACCTGTGCATTCGCAAATTATTTTTAAGACACTTGTGTTCCAAGTCATCTATAATGGGATTCCCTGGTATTTAGAACTGAGGTTTAGAACAAACGCCAGGAAGTTCTTTTTCACCCAGAGGGTGGTGGATACATGGAACGCACTACCGGAGGATGTGATAAGCAGAAGCGCGCTACAGGGCTTCAAAGAAGGTCTGGACAGGTACCTGGAGGACAAAGGGATTGAGGGGTACAGATAAGAGTAGAGGTAAGGTTAGAGGGATAGGATTAGAGGTAATTTGTAAAATTAGTCAGAGACCACTGTTCAGGCAGTGGGCCTGATGGGCCGCCGCGAGAGCGGACCGCTGGGCGAGATGGACCTCTGGTCTGCCTCAGCGGAGGCAACTTCTTATGTTCTTAGGTCTGCGACTGTCGGTGATGGACTTCTCAAAAGCGCACTATGAGAATACGAGAGCTTGGGCTTTTTCCATCATAGGAGTAACTCCGTGGAGCAAGTTTCCTGGACCACAAAGAGCTCTCGCTGATATTCAGAAGTTCAAGAAAATGCTTAAGACCGCATGCTTTGTAGAAGCATTGTAATCAAGTTTCAAGTTTTATTTATATTTGATTAATCGCTTAATTAAAATTGTTTCTAAGCAAATTACAATATATAAAAGTAACATATAATTAAACATAATATTAAAATAAGAAATAACATATAAGATATTATAAAACTAGCAATTTATACAATGAATACAATTAAGAAAAAAAAGGAGGATTTACATAATAAGTATATATGATGGGCTAATAAATTTATACAATGATGAAAAAGATATCAACATAAAAAAGGAAGAATTAGGAAAAAAGTGTGGAAAAGAAGAAGAAAGGGAACGAGGAAGAGCTCAGAAGTAATTTATACGTTAAAGGCATCCTTGAATAAAAAGCATTTTAAATTCTTTTTAAACTCGCTTAAGTTATTTTCATCTCTTAACTGTAATAGTAATGAATTCCAGAGTTGCGGTGCTGATACAGAGAACAGATCTTGTCGACGGGTTCCAATAATTGGAACCGTTAAGAGTAATAAATGATGGTTCTTGTTTACTCTGGTTCTGGATGCTGTGGATAAATTGTTTTTACTGAATGATTTGAAATGTTTATTGACTGTTAGATTTTGGGTTTTTGAATGTTTTTTAGTTATTTTATGAATGTTATTTGTAAGCCGCCTAGAAATAGGCGGTTAAGAAATTTATGAAATAAATCATCTTATTTCCCATTTTTCTCTCTCTCTTTAGGAGCCTGCAAATTGGGCTGGGCGTATTACAGCACCGGAGGAGGAGCGGCCGCTGCCATGCTGATTTGCACCTGGCTCTCCTGTTTTGCCGGGAAAAACACCAAACCATCCATCTACTGAGCCTCAGCAAACCCCAGGAGATTCGAGGCTGTGCCGGCACGTCGGTGGTTTTAGCCGGAGGACATCTTTTTCTTTCTCTCACCTCAGCCCCAGCGACCTCTGCTACCACTAACAGCTTTTGGGGGCTTCTGTCTATCCACTGTTCCCAACTGGATCTCATCAGGGATCCACTGCACTTCCAGCGTATTAAGGGCAGGGTGGTAGGGGCAGTCCGCCTTAGATGCAAGCAGTTCAGGGGTGCATGGAGCAGTCATGAAGCTGTGGTCTTGACATAATAACCACAGTAAATGATGGAAGGTAAAGATCTAATGTAATCTAACGTAATTCCTAATGATCTATCTTAAAATCAACATATCTTTGTAAACATTTTTATTGTAAACCAAGTTCAGCCCTATATCTTTAGGGATGATCCAGTATATAAATCTAAGATTTAGATTAGATTTGACTGATCTTTGCAACCCCTCCCCAACTCTTCCCTGCCTTGTCATGCGCCCTCCCACCCTACATACCTCTTGAAAGGTTTACCGGCATGAGCAGCATCTTCCATTTTATGCTTGCGCTGGCCTCAGCTCCTTTATGATGTCATGCCCTAGTCCCACGACCACGAGGCGCTGGTAAATATTTAAAAAGGTATGTGGGAAGGGGAGAGGCGCCGGCACTGGTGCCCCCACAAAGACAGCACCGGGGCGGTCCACCCCCCTTCCTTACTAAGTCATTTGCCATACAGTACTTCCACAATATTCACGGGGGGGGTTTCGTTCCAGGGACCCCATGAATATAAAAAAACCCCGCAAATATGTTTTTTTTTGCCTGGGGAGGCAGGAGAGGACAGCTGGAGCGCCAACGAGTGAAGAAAATCACTCGCGGTATGCTCCGACCGCCTCTTCCTGTACTAAAGTCAGGCTACACCAATCAGGAGCTGCTTTGACACGCAGCTCCTGATTGGTAAGGCCCGACTTTAGTACAGAAAGAGGCGGTCGGAGCATACAGCGAGTGATTGGAACCGCAAATTCACGGGGGGGGGGGAACACTGTATACTGGACACAAGACTGTATAAGTCCTTCCAGCATCAGCCTCGCTTCCCCACTGCTGGGGCATCGATTTAAGCACTGCTCCTGCACATCATAAACAAATTTATAGTTATTGATCTGTTGAGATTTGTGTCTATACTATCCTCTTTCTAGTTAAGGATCCTGTGTACCTATCCCATGCATTTTTGAACTCAGTCACTGTCTTTGCCTCCGCCACCTTCACAGCGAAGGCATTCCAGGCATCCACCACCCTCCCTGTGAAAAAGTATTTCCTGACTTTACTCCTAAGTCTACCAGCCCCCAAACTCGTATTATGTCCTCTAGCTTTACCACTTCTCCATCTCTGGAAAAGATTTGGTTGTAGATTAATGACATTCCATTGGGTTTACCACCCCCCAATTGTAGAAAAAGTTGACTTCTATGGCTGGACATCAGGCCCAATAATTCTTTGCCCGGGAACAAGCTGGACTGTCAGTGTGTTAAGGACTCTTAGAATAATATCGGCACTGGTGGAAAATAAAGATTGCTGGAGACGTTTTCTGTAGGTTATTAGAAGCCAAAAGGAGGGTGAAAATATGGTTGTAGTTCTAAACATCTCAGACATTATTTGATCACCACTATTATCCTTTTTTTCCCCCTCCCTGCTTAGAATGCCTTCTGCTAGTGAAAGAGAAGGGGGAATGGCGAATCCTCACAGAAATGGCTCCTATTCAAAATTAATTAAAAACAACATTCTCACAATCTTTACATTATGACAGATCAGATGCACGAGGGGAATAAGAACTTTTGGTTGTTCACGGAAATGAATAACCGCAATAGCCTAACTCATAAACGCTTTAAATGTTGGAAGGGTCCAGTCACTCTTAGTAGCTGGAAGAATGAGTCTCAACCATAATGAACCCCCAACAAAATTCACACAGCAGAATGCACTTTATAGAAAAAATGTTTTTCATATTATTTTTTATATCTGCTGCACAAGTTCCATGTTTCCTTGACTTCAGATATAATTTTGTCCCTCACCACCTCACTTTAGAAGCAATTTTCAATTCCTGGCTAAAAACTGTTAATCCAGGGGTGTCCAACCTTTTGGCCTCCCTGGGCCGCATTGGCCAATAAAAATGTTTCTGGGGCCGCACAAACGCAGAGATGCTGCAGGTAAACACCTGGGGGCAGCAGAGCAAAACACTGCATCGCCCTTGACCGGGGCCACACAAAATACTTCACGGGGCCGCATGTTGGACACCCCTGTAATAATCCATTAGTTACATCTGTATGTCCAGAGGCACCATAGCTTGTCTGCTGGTGAATCAATTGGGTTAAAATTTTGAAGGATGAAAAGTTGACCATGGGCCTGGATTCTGCCCTATTAGAAATGAGCTCACTTTGAGACCATCTTTAAACAGAGCAGATGCTGGAAAATTCTCCACGTCCAAGCATGTGCATGGCTTCATGCCCCTGTGACAGAGGGAATGCAACCTTGCCCCTTCCTTGGATTAGTTCAGCTCCTCAGACAGAAGGTTTCCAGCACTCCCCCTCCTGGCCAGCTGGAAGAAAAGCAAGGACAGCTCCGAAAGGGAAACCGCTTCAGGAGAGGGGGAGGGGGGAGGAAAGTGTCAAACCAGGAAGTAGAGGAGGAGAGTTTAAAAGGTAGAGCCAGGATCAGAACCAGGGGTCCCAGAGTGAAAGAAGGACATGGAGGGAACTATAACTTATTCCCAACTGAGGTAGGAACCCGCTGAACTGAAATTTTGCTTACACAGGAATAAGTAAAAAGGCTGCATCTTAAAACTCTCTCAGAGGCGGGGGTTGCATGAACCGTGCTCCTGGCTGGACGCGAAGGACTATCACCCAGAAATCTGGACTGACTAAACTAAACTGAGAGGGGCAATGTATTTTGGGAAAGCAGCGGGTTTCTGTGAGGGGAGATCTGTGAGGAAAACAGACCCCCCCTAATTCTGTGTAAATAAAAGCTTATTCTCCTACCTCCCCAGACTGCTTGTTAGCGTTTTATGACTCTTGTTTTATGACTCTGTTACAGCCCCCTATTAGAAAGATTTTGACTTTGTATTTAATTGAAATTGACTCATACAGTGTTCCATTGCCTGGATTTTTGTACACGTCTACTAAACAATATTTTGATGAATAAGATTATTTCCATGTATAATGCATGGAGGGGCATAATCAAAAGGAATCTCTAAGTCCAATTTGGACGTATGCTGCTAGATGCCCAAGGTCGGCAGTGGAAAACTGTCCATTCTCGAAAAATATGTCTAGAATATATATAGTTTTTGAAAATCATCTACCTGGACATCCAGTACATCTATCTTTATACACCATTTTCGACCAAAAATTTGTCTATGTCCAAATGCCCAGAACAAGACCATTTGGATGTGGGAGGGACCAGCATTGTAATGGACTGGCCACCCAGACATGGCAACAGAGCAGTGGGGCATCTTACAGGGTACTGTTGTGAACTTCATAAAAAGGGTGCCACATAAACATCTCACCAGAACTCCCTTATAGAATATGGTGAGCTTCCCCAAAACACCCCATACCCATCAGCAGCATTCAGAGGCCTAAAAAGCCTCTGGATACATCCAGAAAGTTGGTTTGATAATTGGCACTTGAGACGACCTGTCTTTTAGGTCATCCAGGTGCCGACAGGTGAGTTTTTAGACGTATTTCAGTTTTGATTATGTGCCCCATGGTGTCTGGGAAAACCAGAACTCAGTTTCAAAATACTTTGCAATAAAGAATGACACGGTGACAAAATTCATCACCGTCCCCGTCCCCGCGGATAACCGCGGGAAACCATCTTCATGTCATTCTTTAAGGAGAGACGGAAGAATCAGAGTATGAATGGGCCCAGCCACTGACCCTCAAGCTTTACTTTGAAGAATGCTGGTGTAGAAGGACTGAGGTTGAAATAGACACTAAAAAATGACATGGGATTATTTCCTGCGGTTATCCGCGGGGACGGGAACGGTGATGAATTTTGTCACCGTGTCATTCTCTACTTTGCAAGTGTTTAAACATTTAGTCTGGCCTTTTGAAAATACAGTAGTAAATGTTCTTTTTTCTTAGTTAATTCAGAATTTGTGTTCAAAGTGTCCTCCTTTGACCTTGACACATCCGCGAACTCTTCGACATCACTGAGCTGTCGCCTCACTGAATTCCAGGGTTTCATTCATTAAGAGTTCAACTGTTTTGCAAGCTCAATGGGCTGGAGTTCCATCCTGTTGAAAAAGTGCTCAAAAATGTCTTGAGAATTGCAGGTGGACGTTTCTGCTGCAGTTGGACGTTTTGGGTTATTTTGAAGAATATTGGAGGTCCCTTTTTTTCCGGACACCATGCATATGAGGGCTGATCAAAAAAGTATCAGACTTTAATTTTTCTTGCCTAAACAAATAAAGCTAGGGAGGCGTGGTTTGGTTCAAATATGTAGGCGACCCTAATGCGCATGCTTGAATTTTTTCACGCCTACAGAAGCTGTCAGTCTCCGGCAGACTGCCGATGAGTGAGAAAGTGTACGTGAGTGCCGTCCGATTTTCATTTTTGACAAAATGACAGAAAAAGTTGAACAACGCTACTGCATTAAATTTTGTGTAAAGCTTGGCGATTCCCAAGTGGAAACGATCCGCAAGATTCAACAGGCCTTTGGGGACGAAGCAATAGGCACATTGGTACAACCTCTTCAGAGATGGCCGCACATCAGTGGAGAGTGAAGCACGTTCTGGTAGGCCCTCAACATCCAGAAATGAGATCGTCACTGTCCAAGTGAGGACCTTGGTGGTGCAGGATCGTCGAATCACCAAGGGGTACTACAAAGAGGTTCTGCCACGCCTTTGTAACGCTGTAAGATGCAAACAGCCAGACCTGTGGGCAGCGGGCAATTGGCAGCTCCATCACGATAACGCACCTGCCCATTCTTCACATTTGAGACGGAGTTTCCTGGCCAAACACAACACACCTGTGATCCCTCAGGCTCCCTATTCTCCTGAAATGGCTCCGTCTGGCTTTTCCCCAAGCTGAAAATGCCCCTGAAAGGGACCAGATTTTAGTCAAGAGAAGACATCATGCAGACCAGTTGCGAGCAATCTCAAAAGAGGCGTTCCAGCGCTGCTTCCGACAGTGGCAGAACCGTTGGAAGAAGTGTGTGGCAGCCCAAGGGGACTATTTTGAAGGAGATTAGTATAAGATTGTTGTATCTGAATACGAGGATTTTTTATGAATAAAGGTCTGACACTTTTTGAACAGCCCTATTTAGAAGGTGAACTTTTGAAAGCTCTCATTTGCACAGTATTGCTGTGATTTCCTTCTGTATGCTGACACCGGGTTTTGACCTCTGACTTCAAATTGAGGTGGCTTCTCTGCAGGAAATGCACCTCACCTTGCAAAGTCTTGTGCATTTCTCCAGTGTTTCACTAGTAAACAATATTATTAATATCATTACATTACATTACATTAATGGCTTATATTCCGCCTTATATTCTTGCAGTTCTAAGCGGATTACATCAAAAAGATAGCTGGACTTTTCCAGGAAGAGGAATACAATTAAAAGCGTAAGGTCTAAAACAATTTTGAAGTGAGGATGCTAAGAGGGGGCGAGAGGGGAAAAGGAAGGGGTTAGGACATTTGGGTGAATTTTTTGAATAGTAGGGTCTTGATTTCTTTGCGGAAAGCCTTATTATTAATATCGAAGTCCTTCTATTGTTAGTCCAGATGGCTGATACAGCACCGTCTGCTGTGCTGTCTGTCCAGATGGCTCTGTGTACACAGCGGATTCCTGAGAGCACGGCTGACACAGATCCTGCTGTACCCTGAAGGGCAAGATGCAGCTTTACAGCCCCACATAGAAAAGCAGTGCAGAATGGAAACTGCTGAGCTCAACCCAGGCATGGAACATAAGCAGAGCTCGGCTCCTGGACCATACTTTCACTCACCGCCCGTTGCCGGGATGGACCTCATTTCTCACCAGATAAAACCCATTCCTGTTACTGGACATAAGATAGTTTGTGGTCCAAGTTCCAAACTGACTTACAAAGCCACTGTGAGAGGGTAGAGCAGTGCTTAATTGATGTTTATGTCCTGTGCTTTTTTGAGTCGGTCTGAGTCAGTGCATCAGTCTCATGAAAAATACATGCACAAAGTCCAGAAATGCTGCTGTCATACAAAGAAGCATATTTTTGCCCTCTAGTGGAAAGCAGAGTGTAGTACACCACTTTCCGCTACATGTACACTTCTCCCTCTGTATTTGCGGTTTCAGCATTTGCGATTTCGATTATTCACGGTTTTTAGCTTGCTGGCTTCTCCCACCAAATTACATCAGCTTGCATAGAGAAATCGCCAATTCCAAGTGTTTACAGAGAAAATCGCCAATTCCCAGCACTTTCTTCACCATGTTTTGCCTCTCCTTCAGGAACAGGCTAGGTCTCCCACCGTGTTATTCGCGGTTTCACCATATTCACGATGGTTTTTAATAGAAAACAGCGAATAACATAGGAAAAAGTTATTCGCGGTATTTCTGTATTCGCGAGTCTGTTAATCCCCTATCACAGCGAATACGGAGGGAGAAGTGCAATATGTTCACTGAGTCACTAAAAGTGTGTGGTAAAAATGAACTACCACACAATGAAGTGGTGTAAACGACACGTGTCTTAAACTTGTGGTATGATAGAAACAGTCCTTGGCACGGTGTTACCACGCTCCAGCTCCAAACATGCCCTGCTTCATCCAGTTGACTTCTGAATAAAAAAATATGATATGGGCATACCTTAATAAACTCAATTTCAATTCAGCTCTGTCATAGCAAAAGTTCTGTTCATTTCCAGACTTGAAGGCTTCCTGGAATGTGACCACAAAATTCCTTGAAATTAGAACAGAAACATATAGACGCAGCCCAGTGGGTCCAGTTCTTGAGCTAAGTCTTCCTTTTCCAATCCCGATGAAGCTGTGGGTACTCCAGAGGCAGCATTCATGGTTTCTGACAAGAGGAAGTTTCATTCCTTCAGTCACAGCATTAAGCACTGTTCCCTCTGAGCTGAACGGAAGTGCTGCAGCTGCATTGCTGCCGGTAGGGGGTGCTGTTTCAAGGTAGTGTTTTCAATTACTGGAGGGAGGCAGGTTCCTTGGAGTCCTGTCTGTCCCTGACTATTGAAAATGTGATAGTGAAACAGCACCCCACACTCAGCTTAGAGGGAACAGTGGAAGTAATGAGCATTAAGTCCACATCAGCCAAGTTATGTCAACATAAGAACATAAGAATAGTCTTACTGGGTCAGACCAATGGTCCATCAAGCCCAGTAGCCCGTTCTCATGGTGGCCAATCCAGATCCCTAGTACCTGGCCAAAACCCAAGGTGTAGCAACATTCCATTCAGAATCCTAAAGAATAGCAAGATTCTGGAATCCCAAAGAGTAATAAAAGATTCCGGAACCCCAAAGAGTAGCAACATTCCATGCGGAATCCCCAGAGTAGCAACATTCCATTCAGAATCCTAAAGAATAGCAAGATTCTGGAATCCCAAAGAATAACAAAAGATTCCGGAACCCCACAGAGTAGCAACATTCCATGCAGAATCCCCAGAGTAGCAACATTCCATTCAGAATCCTAAAGAATAGCAAGATTCTGGAATCCCAAAGAGTAACAAAAGATTCCGGAACCCCAAAGAGTAGCAACATTCCCCAAAGAGTAACAAAAGATTCCGGAACCCCACAGAGTAACAACATTCCATGCGGAATCCCCAGAGTAGCAACATTCCATTCAGAATCCTAAAGAATAGCAAGATTCTGGAATCCTAAAGTAACAAAAGATTTCGGAACCCCAAAGAATAGCAACATTCCACGCTACCGATCCAGTGGCTTCTCTCAAGTTAGGACAAAAACCTTGTATTGTATTGAAAAACCTTGCACTGTAACAATGGCAAATTACAACCTGTAAACTATATATTAAGTATGTTAGCCTGTAACCCGTTCTGAGCTCTTTGGGGAGGGTGAGATAAATAAATAAATAAATGTGGAAATTGGACCTCCAAAAGGCAGATGAAATGTAATGTGGACAAATACAAAGCGATGCACATTGGGAAGAATAATCCCAATCAGAGTTACCAGATGCTGGGGCCCACCTTGGGGGTCAGCGCTCAAGAAAATGATCCAGGTGCCTTCATGGACAATACACTAAAACCTTCCGCCTAATGTGTGGTGGTGGTCAAAAAAGCAAAGAGGATGCTGGGAATTATTAGATAATGGATGGTTATGAAGACTAAGAACGTTATAATGCCTCTGCAACGCTCACTGGTGCGACCTCATCTGGAGTATTGCATTCAGTTCTGGTCTCCTTATCTCAAGAAAGATATAGTGGCGTTAGAAAAGGTTCAAAGAAGAGCGACCAAGATGGTAAAGGGGATGGAACGCCTCTCTTATGAGAAAAGACTAAAACGGTTAGGGCTCTTCAGCTTGGAAAAGAGACGGCTGAGGGGAGATAGGATTGAAGCCTACAAAATCCTGAGTGGAGTAGAACGGGTACAAGTGGATCGATTTTTCACTCCGTCAAAAATGACAAAGACTAGGGGACACTCGCTGAAGGTACAGGGAAATAGTTTTAAAACCAATAGGAGGAAATTTTTTTTCACTCAGAGAATAGTTAAGCTCTGGAACACATTGCCAGAGGTTGTGGTAAGAGCGGATAGCGTTGCTGGTTTTAAGAAAGGTTTGGACAAGTTCCTGGACGAAAATTCCATAGGCTGTCATTGAGAAAGACATGGGGGAAGCCACTGCTTGCCCTGGATTGGTGGCATGGAATGCTGCTACTATTTGGGGTTTTGCCAGGTACTAGTGACCTGGATTGGCCTCCGTGAAGATGGAATACTTGGCTGGATGTACCATTGGTCTTACCCAGTAAGGCTACTCTTATTTTTACTGCTGTGTACTATTAGCTTTTGTTTATTAGGTCTGTGTATTTGTTTTCCTTGGGGAATTACAGCGTGCAATTTATTCTGCTAGGGCAGGCAAACTGGCATTACCTACATCAGTGATAATCAGTTCCAATCCTTGAGGGTCACATACAGGTTGGGTTTTCAGGTTATCCCTAATGAATATGCACAAGATAGATTTGCATATGATGGAAGAAGTATGTATATTCATTAGCGTAGCATGAAGAACCATTGGTGTGAATATCATTTATCAGGATGGCGAAGCAGAATTTCAAAGGGGCACTTGTGTCAGTTAGTGAAATGGGCAGAGAAATGGCAGATGAAGTTTAATGTGGAAAAGTGCAAAGTAATGCATTTAGGCAGAAAGAACAAGGAACACGAGTATAGAATGTCAGGTGCAACCCTGGGTAAGAGCGAACAAGAAAAGGACCTGGGGGTACTGATAGATAGGACCCTGAAACCATCGGCACAAAGCGCGGCAGCGGCAAAGAAAGCAAATAGAATGTTAGGCATGATAAAGAAAGGAATCACGAGTAGATCGGAGAAAGTTATAATGCCGCTTTAAAGAGCAATGGTCAGACCACACATGGAATACTGCGTCCAACATTGGTCTCCCAACCTAAAGAAGGACATAAAACTGCTGGAGAGGGTGCAGAGACGAGCAACGAAGCTAATAAACGGTATGGAGAACTTGGAATACGAGGAACGACTTAAGAGACTGGGATTGTTCTCCCTTGAGAAAAGGAGACTGTGAGGGGATATGATCGAGACTTTCAAAATACTGAAAGGCATCGACAAAATAGAGCAGGAAAATAAGTTATTTACAATGTCCAATGTGACACGGACAAGAGGACATGGACTGAAGCTAAGGGGGGACAAGTCCAGGACAAATATCAGGAAGTTCTGCTTCACGCAACGAGTGGTGGACACCTGGAATGCTATCCCAGAGGAGGTTATTGCGGAATCCACCGTTCTAGGATTTAAAAGCAAACTAGATGCACATCTCCTTACGAGAGGCATAGAGGGATATGGGGGACTAAAATTACGCCAGGCTGGGCCTCCGCGTGTGCGGATCGCCGGATTTGATGGACCGAACATCTGATCTGGAGATGGCGGTTCTTAAGTTCTTAATAAGTACTGCGGCAAAGAGCTCAGAAAATTGCATACATAGCAGGAGTTACACAGCTGGGTGGTATTTTCTTTTTACGTTTCCCATGTAAATGTATAATAAGGTATCGAGATAATAAGTATGTGTTTTTTGAACCATCTCAACTTACAGCCTTTCTGACACTGAAACGTCTGGAAAAAGAAGGAACAACAACTACTACAGTAACAACAACGTAATAGTAAAACTAATTGGATTTGATATTAGAATAATTCCTCAAGCCAGGCACGCGATACTGTTTTCTTTGTATAGAATTATAAATTGATTTCCTAAAGTTCACTCATAAACAATCTTGGATCATATTATAGAGGACTTGAGATTGTCCGACTAGAACTTTTTCTTTCTACATCATGTAAATGATTTTCTTATAATTTTGTGTTTGATCTAACAATCTTTCTGTACAAAATGTTTTGATTTTGTTAAAAATTTTAAAACGATAAATAAAGAATTAAAAAAAAAAAAGAAAATTGCATACATTGCCATTTACTAGCGAGGGTCAGGGTTTGCGATTATTGACCGGCAGCAAAAATGCTGTGTTATGAGCTCAGCCTGCTGCGGAGCAGAGCTTTGTTCATAAACACCTGCGCTGGCATCAATTTTCTCCTCTGAAAGCACGAAACAGGTGCAGAAAAACCAATTAACACAACATCTAATTTGACCACTTGTGTTCTCAATGGAAGAGAATGCCATTTCGTCACAGAGATTTGGCTTTGAGTGTACACGTGTTTTGGCTGCCGCCGAGGAACGCATGTCGCCACAGTCAGGTTACAGAACACAAGTAATTAGAGTGTGCGTGGATACAACTCATATAAAGGCCACTGTGTGAAAGCACAGGCATCTAAAGATATCTCTGACACAGGACAAGAGCTGCTTTTCACACAGGGAATTAGATTTGTGCCAAGAATATAAACAGGAAGTGCTGGGTAGATTTCACAATGGATCTCTGAAAGGCATGAAGATGGAAACCAAGCATATACACTTCAGCTTCAGCTGTGAAATGAGTTTTGAACTTCCATAAATAAAAGCATGGACAGTAACCTGCACTGTGCGGCTTGAAAACCCCCCCAAACCAAAAACACAGAGAAAGGAACCTGCGCTGTGCAGCCGTTACTACCACTAATACTACTATGAATTATTTCTATAGCGCTACCAGACGCACACAGCACTGTACAGAGTCACAAAGAGCAAGAAAACAATCCCTGCTCCAAGACAGATGAACAGGATGTCATGGATACAGTTATGGGGAATGGTTAAGCTGGAGGGCAGAGGGGAGTACAGGACAATCAAGCCATTGTGACATCACTGATGAGGTTGGCTCTTATTGGTGGAATGAGGCATTATGACATCACAATCTCAGCTCTGCTTCCCAAAGACTGAAACTCTTCGCACTACTACTATTACTACTATGAATTATTTCTATAGCGCTACCAGACGCACGCAGCGCTGTACAGAGCCACAAAGAAGACAGTCCCTGCTCGAAAGAGCTTACAATCTAAACAGACAAGACAGACAAACAACTGTAACAACCTTGCTGGATAGACTTGATGGGCGGTTGGTCTTTATCTGCCATAATCCATTATATTACAATGTTTTAAAACAGACAATAGAGAAGTTTCTGGAACCCAGTGGATTACAGGACCCAGGGCAGGTCTTGTCAGACAAATCAGATCAATTTCTTTGATTAGCTGACCAGAGAGTTGGATAGAGGGAGTGCGCGAGATGTGGTATTAGATTTTAGCATCTAATTGGGTATGGTGGGTCCCAAAGTGACAGCTTGGGTCAGGAACTGGTCGAGTGGAAGGCGTGACAGAGGGTAGTGGTCAATGGAGATTGCTCTCAGAAAAAGGATGTCGCCAGTAGTGTGCCTCAAGTTTCGGCTCTTGGATCTCTTCTTTTTAACATTTCTTGTGCTACTAGTCTTTAAGCCTGTTACATTAATGGGTGCTAGAATAGCTGTGTGTGTCTGTCTTTCTTTTTTTCTTTCTCTCTTTCTCCTTGGCCGCTTTCTGTCTGTCTTTCTTTCTGTCTCTCTTTTTTTTGGATATCCACCACCACCCCTTTCCTTCTCCCTCTGTCCAGCATCCGCTAGCCCGGGCAGCCTCGGGGCTTTTGCTAGGCCGGCCCACCTCGCATTATCAAAGTGGGCCGGCCTAGCAAAATACCTTGCGGCTGCTGCATTTGCTGGTCCGGGGGTGAGAAGAGACGTCCCGGCAGCACAGGAGTCAAACCGCCACTGAAATGGCTGCACGCGCCGCAAGCTGCCGCACGCGCCACAAATAGAACAAGGCACGGAAGCAGAAATCACGGCGGCAGGGATCATGCCGTGTCAACTGCGCATGCGCGGGTAAGGGTTTTATTATAGAGGATTGCTGAAGGGCTATCTGGTAGGATGAGCTCTTTCAGTGGCATCGTAAGGGAGGGGGCGTGAGGGGGCGGTCCGCCCAGGGCTTGAACCCCCCTCCTCCTCTTCGCTGCCCCCGTGCCTTTTTAACTTCAGCCCAAGCAGCCACCAACTTGCTGCTCGCATCGGCTTCTGCGCTCTCTCCGACGTCACTTCCGGGAGCTGCGCCCAGGAAGTGCCATCAGAGAGCGCGCCGACATCTCTCTGGGGCCATGAGTGAAGGGAGTGAAGGAGTCTGGGACTGGTTTTCCTAAGTGTTGAACTAAGTTTTCTCTTTAATAAAATGCTGAATTATGTTTCATTGCAGACCTAATTTATCTGATGTTCTAGCCTGCCTGCACTGGGTGTTTTAGCTTGGGCATTCTAGCTTCTTATGGCTATCTCAGCATACACGATATTGTATTCCGCCCTCCTGGACATAAGAACATAAGAAGTTGCCTCCGCTGAGGCAGACCAGAGGTCCATCTCGCCCAGCGGTCCGCTCCCGCGGCGGCCCATCAGGCCCTTTTGCCTGAGCAGTGGTCCCTGACTAGCTTTATAACCTATCTCTACTCCTATTCCTGTAATTTACCTCTACTCCTATCCCTATAACCCATCTCTACACTTATCTATACCCCTCAATCCCTTTGTCTTCTAGGAACCTATCCAAGCCTTCCTTGAAGCCCTGTACAGTGCTCCTATCTACCACAGCCTCTGGAAGCACATTCCATGTATCCACCACCCTCTGGGTGAAAAAGAATTTCCTAGCGTTTGTTCTAAACCTGTCCCCTTTCAATTTCTCCGAGTGCCCCCTTGTACTTGTGGTCCCCTTTAGTTTGAAAAATCTGTCCCTGTCTACTTTCTCTATGCCTTTCAGGATCTTGAAGGTTTCTATCATGTCTCCCCTAAGTCTCCGCTTTTCCAGGGAGAACAGTCCTAACTGTTTCAATCTGTCAGTATATGAGAGATTCTCCATACCCTTTATCAGCTTAGTTGCTCTTCTCTGGACTCCCTCAAGTACCGCCATGTCCTTTTTGAGGTACGGCGACCAGTACTGGACACAGTATTCCAGATGTGGCCGCACCATTGCACGACATAGTGGCAGGATGACTTCCTTCGACTGTAGGGCTTAGATAAGTGACCTGCTAGTGACCTGTTAGTGTGAGCTTAGGACCAATGATTGTTAAGAAAAGTAATACGTGAAAAGTTTTTTCTAGAATTCAGTTGTATAGCCAGAAGAATGTATAAATATCTCTGTAACGTCCTGGTTTCGGGACTTCTGAAGCCAACTTGGGGCTCAGGGTCCGCATATGCTGAATAAAAATCTGTGCTTTCTTCAAGTCTCTAAGTTTTGTGGCTGCCCAAAGGGACCTTTCACGAGGACTGTCAGAATTTTTGAATCATTTTTAGAATTTAACCTATAGAATGCCTAGGTCTTATCGAGGGCTCTCTCTACTATTTCAAGAAAGTACGACCGTGTCTCGCCTTTGTTGAGAAAGCTTCACTGGCTCCCAGTTCGTTTTAGGATCCAGTTTATGTGTGCATGTGTTATCTTTAAGCTTCTCTGTGGACTATTTGACCCTTTAGTTTCAAGTTTTATTTTAATTTCATGAATCACTTATTTAGATTTACTAGGCGAAATACAACATTAAATACAACTTGACCCAAAACACCTCGCCTCTTTGTTAACGCCCCTTTTCTGATCGTCTGTATATTCTTGCTAGCCACTCCGACCAGTTGTATTTTACAGCCGTACCTTCCTGCAAACCGCCCCATTCAGATTTACCGTGTTCCAAAGCCAATGTACCGCAGATTCCTGGTCCCAAAGCTTGTTTCTTATATCTTGTTCTAACATATGTCTCCTGCTGTAAACACTGCACTTTCTCTAGGCACGACTCTCATTGTAAACCGCTTTGAACTTAGGGTATAGCGGTATATAAGAAATAAAATTATTATTATTATTATATTTAAACATACCATTTAAAATTTAAAATGATGGGGTTAGACCAACAGACTTACAGACTAACCAATACACAAGGTAAAAAGGGACAGAACTACAATTAAATGCTTTAAAGTACAGAGGAGTGCCATAGATGGAAAGAACATTAGGAAGGGTAAAGTGGAAACCTGGAAGGAAACTAATGTAAAATTTGAACATAATTTAAAGATTAAAAGCATCTTTAAAAAGGAAACTCTGTAAGTTACTTTTAAAACGACTCAAATCATTTTCCTCTCTTACATGCTGAGGCAAAGTGTTCCAAAGTTGCGGAGCCATCACTGAATACATATCACGTCGTCGAGTTCCGATAACTTTCAAAGAGGGGACCACTATGAATGCTTCTAGATCTTGCCACTCGAGGATTACACCGAAATATAAACTATCATTCCCCTCTTTTAGGGCAATTAAATCTGTCGGGAAGCTTAGCCAATCTCTTGCGTTCTGGTAGAAACTTGGAACAGACTCCCTGACTCTATTAGATTGATAGGTCAGCTACAACAATTTCGCAAAGCCCTAAAAACTCTGTTGTTTACACAATATCTTAATGGTTTATCTACTGAACTGACGAATTGATTCTCTTTTTCATGTTCGCATCTTTTTATGTATTACATTACATCCGTGATTTCTATTCCACCATTGCCTTGCAGTTCAAGGCGGCTTACATAAGAATTATCATAATATTACTAAATACATAGGCGGATTACATTAGAATTGTCGTGGTATTAGGAAATATGTATTCTGGTCTTAATTACTTGTGGTCTTAATTATTTGTGAACCGAGTCGAGCGCTGTTAGGAGATGATCCGGTATATAAACCGAAGACTAGACTTTTAAATTACGAATGTTTTCAGTTTAGGTTCAAACAATTTTTTTATTGATGCAAACAACAACATAAACAATGCCAAGGCACCCCCCGAGGAGCTCAGTACAATCAAATATGCATCATAGATAATAGTATAACAAACACGGACAAAAGAAAAGGAGAATCAACCAAACTCCCCCACAGCCCACTCTCCTGAGAGCGAGCGAGGGTATGGAGAGCAGAAAGGCCCTCCGAGACCCTGGACTCTTATGAGCCCCGAAAATGCCGCACCACCCTCTCCCCCCACTGAATCCCCTTTACCCTGTTCGTATCTAAGTCCCAGAACCTTCCCAAACTCCTCACTCCCTCCCTGCTCCTCCCTCCCCCCCCAAAGGTACTCCCCAATACTCGCCAGTACTCTCCCAGCCCAACTATCCGGGCACTCAGATTAGGACACCCATTTTAAGACCGCACTTCGGCCCTTGCAGATATGGTTCCCAAATATTTAAGAACAACATATTTCGCTTCCTGGCCCCTCCTGCATCTCGGGCCTCCCAGATGGCCAACTGATGCAACCGGTTCCGCCAATGCCAAAACGCCGGAGGGTCAGGGATGTTTTCAGTTTAATGCACACTGCCTTGATCTGTTTTTTTTTCTCCAGAGAAGGTGGTATATATAGCGAGTTTTAAATAAACATAAAATTTAGGCATGACTAAAACCTGGTGCACATGCCCGCGTCCAAATTCAGCGCGGATTAGGCATATTTTATATCAGTGCGTTTAATTTTTTAGGAGCGCCCACCACCTGCCCATTCACCTCCCATGACCACGCATCTCTTGAGATCCAGGCATTAGAATTTGCAGCGCCCACTTTACAGAATACGCTTAGAAAGCTGTGCACGTAGCTTGTAATCAGTGCCAATTAGTGTCGATAATTGTTTGTTAGTGGCCAAAGATCAGTGTCGATCGATTTGTTAATTAAGTTGCATTCTGCATGGCCAAATTTGCTCATGCAGCTTTGGTTGCCACATATAAAGAATCTGGGAGTTTGTGGGCAATCCATTGTATATGTCTGAGGATGAAATAATTTCCAAATTCTCTGGCTTATATTATACACATATACCTATATTTTATAAAGAATGTAGATGCAGTGGTGTACTGTATTTCCCCCAAAACAAGACAGTATCTTATATTAATTTTGGGCCCAAAAAAACGCACTAGGTCTTATTTTCAGGGTAGGTCTTATTTTTTTTCATGTACAATGATCATCTCTCCCTTCCTCTCCTCCACATGTGCAGCATCTCATCCATTCCCTTGTGCCTTCCCTCTGCAGCTTCTTTCTATCCCTCCCTCCCATCCCCCTGTGCAGCAGAACCCTTGAGCAGCCCCCCCACCGCGCAGCCGAACTCCCGCTGACCATCCCTTCCTTCCATCTCTTCCTCCCATCCAAACCCCACCGACTGCGAGACCTACATATCTCCCTCCACAGAGCAGCGTCGCCAGCACTCTAAACAGGCTGCTTCGCGGCCTTCTCCCGCCGGGGCCTTCCGTGCGCCGCATTGCTGATGACATCATCAGTGATGCGGTAGAGGGAATGCCCCGGTGGGAGAAGGCTTTGAAGCAGCCTATTTAGAGTGCTACCGACGCTGCTCTGTGGAGGGAGGTAGTAGGTCTCACGATCGGAGGGTTGGCGGGGTTCAGACGGGAGGGAGAGATGGAAAGGGGAGAGTCAGCAGGGGTTCGGCTGCGTGGCGGGGGCAGAGGCAGGGGGAGGGTGGGGGCGGACCTCTCCGGGTGCTGTCTTGGTGGGAGCGCTGCCATCACTCCTCCTGTCTGTCCCCACTCCTTCCCACTCCTCCCCCGCTGCGCACACGCCTTCACTTTTCCCTCCAATGTACCTCTAGCTCTTTGCCGCTGCACGCGCTGGCCTCGGTGCTCCCCTTTGACATTACTTCTGGGTCCCGCGACTAGGAAGTGACATCGGAAGGAGGGTTGATGCTGGCGAGGGCAGCAAGTTGGAGACGCTGTTTGCGCCGGGGAAGCTAGACAGTTACGGGGGAAGGGTGTGTGTGTGTGCGCGCGTGTGTGTGTGTGTGTGGAGAAGAGAGCAAGGGGGGAGGGTGCCACCTACGCCAGTGTGTAGATGCTAAGCCCTCCCCAATCCCATCTTTGAGAATATATCCAATCAGGTCAGGTAAACCGCATGACCATAAGGTGACATACAAATAGTCCACGAAACGTTACGAAAGCGAGTCCCTGTTTTACCTACAGAAATGTCTTTTTTTAAAAAAATTACTTCATAATAACGGGAAGGCATTTACGGTAACACACATTGGAAACCTGAGAGAATTAATCTGGATTGGCAGGACTTCAGTCCAGTTCACCGACTTTGGGGATCTAAAAACTTAAGAACATAAGAAGTTGCCTCCGCTGAGGCAGACCAGAGGTCCATCTTGCCCAGTGGTCCGCTCCCGTGGCGGCCCATCAGGCCTAATTGCCTGAACAGTGTCCCTGACTAATTTTGTAACTGCCTCTAATCCTCTAATCCGATCCCTATAACCTACCTCTACTCCTATCTGTACCCCTCAATCCCTTTGTCCTCCAGGTACCTATCCAACCCTTCTTTGAAGCCCTGTATCGTGCTCCTGCTTATCACATCCTCCGGTAGCGCGTTCCATGTATCCACCACCCTCTGGGTGAAAAAGAACTTCCTGGTGTTTGTTCTAAACCTTCCCCCTTTCAATTTCTCTGAGTGCCCCCTTGTACTTGTGGTTCCCCATAATTTAAAAAATCTGTCCCTGTCTACTCTTTCTATGCCCTTCATGATCTTGAAGGTTTCTATCATGTCCCCTCTAAGTCTCCGCTTTTCCAGGGAGAAAAGCCCCAGCTTTTTCAGTCTGTCAGTATATGAGAGGTCCTCCATACCCTTTATTAGCTTAGTTGCTCTTCTCTGGACTCTCTTCTTCAAGATGTACTCTGACACACCTGAGGAAATTTCACTTTCTGTGGAGGAAGGAAAATCCTGCAGTGGAGTGTTATATCCACCTCAAGTTCTTCAAATGAGCAGTATGTACCTTTCCCTTTTTTAAAAACAAAAAACAAAACCTGAAGCAGAGATTTTGGATTGCCTTTGGGGGCAGAGGTGGAAATCTGAACTTTCAGTCAGCTCAACACAGGCAGCTCAAGTTCTGGAGGAAATTGTTCATTCAACTTCAGCCCCTGCTATCAAGCTGGCCAATGGCTGAAATTCTTCCTCTTACCACTAGAGGGGGCAAACTACCCAGGCCTATCCTGACCTGCAGCATTAAGTGAAACTGGAACTATTACACATCATCCATGACCATGTAGGAGATTTTATTTTGGGGTTTGCGGGCTCCTTTTGGCTGTAATAATAACTTATAAATTTCCAGTAATTGATTTGACCTGTATGCTTAGGCCCTTCAGTTGTGTTTTTTAAAAGATTTATAAGAAAATAACCTCTTATTTTGTATGCCTGTGACCATCTCAGGCCTATTAGTTAGTCTGGGCACATGCGGGTATGTTTCCCTGCTGGTTGAATCTATCAAAGGAAAATTGTCTGTGCAGCTCAAATTTAAGCATATGCCATGCAAAAACTTTCACACTTATCTCAGAAGCCAGCCAAAGTTTAGTCCTTCCTCATGTTATCCACACCTTCAAGGGGTGCCTATTGCAGATTTTGGTATCATCCGCAAAGAGGCAAAGGTGTGGGATATCAGCCGAGACAGAATCTTCGTTCTATGGACCAGTTACCGTATTTTTCGCTCCATAAGACGCACTTTTTTCCACCCAAAAATGGGTGGAAATCTCGATGCGTCTTATGAAGCGAAGGTACAAATTTTGTTACCCCCTCCCCCTTATACCATTGTAAAACCTGCCCGCCGCTGCCACACCACCTTTCTAAACCCACCCGCCTGCTGCTGCCGCACATCCTTTATAAACTCACCCACCTGCCCGCTGCCACCGCACCACCTTTTGTTTTAACCCCTCTCCCGGTCTATCCGTCCATCTGCTGTCACTGTTCCCCTTTTTTACCTGGTGGTCCAGTGTCCAGACAGCTCATTTCCCAGCCAGCAGCGAAACAAATCAGCAGCGCGGCCATCAGGAGCAAGCTTTACGCTCTTCCGCTCGGCCCCGCACTGCTTTCTGGCTGGTTTGGGGCTGGTAGCCTGGGGCAAGCTGGCTGAGGGCAGGCTGGCTTGGTGCTGCCTACCATTAGATGTGCACACCACTAGATGTGCCCTGTACCCTGTTCCGGCCTACCACTAGACCACCAGAGGGGGGACAGGGTACAGAGCACACCATTTGGTTCAGAAATTTTTTTCTTGGTTTTCCTCCTCTAGAGGTGGGTGCGTCTTATGGTCAGGTGCATCTTATGGAGCAAAAAATACAGTATGTCTGGAGGTGCCACCTTGGCAGGGCTTTGGAAAGCTATGTTTTCAGTACAGGGCCCTGTTTGTTGGAATAAGTTGGTTTTAAGAAAGGTTTGGACAGTTTCCTGGAGGAAAAGTCTATAGTCTGTTTTTGAGAAAGACACGGGGGAAAGCCACTGCTTGCCCTGGATCGGTAGCATGGAATGTTGCCACTTGGGATTCCGCATGGAATGTTGCTACTCTTTGGGGTTCCGGAATCTTTTGTTACTCTTTGGGATTCCAGAATCTTGCTATTCTTTAGGATTCTGAATGGAATGATGCTACTCCTTCGATTTTGACCAGGTACTAGGAACCTGGATTGGCCACCGTGAGAACGGGCTACTGGGCTTGATGGACCATTAGTCTGACCCAGATTTTTATGTGTTGCAGTTTAAGAGGGGTTTGAAGACTGTTTTGTTTGTACACTCTTTTGAGGTCTGAATAGGCTTTCTTATCTGTTGTTCTGGGGCTGTTGGGTTTTTTTAAGCAACGTATGTAAATTATTTGGGGGAGTGTTTGTGATTCTGTGGTTTGCAGATATGCTCTATGTCTTACTGTATTTTTTTGGCGTTTATTGGATTTGTCATGTCTTTTGTGATTTTATGTATGTTACTTTGTAATCCGCTTAGAATTACTGGATATGGGGAATATACATTTTTGGAAAATCAGTCAATCTGCTTTTCCAATAAGTAGGCTCGGGCTCAGACTCAGCCAAACTCAAATCCGGAAGTTTTTTTTGAAAACTAGATTATTGTCTGCTGCAGTACTGTAAGGTTAATGACTGTTTGATGTTTTGTTCATTAACTAAAAAAATCATTTACAAAGTTGCTACAATTGAATATTTCTTTAGCAAAGGGAGCAACTGATTTTTTTGTGTTCATTTGTGTCTCGAGTTTCAGCTGTGAAAATGAGCATTTTGGCATGGCCAAGGATGCATTTTCATTTCTGCTTCTACAAAAATCTTACGTGCCCCCCCCCCCAGTTGGAGACTAATGTACTGTATATCCCTTATTCTCTGAGCTACCCCACTCTGGGGTTCGGAAAAATAAGTTTTAATGGCTTTGATCTCTCAGGGTAAACTGAACACCATCATTTGCTCTCCTTTGCTAAATCTACCGTACTTTACAAAGAAGGATAAAAATAATGACATAAAGGCTTTGTTAGAGAGGTTTCGGAACAGCAGGTGAGAACACTGTGCTTTATTAGACTATATGAGGCCCCCAGCAACCTCGCGTCAATATAAATTACCCCTACAGCATCTTGTAATTCTATGTAGCTGAGTACAGCACAGAATACAACCCCAGGGCTCTTAATTACATGTTCCTAATAAATGTATGTTTTAAAGTACATTCTAAATAATTATTCGACTTTCATTATTAAAATCCCCCCTGAAACTATGGGTATTTAATTGTGGTTTTCAAAAGAATCCACCCTGGGAAAGACATTAATTCCGAGAAAAAAGCATTTCGATTCTTATGTATCATATTCAGGAAGTGCTTAGAAATGAAGAAAAAAAAAAAGTTCCGGCAATACGAAAAGAGAAATAAAAGAGCAAAGCATCAAGTAAGCGCAGCACGCCATCTTTCATAAGAACTCTGTACTCTATGAAACTGACCCCACTGATGTGGCCTCCATGCCTTACGTTTACAGAGGCTAAGCCACTCATTCAGCTTACCTAGTGCCTGAGCCCTATCAGGCCCAGTAGGCGCACAGTAAGCGGGCCACAGTCGAGCGCGCATCAGTCAATAGCAATTTGGCGAAGGCAATTTCCCCCTATCCCCCCCCCCCCCAAATTGGCAGCATAAACATGAAGAAGGGTCATTTCAGCAGAGGGAGAGACAGGCCTGAGCAAGATGTCATAAAGAAGTTGAAAGATGGAAGTCCAATGAAAATAAGTACCCTCCCCACCAACAATCCTGCCCCCGGAGTCCCCCCTCTTCATTTTTACCAATCGTGCTGGTGTGAGACACCAGCGGTAAAGAACTTGATAACCATTTTCCACGAAGGGGGTAGCCATACCCAAAGAAGCAGCGTGACCCCACTGCAAGGAGAAAGGTCTCCCAATGTCCACCTCCCAAGAGTGGGGAGGGGTGGGCAGGGTTGCTTGATTTGGGGGACATTGTTGGTATTTGGGGTGGGGTTTTTTTTCCCAACCTTCTGTGCTATTGGAGGGGACTTTTGATTTATTGTGCTTTTACCTTGAGTTTTGCTTGTTGAGATGTAGCTTTAACTTTGAATGCTTGGTACTTTCTTCTGTTGAGCCTTGTGGGCTAGATTATGCTCTTAATAAAAGCGTTAATTAAAAAAAAGAAGAAAAAAAGGTCACCCCCCCCTCCTCCTTGCAACAGCAAAGCTTTTAGCTCCTACATTTTTTCTAACAGTTCAAAGCAAAGAGTGATATATAACATTAGTGTTATTTGACAGGCAATACTGCGTTGAACAGTACCTGTGAAGAACAAAAATCACAGACAATTGATTGCAATGTTATATTCATTCGTTATTCACATTCATAAAGATGGTTCAAAAATCCTAACAAATAAATGAATTGAAAAGATCTGCTCCTGATGACTATACTCCAGCCTACCCAAGTCCACTTTTACAGGCAAAGATCAAAATAAGCAAGCCGTAGATATGACAGAGAAAAAGAGAGCGACAGAGAGAGAGAGAAAAAAGAGTGAGAGAGAAAAAAGAGAGTGAGAGAGAGAGAAAAGAAGAGTGAGCGTGAGAGAAAAAAGCGTGAGTGTGAGAGAAAAAAAGAGAAAGAAAAGAGAGAGAAAAAAGAGTGAGAAAGAAGAGAGAAAAAAGAGTGAGCGTGAGAGAAAAAGAGTGAGCGTGAGAGAAAAAACAAGAGAGAGAAAAGAGAAAGAGAAAAATAGTGAGAAAAGAGTGAGAGAGAAAAGAGAGAGAGAGAGAGAGATAGAGAGAGAAAGGGTGAGCGTGAGAGGAAAAAAAGAGAGAAAAGAGAAAGAGAAAAAAGAGAGAGAGAGAGAAAAAAAAGAGTGAGCGTGAGAGAAAAAAGCGTGAACGTGACAGAAAAAAGAGAAAGAAAAGAGATAGAGAAAAAAGAGTGAGAAAGAATAAGAGAGCGAGAGAGAGAGAAAAAAGAGTGAGAGAGAAGAGAGAGAGAAAAAAGAGTGTGTGAGAGAAAAAAAGAGTGAGCGTGAGAGAAAAAAGAGAAAGAGAAAAGAGAAAGAAAAGAGAGAGAAAAAAGAGTGAGAAAGAAAAAGAGAGCGAGAGAGAGAGAAAAAAGAGTGAGAGAGAAGAGAGAGAGAAAAAAGAGTGAGAGAGAAGAGAGAGAGAAAAAAGAGTGAGCGTGAGAGAAAAAAGAGAGAAAAGAGAAAGAGAAAAAAGTGAGAGAAAAGAGTGAGAGAGAAAAGAGAGAGAGAGAAAAAAGTGAGCGTGAGAGAAAAACAAGAGAGAGAGAGAGAGAGAAAGAGAGAGAGAAAAAGAGAGAGTGAGAGAGAGTTACAGCAATCATAATCCACAAAAACCCAAACACAGAAGCTTAAAATGACCTTTTGTGCGTTTTTTAAATTCCAATCTCATCTCTTCCCTCCACGTTCATTTCACCTCTAGAATAATAAGCAACCTGATCGGTAGAGCTGGGGGTGGGAACATTGCAAGGCTGTGTTTTTACAGATGATAAAACTTCAGATGGGTCGTTAGTCCCTGCTGGGATCATTCTGTTGTCATCTGCTGTTTAATAATTACTCATGCATTATTCTAGATTTGCATGCACAAGATACCAAGCAGCATCTCGTCAGAAGGAGGGATTCTTGTGGTCTAGAAAGTCATCTTTAATATCTTTTCTGTGTTTACTGAGAAGTGTCCCAGTCAGCACAGAATCCAGAGGATGGATCAATTAACTCCGTTTTCTCAAGCCTGCTTGTGATGGTAGGTTATGTTATTATAAGTTTCTCTGTCATATCTGTTTATTGCTTTTTGCCGACCCTGCTCTTAAGCAGACCAAGGCTTTTTAACTCAAGAAGGAGCGCTGAGACTCGGTGGCTATAGCTGTCCTTCTCAAACCTGTCCTGGGGGACCCCGGCCAGTCAGGTTTTCAGGATATCCACAATGAATATTGATGAGATAGATTTGCATACATAGATTGGTATACCAAGGAAGCAATCTCATGCATATTGTGGATATCCTGAAAAGATGACTGGTTGACGTTCCCCAGGACAGGTCTGGGAACCCCTAAGTTCAGTGGCGTAGCTAGGACTGAATGAACTCTGGGCAGAAAAATTGAGATGGGTCCCCTATAGCAGTGTTCTTCAACCACCGGTCCATTGACCAGTGCTGGTCCACAGAAATTTCCTGCCGGTCCACAGGGCCAGCACACGCATCAGGCCCAAAACAATGTTCTTCAACCGCCGGTCCGCGGTGAGATCGATGTGGCGTTATCTTCGAGCCAGCTTCCTCTTCCTAACTGATTCAGTGCACAAAGCCACGGGCAGCGATTCCTACGGGTATCCTGCACCTGAACCGGAAGCCTTCTCTCTGGCGTCGTAGCGTCAGAGGGAAGGCTTCTGGATGAGGCGTGGGATGTGCAAGGTGCAATTAGTACCATTATGGGGGCGGGGTCTGGGGTGGAGATTGGGTAGAGATGGGCGGGGCCTGGCCCACGACTTATCCCAGTGTTCTTCAACCGCTGGTCCACGAACCGATGCCGGTCCACAGAATAATTCTTTTATTTCTGCCGGTCCATAGGTGTATCATGACCGCCTTTTGACCCTTTTATTAATTCTACCCATTCAACTCATTTTACATAATTGGAAAGATTTTACAAAATTAGATTTTAATCAATGGTGGAATTCAGTGTGTCTCCACGGTAAATTTGAACGACATATGGCTGACCCGCTATAACTCCTTAGCGACTTTTGATTAAACTTGGTCGATTATGGCAAATCTCAGCATTTAGACCCTTGACCACTATCCAGATCATTTACTTATAGCTCTCTGGTTTGATTTATATTTTTTATTTATCTCTGTCATATCATACTGTTGTATCAGTGTCTGCTGATGCTATACCGTACACACCTGTAATGTTTTAGTATGGATTGCATTATACCTTATCTCTCTCGACATACTTCCCTCACTCTTCTGTACTGTTTGTGTTTCTTGTTCTTTTACTTTCATATGATTTGCATACATCGTTGATTGTATAATGTTTACTGCTCATTTATTTTTTTGCTCCAGCCACTTCTCATTTGTAATTAGATATACTTGATGGGTGTCATCACCCGGTTTATAACCTGTGCTTCCTCGGAAGCTCTTCTATTTGTCTTTATGTTTTTAGGCTTTCTAAAACCAATAAAATTTTCTTGAACTGAAAAAAAAAAAAGGTTGAAAAACACTGCCCTATAGCACTATCTCTCCCAAGGTAGAAGGGAGTGGGGTTAGAGAGGGTGGGTGGGAGGTACATTTCCTAAAGCTGACAAATTACTGCTACTACTACTATTTGGTCGTGTCTGACCCTTGGATACTCTGCGCCAAAATGCCCTCCCGCTTTGTTTCCTTGGGGTCACAGGCTTGGGAATCTGCTTGGGTCAGATCAGTAGTAGCTAATTCTGCATCCTCTTTCTTCGCCAATCCTGCTGTTCAGCAGGTGTTGCCAATCTCATAACATTTGCGCTCCAGATGTGCTACACATTTTCCTCATAACCACAACATGAGAGGCAGTCCTTAGCACAGCTGGTCCTTAATGCTTGGCCATCAGTCAATCAGTCCCTAAACTCCTCTTCTAACGGAGGAAACGAAGGCAGAATTGTAGTGGGATTCAAGAGAGAGTGGGAGAAGCGGCAGCAATGCAAGACTTGTGGTGGGTATCTGCTGTCGTGCATCTGTCTCTAATTATTAAGGCTGTGCATTCGTCAGTACGCATTTGGTTTGTTTGGGTATCTACAGATTTCAAGTGCTTGCAGATCAAGAGCATATGTGAACACCTGCAAATGAATACGATCACAATCAATTGTTAAGTCTTTACGTGCAATACATCACCACAAAAAAAATGCTTGACAATCCGGAAAAGTTTTTCAATGAGCGTGAACTGAAATTTTTGTTTGGCTTTCTACACCCCTACAATGTACCTCAAAAAAGGTTTGGATAATTCCTAAAAGAGAAGTCCATAAGCCATTATTAAGATTGACTTGGGGAAATCTACTGCTTGTTCCTTGGATAAGCAGCATACAATCTGTTTTATTCCTTAGGATCTAGATAGGTACTTGTGACCTGGGATGACCACTGTTGGAAACAAGATACAGTACTGGGCTTGATGGACCTTATGTTCTTATGTGAGCCAAGTATAGGTTATTCAAGCCATTGTGACATCACTGACAAGGTTGGCTCTTAGGTATTGGTGGAAAGAGGCATTATGACATCACAATCTGAGCTCTGGAATGTTGCTACTCGTTGGGTTTCTGTCTGGTACTTGGGACCTGGGTTGGCCACTGTTGGAAACAGGATACTGGGCTTGATAGACCTTCGGTCTGAACCAGTATGGCAGCTCTTATGTTCTCATGTGAGCCAAGTATAGGACAATCAAACCATTGTGACATCACTGATGAGGTTGGCTCTTAGGCATTGGTGGAATGGGGCATTATGACATCACAATCTGAGCTCTGGAATGTTGCTACTCTTTGAGTTTCTGTCTGGTACTTGGGACCTGGGTTGGCCACTGTTGGAAACAGGATACTGGGCTTGATAGACCTTCGGTCTGAACCAGTATGGCAGCTCTTATGTTCTCATGTGAGCCAAGTATAGGACAATCAAGCCATTGTGACATCATTGATGAGGTTGGCTCTTAGGCATTGGTGAAATGGGGCATTATGACATCACAATTTGAGCTCTGGAATGTTGCTAATCCTTGAGTTTCTGCCAGGTACTTGGGACCTGGGTTGGCCACTGTTGGTAAGAAGATGCTGTGCTTGATAGACCTTCAGTCTGAATCAGTATGGCAAGTCTCGTTACTTTACCCAGGTGCTTGTTAAGGAAGCAAGCATTAAGAGCTGGATTCTGTAAATGGTGTTGGAACAGATTGATGCTAACAGCAATTCTATAAAGGGTATGGGTCTGTCGCCAGTGCTGTTTAGCACTGTTTTCCACCGGGACAGGCAGTCCCGCTGCTGCCCGACTTTCTCCAGCTGAGAGGGTCCTTCAAGAGATCCTTTAAACAGCGGTCCAGCCGCCGAGGAAGCCTGTCGCCAGTGCTGTTTAGCACTGTTTTCCACCGGGACAGGCAGTCCCGCTGCTGCCCGACTTTCTCCAGCTGAGAGGGTCCTTCAAGAGATCCTTTAAACAGCGGTCCAGCCGCCGAGGAAGCCTGTCGCCAGTGCTGTTTAGCACTGTTTTCCACCGGGACAGGCAGTCCCGCTGCTGCCCGACTTTCTCCAGCTGAGAGGGTCCTTCAAGAGATCCTTTAAACAGCGGTCCAGCCGCCGAGGAAGCCTGTCGCCAGTGCTGTTTAGCACTGTTTTCCACCGGGACAGGCAGTCCCGCTGCTGCCCGACTTTCTCCAGCTGAGAGGGTCCTTCAAGAGATCCTTTAAACAGCGGTCCAGCCGTGGTACGCGGCCCGCGGTCGTGAGCCTCGGGTCGCGAGCTGAAAGGGCGTGGCTAAAGGGGCTTGCCCCTTCAGAGCCCAAGAGGAGTAGGGAGTAGGGCTATCAATCCTCAATATGGGCAAGAGGAAGGCCAAAGCAACGCCACCTGCTGGAACAATGGGCCCGATGGATCGCCATCTTATGGCTCCCATCTTGCCACATGCTGAGGAACAGGTAACTCCTAATATTCAAGCTGTCTCTCTATCCTCTGGGGAACCAACACCACCTCCTCAACCATTATATACCTCACGGTTAGAAGAATCTCCTTCCCCTTTTAAGGAAGGAATAATTTCTTCTTCCCCTCAATTATCCTTACTGTCTGGACTGGAGGTTTCAGGTCAATCCTTGGGGCAAACTAAAGAACTAACCCCAGTACAGATGGTTACTGGGCAAGGTCCGGACGTTCTCCCCAGGGATAAAGTGATCACTTTAAATGATGTTTGGCTTAGCATTAATAGAATAGAGTCATCATTACAAAAAACCGTTTTGAATTTGTGTCAATTTTCATCTGATGTAACTGTGAAAATTAAAGAACAAGACATTAAAAATAGAGAAACAGATGTTAAGGTTGAAAAGTTAGAACAGGCAGTAGGTACTCTACAAGCCAGTGCTGTTTCCAATTCTATCAGAGTTAAAAATCTTCGCTTGTTAAATTTTCCAATCACACATTACCTTTCCCCAATGGAGCTCTTGAGAATGTATTTGAAGGAGATATTACATTATACTAAAGTGGAGACCTTTGAGGTTGATAATTTATATTACATTTCAAGAGACCATAAGGAAAGGGTTAATGAAGGTGGAATGGATAGAATAGTGTTACCTGATAGTTTGAATGTATCACAGTTTTTGGAATCATCTAAAGACATAATTGATAAGCGAGCAACTCTCCTTGTGACCTTTAAGACAGAGCTTGAAAAACAAGATGTCCTAAAATTATATTTCTTAAAAAAACAAGAGATGTTTTGTGGTCAACGGGTGATAATTTTCCCAGATGTCTCTAGACAAACCCAATTTAAAAGGAAGCAGTTCCTTCAGCTAAAGCCTAAGGTTTTGGCAGTTGGAGCCACTTTCTTTTTGAAATTTCCATGCAAATGCCTGATTTCGTATGAAAGTGATAAATATGTGTTTTTTGATCCAGTCCAGTTGGAAGATTTTATTAAAGGAAAACCTTTGTTGAAAGTTTAATTTCAAATACTAATTTTACTTTTGGAGGTTGATGTGTAAAAAAATATATAAAGGCCATTTGCCTGTTCTTAGAATGTGGATAGATAGATTTGATTTGATGTTTATAGATTAAAACACTGGCGATCAGCGATAATGTGGACTGTTAATGTGAAATGTTAATACTTTTTACTCTGTACAACGCTTTGAAGTATCGAAAAGGCGTTTAATCAAAAATTGAATAAACTATAAACTATAAACTAGGATATGGTTGATTGATTTCTTAATGTTATTTTGTAGTTCCTTGTATGGAATTTGCATTTGCAATTTTTTTTGTATTCATTCATGAATGTTTGTTACTAAGATATTGTAATGAATAATCAAATAAATAAATAAAAATAAAAAAAAAATAAAAAAGAAAAGGGTATGAGTTCTTTATAGAATCACGTTTAATGCAGATTTCTGTGCCCTAACTTTGGGCACCAGACTTTCACCTGCTGAATCCTGGTGTAAATGCTGGTGCCAAGATGGGTGCACTGAGCTATTGTTCTGTAACAGTGCGCACAACATTTTGGAAAGCCCTTGACACGCCCGTGCCCCTCCCATAGGCTGAAAAGTTACGCCTGCCTCCGAGCGGGCATAAATGCCTACATCTACTTTCCAGTGATGTCATTTCATAAAAACATATAGAAGCACGTGCTGCCCACGAAATCTAAAGAACACATCGATGCGAGGGCGAATCAAAAATTAAAGGCAATTGTTAAATTACGTGAGAACTGGAACAGAGCTAGCAAAATGCAAAATTTGTCCTCGTACATTGCCTGTTGGAGCATTCAGCGTTTAGTCGTGTGGCAGCCACGAGGTCAGAAACACGGACGCTCCATTGCAAGATCGCACCATCGAAGAACAACGTGCAGCGGTGCGCTTTCTTTGGGCAGAGGGAGTGACACCTGTGGAAACTCACCGTCGGATATTGACTCAGTATGGACATAACACCATGAATCAACGAAAGGTTTATGAGTGGGTAAAAAGGTTTAAAGCGGGAAGAACAGATGGAACTGACGGAAGGTCGTTCTGGTCGCCCATCAACATTTAACACAGAAGAGCACATTGACAGGGCGGATACCTTGATGAGAGAAGACCGATGGCATCTCAGTCGGCTGCCAATTTGGATATCAGCTGTGGATCTGCATTTGCCACGACGCACGATGACTTGGGATACAGGAAAGTCTGCGCACGATGGGTTCCCAGACAGCTTACTGATCTGCACATGCAACAGCGCATGGAGGTTGTGACCCAGTTCCTGAGACGGTATGAAGAACATCAGAGTACACTTCTCCCTCCGAATTTGCTGTGATAGGGGATTAACAGAATCGCAAATACAGAAAAAGCGCAAATAACTTTTTCATATGTTATTCGCTATTTTCTGTTAAAAACTATTGTGAATATGGTGAAACCGCGAATAACACGGTGGGAGACCTGGTCTGTTCCTGAAGGAGAAGCAAAACACGGTGAAGAAAGTGCTGGGAATTGGCGATTTTCTCTGTAAACGCTTGGAATCAGCAATTTCTCTATGCAAGCTGATGTAATTTGGGGGGAGGAGCCAGCAAGCTAAAAACCGTGAATAATCGAAACCGTGAATGCTGATACCTGCGAATATGGAGGGAGAAGTGTATTCTGGAGAGACATTTATTTATTCCATTTTCTAAACCGTTCTCCAAGGAGAGCTCAGAGCGGTTTACATGAGTTTATTCGGTGTCAGGTCAAAAGCGCGCCGGGACAAAGGCGCGCCCAGACAATTGAGCACAGCGCGCGCCGCCGCGCCGCTCTAAATTACTGTTTTTAGTGCTCCGACGGGGGGCGTGGGGGGGGGAACCCCCCACTTTACTTAATAGACATCGCGCCGCGTTGTGGGGGGCGTGGGGGAAAAAGTTCAGTTTACAGTAAAATGTGGAGGGTTACAACCCCCCAAACCCCCCATAACGCCGGCGCGATGTCTAATAAGTAAACTGGGGGGGTTCCCCAACAAAACCCCCCGTCGGAGCCCCTAAAAACTGTAATTTAGAGCGGCGCGGCGGCGCGCACTGCGCTCAATTGTTGGCGCGCGCTTTTGTCTTTCGCGCCGTTGTCTATGAACCGTTTATTCAGGTACTCACGCATTTTCCCTGTCTGTCCCAGCGGGGTCACAATCTGTCTAATGTACCACGGGTGTATCACTGCGACCTGGAGAGCAAAAGACAAAGCATGATGAGGTAAAGGAAGCGATCGGTGCTCACCTGGCTTCGAGAGCAGCCCCAAAACTTCTTCTCTGCAGAAATGCAGAAGCTAATTGAACGATACAACAAATGCGTTGTCTTGCATGGAGACCATGTGGAAAAGTGATATGTCCCATCTATCACAGTTACTTCTATTAAAGCCATTAAATCTTCCCAGTGACTTATTTTCTCTTCCAATCCACAGAGTGCATTGACATTTGGAGGAGTGGCCTAGTGGTTAGAGCAGCTACCTCAGCACCCTGAGGTTATGGGTTCAATCCCAGTACTGCTCCTTGTGAATCTGGGCAACTCGCTTAATGCTTCATTGCCCCAGGTGCCATAATTACCCCCTCCTATACAAAGCCGCACTAGCGTTTTTAGCACCAGCCGCCACGGTAACAGCTCCAATGCTCATAGAATGCCTTTGAGAGTCCGAGCTGTTACTGCCACGGCCCAGTGCTAAAAACACTAGCGTGGCTTTGTATAGGAGGGGGTTATATTGTGAGCCTGATGGGACAGATAGGGAAAATACTTAGAATATCTGATTTTGAGGTTGTTGAAAGGTTTGGACAAGTTCCTGGAGGAAAAGTCCATAGTCTGTTATTGAGAAAGACATGGGGGAAGCCACTGCTTGCCCTGGATCGGTAGCATAGAATGTTGCTACTCTTTGGGGTTCCGGAATCTTTTGTTACTCTTTGGGATTCTGAATGGAATGTTGTTACTCTTTGGGGTTCCGGAATCTTGCCATTCTTTAGGATTCTAAATGGAATGCTACTCCTTGGGTTATGGCCAGGTACTGGGGACCTGGATTGGCCACCGTGAGAACGGGCTACTGGGCTTGATGGACCATTGGTCTGACCCAGTAAGGCCATTCATATGTTCTTATAAATCACTTCATAAAGACGGTTAATAAATCTCAATAAATAATACTAGGCTGCCCCCTAAGGGCCCAGGCAAGAGCACTGCTTGTATTAATTGAGTCAGTGTGACTAGTGTTTGCTGACAGGATTGTGTCTTGCTATTGGCCATGTTTATTAATGAGAAATCAGGTTCATTAGAATGCTTGATCCTTTGGGGTCAGGGTTCACATAATTGCACATTCCACACACAATACATGAATGTATCAGAGCATCGCTAACATCACCTTCTTAACCCTTTCTTGCCAGTGGGTTGGATAGAAACTACAAAAAAGGCAGGATAGTCTAAAGGTTCAGAAAGGGGCCGCTCAGGGACAGAACTGTACGCCCCACGCGAAACCGCATGATACTGAAAGGGACAATGTCCTATGTTAGGTGCCCTCAGTGGGAGCGAGCAGCGACGGGAGACAAGCTCCCACGCTTCACAGATCAGGTAGAGGTAATATACCCCCACTCGCACACCATCACTGAGCACCCAAAGTGTGCAATAAATCAAAGTGCAAAATCTCACAAATCAAATAAATAAATAACCTGAAGTGAATAACAGGTGAAACCACTGAGCGGCCCCAAACTGAACCGAGTCAGCCGACCCCCCCAGCAAAAATCAAAAGTACAAAAAATTGCAAACTTAACTGAATGAAGAAGACATCTCAAAAGCGCAAAAGTAAAAGCGCTAAAGCAAGCCAGGTTCTACCAGCCTGGTTTCGGGGACGAACCCATGATAGAAAAATGGGAATCCGAGTCAGCTGGAAGGAGGACGGAGCAGCCAGAGGAGTAAGCACGCACGCTAAAAAGCAGACAGCAAGCAACGTCACACAGACACACACCAATCACATCACAGCGCCAGAAAAGGGGAGGAAACTTAAAAAAACCACCCACACACCAAGCCAAGAGGCTAAATAATAGTGTGCCATTCAACACTATCGTTCAGCCGTAGAGGATGAACAGCCTGGGTTGGGTAGAGCAAGGCATTAGTGGAGGCAGGAGATGGCAAATATTATTTTGAAGGATTTAATGAGTATAAATGGGTTTTTTTCTGTTTTCTGTTGACCGGCTAGTCAGAGTCCAGTGACTTCCTTTTATGTTTCAATTTCCTTTCTTCCCGAGGCGTATTTATCTGTTCTCCTCTTTCCATTTTATCTTTCTCCTCTTTGATTCTCCTTACATGGCTAAATAGAGCTGGGAAAAGCAGGGAATAATTTATAACAAAAAAGAATTCGAGATACTCTAAGAAGCTTCAAAGCAAAAGCCTATTTTATACTGCTGAAGAGAGAGAGAGATGGCTGAGCAACTGTAGAGGCAGGTAAAGCCGAAGGAGTGTCACACATTAGCACTTGGCAAGACTTCAACCGATGGATCAGCTAAAGGGGAACACTAACAAGGGAGCTGACTAAACTGGGCAGGTGCTAGCAGCTGCTGCTATGCTCTGCTTTGGACTTTGTGCTAGCTGCCAATTCAGCGTGTTCCTTTCTAAGAGAAGTAGGGCTGGATCATCCTGAAGTGTACTGAAGGCCAAAGAGATTTTCCAGGATATGAATCTAAGTGATGGAAGTAAAACCCGGATGTCTCAATCCTTTTTCTGGAGCCATATGGTAACCCTAGTTCAGGGGTAGGCAATTCCGGTCCTCAAGACCCGGAGCCAGGTCAGGTTTTCAGGATATCCACTATGAATATGTATGAGATGGATTTGCATGCCCTGCCTCCTTGAGATGCAAATCTATCTCATGCATATTTATGGTGGATATCCTGAAAACCTGACCTGGCTCTGGCTCTCGAGGACCGGAATTGCCTACCCCTGCGGCCTAATTAGAGAGGAATCTCAAATTTAATTGCCAAAAATTCCAACATCCCGCAATGAGATCTAGTCTATACCTTTCTGCAGTTCCAAAACTCTGTTGAGCAAATGAACATTCCCACAGGGCTGACACAGCATTTGATTTAGGCTGATACCAGCAAATGAACTAGACTTTACGAAAGATTTTTTTTTTTTTTTTACCATGCTGTTTGTTGTGATTCTTAAGCTGCAAGTCAAAACCATTAGAAGGAAGAAGTTTGTACTGGAGATTGAATTATAAGTTCTACTATCTCAGGAAGGCTGAGAGAAACAGCATGCTTTGATTCTCCAAGAAAACCTTATCTTTAATGGATGTGAAATTTGTTTTTATTAGGTAGGAGTGTGTGGCACAGTGGTTAGAGTCACAGCCTCAACACCCTGAGATTCTGGGTTCAAAGCCCATGCTGCTCCTTGTGGCCCTGGGCAAGTCACTTAATCCCCTATTGCCCCAGGTACATTAGACAACGAAAAATGCTCAGGTATCTTAGGCCAGTGTTTCTCAACTTCTTCAAGCCGGGGGTCGGCAACCCGCGGCTCCAGAGCCGCATGGGGCTCTTTTCCACCTTTGCCGCGGCTCCGGTAGTGTGTCACGCAGGCATGCAGCTTACAAGTCCAGCGTCGCGGCGGGAAATAGCCATGCTGAGCAGTGAGCTCAGCACGTACACAGATGAAAGCCTTGCTTGCTGATTGGTCCGGCGGCCTCGCCCCGCCGTGCCGCCGGACCAATCAGCAAGCAAGGCTTTCATCTGTGTAGTGCTGAGCTCACTGCTCAGCATGGCTATTTCCCGCCGCGACGCCGGACTTGTAAGCTGCACGCCTGAAAAAGAAATCATCCTGGCCGGGGTCGGTGTCATGCTCCGGAGATCTACAGCCTTCCTATCTCCCTCTCCCTTCTACCTGCTTCCGGCCACATCCCCTGCTCCGCGGCTCTCTTCGGCAACTCAGCAGCAGCGATCGACACAAGCTTCTGATGTCGGGGCCTACCCTCTGCGAGTCCCGCTTGTTTCAACTTCCTTTTTCCACAAAGGCGGGACTCGTACAGGGAAGGCCTCGATGTCGGCAGCTTGTCTTGATCACCGCTGCTGACGAGTTGCTGAAGAGAGCCGCGGAGCAGGGGGGTGTTGCCAGGTGCAGGTAGAAGGGAGAGGACAAAATGCAGGACTCGTGGGTGAGGGAGCAGAAGAGAGAGAGAAAGAGAGAGGGGAGGGAAACAAAAGGAAATATTTCATACTGGGCTGGGCCGGAGTGGAGGGAGGATGGAAAGATTCTAGCTACAGGGTACAGTAACAAAGGAAAAGGGGGGGAAAGCTGAAAATGGAGATAGTGACACAAAGAAGAGAAAGGGTAAGCAGGACCTACTGAATAAGGATAGAGATACAGAGGGGACATGAAGAGGAGGTGAAATAGAGACATAGAAGTAATGCTGAAAAAGTGGGGGGGGGGATAAAGACATTGAAAGGGCAAATGGTGAACATGGGGTAAAGACAAGGACAGAGACAAATGAAGATTCTGAAAAAGTGGTGAGATAGGGATATAGGTGAGATGGACACAAAGAAGGGTGATGCTGGAAAATAGGTGGAATGGTAATTCTGACAAACACAGAAGGAAAATGCTGGATCAAGGAGAGATGGGGCTCAGGCTGGATGGAATGAGGAAAAATGCCTTGTTGGCCTGGAACTTCCTCTCCTACGTCAGAATTGACGTCAGGGAGCGGAATGCTGGTCAGCGCGACGCTTCTGCAGGGAAAGCTTGGGACGGCGGTGGCTTGGGGGCTATTCCCCGATGGCGGTGGCAGCAAACCGAGTGGCTTGGGGGAGGGCACGGAGAAAGAAAGAAAGGGGGAAGACAGAGACAGAAAGAAGGGGGAACAGGGAGACAGAAAGAAAAAGTTGGGGGAGAGAATGAGGTCTGGAGGAGAGGAAACATACAGGAGGCTGAAAGAAAGGAAGAAAGATTGGATGCACAGTCAGAAGAAGAAAGTGCAACAAGAGACTCATGAAATCACCAAACAGCAAAGGTAGGAAAAATGATTTTATTTTCAATTTAGTGATCCTGTATATAGCATTAAGATAAGAAACAATATATGCAGTGTTAGATTTGTTTTATAATGGTTTTGCGGCTCCAAGTTTTTTTTTCTTTTCGAAAACGGGTCCAAGTGGCTCTTTATGTCTTAAAGGTTGCAGACCCCTGCCCTAAGCCTAACAAATACCAACCAAGTGCCCCTGGTCCCACCTCCATAATAATTCTAATTGTAACGCAATTCCTTCCATCCCATTTTTTTATATAAACACAATATAATCTTATTAATATGTAATGGTAACCACAAAATAAAAAAAAAAAACACAAAGCACAAAGCACACTGGACGCAGAGAAAATGTTAATTATCATTTATATTCAGGGTTTTTTTTCCAGAGGTCAAGGCAGATGACTTTAAAATATGCAATCAGTAATAACTATAAGGGCGGGTGAGAAATAAACAAAAAAACTATAGAATAATAGACAAACATAGAGCAAAATATAGACAGCAGATATAAATTCACAAAACTGACACATTTTGATCACTACATTGAAAATAAAATCATTTTTCCTACCTTTGTTGTCTGATGATTTCATGAGTCTCTGGTTGTGCTTCCTTCTGACTGTGCATCCAATATTTCTTTCTTTCTGCCTCCTGCACGCTTCCAATCCTCCGGACCCAATTCCCTTCTCCAACCAACATCTCTCTCTCTGTCCCTCCATGAGTCTAACTTTTCTTCCTCTCTCCACCACCCCTTTTGGCAATATGTCTCCCTCTCTCTCTCTCACTGTCCATCTGTCTCGAGAGATCCAGGCATCTCTCCCACCCCCTCTACTTCCACATCCAACATTTCTCCCTCTCTCATCCCCAATCATGTGCAGCATTTTTCACCACTGCCCACCAGCCCCATGCCCATTTCTCCTTCTATCACCCCTCTCCAGCACAATGCCACATTTCTCTCTCCATCATCACTATGTCCAACATTCCTCCACTTGCATCCCCTTCAATCTGTCCCTCTGTTCCCTCTCCACCACCATATCCAACATTTCTCCCTCCTCATCCTTCTATTCCCCATGCATTTCTACCTCACTCCTCTCTTTCTATGCCCAATTTTCCTTTCTTCCTTTCCCCATGTGCACCATCTCTCACTCACACACTCATGTCCATCAATTCTCCCTTTCTATTCCCTCCCTTCTGTGTCCCATGTTCGTGCCCCTTACCTTCCTTCTGTGTCAAGTTCATGCTCCCTCTCCCTCCCTGCCTTCTAGCTTTGTCCCAAAATTAAGTTGCGCGCCAGGGATCCCTGCCTGCCCCAACTCTCCCCACCCGCACTTCCCCCCCTGAAGCCGAACCATCCACAGAAGCTGCAGGCGCTGCTGGGGATCCCTAGCTGCCCCACCCACCCGCACTCCCCCCTCCCCCGAAGCTGACCTGTCCACAGAAGCCGCAGGTACCGCTGGAGATCCCTGCATGCCCACCCCCTGCTCAAGCTGCTGTGGGATTCCTCCCTCCCTCCCTGCCAGTCCACTGCACCACCATCCACCCCCGAAGCTGACCCTGTTACTTCGTTGGAGACGGACTCACTCCCTCCCCTCCCCCCAGCAGTAACTGTGTTCAGGGACGGCGCATGCAGCGATTCACATACTGCACTTGGCTGGCCCACAAGCCTTCCCTTTGATGTCAATTCTGACGTCAGAGAGAAGTCGCTGCATGGAGTGTCCCTGCGTGGAGTGCTGCTGGGGGAGGAGGGTGGCACAGCGGGTGGGCAGGCAGGCAGGCAGGGAGGGATCCCCAGCAGTAGCTTCAGCAGAGGGTGGGCAGGCAGGGAGGGATACCATCAGCGGCTTCAGCAGGAGGTGGGCAGGCAGGGAGGGATTCCTGGTGGCAGCCAGGCTGCGTACCCCCAACAAACGGCCCACGTACCGTGTATTGAGAAACACTACTTCAGAGTATCAGGCCCTTGGTGTCTAGGGAGAACCTAGAACTGTGCGCACCCAATTTGTGCATGAGGAGCAGGATTTGTAAATATTTTTCTCTGTAAATAAAAAGTCAGGCCAGTTGGACCCACAGCGATGGAGCTGTCCATAGGTGTTTCTAGTAGTGTCTCCAGATATCTATAGTGCTACATAAAGAGGATTTTGCTTAGGGTGACCAGGGTGACCCATTCCAGAAGGGAGGCTTTTTGACCAGTCCCGGTTTTAAAATTACATTCCAAAAGCAGTGTAATTATTTGTAGTCCATGATTCTAACCATTGAAATCAGTGCTGCAGGTCCCATAATGCCCCAGGATGAGGTTGGCAGAAATCCAGGACCGGCCAAAAAGTCTCCCTTCTGGAATGGATCACCCTGGTTGCCCTAATTTAGCCATCCTTTCAACTGAGTGCTTCCACTGCAAATCTACTACACCCTCTAGTTCAGGGGTCTCAAAGTCCTTCCTTGAGGGCCGCAATCCAGTCGGGTTTTCAGGATTTCCCCAATGAATATGCATGAGATCTATGTGCTTGCACTGCTTTCAGTGCATATTCACTGGGGAAATCCTGAAAACCCGACTGGATTGCGGCCCTCAAGGAGGGACTTTGAGATCCCTGCTCTAGTCTAAAGAACTCTTAGAGCAGGGGTGTCCAATGTCAGTCCTCGAGGGCCGCAATCCAGTCGGGTTTTCAGGATTTCCCCAATGAATATGCATGAGATCTATTAGCATACAATGAAAGCAGTGCATGCAAATAGACCTCATGTATATTCATTGGGGAAATCCTGAAAATCCGACTGGACTGCGGCCCTCGAGGACCGACATTGGACACCCCTGTCTTAGAGCATCAGGGATTGACCCCTGAAAAATAGTTACATGGGCATAAAAAAATGAGAGCTCTCGAGGTCCTTCTTTTTTGCCAAGGCGTTTGTGAGGCTTGTTGCCTGAAGCGAGGGCATCGGTTTTAGGCAGATGAAAAGCAGCAGAAGGGGAGGGAAACAATTTTATGGTTGAGGCTCTGTCGTAGCTATAAATTTTTTTTGCAGTTTTTACTCTTTATCAAAAGAACAGTAAGAAGAAGGGGGCATGCTTTAAGTCTAGGCGAGAGCCACAGAATCAATTTCAGATCCCACCAGGGAGATATGTTTTTTTCTTAACACAGAATTGTCAAGCTAAGTAATGTTCTCCAGGGAAACAATCACAGCCAGGCTACTGGAGGGAATTTGCAGTCTAAGAGAACTGGTTTTTATAGGCTGAGGAATAAGGAAGATGAGAACCCTAATTTCTGATATTGAGCTCATTCGGTCCTTCATCCACAGGAGCATCTCAATATGCAGATCTGTATGCCGCAATTTGCACGTTTCACTCGAGTTGTGTTGAAAAACTGATGGAAGTATTTTTCCGTGGAGAGGTCGAACTGATTAATGGAAGTAAAAAAAAAAAAAAAAAGTGTCATAGAACTAATATTCAGAAAAAGCTCAGCTGTTAAATTTAGGGACCATGGGTAGGGCCCTACATTAGGCTCCTATCTTCAGCTGAACTTGGGAGTCGAACAGATTTTGAACATTAGATAGATTATGAGCCCACCGTCCCAAGTACCTGGCAGAAACTCAAGGAGTAGCAACATTCCAGAGCTCAGATTGTGATGTCATAATGCCCCATTCCACCAATGCCTAAGAGCCAACCTCATTAATGATGTCACAATGGCTTGATTGTCCTATACTTGGCTCACATGAGAACATAAGAGCTGCCATACTGGTTCAGACTGAAGATCTATCAAGCCCAGTATTCTGTTTCCAACAGTGGCCAACCCAGGTCCCAAGTACCTGGAAAAATGCTTGAGTACCTGAATAAATTAATGTAAATCATTCTAAGCTCCCCTGGCAGAACAGTATAGACAATTGAATATATAAATAGAGTGAAAAGTTTCCGTCTTTGGTAACCAGAGCTGATATTGTGATGTCATAATGCCTCAGTCCACCAATAAGATCCAACCTCATCAGTGATGTCACAATGGCTTGATTGTCCTTTACTTGGCTCACTTTTGCTACATTTGGCGCAGTGGTTAAAGCTACAGCTTCAGCACCCTGAGTTTGTGGGTTCAAACCCACACTGTTGCTCGTGACCCTGGGCAAGTCACTTAATCCCCCCATTGCCCCAGGTACATTAGATAGATTGTGAGCCCGCCGGGAAAGACATGGAAAAATGCTTGAGGACCTGAATAAATTCATATAAACCATTCATAAGAACTGCCGCTGCTGGGTCAGACCAGTGGTCCATCGTGCCCAGCAGTCCGCTCACACGGCGGCCCTCTGGTCAAAGACCAGCGCCCTGAGACTAGCCCTGCCAGCGTACGTCCTTGTTCAGCAGGAACTTGTCCAACTTCGTCTTGAGTCCCTGGAGGGTGTTTTCCCCTACGACAGACTCCGGAAGAGCGTTCCAGTTTTCCACCACTCTCTGGGTGACGAAGAACTTCCTTACGGTCGTGCTTAGGTAAGGGCAGTTCTTGTTTGGGACTGAGAGAATTGCGCTTACCCCTCAGGTGTTGAAAACTAACGCCAAAAGGTTCAGTTTAGGAGCCCCAACCCCTATCCGCTAAATATGAACACTCTATGAACTTACGGAATATTTCTACTTCTGTGTAAACAACTTGGCACTTCCTGGCCTTGTAACACACAAACTGACGTTAACATTATTAATGTTATCAGATGTACACTGCTATACTCTTCAATTCGCTGTACGTAAAATTTCTCTTTATTTTATTGTATTTACAGTTTCTTTTATTGTAAACCGCCTAGAAGTCGCAAGATTGTTGGCGGTATATAAGAATAAAGTTATTATTATTATTAATTAGCTCCTCTTTGTACAGTCAGCTTTATAACATCCAGCCCTAACCCATCTGCTAATCAAATTTGCCAACAATAATGCCAGTTACATGTACAAAGCCCTGAGTGATACGGCTGCTTCACACCGATCTCAAAATGTATTAACGTTCATTCGAATTCTTTCGCATACCAATGAGCTGCTTTGCATGCAACATTACTTATTAATTTTGGTTTGTGTTGCACCTGGGTTTTTTTTTCCTAGCAGTATTGGCAAAGCACATTGTTGATCTCACTTGACAATGTTGTTTTTTAATACTCAGTGAGAGGCAATTTTGCATTGAAGGCACATTAACACAGCTTAATAAGCAGACTCCACATTTCTGAGCTTCTACTGCAGTATCCGACGAAAGTCAGGCTGTGCTGAAAAAAAGTGATGGATATTTTAATAATCGCCACTGCCTAAGGAAGGCCAGATTGCTCCTTGAAATTGCTGTGCCTGTGTGATTCTTTTTGTATGTGAAAAGAGAGTCTTTGTAGGTTTTTTTTCTGGGACCATATGGCTTTTAGAACCCAGGAAAGCAGTTGCCCCAATCCTTTGCTTCTGTCAGTCTGACATTAGAAACAGAGAAAATGGAAGGAAGAGAGAGAGGCAGCCGTCAAATGAGTGCAGGACAATGGCGCTCCGACAAATGCGCCCCGATAACTGCGTAGACGGACAATTATGGTGGTGGATACTATTTTGTTAGGGTATTTGTTCTTGAGTTTCAAGTTTATTTGTTCTTGATGAATCACCTATTTAAATTGCTAGGCGATGTACAACATAAAAGATATACAGTACAAATAAAAAATACAAGTGAAAAATGTTAGTATTAACATGTAAAATAACTTTTGTTATGAGATATAAGGTTTATATCATGATTATGGGAACCCTAATCATGATATAACCCTTACCCTAACACGAAGGCCCTGATTTGCTGACACTCCTCAGACTCCGTCCCTTGGGAGGGGCTTGAGGAGTGTCAGCATAACAGGGACTTCCACTTACAGGCTGAGGCCTGAGGAGTGTCAGCAAATCAGGGCCTTCCACTTACAGGCTGGGGCCTGAGGAGTGTCAGCAAATCAGGGCCTTCCACTTACATGCCGCAATTTTCCTGCGCACACGCAATTGTTGGGGGAGCATTTGTCCCAGCGCAGGATGCCATCCACTATCTCCTCCTCTCCCTTAAAGACCCAACGCACCTGTCCCAAGATTTCTTGGATTCAGATGCACTAAGGGGGAAGTTCTAAAACAGCAGCTCTACCAATTCCTAAGTTAATTGAAGAACGCCTTTAGAATCAGCAAAAAAACCCGGAAAGGTTCAGGCGCCTACCGGTGCCTAAATAAAACATGTCAGAATTGTGCCTGTAGGCGCTTCAGGCCGCCGAGCACCAAAGTATATGTGGCCAAAGCCAGAAGTGGTGTCAGGCGGCCTAAAGCGGCTAGGTAGCGCAATTCACACCAAGATAGGCGCCAGGGAAAACCCTGGCTTGCATTTCTGGTGCCTATCTTTGCTGGGGGATCCCGACAATAGTCCACAGCCTACCATTAGCTGATAGCAGCGGAAGAATCCCTGATCAGCTGAGCTGGCAGGACTCCCCCAAAACCATGGCTTTGGGGAGTCCTGCCGGCTCAGCTGATCGGGGATTCCTCTGTCACAATTACATGAATCAGCAGAGAGATCCCCGATTCCTCTCTCTCTCTCTCCCTTCCTCCCACCCATACACCAACCGATCCTCCCCAGTACCTCTCAATGGAGATACCCCTCTCCCGAACCTGACATCCCCACACATACCCCTTGTACCTTTGATGGAACATGAGGGATGCCCACTCCCTCCTGCTGCCAGGCCCGCCTCATCAACATGGTGAGCCTTCCTCTTGGTGCACCCTGGGAAGAGCCTAAGACTCTGATTGGCCCAGGTACCCGAGGCCCCTCCCATAAGAGGGGCCTTAGTCACCTGGGCCAATCAGGGCCTTAGCCCCCCTCTCAGTGCAACCCAGGCATAGTTGCCAGGTCCGCAGTTTTCTCGCCCAATTAGGCTGCTTTGGAAGGCTGGTTACAGGAAATTTTGAGTAGCTATGGTTTGCAGATTTATGGGCTGGTTTTAGAGTTTTATGTGATAATTTGGGCCGCATCATGACAACTTGTTTTGGACAGGAAGGAGAAGGAAAACTGCGAAGTTATTGGTTGGCAATCTAATTAATTTGACAGTAGTTTGGAGTTGTGAGGGAAGGGTTTGAAGGAGAAGTACTGGATTACATACAGGGAAGATAGCAGAAGCAAGAGGGAAAGATGGGATACCATGGGGAGGGAAGACCAGTCTTTCCCTCCCCACCCCCCATTCACGATTTGCTGCTCTTGTCGGCATCAGATCTGCTGGGTCCTGAATACTTCCTGTTTTTGCAAAGGCAGGACCCAATGGAAAGGAAGGCCTGATGCTGACCAGAGCATGGTGTGCTGCGACTGCGGGGTGACAAAGGACGGGAGGGAGGGAGAAAGAAATGCTGCACTCGATTGGGGAGAAGGAGGGAGGGAGAAGGAAGACCAGGGAAGGGAGAGGAGATGAAAGAGAGTTGCCAGACCATGGGGAAAGAAATGAGGGAGGGAAAGAAAGGAAAGAAAGGAGATGCCAGGCCATGGAGGGGGAGGAAGAGATGCCAGAGCATGGGGGTAGAGAAGGGAAGGTAACAGAGATGCCAGATCAGGGAGGAAGGGAAAGGAAAGAGAGGAGCTACCAGAGCCTGGAGGGGGAGGGAAATATGGAAGGGAAAGAGAGGAGAAAGAGATGCCAGGGCATGGGCGCGGGAAGGGAAGGAGACAGAGATGCCAGACCATGAGGAAGAAAGGGAGGGGGCAAAGAAAGAAAAGGAGATGCCAGAGCATGGAGGAAGATGGAGAGATGGAAGGAGAAGAGAGGAGAGAGATCTCAGGGCATGGGGGATGGGAAGTAGATGCAAGCCATGGGGTGAGTTGGGGTAAGAAGGAGGGAAGGAAAGGGGAAAGGAGAGATGCCAGAACATGGGGGAGGGAGTAGAGACAGAGAAAAATGAAAGGGACAGAGAAAGAGAGTGGACGCTGGATGGAATGGAGAGTGAAGAGAAGATGAGGAAAGCAGAAACCATAGATGATAAAAGGTAGAAAAAAAGAATTTTTTTTTTGTTGTTTTAGAATAAAGTAGTATTGTAGCTGTATTGATAAACATATATAAATAGAAAACGGAAATAAGGTCATCTGTTTATTGGACTAATTTTAATATACTTTTTACTAATTTTTGGAGACCAAAATCCTCTTCCTCAGGCAGTGGCGTACTAAGGGGGGGAGGGGGAAGTAAAGTGGGTTGAGCAGCTGCCGCACCTGCTTTAGAGGGTGAGGGGGGAGGGTCTGTCGGGAAGTGCTGCTGTCAGCTTCCCCCCCCGGAGACCAGCTTCCATCCCCTGGCCTTCTGCTTCCCCCCCTGGTCTTCCTGCACTGTTTACCTTCCAGGAACAGCCTGCAAACAAGATCACGGTGCTAGCGATCACGCTTGGGAGCTGTTTCCTCCATCGCAGTCCCGCCCCTCCTCTGGCATGAGAGAGAGGCGGGACCGCGACGGAGGAAACAGCTCCGAAGCGGTACTAAGATTGCTAGCACCGCAATCTTGTTTGCAGGCTATTCCTGGAAGGTAAACAGTGCGGGGAGGCCAGGGGAGAAGCCGGACCCCGGGGTGGGGGGGTTGGCAGTGAGCAGTCCTTCGGGGTGGGACAGGCATGCAGGCCTTCAGGGGGGACAGGCAGGCAGGCCTTCAAAGGGGGGGACAGGTCTTCAAGGGGGGGGACAGGCCTTTAGGGGGGACAGGCAGGCCTTCAGGGGTGGGATAGTCCTTCAAGGAAGGGATAGGCCTTCAAGGGGGTATAGGCCTTCAAGGGGAGAGGCAGGCCTTCAAAGGGGGGGACAGGTCTTCAAAGGGGGACAGGCAGGCCTTCAGGGGTGGGATAGGCCTTCAAGGGGGGGGACAGGTCTTCAAGGTGGGGACAGGCCTTTAGGGGGGACAGGCAGGCCTTCAGGGGTGGGATGCAGGCCTTTAAGGGGGGGACAAGCCTTCAAGGGGGAAACAGGCCTTCAGGGATGGTGGCACAGGCCTTTAGGGGTGGGGTGCAGGCCTTCAGGGGGACAGACCTTCAAGGAGGGACAGACCTTCAGGGGAGGGGGGCCCTGGTATAGAAGTACACGGAGGAAGGGAAGGGGGGGTTCAAAGAGATGTGCATATGCCGGACTTTGGGGAGGAAGAAATGGGTCTGAAAATAGAGGAGAGGGAGAGAGATGATGGACAATGGGATTTAGGGAGGGAAGGAACAGAAAGGGAGAGAAGTTGGACGCAAGGGATGGTGTGGATGGGGGATAGAGATACTGGATAGGAGGGTAGTTGGGAAAAGAAAGGGAGAGATGGTGGACCCTGGGGTGGTGGGGAAGTAAGGAGAGATGCTGGATGAAAGGGTAGTTAAGAAAAGGTGGATCTGTGGAGGGAGATGAAAAAAAGGGAAGATGCCAGACCTCCTGGGGAGGGAAGAGAAACGGAAGGGGAGGACAGAGATGGAAGATGGATGGTTAGCAGGGAGAAAGAAGAAAGGAGACCCTGACAAGCAAGTAATCAGAAATCAACCAGAGCCTGAGACCAACAAAATTTGAATAATGACCAGACAACAAAAGGTAGAAAAACTAATTTTATTTTCTGTTTTGTGATTACAATTTGTCAGATTTGAAATGTGGATCTTTCCAGAGCTGGTGTTAGACCCCCCAACCTTAAGTCGCACCTGTGTGGGCTCTCTGTCTGATGTCACTTCCTGGGCATGGGTCCAGGAAGTGACATCACAGGAAAAACTGACGCAGGGCAACAGCAGGTTGGGGGTTACTGCTCGCGCCAGGAACGTTACAGAGGTACGGAAGAAGGGAAGCGGCGCACGCAGGCGGCATTGGGGGTGGGGAAGGAGCAGGGGCGGAAAGGACGACTGCTGCTGCACTCCTATGAAGACGATGCCCGGAACAGACCACCACCCCCTTTCCCCTAACTTTGCCACTGTTCCTATGGACACCTTTAGAGTTTAGCATGCACTTACATGTCGTTAGCGTGTGCTGATGCAGTAACACCCTTTACTACTACTATTTATTATTTCTATAGCGCTGAAAGGCGTTCACAGCGTTGTACATTTTAACATACAATAGACAGTCCCTGCTCAGAAGAGCTTACAATCTAATTTAGACAGGACATTTCAGGGTTGGGGAGGTTATAGCGGGTCTAAGTACCTGACGGCAGTGAGGGGAGTTGAAGAGCTGAAAGCAGTTTCAAAAAAGTGGGACTTTAGCTGGGATTTGAACATCGCCAGGGACGGAGCACAACGTAATGATGAATTCCCTCCTTAGTGTTACTAACAGAAAGCATGAACAGACAAACCACGGGGAAATATGAAGAAATGTTGGGGTGCCTTTTATTCAGCAATCATAAAAGTCTGTAATATGTGAACAGAAGCCTAGAAAAGACAGTCACGACGAAAAACCAGCACATTCTACCCCTAAATCTGTTTTGTACACTTGATTTGTATTATGTTTTGAGTTGCTTTAAATAAAGTTAAAAAAAAAAAAAAAAAAAGTCTGTGCAATGGCTCGACATGCACATGTTTCGGCCAATATGGCTGCCTCAGGAGCTATTTCCAAGGAGCTGTTTGTGTGTGTAGTGACCTGTATGGTATTGTCATTAAAATTCATACTTGAATGAAGGGTTTCATTTATGGTAGGCTACACCAGTGATTCCCAACCCTGTCCTGGAGGAACACCAGGCCAATCGGGTTTTCAGGCTAGCCCTAATGAATATGCATGAGAGAGATTTGCATATGATGGAAGTGATAGGCATGCAAATTTGCTTCATGCATATTCATTAGGGCTAGCCTGAAAACCCAATTGGCCTGGTGTTCCTCCAGGACAGGGTTGGGAACCACTGGGCTACACCACTCAAGTAACTGAATATTCTGATTACAGCTCCTGAGGCAGGCCATATTGGCCAAAACACACATGTGTCGAGCCATCGCACGGACTTTTATGATTATTGAATAACCCGCACACCGACATTTCTTCATATCTCCACTGTGGTTTGTCTGTTTCCACTTGGGTTGTGGAGAACTCTCTAACAGATAGCATACCACATAAGATAAACTGTTTAGTGGTTCCCCCTCCCCCGACGTTCATGTCACAGTGAGTGTGAAGAATAACTGATCTGAAAGATTGGCTTGAACCTCGATAGAATACCTGGCATCTGCTGCGAACAGATCCCAGGAGCGCTCCTGACAGCTCTTGTCCATGTTCTTCCGTATAAAGGGTATTAACGCAGAACAAAATGTATGAGGAGAGACTGGAAGCCCTGAATATGTATACCCTAGACTTGCAGGGATCTCAAAGTCCCTCCTTGAGGGCCGCAATCCAGTCGGGTTTTCAGGATTTCCCCAATGAATATGCATTGAAAGCAGTGCATGCACATAGATCTCATGCATATTCATTGGGGAAATCCTGAAAACCCGACTGGATTGCGGCCCTCAAGGAGGGACTTTGAGATCCCTGCAAGTTAGAGGAAAGGAGGGGCAGAGGAGATATAATTCAGACGCTCAAATACTTGAAGGGTATTAATGTAAAACAAAATCTTTTCTAGAGAAAGAAAAATGATAAAACCAAAGGACATAATTTGAGGTTGAGGGGTGGCAGATTCAAGAGCAATGTTAGGAAATTCTACTTTACGGAGAGGGTGGTGGATGCCTGGAATGCGCTCCCGAGAGAGGTGGTGGAAAGGAAAACGGTGACGGAGTTCAAAGAAGCGTGGGATGAACACAGAGGATCTAGAATCAGAAAATAATAGTAAATATTGAACTAAGGCCAGTACTGGGCAGACTTGCATGGTCTGTGTCTGTATATGGCCATTTGGGGGAGGATGGGCTGGAGAGGGCTTCAATGGCTGGGAGGGTGTAGATGGGCTGGAGTAAGTCTTAACAGAGATTTCGGCAGTTGGAACCCAAGCACAGAACCGGGTAGAGCTTTGGATTCTTGCCCAGAAATAGCTAAGAAGGAAAAATTTAAAAAATTTAAATTGAATCAAGTTGGGCAGACTGAACCATTTGGGTCTTTATCTGCCGTCATCTACTATGTTACTATGTCTATTAAGGCAGAAGAGGAATTTTGGAAAACACTTCTGCAATCCAAGGTGGCCAGCGAGAAAGCTTTCGCTCCAGCTTCTCTGCCGTCATTTAGTTTTGCCAAGCCAGGCCCACGGAGCACAGAATTTGCTCATTTTCTCTGTTTGTGTCCGTGAATTCTAGTGGCACGGCATGGCAGTATATAAATCTTCGAGTCAGGTGCCAGCGCTGACGTTCTCTGCTGAAATTACAGACATCAACAGGCATGCAAATCACACAATAGACCCCGTCCTCAGGATCAGCTTAACAGTCCTTTGCAGGAAACCAGCCCCATTGTGCAAATCATTTTCCCTTCCAAGGTCAAAAGCTTAGAATTTATGTACTTCCAGCTCTCTAAGCAATGCAATACATTATACCGTGTTAAGAGAGCAAGTAAGCAAACAAGCCAGGGAGGAAAAGGATGCAAAGGACAAGGCTGTGGTCCTCAAACTGCTTTCTGGTGGCTTTTCAGGTTGAAGTGCCCCTGAACAAGCATCTATCACATTCCAGCTCTGCTTAGATCATACAGAAATTTGAAGATTATATTTCACTTTATGGGGACAAAAGCCTTCTGTAATTCTGGCAGATGCATTTCAGAGGCTCTGGCTGACACAATGAGCAATTTGAGGTTGTTTCTTGCTAATATATACATTTGTGAAACGCTATCTCAGTTGGAATTGATTTCAGCTGGACTATAAGCCTTTCCCTGCAATTAACCAGGACTTTTCTGCCTTATATCTATGTGATTTTACTTATTTGTTGGTGCTTCTCTACTTGGTTGAGGTCAGTCCTGAGGGGGGAGGGGGTACATGATCAATTTATAAGAGTACATATTCTCTGGTGACGGTCAATGTTTTTTGGATGCCATAGAAACATAGAAGATGACGGCAGAAAAGGGCCACAGCCCATCAAGTCTGCCCACTCCAACAACCCTACCCCCTTGAATTTACCCCCCTAGAGATCCCACATGTGTATCCCATTTCCTTTTAAAATCCTTCACGCTGCTGGCCTGAATCACCTGAGGTGGAAGTTCATTCCAACGATCGACCACTCTTTCGGTGAAGAAGAACTTCCTGGTGTCGCCATGAAATTTCCCACTCCTGATTTTCAGCGGATGGCCTCTTGTGGCAGAGGGACCTTTAAAAAAGAAGATATCATCCTCCACCTCAATACGGCCGGTGATATATTTAAACGTCTCTATCATGTCTCCTCTCTCTCTACATAATGCCAGTGGCATTATGTGCCAGTATTCAATGCCAGGTCATGCCTTTATGTGGTTAAGTGCTAAGACTCTGGTGAGACCTCATTTAGAATATTGTGTACAATTCTAGAGGCCGCACCTTCAAAAAGAAATAAACCAGATGGAGTCGGTCCAGAGGAAATCTACTAAAACGGTGCGTGGTCTTCGTCATAAGGCGTTTGGGGGACAGACTTAAAGATGTCAATATCTTAAAGGAAAGGCGGGAGAGGGGAGATCTGATAGAGATGTTTAAATACCTACGTAATGTAAATGCGCATGAGTCGAGCCTCTTTCATTTGAAAGGAAGCTCTGCAATGAGAGGGCATAGGATGAAGTTAAGAGGTGATAGGCTCCGAAGTAATCTGCGGAAATACCTTTTTTACAGAAAGGGTGGTAGATGCATGTAATAGTGTCCCGGAAGAGGTGGTGGAGACAGAGGCTGTGTCTGAATTCAAGAGGGCCTGGGACAGGCACGTGGGATCTCTTAGAGAGAGGAAGAGATAATGGTTACTGCGGATGGGCAGCTCTATGACCTCACAATGCAGGTGCACAGAGCCTTAGCCTATAGGAAGAGGAGATGCAAATGTTAAGAGCCTTAGCCAATAGGGAGAGGGGAGATATGATAAGAGACGTTTAAAGCCTACAAGGCATAAATGTGCATGAGTCGAGTCTCTGCAATGAGAGGGCATAGGATGAAGTTAAGAGGGGATAGGCTCTGGAGTAATCGGAGGAAATACTTTTTTTACAGAAAGGGTGGTAGATGGCGTGGAACAGTCTCCCAGAAGAGGTGGTGGAGACAGAGACTGTGTCTGAATTCAAAAGGGCCTGGGACAGGCACGTGGGATCTCTTAGAGAGGGGAGGAGATAGTGGATGCTGCGAATGGGCAGACTGGATGGGCCATTCGGTCGTTATCTGCCACCATATTTCTATGTTTCTATTCAAACACCACTGAAGATATTAAGACAAATCAGATGATATATCAAAACTCCTCTTTATTAGTGAAGCCCTAAATATTTTCTTGTACAGTTTTTCATCAGGATCTCCAGAAGGCTGTTTGAGTATATAACTCAACACACAACTACATGCGTCATTGATCCAGCTATTTTTAATCGTTTCTGATCGTTTTTCTTCCTCTTGCAGCGACACCTCTCCTGACGTGAAATCACGTTTCAGCCGCTTCATCAGGGTCGAGGTGCTGCATATCTAGAACTGTTTTAAGGACAAAAGGTGAAGAGAGAATATTCACATATTCCTACATGGAAGAGTAAAGGATAGACAAGAGTTAAAGAGACTTTAGTAAATACTGTTTTCACACTGCCTCTGCTATCATTATTATCCCTTCCATTTGCCAAATAAGATGTTTCAGTAAACAAGTTGGTTCAGAAGGCCTAGTGGCATAGTGGGCCGACTCATTGCCTGTGCGGAGAGTCAGTGTGTATGGAATATTTGCCGACTGGTCTTTCTTGGTCCTGATCAAATAAATATTGTTATATTTGGTTGCGGTCCCCCATATAATAGTCTCTGGGTATAGCAAGGGGTCCCACCGTACTCGCAGATTGCTTACAATGTAGCAAAGATCAGAGTGTGGCAAAAAAACCCAAACCAACAGTGTCTGTTTAGGTTTCATTCCTCTACACCTCGTTTGAAGGTCATTAAAGTTTTGCTTGGGATGCATTTCTTGCTATTTTGAGACCTGGTTCCAGCTCTCGAGGACCGGAATTGCCTACCCCTGCTCTAGGCCAGTGTTTCTCAACTTGGTTCTGAAGTACAAGGGTACTCCAGAACCGAGTTGAGAAACAGTGGCCTAAAATATGCATAAACTTGATTTACACACATTGCCTCCATTATATGCAAATTTATTTCATGCATATTCATTGTGGATATCCTGAAAACCTGACTGGCAAAGGGGGTAACTCCAGGACCGAGTTGAGAAACACTGCTCTAGGCTATACACATTAAAGATCTCTTCTCTTGCATCCTCTGGCACAATCCCTTTTCCCTTCCTCTGAACAGCTTCAAGTCTTTTTATAAAGCTTAGCGACATACAGCCTCCAAAGCTGAACATATAACTCCAAACGGGGCTTCGCCAATGACTTGTGCAGTGCATTAATGTCTTCTTTCTTCTGCTCTACCAGATGACTGGAAGTTGACCATCTAGGGAGCGAGTTAACAAGGGAATTTATCCCCCCCTTTTTTTTTTTTTTACTAAGCCATGGTAGAAGTTTCTACCATGGCCCGGAGCGCTAAATCCTCCAACGCTCATAGAATTCCTATGAGCGTCGGAGCAGCGTTGGAGCATTTAGCGCTTCAGCCCGCGGTACAATTCTGGAGACCGCACCTTCAAAAAGAAATAAAAAGGATGGAGTCATCCAACAGGAAGGCTACTAAAATGGTTGGTGATCTTCATCAGAAGACGTATGGAGAGAAACTTCAAGATCCCAATATGTATATTTTGGAGGAAAGGCAGGAGAGGGGAGATATGGCAGAGATGTTTAAATACCTATGTGGCATAAATGCGCAAGAGGCAAGTCGCATTTGAAAGGAAGATGAAACATGGCGGCAGATAAAGTCCAAATGGCCAATCCAGTCTTCCCATCCACAGCATCCACCACCTACTCTTCTCGCTGAGAACTCCCACATGCCTGTTCCATGTTTTCTTGAATCTAGATATAGCCTTTGTCTCCACTTCCTGCACCGGGAGACTATTCTACGCGTCTGCTACCCTTTTTGTAAAAAAAAAACCACATTTTCGTAGACTGTTCTTGAGTCCATAACCTAGTAAATACTTCTTACTTTGCTCTCTCGTTCCCTGAGTTTTCCTTAATTTGAAAAAGGCTACCGTGCCTTAGTAAAAGATGGCCTACAGTAGGACCTTAGTCAAATGTGATGACAGTTTCAAGGTCTTATGGGTGGAAAGAAATGACAGGATAGTCATTAATCAGGTGTACTGATATGCTGAGAAATTTTCAAAATCAGGACCCAAGGATCGTTCAGAAGTTGAACGATCATCAACGGCGATACAGTTTGAAGTGGAAGCAGAAACCAAACACTGCCAAAGAGGTATTACTAGCATTAAAAAGACAACCGTGAGATCACATTTCTATAGAAGCTAAGACAATAAAAAGCTCAAACTGACAAATCCTTGGCGAATGAGAATATCACTATTGCCGGAGAGGAAACGATGGGTTCTATACCAATATGCAGCTGAAAAGAAAGGCATATTGTTTTCTGAGACTTCCAGTTCAAAAGAGAGGAAAATCCCCCCTCCCTTCCTCTTGATAACAGTGTCTCTTTGTCTGTTCATACATTTTAAGGTTTTTTTTTTTAAGGTCTTGGCGTTGAATGCTTTGCAGAAGTGACTGATTGGTTGAAACAATGGTATCCTAGGTGAACATTCTATCGTTAAAAACTTAGGGCCTCTTTTACAAAGCCGCACGGCAACAGCCCCAAAGCCCTTTAAATCTCTATGGGCTTCGGGGCTGTTACGGCAGCGGCCCGCGCTAAACGGCTTCGTAAAAGAGGCCCTTAGAGTGGTAAAAAGTGAACTTAGTGTGACCTTACATGGGTCAATCCCACGCACTATGGTCAATTTTATCACTGGGGGTAAAATGGCCAATTTTTCCATTTTCAGTCTTAATGGCCATGTTCTATTTCTCCCATTAGAGCATGAGCCATCATTGACACTCATAAGCAGTAAGGTCTGGGTTCTATAAATGTCGCCTAGTGGCACCTACGTTATATATTTTTCTGCAAAACTTTATTACTACTTTGTCCTACAACTATAGTAGTCACCAATTGAAAGTGTTGGTTTACCTACGTTATATAAGCCACTGAGTGTGATTGTCAATCAACTGCTAGGTGCTGTTTATAGACTTATGCCTAGGGGAGGGTGTGGTGCAGTGGTTAAAGCTACAACCTCAGCATCCTTAGGCTGTGGGTTCAAACCCATGCTGCTCCTTGTGACCCCGGGCAAGTCACTTAATCCCCCTTTGTCCTGGGTACATTAGATAGATTGTGAGCTTGGGAGAACAAGATAGAAAAGTAAATAGATAAAGAAATTCTGTGGAGCCATGTAACTAACAAGTTAATCCACACTTTTAACCCCAAGGAGGCAAATGAATCTAGTACAGGTACACTTCTCCCTCGTCATTCGCGGGGGATATGGGCAGAGCTGGACCGCGAATGCCGAAAAACCGTGATTATCCGGCTCTGACCCACCCCCACCTCCCTGCCGCCTTCCCGGCCTTACCTTGTGGTCTAGAGGGCTTTCGGCTACGCTCCTGCCCCGTGCAGATCGCCACTACGGGAACTCGCAGCAGCCATTTCCTCATGGTGATCTGCACGGGGCAGGAGCGTAGGAGGATCGCTCCTGCCCCGAAAGCCCTCTAGACCACCAGGTAAGGCCGGGAAGGCGGCAGGGAGGAAAAAAAGATGACCTTTTTTTTACATGAAGACTGTTTTTTTTATTTTTCCCCTCCCTAGAAAAAAAATCGCGATTATATGAAACCGCGAGTGCAGGAACCGCAAATGGGGAGGGGGAAGTGTACTCGTCGACTTACGACCTATTCAAATTACGACTTTACGACGCGCTTACAACAGATGTTAGCAGCCCCAGTCTCCCGCACTCCCAAGTCTCGCTACGCAACAGTAATAATATAAAGAGGAGGAGGCGCCACAACGAATGTTCACCGCAAAGGGATTGTGCTGTGCTTGACTTAGAAAGAAAGAAAATGTTGATAAAATATGACTTTAAGATGATTACAATATCATTACCCATTCTAATACTGTATTCTTACCTTACCTGGTTGGCGGGTAGGAAACAGAGGGTAGGGGTGAAGGGCCACTACTCGGACTGGAGGAGGGTCACGAGTGGTGTCCCGCAGGGCTCGGTGCTTGGGCCGCTGCTATTTAATATATTTATAAATGAACTAGAAACAGGGACGAAGTGTGAGATAATAAAATTTGCCGACGACACCAAACTATTCAGTGGAGCTCGGACTAAGGAGGACTGCGAAGAATTGCAAAGGGACTTGAACAAACTAGGGGGATGGGCGATGAGATGGCAGATGAAGTTCAACGTTGAGAAATGTAAAGTATTGCATCTGGGAAGCAGAAACCTGAGGTACAACTATACGATGGGAGGGATGTTATTAAATAAGAGTACCCAAGAAAGGGACTTGGGGGTAATGGTGGACATGACAATGAAGCAGACAGCACAGTGCACAGCGGCCGCTAAGAAGGCAAATAGAATGCTAGGCATAATCAAGAAGGGTATTACAACCAGAACGAAAGAAATTATCCTGCCATTGTATCGGGCGATGGTGCGTCCGCATCTGAAGTACTGCATCCATTATTGGTCACCGTACCTTAAGAAGGATATGGCGATACTCGAAAGGGTTCAGAGGAGAGCGACACGTCTGATAAAAGGGATGGAAAACCTTTCATACACTGAGAGATTGGAGAAACTGGGTCTCTTTTCCCTGGAGAAGAGGAGACTTAGAGGGGATATGATAGAGACTTACAAGATCATGAAGGGCATAGAGAGAGTAGAGAGGGACAGAAAGAGAGAGAGAAAGGGAGATAGAGAGAAATAGAGAGAGAGAGAGAGAGATAGAAAGAAAGAGAGAGAGAGAGACAGAAATAGCGAGAGAGAGAGAAAGAGAAAGATTGGAGGAACTGGGACTCTTACCTGGAGAAGAGGAGACTTAGAGGGGATATGATAGAGACTTACAAGATCATGAAGGGCATAGAGAGAGTAGAGAGGGACAGAAAGAGAGAGAGAAAGGGAGACAGAGAGAAATAGAGAGAGAGAGAGAGAAAGATTGAAGAAACTGGGTCTCTTTTCCCTGGAGAAGAGGAGACTTAGAGGGGATATGATAGAGACTTACAAGATCATGAAGGGCATAGAGAGAGTAGAGAGGGACAGATTCTTCAAACTTTCGAAAAATAAGAGAACAAGAGGGCATTCGGAAAAGTTGAAAGGGGACAGATTCAAAACGAATGCTAGGAAGTTCTTCTTTACCCAGCGTGTGGTGGACACCTGGAATGCGCTTCCAGAGGACGTAATAAGGCAGAGTACGGTACTGGGGTTTAAGAAAGGATTGGACAATTTCCTGCTGGAAAAGGGGATAGAAGGGATAGAGAGCAGCCGGAGCACCGGCGAGTGGAGGAAATCACTCACTGTATGTTCTAACCGCCTCTTCCTGTACTAAAGTCGGGCCTCACCAATCAGGAGCTGCGTGTCAAAGCAGCTCCTGATTGGTGAGGCCCGACTTTAGTACAGGAAGAGGTGGTCGGAGCATACAGCGAGTGATTTCCTTCACCCGCCGGTGCTCCGGCTGCCCTCTCCTGCCTCTCCAGCTGTCCTCTCCTGCCTCTCCAGCTGTCCTCTCCTGGTTGGCGGTTCGCGGTCGGAAAATACTGCGAATGACCGGGACTGCGAACCGCCGACCGTGAATTTGCGGGGGAGTACTGTATACCTCCGCACCATTTTCAAACAAATTGTACAAGATCATTGGTTCCACGTTGTTTTTCTTTGTCTTCTGCCATGGTTAAAGCTACAGCCTCGGCACCCTGAGGTTGTGAGTTCAAATCCACACTGCTCCTTATAACCCTGGGCAAGTCACTCAGTTACCCCAGGTACATTAGATAGACTGTGAGGCCACCTGGACAAACAGGGAAAGGCTTGAGTACTTGAATGTAAACTGCTTAGGCCAGGGGTGTCCAACGTTTTGGCTTCCCTGGGCCGCATTGGCTGAAAAAAATGTTTCTGGGGCCGCACAAATGCTGCAGCAAGACAGAGGAGGGAGCCGGCAAGACGGTAAACAACCAGGGGCAGCAGAGGAAAGCACTGCATTGTCCTCGACTGGGGCCACACAAAATACTTCACAGGGCCGCATGTGGCCCTTGGGCCGCAGGTTGGACACCCTGCTTAGGCTATAAATGTTATATGAACAAATATCTATGTAGATAAAGATGCAAATAATAAAGAAAAGTATTCACTACAATAGCTTTAGTTTGCTTCGTATACATTTTTAGGCTTTAATGAAATTTTTTTCTACCTCGCCTTGAGCACCACCACGAAACAGCAAGTCATAAATCAAAAAATTATAAATGAACTTTTTAGAGCCACCGGCTCACATAAATATTTTCAGTGCGATGCCGTGACCTGGAGTGCAGTCTCTGAGTGAAATGTGGCGTCTGCTTTTTGCATGACTCCAATTGCAAAATAGCTGAAATACAAATAATGTGTGTGGAGAATCATGCCCTAATTAGCGATATAATAATTACAAAAGCAAGCCCCGGACTAGTCCCAGATGCCTGCAAACTCCTTGTTTTCTGAAGAGCTTTAGCTCTGTCTTGTGGGCATTCAGCGGGCACTTTTTGCCATGTTTATATTGACTGACAGCTAGGTTCTTTTATCCTCAGAATTTGTGATTTATCTTTGCACGTTGAGTACTTGTTAGCGTGCCAAAGTCAGCCTCTCTCTTCTGGATAGATTTATCATTGTTCAGGGAACCAGGAATTTAAAGGCCATAACATAACTAGTGTCACTTCCAGGTCTTCAGGGGCTACTCTTTGCTACTGTCTTGATACATCATATGCGGTGACCTGGCAAGATGGCTCAGTGGGCAACCTGTGTACTAGTGTGCAGGAGGCCATGATCCAATTACTGGTTCCTGGTAGGCAGGGGGTGGGGAAGAAGCTGTTCAAGCCTTTACATAGAAATATGATGGCAGATAAAGGCCAAATGGCCCATCCACTGCATCCACTCTCCCTATTGGCTAAGGCTCTTAACATTTGCATCTCCTCTTCCTATTGGCTAAGGCTCTTTACACCTGCATTGTGATGTCATAGAGCTTTATAGTTAAAGAAACATAGAAACGTGATGGCAGATAAAGGCCAAATGGCCTATCAGCAGTAACCATTATCTCTTCCTCTTTCTAAGAGATCCCATGTGCCTATCCCAGGCTTTCTTGAATTCAGACACAGTTTCTGTCTCCACCACCTCTTCTGGGAGACTATTTCACGCATCTACCACCCTTTCTTGTGGCTTTAATTTTTACCAGATGGTGATCTGTAGGCTCAACCGCAGTGGATTGTGACCCAGACACTGGCATGGAGGCTCATGCCAGATGTGCAAAGCTCCAGCTGGCATAGCAGGGCACTATAGGTCACATTAAAGGCTATCCAGCAGGCTATGGTAGAAAACTTATATGGGATGGAGTTTATTATTGTTTACAGGGTTAACCACTCAGGCACTCTCTATTATGGTCTTTTTTTATATGCTTTGCATAATACATGAACTGTGGCCTGTTCAATACCACTAACTGTCTAGTGTTTTTCATATTAAGTAATAGTAATTGTGTATCGGAGTAGTTTATGTTTAAACAATTTTATTAATGACAACAGCAAAATAAAGAGTAAACAGAAATAAAAATGAGGTACCAGAAAGCCCAAACTGTTTTCAATAGCAAAACATTAGCTACAGAAGTTCCAGTCATCAATCATTTTTAACAGTAATGTACCTCAATTTCCCTCTCCTTCCACCCATCCACCACCAGCTATAAGAATCCCTCTCGTCTCCCCCCTCCCAACCCAAAGCTAAAGCTCTATCCAAGGATATGGGGACTAAAATTATAATCTTCCCTCCCCTCCACCCTTCCCCAATCTTTGTGTATCGGGGTAGTTTAAAATTCAAGTGTTGCTCGTATGAGTGTAGGTATGTTTATTACCAACGAGTTTGATGCAGTTAATGTTTGGTTTCTTACGGTTCCCAATAAAATGTCCTGGTGGAGAGGGTGGCCACATGAGTGTGTCTACTCAAATGCATGTAAACGTCAGGTTGGCCTTTAGCTGCCTTGAATTCCTTGTGTTTTGTGCCACAGGCCTGATTGAAAGGAATTTCGAAGCACACCTTAATAGAGTTCAGAAGAAAGCCGCCTTAGCATGACACAAGTGCTATGGTAAGCCTTAGCAGTAAATTTGAGAGACTTAGATCATGCAAGGAATTATTAGGAAAGAGATGATAAATAAGACATAGTAACATAGTAGATGACGGCAGATAAAGACCTGAATGGTCCATCCAGTCTGCCCAACCTGATTCATTTTAAATTTTTTTTAATTTTTAAATTAAATTTAAATTTTTTCTTCTTAGCTATTTCTGGGCAAGAATCCAAAGCTTTACCCGGTATTGTGCTTGGGTTCCAACTGCCGAAATCTCTGTTAAGACAGAATGTTATAATATCGCTCCACCCGCCTCCCCATACGGCCGACCCGGCCACAGCTAGGAACATCCTAGGGATTAGGGGGAAGCAGGGGGAAATGGGTAGGGCTCGGGCATGCCCAGTGGGGCCCGGGCACTCACATGCTCAGAGAAAAAAAAAAAAAAAAAAATCTCTCTGAGCTATTGGAGAGCTTATCCGCAAATTGGGAGGTGTTGGGACAACACCCCATATGTGGCTGACTATCCTGCTGTCCACGGAGAACCTATGTTACAGGTAAGTAACTACACTTTGTCTCAGCAAAGATTTATTAAGGCCCTCATGGTAGTGAAATAGCACATCAGCTCTACTGCTCTGGTTAGTTTTGCAGTCATTGATCTCCATAAATTGAAATGCAAGACACAACATTAAATTTGATTTTGCTTTCTTGTGGCGTAGTATCTGGTCACAGGGAAGACTCGTCATAAGCTTTTCTCTGGGAAACAATTGCTTTCCACAGTCACCCCGACGGTGGCCTTTCTCGGTAAGCTCCAAGAGACAGTCCACAAGAGAACAAAGCCACAACAACAGCACAGCAAAAAGAAACAGTGAGAATGGGACAACGGACTCGCCAAACAAAAGGCTGAAGAAGGAGATACGTAAAATATGTTTGTCATGTCCATTCACGATGAGTAAGACCCGACACAGTACTGTGTTTCAGCATAAAGTACGCCTACATCAGAGGTCTTATGCACTGAAATGAGGTGTGCAGAATGGAACAAAACACGGTGTATTCTGGAGTAAAGACCAGTACACAGTCAAATCTTGGTTTGCGAGCATAATTCGTTACAGAAGCATTCTTGTAATCCAAAGCATTTGTATATCGAAGCGAATTTCCCCCATAGGAAATAATGGAAACTCAGACGATTCGTTCCACAACCCCAAAACTTTAATACAAAATACTATACGTGCTCGTATTGCAAGACCTCGCTTGTTTAGAACAGTCACTACACTCCCGCAGCGTCAGAGAGAGAAGAACCATCGGCTCAGCTGTGATGACGTGACGCGTGTATACCGTATGTACTCGTATTGCAAGACCTCGCTCGTTTAGAACAGTCACTACACTCCCGCAGCGTCAGAGAGAGAAAAACCAACGGCTCAGTTGTGATGATGTGACACGTGTATACCGTATGTACTCGTATTGCAAGACATTTCTTGTATATCAAGATAAAATATAATAAAATATTTTGCTTGTCTTGCAAAACACTTGCAAACCAAGTTACTTGCAATCCAAGGTTTTACTGTATATCACAAAAGTACCGCACAAAGGAAATGCAACATCACAGATTGCTGTAAAGCAGTTCTTGCTATGTCGGGTCGTACTCATTATGAATAGACATATTTTACGTATATCTTTCTTCGGCCTTTTGTTTGGAGATTCCATTGTCCCATTCCCACTGGTTCTTTTTGCTTTCTTGGTAAGCTGCCACATTGCAAGCCGTATTGTCCAAAGTTGCTTCTGTCTATTCAATAACAACCAGCCTGATGGTGCAGCTTAGAGATGGCGCTAACTAACGTCCAAGAAGGCCCTTGTGCTGCAGCAAAACCAGGAAACAGTAGTGCTGAGGCCAGAGTACTGCAGGCCATCCTGGGAAATCACCTCATAAAGAGCATCGCTGTTGTCTTGAAAAATTCCTGAAAGGAAACTCGACTCACAGGACCTGCAACAGTGCGGGTGCCATGGTAACAGGATATGGGAGAGAGGCTGGAGCCAAGATGGAGCCTGTAGGCCCCACACTCAGTTTTCAGGAAGCAGTTCTACACTGAAAGAGCATCTTTGATTTAGTGAGAAGGACAGGTAGAGGGGAGGATCTGGGAAACAGCACATTCCAAAGATTTGGGGGATTTCCTTTTCCCTCTAGGTGCCCACACTTTAAATGTGGCCTCAAATGCAAGTATATTTAAAATATGAGTCCATTTCAGGATTTAATTAAGCTCTAGGTCTAGAACTAGTTTAGCCCCTGATCTTGGATCTACTACTTTTCTGAGAGCAAACTTCAAGTGAAGTCCGTTTGCACTGAGTACATGCAGTGTCTCTTGGTATGGCTGAGTCTTGTAATTGTACCTCCACATCAGTGGCATAGCTAGGACTGAAAAATTGAGATGGGACCCCTAACACTATCATTCCCACAGTAGTGGGGTCGGGGGATGCACATTTCTCATAGCTGGCATATTACAATTAATAAATTCAGAAAAAATACTTTTTTGTATGAACATTGGCTGGTCCCAGTGTCTCTCTTCTGCTTTTTCTAATTCTTTAATGTCTCCTGTCCTTTTGACATTTCTTCTCTTTCCATGTCCAGCATTCATCTTTTCTTTGTGTCCCTATCCATCCTGTCTACATGCTCCTCCCAAGTTCAGTATCTGTTCTCTGTGTCCTTGTCTTACTTTGTCCAGCATCCCCTTCTTTGTCCATATCCCTCCCCATGTGTCCATTATTGCCCCCTCTGTGTCCCTGTCGCTTTGTTCCCTCCAAAACCAGCATCTCTTCTGTATCCCTGTCCCTCTCCATGTCCAATTTCTCTTTCCTTCCTCTTGTACTCCTCCACCCTTGACCTGACCCCCCTCGGTGGTCGGCATCTCTCTTTCTACCTCCGCTGGTTCAGCATCTCTTCCCCTCTCTCTTCTGGCCTACTCTCCCTTCTCTTCCCCTCCAGTCCAGCATCTGCCTCATTCCCCAGCCCAGTGTGTCTCTCCCTCTCTTCTTGATGCAGGTCATTCTCTGTTTCCCCCTAAGTCCAGCATCTTTCCCACTTTGCCTCGCTATTGGCCAGTTCTGCAGTTCTCTGACCCCCCTCCCCCCTCCCCCCGCCACACCCAGGCCCAGAGCTCTCCTTTGATGTCCTGTAGTGTTGCAGCTTCCCCTCCTCCTGCCAATCTTCTACATGCTGCAGCAGATCATGGCAGAGAGAGCACTGAAAGCTGCCTCTCTGCTCAGTGGAGCCTTTCCTGTGCCACGTCCCACTAACAGAAAGTTACATCTGTATTCTCTCTGCCATGATCCACTGGAGTATGTGGAAGATTGGTGGTAGTGGTGGTGGTGGTGTATGAAACTGGAGCAATGGCATGCTTGAAGGGGGAGGGAAGGAAGATGCAACTTCAACCAGCCTCTGGGCATTTTGCCAGGCTTCTTAGACCTTGTACGGGGTCCTTGACAGCAGTGGCGTAGTGAGGATGAGTGGCACCCGGGGTGAGGCCTCCCTCCCCTGCCCTCTTCTGCCCCCCCCACCGCTCCTTCCCAAACCCCTGCCAGACCTGCATGCCCCTTCCCATCATCTTTAATTTTCCCAGCGAGAGCAGCCTCACGAACCTGCTGCCCGCGTTGGTGTCGGCTCTCCCTCTGACATCACTTCCTAGGAGAGGCACCCGGATGTGACATCAGAGAGAAAGAGCCGACACTGTTGTGGGTAGCAAGTTTCTGATGCCGCTTGTGCTGGGAAAAAGAAAGAGGTTACGGGGGAAGGGCGCACGTACATGGCGGGGGGAGGGGTTAGGAAGCAGCGGGGGCAGAGAAGAGGACGGGTGCGGACTGCCCCCCGTCTCCCTTACTATGCCACCGTCTGGCGGATAGACATTTAATAGGATCTGTTTACTAAAGCGCACTAAGCAGTTAGAACAGGGGGAAATAAACTGGAACGCCTTTTGATCACTCTCAGCGAGACCCACTAGGTCGGCATCTATTTGTCAATCTGCATATTTTACCTTACTTAAGCAAACCGATCGTGTACCAATCGGTTTGCGAGCCCTCCGACCCGATTCACTAACCTCTCCTCCGATCCGATCAGGTACTCAAGCATTTTCCATCAGGAAATACAAAGAAATAATAGCGTTCAGGCAAAATAATATTGCCAGTTATACTGGGACTTTGGCTCCTCTCGATATATTTGAATGTTAATTTCTTTTGACTTCTTTATAAGAACATAAGAATAGCCTTACTGGGTCAGACCAATGGTCCATCAAGCCCAGCAACCCATTCTCACGGTGGCCAATCCAGGTCACTAGTACCTGGCCAAAACCCAAGGTGTAGCAATATTCCATGCTACCAATCCAGGGCAAGCAGTGGCTTCCCCCATGTCTTTCTCAATAACAGACTATGGACTTTTCCTCCAGGAACTTGTCCAAACCCTTCTTAAAACCAGCTACGCTATCCGCTCTTATCACATCCTCTGGCAACACGTTCCAGAGTTTAACTAGTCTCCGAGTGAAAAAAAAAATTTCATCCCATTGGTTTTAAAAATACTTCCGGGGAACTTCATCGAGTGACCCCCTAGTCTTTGTAATTTGTGACGGACTGAAAAATCGATCCACTTGTACCCATTCTACTCCACTCAGGATTTTGTAGACTTCAATCCTATCTCCCCTCAGTTGAAGAACCTTTTCAGTCTTTCCTCATACGAGAGGCGTTGCATCCCCTTTACCATCTTGGTCGCTCTTCTTTGAACCTTTTCTAGCACCACTATATGTTTCTTGAGATAAGGAGATCAGAATTGACCGCTTAATGGTGTATTGTTATATTTGTTGTACATCTTTTGTAAAAATTCTCAATAAAATATTGATACTAAAAAAAAAAGAACAGGTTTTAGCACACACCACCAGGTAGTTGTACCCTGTATTAACAACTAGCCAGTGCACTAAAAATCTGGCTTTGTTTAGTATGTTGCAGGCAGTGCACTGTGGACAGCGTGTTCTAGTTACCAAATGCGCAGTAAACGCGGCTTCACGTAACACCACCTGAAGAGGTACTCTGGGAGTATCAATCTAATGCACCACCGCCCGACCTGTTTCACCTAAATTAAGTAAGCGGATCGGTAACAAAATACACCATCTATGTTTTCCTTCAGATACTCAGAGGCCCGCGTTTACAAGCAATAGTTCCAAATTTAATTGTCTCCTATAATCACTGGCCCATGTTCCCCTCTCCTATCTTTCTCACCCTGACTCCTCACTCTTTTTTTTGTTGTTGTTGTCTCTCCTGATTGAATTATAAACTCCACGGAGCAGGGGCTTTTCACTTTGCATTTCCATACAGCACTGCATGCATCTGGTATGCAAATGATTAATGATGGTAATAATAATCATATCAGCTGGCAGAGAAGCTAGTGCAAACTATTCATTTGAAGCCTTGGTTTAAATATTAAACCACACTATTTATTCCCTTTCCTGGAAACATTTAAATATGCTACACAGGGCTTGCTCTCTTTCAACTGCTGAAGCAGAGGAACAGAATAAGCTACCGGTTTCCCCACGAGTGGTGATGGACATGAAACACTTCATGACCCATATGAAGAGCTTACTGTTGTGTTATATTATTTCTGGGCTTATATCATGCCAATTCCTCCTAAGCTGATGTTACATTGATGAAACAGGCCATATTATATTAAGAATTGCAATAGCAACCAGGATGTCACCTCTGTCGGACAACACTTTGTTTTGAAGGGGAAGTAGAGCGCAAGTCGTCTTCCCCTCCCCCCTTTTTACCAAACCGCAAAAGCAGTTTTTAGCGCAGGGTGGCACACTGAATGCCGACACTCGTAGAGTTCCTATGAACATCGGGAGCAGCGTAGAGCATTCAGCGCACCGGCCTGCGCTATAAATCGCTTCCGTGGTTTTGTAAAAAGGGGGGGGGGAGGGGGCTAGTGTTTTCCATTTGCTATTTCTTCCACATTTCAGAGGTAATTTTTGAAAACAAATCATTTCAATTTTTTGAACGTTAATAAGATATCCAACGACATATGAATGGATACATTTGGATTGCTCAACAAGTGTATGAAGATGAAAGTGAGGTCAATCAACTCTTGACAAATCCAAAACTTCACCTCACTCTACAAGAAGAGGAAATAGGTAATTCTCTTGCTAAATCTCAAATCTGAGATAGCTACCTCTGATATGGTGTAAATTTGACATTAAAAGTGTTCCATCATCTTCTAATCTTTTCAGAAGTAAGACAAACCAATAACATCAGGTAATTAATCCCTTTATTTTTCTTTTTCTTCCTTGTTGCAGAGATACTAGCATGTCCCCAACGGGACCCGTTTTGCCCAAATAGGGCTTTTTCAAGGGTTCACAGTGGGCGCTCTTTCTCCAGCATCCTCACAGTTCAGGTGCTAGATTCCCGACCCTATTTGGGCGAAACGGGTCCCGTTGGGGACATACTAGTATCTCTGCAACAAGGAAGAAAAAGAAAAATAAAGGGATTAATTACCTGATGTTATTGGTTTGTCTTACTTCTGAAAAGATTAGAAGATGATGGAACACTTTTAATGTAAAATTTACAACATATCAGATTTGAGATTTAGCAAGAGAATTACCTATTTCCTCTTCTTGTAGAGTGAGGTGAAATTTTGGATTTGTCAAGAATACATTTGGATTGCCCCTGCAATGTTGAATAATTAGTTTCGTAGCAACAGATATCATAAAATCAAAGAAAGATGCATCGTCCTCTGAAAGACAGGATGTCAGAGATGAAGACTTCCAAATGACATGTGTAAAAAAAAAAAATCTGCCTCTGATGTATTATTGAATCATGCATCCAGGGCTGATTCCAGCTGTTGTTTTCTCCGACTCCTTAGGAGAATTACTGCCATGCAGGTCTCTGTAGGGAAATATACTCGTACACTAGCTGTGATTATCTGAACGGAGCCTGCAACGTGCAGATCATGTTTCATGTTTATTCAAATTTGATGCAAACGCTTATAACATAGGACTCCTTTTTTACTAAGCCCCGTTAGGGTATTAAAGCACGGAATAGCGCGCTCTAGATGCTAACGCCAGCATTGATTCTGGCATTAGTTCTAGCCACGTAGCGCAGGTTTAGCGCGCATTAAAATGCTGCGTGCGCTAAAAACGCTAACGCAGCTTAGTAAAAGAAGCCCATAGTTTCAAAGTGAATTGGAAATCTAAAACGGGGTAACAGGAACATTTTCACACACGTTAACAAAAATAGACAGATTTACAGACAACGGTGGGAGGGGGGGGGGGTGGAACTCCAAAATTTTTAGTAAAAGATAACAATGAAGGGTCACATAATAGGGAGGGGCTAAAAGCAGAAGCGAAAATGTTTAAAAATAAGAAATCTACAAAAAATGAATTCGATTGGTGAATTTTAATTTTCGAAAGCATCTTTAAAAAGAAACGTTTTCAAAAAACTTTAAAACTTATCCAGAGCGGATTCTCCTCTAATATATCCAGGCAAAGAATTCCACAATTGAGGCGCAGCTGCTGACAATATTTCTGCTCGCCTCGTGCCGATAACTTTAAGAGACGGCACTGAGAAAAGGTTTCGGTCCGAGGGCCGCAGAGTTCTGGATCAGTTCTTTAGACTCGGCAAATCCTCCTTTTCCAATGAGATTCTGTTTCATACAGAAATGCCAGGTTACCCAGTTCCAGGCTGGCTATTTAGGAATAGTCCTGGATTTCTGACCACCCATCCTCGTACATTACGGGACCTGCAGCACTGATTTCAATGGGCACGATCGAATACTACAAATCCCACACTGCTTTGGGATGTAAATTCATAACCCGGAACCTCTATTCACTGCTTCCCAGATATCTTCTCTTCTTCCCTATGTGCCAGTTTGGGAAGAGAGAAGTATAGTACTCTCTCCGTATTCGCAGGGGTATAGGGGCGAAGCCGGCCCGCGAATATGAAAAAAAACCAACAAATAACTTTTTTCTATTTTATTTGCAGAATTTTGGTTAGCCTGTTTAGCCTTCAAGATCTTACATGGCATCCTCCCTCCCGTTATCCCACTCTTCTGGAATTCCTCTAACCATAATTCCACTAGATCCTCCCAAAAACTGAAACTATCATTCCCCTCTGCAAAAGGTATATCCCGCGTAGGAAAACTAGGAACATCCCTCCCCTTTAGAACCACAGAACTCTGGAACAACCTCACATCCCCGCTCAGAATTTCAAGCTCCCTCTAATCCTTCCGCAAACACCTGAAAACTTGGCTCTTTTCAAAAATCTAACACTTCCCTCTTTTTGGTTCCCTGACCCTCTTTATCTTCCTAGCTCCTTTCCTATAACCCTTCATTGTAGCTCCTTTTCAACCTAACCCTGTAAACCGTGCCGAGCTCTACGCTTGTGGAGATGGCGCCGTATACAAACCTAAGGTTTAGTTTAGTTTAGTTTAGTTTAAATCCCTAGTGAATACTGTGAAATTGCAAACTTTTCTCTGCACACATGCTGAAGTGCTGAAATTTTCTCTCTGCACCATCCACGCTGGAGAAAAAAAAAAGCGCCAACCTTTTTCACGGCGCTCCAGGATGACGTCACTTGGGGGAGGGGGGGGTGGAGCCAGCAACATAAAAACCGCGAATAATCGAAGTCACGAGTGCTGAACCCGCCAATACGGAAGGGGACCTGTAGAGAGTCCTGGAACCAAGAAGGCACCTGCTTCCCCCAAATTTCTGGAAACTCCAGCACATAAGCAGCTGCAAATCATACAATCTTGAAATCACTGTGGGCGTGAAATTGAGAAGGAAGGCATTCATGGCGCCCTCTTGCAAACCAGCAGTACAATTATTGCAATGCTTATTCTGACAGTGGGGAACGCAGACAGAAAAAAGCATAACAAAATCTGTTAGCTAATGTTCTTCGCTGCCGAACGTTGTATAAAGGGTTAGCACAGGAGTAGCTGCCTTTAAGTTGTGTAAGGTTTAATTAACTTTTTTTTTTCTTTTTTTCTTTTTATCACAAAGCACTTCATGTGTTCTATAAAAAGTGTTCTGGGTTGTTTTTTTTCCCCCAACTGCTCCTGTGCTTTCAGTCCTTCTTATAATCCAACCCTGTAATCAAGTAAAGTTTGGAAGTTGAACTATTTAAAGGACCATTTCAGTAATTCGAGTGTAGAACTAATCTGTATGAAATTCCATCCCTAGCATGTTCTCTGCTACTTAAATGCTGTGTGATCACATACTGGACATGCTTTTAGGGTGGCAGAGATGAAGCGGGAAACTACAGGCCGGTAAGCCTCACTTCAGTTACTGGAAAATAATATAAGTGTTGAGAACTTCCTAGAATCTAATGGGTTACAATATCTCAGGCAACATGGGTTTACTAAAGGTAAATCATGCTAAATGAATCTGATTGAATTCTCTGACTGGGTGACCAGAGAATTAAGAACAGAAGAATTGCCCTACTGGGACAGAACGAGGGTCCATCAAGCTCGGTATCCTATTTCCAACAGTGGTCAGCCTAGGTCCCAAGTACCTACAAATAGCAAGATCCCAAGAAGTAAAACAGATTTTATGCTGCTTATCCTAGGAATAAGCAGTGGATTTCCCTAAACTATCTCAATAATGGCCTATGGACTTCTCTTTTAGGAAATTATCCACACCTTGTTTAAACCCTGCTAAACTAACTGATTTCACTACATTCTCCAGCAATGAATTCCAGAATTTAATTACACGTGTGAAGAAATATTTTCTCTGGTCTGTTTTAAATCTACAACTTAGTAACTTCATCACATGCCCCCTAGTCTTAGTATTTTTGGAAAGAGTCAACAAGTGATTCACATCTATCCTTTCCACACCACTCACTATTTTATAGACTTCTATCATATCACCCCTGAGCCGTCTCTTCTCCAAGCTGAAGAGCCCTAGTCACGTTAGCCTTTCCTCATAGGGAAGTCGTCCCATCCCTTTTATCATTTTTGTCACCCTTCTCTGTACTTTTCTAATTCCTCTATATCTTTTTTGAGATACAGCAACCAGAACTGCAGCCATTCCATAGAGCGATACAAGGGCATTCTAACATTGTCATCTTTGTTTTCCATTCCTTTCCTGATAATTTCTAATTCTATTTGCTTTCTTAGCTGCTGCCGCACATTGAGCTCAGGGTTTCAACGTATCCTCAACCATGACACCTCGATCCTTTTCCTGGGCAGTGACTCCTAACCAGTGTTCCCTCTAAGCGGGCGGGTGTTGTGAGCAAACTTTTTTCACTGTGAGCTAAAAATATTGGGCGCCAGCAAGTTATGAGCCAAATAAATATGTTGCTTTCTACCACAGAACTTCCTTACGTTTGTATGGAATCTATCCCCTTTCAACTTTAGAGAGTGCCCTCTCGTTCTCCCTGCCTTAGCTACTAAGTCTATTCCCTTCAGTACCTTGAATGTTTCTATCATGTCCCCTCTCAATCTCCTCTGCTCAAGGGAGAAGAGGCCCAGTTTCTCTAATCTTTCGCTGTACGGCAACTCCTCCAGCCCCTTAACCATTTTAGTTGCTCTTCTCTGGATCCTTTCGAGTAGTACCGTGTCCTTCTTAAAGTACCAGTGCTGGACGCAGTACTCCAGGTGAGGGCGTACCATGGCCCGGTACAGCAGCATGATAACCTTCTCTGTCTCTTCAGTCCAGCATCTGCCCCTTCCATTCACTGTCTGTCTTTCCCTGCCATCTCTCCTCCTGCCCCCCCCCCCCTCCCCCCAATTTGGTCTAGCATCCATCATCTTCCTTCTGTTCCCCTCATGGTCTGGCATCTCTATCCTTCCCTCCCCCCTGTGGTTTTTAGCATATCTCTCTTCTCATTTCCTCCACTCAGATCTGATCATTCTCTGCTCTCTCTTCCCTTTTCTTCTCTGGTCTTCCTTCTCTATTTTCTGCCTCCATCTAAATTAAATTCTTTCTTACTATTTAGTCCCGTTTCCCTCTTTTCACTGTGTCTACACACAGCTTGTCACCCCTTTCCCTCACCCCTCCATTATCTTACTATTTTCTTCCCCCTTTATTTATCTCCTCCTTCCATCCAGTATGTGTTCTTTCCCCACTTCCATTCAGCATCTGCTCTCCCTTCTCAACTGACATCCATCTGCCTTCTGCTCTCTCTCCCTTCTTCTCACTTCCATCATCTGTCCCCTTCTCTCTCTCTCTCATCTCCTCCATTCCATCATCTGCCCCTTCTCTCTCTCTCTCTCTCTCTCCCCCCCCCAACTTCCATCATCTGCCCCCCTTCCCCTCACCTTTGTGGGTCACTTTCTTTCCCCTGAGGGTGGCTCATGTCACAGGGGAAGCTTTGGCCGAGCAGAACCGCTTGATTGACAGTGGAACTTACTTGATTGATGTCGATGCTGGGGCCCGTTGCCGGTTGAAGGAAAAAAAAAAAGGTGGAAAAAAGGAACCTGTAAAGGCGAGAGGAAGGGAAACCTCCAGGACAGCTGCTTTTTGCCCTCCTTCAGCGGCCCAAGAGTTCAGACCAGCAGCGGCAGCTCTGTATGCTTTTAACTTCGGCACAGAGCTGCCCCTAATCAATAGTTTAGCGCGGTTTCATGAGGCAGCCTCGGGGCCTTTGATAGCCGGCCCGCTTCGATGATGCGATGTGGGCCGGCCTAGCAAAGGCCCCGAGGCTGCCTTATGAAACCGCGCTAAACTATTGATTAGGGGCAGCTCTGTGCCGAAGTTAAAAGCATACACAGCTGCCGCTGCTGGTCTGGAGGTGCGGAGACAAGGCAGGAGGCAAACGCGGTGGAAGGCAGGAGTCCCGGCGAAGGCAGGAGTCCCGGCACAGCGACTGCAACAGGAAGTTGCAAGTCAGCTGACGCCGGCCTTTCGTTGCGGCGGGGACCGAATCCTTCGCGGACCGGCAAGATTTTGTTTGCGGACCGGCGGTTGAAGAACTGTGCTCTACACTGTGTGCGCTGTGACGAGAAACTTGTGCGCTGCGAGGTAATATTTTGTGCGTGAGCGCACCCCAGCGCAGCTTAGCGGGAACACTGCCTAACACAGTATCACATAGCGATAGTTTGGGTTCCTCTTTCCCATATGCCTCACTTCGCAGTTGCTCCCATTAAACGTCATCTACCATTTGGACACCCAGTCTCCCAAGGTCCTTTTGCAATTTTTCACAATCTTCTTGTGATTTAGCAACTTTGAACAACAACTTTGTGTCATCAGCAAATTTAGGGCTCCTTTTACGAAGCCGCGGTAGTGGTTTAGCGCATGTAATAACGCAAGCTAAACCGCCGGACAAGCTAGCCACCACTGCCTCCTCTTGAGCAGGTGGTAGTTTTTAGTCTAGCGCGTGATTAAAAGTCACGCACGCTAAAGCCGCTAACGCGTAAAAGGAGCCCTTAATTATCTCACAGTACTTCCATGTCTAGATCATTGATAAATATGTAAAAAAAATAAATGGTCCCAGCACAGACCCCCTGGGAAACCCCACTATTTACCCTTTTCTATTGAGAATTTTGACCATTTAAACCCACTTTCATGTTTTCAGTCTATAAACCAGTTCTTAATCCATAAAAGGACACTACCTCCTATCCCATGACTTTCTAATTTCCTCAGAAGTCTTTCATGAGCTACTCTGTCAAATGCCTTTTGAACATCCAAATACACGATATCAACTGGCTCACCTTTATCCACATATTCATTCACCCCTTCAAAGAAATGCAGTCGATTGGTGAGGCAAGATTTCCCTTGACTAAACCCATGTTGGCTTTCTCTCAGTAGTCCTTTCTTATGTATATGTTCTGTCATTTTGTTCTTTATAATAGTTTCTACCATTTTGCCTGGCACGGACATCAGACTCACTGGTTTATAATTTCCTGGATCACTTCTGGAACTCCCTCCAATCTTCTGGTACTATGTTGGATTTTAAAGAAAAATTACAAATTACTAACAATAGCTCTGCAAGTTCATTTTTCAATTCTATCAGTACCCTGGGATGTATACCATCCAGTCCAGGTGATTTGCTACTGTTCAATTTGTCAAAATGACCCATTACATTTTCCAGTGTTACAGAGATTTGTTTGAGTTTCTCTGGTTCATCAGAATTGAATAACATTTCTGGCACCAGTAACTTTCCCATATCTTCCTTATCGAAGACTGAAGCAAAGAATTAATTGTTTTCCCTGAGAGCCCCTCAGTTGTCTAGTGGTCCAATTGATTCTCTTCCCAGCTTCTTGCTTTTAACATACCTAAAAATATTTTTAATGTGTGTTTTTGCTTCCAGCGCAATCTTCTTTTCAAGGTCTCTCTTTGCCTTCTTTATTTGCACCTTACATTTGACTTGCTGGTCCTTGAGCTGTTTACAATTATTTTCAGTCGGATCCTTCTCCTATTTACTGAAGGATTCTCTTTTAGATCTAATAGCTTTCTTCACCTCACTCATTAACCACACTGGCATGCTTTTTGGTCTTTCTTTCTTATTTTTAAATACATGGAATATATCTAGACTGGGCTTCCAGGATGGTATTTTTGAATAATATCCACGTCTGATGTAAATTTTTGACCTCTGTAGTGCTTCTCTAAGTTTCTTTTTTATCATTCTGCTCATGTTATCATAGTCTCCTTTTTTAAAAATTAAATACAGTACTATTGTATTGGATATCCTGTGTGAACTTATTCCAGGGATTATATAAAATCTGATCATGTTATGATCACTATTATTAATAACATAATAAAAGCCATACTGGGTTAAATCAATGGTCCATCAAGCCCAGTAGCCCATTCTCACGATGGCCAATCCAGATCACTACCGTGTTTCCCCGAAAATAAGACAGTGCCTTATATTAATTTTAGGTCCAAAAAACGCACTAGGGCTTATTTTCGGGGATGTCTTATTTTTTTCATGTACAACAATCATCTCTCCCTTGCTCTCCTCTACACCAATTCTTCCTCTTTTCTTTCTCCCACCCCCCTCCATGTGCAGCATCTTTCCTCCCCTCTCACCCAACCCCTTGTGCAGCAGATCCCCACCGACCCTCCCTCTGTGAGACTGAAGGCCTCTTAAAGCAGCAGGGATGTACTCATACATCGCTGGCAGGAGGGATGCCTAATCCCTCCTGCCGGAACCCCTCCTCCCCCAACGATCGAGGCAGGAGGGATGCCGAGTCCCTCCTGCCAACAACTGCTGCGAACTCCCCCAAACGATCACAGCTGGAGGGATGCCCAGTTCCTCCTGTCCGACACAATTTCTCCTGCCGGAACCCCCCCAACGATCGTGGCAGGAGGGATGCCGAATCCTTTGGCACCCCCAAACCCACCCCAATGTTCCCTATCAGGAGGGATGCCCAATCCCTCCTGCTGACACCCCATGAACCCCCCCCCCCAATGATCGGAGGCAGGAAGGATGCCCAGTCCCTCCTGCTGACACCCTACAACCCTACTGAAAATTTTCCCCCACCCCCACCAAGACCCCCCTAACCCCATCTGGACCCCCTGGCTATCCCTGCTGAATATTAGCAGTTAGCCATCTTAGCGCTATTTAGATGGCCATGAGCTGTTGCTGGCTAGCTAAATAGTGCAGAATATTGGGCAGCAGGAATTAGGAGGACCATAGGCATGCTATCCATCGTCAAATTTTACAAACACTATCAACCCCACAATGCTACTACACTATGAAATCTGAACTTTCTCTGGGTTTTCTCTTCTTTTTTTTTTTTTTTCCCTGCGGCATAATGAAGTGACGTCTGCCTGTATCTTGACTGCGCCTTGTAAGATCTAACACAATCATCTCTAATTATTTCAACCAACGGATGACCTTTTCTAACCTTCCTTCCCGAAAGCAGGTGCTTCTTTGTGAGTCTTCCTGCAGCCAGCTGGTAAGGCTGTCACACACTATGTAACGAGGGTTGCTCCGCCACTCGTTTCTTTCGCCTGCTGCCCAGTCATTTGCGGCTGCTGCTGACAGTGTGGCATTGTTAGCGTAATTGCTTCATCCATTCATACTTTCACAAAGGCACAAAGTAATTAAACTGGAAGCACTGCACATATTGCACAAATTCAAAGGCTCTCCAACTGCAGCCGGAAAAGTCACTTGCCATCCCAGATAAAGGTGGCACACGGTAAATGAGAAGAAATCAATATGGAGACAAGAACTCTTCACTACAGCTTGGAGATTAGGAGGGAAGGAGGTCCTGGTGGGGTTCTGAGGAAAAAAGAAGCTGGGGAATACGCACAGTAACAGAATAACATGGGACTTAGCAAAACATTTACCTGACTAGCTTTGGAACATAGTGGGTCAGGCTAGAGAATGACATGGTGACAGAATTCATCACCGTTCCCGTCCCCGCAGATAACCGCGAGAAACCATCCTGTGTAATTCTTTAGTGTCTATCTCAACCTCAGTCCTTCTACACCAGCATTCTTCAATGCAAGGCTTGAGGGTCAGTGGTTGGGCCCAGTCATGCTCTGATTCTTATGTGAGCCCATTGTGACATCACTGCTGAGGTTGGCTCTTAGACATTGGTGGAATGAGGCATTATGACATCACAATCTCAGCTCTGGAATGTTGCTGCTCTTTGGGTTTCTTCCAGGTAGTTGAGACCTGGGCTTGATGGACCTTCGGTCTGTCCCAGTATGGCAGCTCTTATGTTCTTATGTGAGCCAAGTATAGGACAATCGAGCCATTGTGACATCACTGCTGAGGTTGGCTCTTAGGCATTGGTGGAATGAGGCATTATGACATCACAATCTCAGCTCTGGAATGTTGCTGCTCTTTGGGTTTATTCCAGGTAGTTGAGACCTGGGCTTGATGGACCTTCGGTCTGTCCCAAGATGGCAACGCTGAATGACTTATGTTCTAACTATCCCATGCCATTCTTTAGTGTCTATCTCAGCCTTAGTCCTTCTACACCAGCATTCTTCAATACAAGGCTTGAGGGTCAGTGGTTGGACCCTTTCACACTCTGATTCTTTCCTTTCTCCTTAAAGGACGACATGGGGCTGGTTTCCTGTGGTTATCCACGGGGATGGGAATGGTGATTAATTCTTTCACCATGTCATTCTCTAGGTCAGACCAATGGTCCATCAAGCCCAGTATCTTGTTTCCACAGTGGCCAATCTAGGTCACAAGTATCTGACAGAAACCCAAAGAGTAGCAACATTCTAGAATCTCGAGTAGCAAGATTCTGGAACCTCAAATACTAGCAACATTCCATGCGGAATCTCCAAAGAATAGCAACATTCCGTGCTACCAATCGCAGGCTTCCCCCATGTCTGTCTTAATAACAGACCATGGACTTTTCCTCCAGGAATTGGTCCAAATCTTTTTCAAACCTAGCTTTGTTAACTGCTGTTACCACATCCTCTGGCAACAAATTCCAGAGTCTGACTATCTTTTGAGTGAAGAAATATTTCCTCCTATTGTTTATAAAAGTACATATTTCCTTGTAATTTCATAGTGTCCCCTAGTCTTTGCAATTTTTGAAGGAGTAAAAAATTGATTCATATGAACCCGTTCTACTCCACTCAGGCTTTTGTAGACTTCGATCAACCAAAGGCCTAGCAAAGTCAAAATCAAACAACAGGTCAACAAAATTACTTTGCCAGAATGTCCCAAATCGAGCCAGCAGTGCAAATCGAAGAGAGAAAAGTTCTCAATGGAGAAAAAGAACCTCCGAAACAGTTGTCTTAATGGCTGCTAATACGGGGAGCATTATTGATGTTTTTTTGCAAGAATTCAAATAATGGAGGCATTTTTTGGGAGCAATGATTATGTTATGCTCCTCCAAATTAATAACCCTTATGGTGACAATGGGGGAACTCTTTCTCCACTGAGAACTTTTTCCTTCTTTCATTTGCCCAAAGCTCTTGGATTGATTTGGGACTTTTGGCAAAGTAATTTTGTAGACTTCTTAAAGCTTTGGAAGAAGATAGATCACTAAAAGCACTCAGCAGAACATATGCCACTGGAAAAGCTCAGTAGGGCTTATTTGTCATAATCAACTTTCTGTATAGATGTATAGATTAAAGAAGGTCACCAGGTGGTTGACAGGAAATAGATATGCATTGGGCCTGATATGTATAATGACTTCCATGCCCTGCACTGATGATGATTGCATAAGTCCTTTTTGTTTTAAAAAAAAACTATTTGTCCCTTTTACATACATATTTTTACATGTGGATTTCTCAGTTTTTTCGTGTGGATTTCCTCATCACAACATAGAAACATAGAAATATGATGGCAGATAAAGGCCATATGGCCCATCCAGTCTGCCGATCTGCAGCATCTACTATCATCGCTGGCTAAGTTATCCCCCCGATATTCAGTGCCAGGCCATGTCTGGGAACTGCCACTGAATACTGGGGGATAATTCTGGACAGCCTGACCGCCTAGAGTTTATGCAGGCCCAGGTGATATTCAACCGGGACCACATATGACAGTTATGTGGGCCTCGGCTGAAAATTGGTCCAGGACCTATATAAGCGTTTGTTTGGGTTTTTTTTTTTTACACAATGTGAGCCCTCCTCCCCCCCCAACTGACACATTTCCCTATCTCCCTCCCACCTTGCCCCAGTCCATGTCCATAACCAACTCCCAAAGTGCCCCCCCCCCCCCAGGTGAGTCAGGTAGGTCCCCCTTGATTCTTGATGGCCGATAGTGGTCAATGAGGGCAGGAGCAGAAAACCCTTTGCTCCTGCCCCTTGTGGCTGCTGGCCTACAATGACTGCCGCAATCTCATAAATTTACTTGCTTAGCTTACTTGGACTTTCCGACTCCTCCCCACACTGCCCCTTGAATCGCCCCTGACTGACCCCCTTTTGGGGGGCTAGTCAGAAGTGATATTCAGTGGCTCTGGGGTAATCCAAAGTCAACCGATCCAGTTTCAAGGAGTGTCCCCACTCAACATCTTCCACAGATACAAAAATGTGGCCCAAATAAAAGGGCCCCTAACTCTGGACCTAGTTGAGAACATGCCCCACAACTTTGGACATCTTCATTAGAGGTCCCAGCATATCCCCTGAAAAAATTTCATCAGTTTCTGAGATTGTCTGGTTGGGAACTCTGGACAACTTGACATGGAATTAAAGAATGACCCAGGGACAAATTTGTCCCCGTCCCCTCCCCACGAGTTTTGTCACTGCCCCTGTTCCTGCCCCATTCCTGTAAGCTCTGCTTTAACTACACAAATCTTGAAAATGTATGATTTTAAAGGGTTTGAGGTTTGGGCAGATGAGGACGGATCTTGCAGGAACGGGGCGGGGGCAGGAAAAGAACTCACGGGGACGGGACAGGAAAATGAGTTCCCGCGGGGATGGGGAAAATTTGTCCCCGTGTCAATTCTCTACATGGAATCACCCCTTGCCCAGTTTACTTGCCGCTGAATATTGGCGGTTGACAGGTGACAAGTGGCCAGAGCCTCTTTAGCTCGCTTAAATCACTCTAACGGCCCTATAGGACCTAATTTTAATTGCGGTGCGAAAAAATCCATGCTACACAACCGTACGCTTAGTGCCATTCTACAAGCCATGCCTGAAGTTAGGCACGGTTTATAGGACGCGTGTAGCGCTGGTCTTCTGATACAACTTTAGGCGTGACCATTTATACCGACTAAAACCTGATGTAAATGCCCGCATGATCGGGCATAGTCTATAACAGTGCGTGTAACTCAGGGGTGTCAAAGTCCCTCCTCGAGGGTCGCAATCCAGTCGGGTTTTCAGGATTTCCCCAATGAGATCTATTAGCATACAACGAAAGCAGTGCATGCAAATAGATCTCCTCATGCATATTCATTGGGGAAATCCTGAAAACCCGACTGGATTGCGGCCCTCCAGGAGGGACTTCGAGACCCCTGGTGTAACTTATAGGAACTCCCGCAACTTGCCCATGCCCCACCGCTGGCCACGCCCCCTTCTGAGACCAAAGCGGTAGAATTTACGTGCACGACTTTATAGAATAGGCTTAGCAAGTTATACGCGTAAATTCTAATATGTGCTGGTTACTGCCCATAATTACTTGTTAAGGGGCAGTTATCAGTGCCGATTGGCTTGTTAACCAATTAAGTCGATATTCGGAACTTAACTAACTACGGTTTGCCGCATAAAGATAAGAGCGGCTTTTAAGTGGTCCCATTTATGCAGTTCCTCTGGCCACTTAAATGTTGAATAACAGCCAAAGTGTCGACTCTGTCCCTGGAATGCCTCCAGAATATCCAGTTTCATGCACGCACATGACATCATCACGTCGACGTCCGCACACTTTTTTGGGCGCTCTGGAGCCGCGGCTACTGGTTTAGTGCACCGCGGCTGGCAAAGTTTGCGAGTTGGTCTCGGGACTCAAGGATCTACCATACGAAAAACGGCTTGACAAATTACAGCTATACTCGCTCGAGGAGCGCAGAGAGAGGGGGGACATGATCGAGACGTTCAAGTATCTTACGGGCCGCATCGAGGCGGAGGAAGATATCTTCTTTTTCAAGGGTCCCACGACAACAAGAGGGCATCCGTTGAAAATCAGGGGCAGGAAACTACGAGGTGACACCAGGAAATTCTTTTTCACTGAAAGAGTGGTTGATCGCTGGAATAGTCTTCCACTACAGGTGATTGAGGCCAGCAGCGTGCCTGATTTTAAGGCCAAATGGGATCGGCACATGGGATCTATTCACAGGGCAAAGGTAGGGGAGGGACATTAAGGTGGGCAGACTAGATGGGCCGTGGCCCTTATCTGCCGTCTATTTCTATGTTTCTATGTTTCTATGACACTGGGTTAAAGCAAGGGTCCACAATTGGCGACTTTACACCTTCTGTACTTGTTCCTATGGTAATTGTAGATTACTTTTTGGACAACTGATTAAATAGGCGGTAACAACTCACTGGGTGAGTCACTGTTGCCGGGGGCTGCAGCAACTTGTGACTTGAACTGCATTTTACGTTTGAGCTGTGAATATTACCTTGCTATTATTCCTCTTTCGACAGCGCTGCAGGTTTTCACTGTGCAAAACATCAGCAATACAACAGAAGAACAGCATGAACACTTAAAATACAGAAGAGTTTATTACAGAGCAGGATGCCGAGGTGGCCCGAGAGAAAAAAACGGGGGTGATCCATTGCTCAACCTTATTCACCAGCTCCTTGCAAACATACGATCTGGCCAGTGGCTCAGCGGCCGTGCACACAGGAAGCCGGATTTGATTCCCTGTTTAGGACTTTGGCTCCCCTTGCTCATGGGACTGGGGATCCTGGGGAAGGAAGTGGTGCGAAGGAGCCATAGTCACTCTGCACAAATAACACCTACTGCCCGATATTAAGCGCTACTGAGCCAACCAGGAACAGCTGCTGGCTGGCTACATAGCACTTAGCCACATAAGCGCTAATATTTAGTGTGAGATGGCCGTTAAATATTAACCAGCTAGCCACTAATTGTTATCTGCAAAAGTCAGACTGCTAACTGGCTAAATCGGTGTCCCACAAACTTTTCCAAGCCGCGGAACACTAAACTCGGGGCCACGGCTGGAGGGTCTCCGCACATGCGCAGATGTTGACATGATGACATCATCACGTCAACATCTGTGCATGTGCTGAGGCTAGGGTTGCCAGATTTTCCAATTGGAAAAGCTGGACCCCCCTAGACCCGCCCAGCTCTGCCCATCCCCGCCCTGTAATACCCTAATCCCGCCCCCAGTCCTGCCCCAGCCTTCCCCCTCCCCCCGCTGCCTGCTTTTGTCGGGCAGGGATGAAGTCTGTGCATGCGCGAATTTCCTCCCTGCTTGACGCAATTTGAGGAGGCTTCTCAAAACCCGGACAAAGTGTCGGGTTTTGAAAAGCTGTCCGGACCCCCGGACATGTCCTCAAAAGGAGGACATGTCCGGGAAAATCCGGAGGTCCGGTAACCCTAGCTGAGGCTCTCCAGACAGGGTCCCAAGCTTGTTAACGCTAAAGTGACTACGCCGGAGGGGAGAGGTGCCGGCAAGGAGGAGAGGCGCCAGCGCCGGCTGACTCGCCTACTTGACGTGCCTATCGCAGCACACCCGGAATCTTGCCACGGCATACAGTTTGCGATACACCGGGCTAAATCAAGCAGCCAAATTGGGCCGCTCAAATAGTTGCTCTATCTTTGGCCACTGGAAACTTAGCTGGTCAGGGCTGAATGCTAACATGGCCTGCTAAGTTTGTAGTGGCCTAAAATAATAATAATAATAACTTTATTCTTCTATACCATTCTTCACCATGCGCAACCTTCGCAAAATTAGAAAATTCTTCGACAAAGAACAATTCAGGCTCATAGTCCAATACCTAGTCCTAAGTCTAATGGATTATTGCACTATCCTCTACCTTTCTTGTCCCACCTACCTAATAAAACAATTACAGACCGTGCAGAACACTGCCCTCAGAATGATCTATTCCCTTGGAAAATTTGACCACATCACCAACGCCTTCCTAGACTCACACTGGCTTCCAATACAAGCCCGCATCCAATTCAAATTATACTGCATGTTATTCAAAACATTAAACGGAACGGCACCCGCCCACCTAAACAACCGTCTAAACAGGAACCTCTCAACCAGACAGAGGAGAACCCAATCCCCTTTCTCCTACCCCCCTTTTAAAGGAACTAAACGCAAAAAGATGTATGACAATTTACTAGCAACACATGCAGCTAAATTGGACCCCACCATCACCAACCTACTGACAGCTTCAACTGACCTCAAGGCTTTCCGCAAAGAAATCAAGACCCTACTATTCAAGAAATACACCCAAATGTCCTAACCCCTTCCTTTTCCCCTCTCGCCCCCTCTTAGCATCCTTACTTCAAAATTGTTTTAGACCTTACGCCTTTAATTGTATTCCTCTTCCTGGAAAAGTCCAGTTATCTTTTTGACGTAATCCGCTTAGAACTGCAAGGTACAGGCGGAATATAAGCCATTAATGTAATGTAATGTAATGTATACCGCCATAATCTTGCGATTTCTAGGCGGTTTACAACTGAAGAGAGCTGGACAATCAGCGATTTACAGTATGCAGAAAGAGAAATTACAGTATACAGAATCTTAGAAATGCAGCAATTATAATATACAGTTTGTTTAGAAATTCCGAGAGGTCCTTTTTGATAAAGTGGTGAATTACATAATACTGTTTGGTTAGAATTTTTTCAGGGGGGACATATTAGGTAAAAGGAAAAGGATAAAGAGAGAGGTGTAGTTGAAGTTTAGTTGACATATTTGTCGAATAAGGCAGTTTTTATGGGTTTTCTAAAGGCGACGTAGGTCAGTTCAGCTCCATTTATGTAGTTGTCCAGCCAGTGTTGTGGTTTATTTGCTTGGTACTTAAAAGTTCTCTCCAGGAAGGTTTTGTATTTACAGCCGGTAATGCTTGGATATGCGAATAGATTGCAATTTCTGGTTTGTCTCGTGGGACTGTATAGTACGAAGTGTGATAATAGGTATGTGGGGGCTAGTCCCCATACTAGTTTAAAGCAGTGCTTCGAATGGCAGCCAGTGTAGTAGTCTGTAGTAGGGACTGGCATGGTCACTCTTCTTTAATCCAAATTGACCGAACATTCAACGCCGGTCACTGGCAACAGCCTGGCATTGACTATCCGGGCTCAGTACTGACAACAGGAGTCAGTCCGGCTAACTCCAGCAGTCTGATCGGCCTCTTAGTGGCTAAATTTAGATCCTATGATCGAAAGGTTTCAGGAGTCCCAGTGCATGGGCTTACTGCAGTGGAGTGAATACCAAAATAGTAGGAAAATCCCCGGGTGGTTGCACATGAAGCTAGTTACTCTCTGACTTCTGTGGTGATTATACGAATGAAAATACCACTGTCAATCAGTTAGGAGTTGAAAACATCCTTGAGAAAATGGGTTTGTAGCTTGGATTTGAATACTGCTAGAGACAGAGCTTGACGTATTGACTCAGGCAGTCTGTTCCAGGTATGCAGTGCAGCAAGATAGAAGGGACGGAGTCTGGAGTTGGCAGTGGAGGAGAAGGGTACAGATAAGAGGGACTTAGCCAATGAATGGGGTTCATGGGTAGGGGCAGGGCTGTGGAGTCGGTAGACTCCTCAGTTTCTGGTACCCATGACTCCGACTCCAGTACCCCAAATTGTCTCCGACTCCTTGACTCTGACTCCACAGCCCTGGGGGTGGGGGTGGACATAGAGGGAGATAAGTGAAGAGAGATATTGGAGGGCTCCTGTTATAGGGAGCCCATCTTATTGCTCCCATCAAGGACTCTCAGTCCTAGCTACACCTAGCTACAATGTGTGGTAATTTACAGTATGTGCAATGTCGTCTTTATGGACCCTTCGATAAGTAATGCCATTGGATTCTTTTTATTGGTATATCCTGGGGTCTTATTTGAATATAGGACTCTCCTGTATGCAAACCAGACTAGTAATAATTTGGCAATCTGCTGGAGACAAGCAGGGCAGTATAAAAAACCTTTCTCTAAACAGAACTCCAGTTTGGGAGATTGTCAGTACAGGCCTAAGTATGATTAAATTGTTTTGTTCTATTTCCTTTGTTCCAAGCTGTAAAATTTATTGCTGAAGTCAGAACATGCAGTGTTGGCATTTATAATCACACATTTCCAGCTCGCATTAAAGTCTCTTGTCAATGAATTTCATTCATACGGGGAACAAGTTTCAAACAGCCGCAAACTTCACAAATATCTTGCCTCTAACCTTCCAAGGAAAGCATCTTCCAACACTTTCCACCCGTACAAATGACACCAAGGGCTTTGCAGCTTCTCTTCTACAGATGGATGATTTGAAACTGCAGCTGCGTTCTAAATATGCTGGCGGAAGCATGGACGCACCAACCATTTTGAACCTCCTCCTCTCTGAGGGTAGTTTTCAGACAATTGATTTATAAAGATAAAATGCTTCACGTGTGTAGATATCTCTTAAGATTGTACCTTAGGTGGATTACAGATACCTCTAGTGGTTCTACTAAATTTTAAATCAGCGTATCACAAACTGTGTGCCTCCTGAGATTTCAGGTGAACCGCGAGACACTGGGGAGAAGGAGAGCCGCCGGCTGACTGTCTAAAGGACGTGCTTCTCGCGGGGACAGGCGCATCCTGTAGGCAATCAGCTGGCACTAGCACCTCACCTTTGCTCCGTGCGTCTTCCCTGCCCGGCACCCCACCCACTGGCAGCTCAGGGCCCGTCTGAAGGGCCTTCGTGCATGCACGGACATCGACACGATGACATCGCGCATGCACGGGGCATCACTTCCAGATGCCTCGAGCCGCGGTGTGTCCTTCATTTTTTTTTTTTTTTGTGAATCGCTGCCTGCCTACATTTGCATGCCGTTCCCCCCTCATTTGCATGCACAGATCGGAATCGGATCGGCACAGAGGTTAGTGAATCGGGTCGCAAACCGATTGGTACACAATCGGTTTGCTTAGTGAATCTAGCCCTATGGCTTGAACAAGAAAAGGGATGTTTTTTTAACAGCCTGGACAGCATACCATTAAACACGACCCAACGGTCCTGTCCTCCACCCTCCCAGCTGATAATCAAAAGAAAACATCAAACAAAACCCTCTTACAACCTCATTAAATCTCACACATGCTTCTTCAAATGGATGAAAAACATTCTTGAAAATGAACGTAGAGAAATCCCCTTTTGATTCTGCGAGTACAGTAAATTCAGTTTTTACTTTCTTATATCTAATCTTATGTGATGCCGGAGAAGCCCTTGATCAAACAAAAGCCAGTTCTTTTAATTTCCCAGAACTCTTTTAAAACTCTGTTTTCTGTTCATTAATTAATTACTAGTGCCCAGAGGTAGCTCCTCTTTCCTCAGAGGTTAGAGCACTCAAAAAAGTTGTGTTTAAGTAAAAAGTTCAAATGAAGGTCTCCTTTCTTCTAAACAGACTGAGAATTCAAAATCCAGACGTTTAAACCCAGCGGCCGTGAAACAAAAGCAGAGGAGTTGGCAGATTGGCTTAACAATTCTGCTCAATTCCTTTCAGAATTAATTACTGGGATTCACAATCAGATCCTTCTTTAAAATGTCAGGAATATGCTGTTCTAAATCCTTTAAATCACTTCAAAGTGTAGGAACCAGGATTCAAGAACTGCCCCAAAAGGTGCACAGCCTCACTCAAGCGAAGCGTCTGAAAATCACTTTTCTGCAATATTTAAATTCCCTTTACAAGGCCCGACTCAAATTTCAGCTTCTACATTTCCCCCAGCTTAGAAAAATACAGCATCTTTGCGTTAGGGGAATTTAGCTTTACTTAAGACGTCTGTGAACCCAAGACTTGTTGAAATGACTTTCTGTTGCGCGGGAGTTAGGTTATGGAATTTCTTGGGGGGGTCAGATACGAAATTGCTGTGAAAAGGGTAGGTTTAGAAAATTATTAGATGCAACTATTTGTAGATGCTTTTTTTAGTTACTTTTGATAAAGATAAGAACATAAGAATTGCTGCTGCTGGGTCAGACCAGCGGTCCATCCTGTCCAGCAGTCTGCTCACGCGGCAGCCCTCGGGTCAAAGACAGTGCTCTAAATGAGTCCAGCTTCACCTGCGTACGTTCCAGTTTAGCAGGAACTTGTCCAACCTTGTCTTGAATCCCTGGAGGGTGTTTTCCCCTATAACAGACTCCAGAAGAGCGTTCCAGTTTTCTACCACTCTCTGGGTGAAGAAGAACTTCCTTACGTTTGTACGGAATCTATCCCCTTTTAACTTTAGAGATTGCCCTCTCGTTCTCTCTACCTTGGAGAGGGTGAACATCCTGTCCTTATCTACTAAGTTTATTCCCTTCATTATCTTGAATGTTTCGATCATGTTCCCTCTCAGTCTCCTCTTTTCAAGGGAGAAGAGGCCCAGTTTCTCCAATCTCTCACTGTACAGCAACTCCTTCAGCCCCTTAACCATTGGCACCTGCGTTGATGTCGTTTGTGTTTATTCCAGTTTTCATCCGTTTTTGACCTTTTCCATTCCTTAAACGAAGTGTTCTTGTCTCTGATCGCTTCCTTCACCTCTACAGTGAGCCACGCTGGTTCTTTGGTCTTTTTCCTCTTGGATCCTTTGTTGATACGCGGTATATGTAGATTTGATGAACTGTCCATGATCTTTTTTTATCTACGTTATGGTATTTCCTTGAAGATTGTTTTTATCTTTATTTTACTATATGTTTATCCGACTATGTATTTGTTGTTATTATGTGTTCATTTTAAATACTGTGTATGTAAATGATGTAAACCATTTAGTCTTAAACGGTATATAAATTTTTAATAAATATATAAATAACTATTTTCAATCATTACAAAGCCTCATACATGCAAACATCCAACTCTACTCTCTTCAGCCTATCTTCTCCTCCTGATCCCCCAGGAAACATCCCATGTGACCTGTACAGCCAATCCGATTCCTGCTCTCAGAATTCTATAGCCAATCAGAGCCAGCTCAAACATTCATAAAACCACTATTTTTATGCATATGTAATACCTCCTTGTGGCGTCTTTAGTTCAGAGCCTGACCTGGTTAGAATTCCCGTCAGTCCCTTACTAGTTTGCTGCTTGATGCCTTCACCAGGGGAAAAGAAATGCCACAGGGTTGGATTATTCTCATCTCCCACCTTGAACTCCCCCCCCCCCAAAAAAAAGATGGCTATGAACAAGGGCTAATAAGCTAAACAGGTTTTACTGAACTATTTACATGGGCTTATTCATAGGCCTATGAAATTGTTACAGTTGTCTTATTTTGGTCACACCATCAGAAGAGAGAGATCATAGGAGAAGGACATCATGTTTGGGAAAATTGAAGGAACCAGGCAAAAAAGGCGACCTGCAAACAGTGGCTGGACACATTGAAAACAACCATGGGGATGACACTGGAGGACCTTTCTGAACTAGCACAAAACCGATCTCTTTTTAGATCTGTAACTCAAGTCGTTAGGATTCGAGCACGATTCGATGGCACCTAACACCGTTCATATAGTTAGTTATCATAAACAAATACCAACAGTCTTTGTACTTAACCAGTTAAACCAACACTGACACATTTCTACCAATGGCATTAGTCTGTAACCCAAATCTCTAGAACCATTAACTTCTTTTACACCTTTTCAGTTTTGTTTGCCAAGGTAGTAGCTGTAAATTCCTCCCAACAGGTTTAAACAATTTTTATTGATGCAAACAACATCAAATACAGTTGAAGACACAAATGCTAAATACAATAATGATGCATCAAATATAATAATATAACAAACACATATAAATACTCTCTACATCCCTTCCCCAACCACCCCCTCTTCCCTTCACCACCCAATGGTACTCTCTACCCCATCTCGTCAAAACACCAATCCTACTAGCTAAAAACCCAATTAGGATACCCAACTTAAAACTGCACTTTGACCTTTAGGATGTAATGTTTATAAATATGGATCCCAGATCTGCAAAAACAGCATTTTTCGCTTCCTAGCCCTTCCAGCATCTCTAGCTTCCCAGATGGCCAACTGATGTAACTGGTTCCTCCAATGCCAAAACTTTGGCGGGTCAGGGATCGTCCAATATTGAAGAATACATTTTTTTGCCAATAAAACAACTGTACACGAGTAAAATAGGCACGTAAAGTTACCCTATAATACGTTTCTCTTAACACACATGCACATGATGTCACCCCAGGTGTCATCCTTAAAGTACGTGCTACATTCCATTGTTCCAAATTAAGCTGTAATTCTCTTTCCCATTTATCCCGAATTATACTGGTAGTCTTTTTCTGGATGTAATCTTTGTAAGCTAGAATGAATATTAGACACTAAAAGAGACACCCCCTCATCTCTAGTAAGCATCTCTCGCAATCTAGCCCCCAAGTGCCTACTCAATTGTGCTCTGTCAAGGGATGTCACATAGTGTTCCACTTGAAAACACGCAAACTGCGCTCCCCAGGTCACCCCTACCTTAGCTAATAATTCTTCTCGGGTCAGCAATTCCCCTTCAACCCCCAAAACATGTTCTAAACTTGAAACTCCTCTCGCTCCCCATAGTCTATACCAGTCTAAACTCGCGGCCCGGGAGCCACATGCGGCCCGCCAGGTATTCTTTTGAGGCCCTCGGTATGTTTATCATAATCACATACGAAAAATAAAACCGTTTCTTGATCATTTGTCTCTTTAGCTATAAATTACAATATTATTATTAAGACTTAGCTAAAAAGAAAGATTTATAAACTATAAAGAGTTTTACCTCTTGCAAAATTGTCATTTCTTTAATAAGACATTAACTATTTTTTCTGAGGCCCTCCAAGTATCTACAAATCCAAAATGCGGCCCTACAAAGGGTTTGAGTTTGAGACCACTGGTCTATACTCTCTAGAATCCCGTTCCGGAAGACAGGCCGGATTACCTTGCAAAGGCAAGAGATCCGTAAGCATCGGATTCCCTCCCAAGATTTGCACAAGCCAACGCCATACTACCTGTAATGTGTTAAATAATACACTTGAATGAATAAAAGAGGGCAATGCCCTCTGGGTACTATGTAATAATGCAAACACATCATATGGAGCATAAAACTCCCGTTCCATTTGAATTGGGGTATAAATGCTGGTCATATTTACCTAATCTCCTAAATGACGACAGAGACACGCATAATTATAGATCCTCATATCTGGTAATCCTAATCCCCCCTATTCCAATTACCCAGCAATTGTGTCAATTTTATTTTAGGTTTCTTGGACACCCAACAAAAACGAGTAACTTTTTTAAATAAAAGATACATAAATCTTTCTTTAGTAAACACAATGGCAAAGTCTGCAACATATATAACCATTTGGGAAAAATAAACAACTTAACTAAACACATGTGACCCATCAAAGAAAGGGGCAATGTCCGCCAGGTATCTAGCAAAAGCTCCATCCATAGTCATTATTATTCCCAAGTACATAAACTACCCTTGCGCCCAAGTCAACGGAAATTCTGAACCCTATAAAGCCTGAACCTTCACAGAGGACGCTAATGCTTCTGATTTATCTAAATTTAAGCAAAAGCCTGCATAATCGCCATATTCTTTAATCAAATCTAATAATGCCGTCGAGGAATGCAAAGGATCCGAAAGGTGTACTAAAATATCATCTGCAAAAGCCGATAACTTAAAGATATTACCTCCGATGTCAATCCCTCGAATAGACGGCATTGCATATATATCCTGAATAAGGGCCAGAGTAAGATCAAATAATAACGGTGATAAGGGACAACCCTGTCTCATCCCCCTGAAAATAGGGAACTTATCCGTTTAAAAGTCCTTTAACACCAATTTAGCCTGTGGAAGAGCATATAATGCACACACTGCAGATACAAAACAACCCATCAAAACCATAAGCTGTTAATGTATCATATAGAAAATCCCACCTTACTTTATCAAACGCCTTTTCAGCGTCAAAGCTAAGCAGCACAGAAGGTAAATTATACATCTCCCGCTGTTCCAGAGATAACAACAATTTTCTTACATTTTTAGCTATTGCTCTTCCCTTCACAAATCCAACCTGTTGCCAAAACCAAATAAAGACCCTGAAAAAGTAGGCTCATATCGTCCTATTTCTTTATTGAATACGAAGGTTAAAATGTTAGCAAAGATTATGGCAAATAGGATGGCTGTTGTCTGCCCTCCCTTATTCACAGGGTCAAAACTGTTGAGGAATGCAAAGAACTACAGAGCGACCTGAACAAACTGTGCGAGTGGGCAAAAAGATGGCAGATGAGCTTCAATGTGGAGAAATGTAAGGTCTTGCACATCGGGAAAGGGAACCCCATGTACAGCTATACGATGGGAGGAAGGGAGATGGGGAAAGGCACCCTAGAAAAAGACCTGGGGGTATTGGTGGATACAACAATGAAGCCAGCGGCGCAATGTGCAGCGGCCTCAAAGAAAGCGAACAGAATGCTGGGCATTATCAAAAAAGGTATCACTACCAGAACGAAGGAGGTCATCCTGCCATTGTATTGAGCAATGGTGCGACCACATCTGGAATACTGTGTCCAATACTGGTCGCCGTACCTTAGGAAAGACATGGCGATACTTGAGAGGGTCCAGAGGAGAGCAACTAGGATGATAAAGGGAATGGAGAACCTTTCATATGCCGAAAGGTTGGACAAACTGGGGCTCTTTACCCTGGAAAAGCGGAGACTGAGAGGAGACATGATACAGACATATAAAATCATGAAAGGCATAGAGAGGGTGGATAGGGACAGATTCTTCAGACTAGCGGGGACAACAAAAACAAGAGGTCACTCAGAAAAACTGAGAGGGGACAGATTCAAAACGAATGCAAGGAAGTTTTTCTTCACTCAGAGGGTGGTGGACACCTGGAACACGCTTCCAAAGGAGGTAATAGGACAGAGTACAATACTGGGTTTCAAAAAGGGACTGGATGACTTCCTGAAAGAGAAGGGGATTACAGGGTATAGATAGAAGGTTACACTACAGGACAAAAGCGAAAAGCATATGTGAGTTTTAGGGTAGGAGCACTATCAGGTCCTGGACCTGAGGGGCCGCCGCGTGAGCGGACTGCCGGGCGCGATGGACCTCCGGTCTGACCCGGAGAAGGGGATTACAGGGTATAGATAGAAGGTTACACTACAGGACAAAAGCGAAAAGCATATGTGAGTTTTAGGGTAGGAGCACTATCAGGTCCTGGACCTGAGGGGCCGCCGCGTGAGCGGACTGCCGGGCACGATGGACCTCCGGTCTGACCCGACAGAGGCAAGTCTTATGTTCTTATGTTCTTATGTTCTCCTGGAAGCTTTCCATGAACTATGAGGACTGCTGTCCTTCCAAGAGCTATCCTTCTCCGCTGGTCACACCTAGGGAGCTTGCTCTCTTGATGGACCCCTGGTACTGATAGCACCCATGAGGCCTTCCTCCTCTACTGGGCCTCTAGTACCGATCGCAGTCCAAAGGCCTTGTTCCTTGCTGAGTCTTCAAAAAGATTTTCTGGGGTGTTCCCTTCTAGGGTAAAGGATTTCCAGCCCCAGTTGCAGTTGCTGGGGTCCAAGATTAGCAGTTCTAGCAGGGCTTTGCAACCATACTAGAGGGCTACTTCTTATCACCACCGAGGTGAAGATGAAGAAGTGAGAAAAAATGAAATCATCCACAAATATAGATGGACTCACTTCCGAGTGGACTGTAAACAGAAGGCTGGCAATTTTTATACTTGTGATATACAAGCCCAAAGGGTTAGTATCTAATTGTTAAACCCTTAATGCCAACACCTGCTGAATGTTGTGCAAAATTCTCATGGTTATTCCTTAACTTTATAGTTGAATTTAATCAAACATGGTCACAGTAAGTTTTGTCACTTATCTTTATTGTGCAGCATTACTAGCCAGCCCGACGAGACCCGTTTCGGCATAAACTGGCTTTATCAAGGGTTCAGTAGGAGCTATTATCAAACATCCATTCTCTCTTTCGGGCTAGAATTTACTGCAAAATGGGTCCCGTTAATAAAGATAAGTGACAAAACTTACTGTGGGAAGGGGGGATCACGGAAGGAGTGGGAGTGGCGGGGACGAGGACGGTGGAAGGGAGGCAACGTCCAGAGTGCCTCTCACCCTCGCTATGCCACTGACCATCAGAGATAGTTGGGAATGAGGATTTACTGTTCACCCACCGTGAACACCAAATTAACGAAAAGTCTGCTCTCTATGGGAAGCCTACTCATATCCCTCTTCCCTAAACTCGTAGGGAGCAGGTTTTCACTTCCCGTATTCTGATCCAGCTCTATCCATTCAGCATGCACACATCATTTATTCCGAGTTTTAGTCCCTTCATCAAATGAATTCCCTCAACGTGTGTAGAATTTCTCACAGCAGTCCGTCTTTGCGTTCTGTTGGCATGAAGCAGAGCTGTGAAGCTCTTCCTCCTCCTGCAATGCAACGATATTCACTCAAACACAATCTTATGCAGCTCTACCAAAAGCAAGCAAAAAAAATGACATAGTTCCATAGTAAATGACAGCAGATAAAGACCTGAATGGTCCATCTAGTCTGTCCAACCGTACATGCATTAAAATATAAATTAAATTGTCTGTTTTCTTAATTATTTCTAGGCCAGAGACCTAGAGGTCTGCCCAGTTCTGTGCTTAAGTTCCAACCACTGAAGTTTCCGTCAAAGCTCACTCTAGCCTATCGAAGCCCTCCCCAGCCCATTCTCAAATGAATGGCCATATATGGGGCACAGACCGTGCAAATCTGCCCAGTACCGGCCTTAGTTCTTCAATTTATACTCATTATTTTCTGTTTAGAGATCCTCTGTGTTTATCCCACACTTTTTTAAAACTCTGTCACCGTTTTCCTCTTTACTACCTCCCTCAGGAGGGCAATTCCAGGCATCAACTACCCTCTCCATAAAGAAGAATTTCCTAACATTACTATTAAGTCTACCACCGTTCAATCTCAAATTATGCCCTCTGGTTTTACCATTTTTCTTTCTCTTGAAAATATTTTGTTCTATGTTAATACCTTTCAAGTATATGAACGTCTGAACCATATGTCCTATGTCCCTCTTGTCCTCTGTCTAGAGTATACAAATTCAGGGCCTCCAGTCTCTCCTCATACGTCTTTTGACGCAAACCCCCTACCATTTTTGTCACCTTTCTCTGGACCACTTCAAGGCTTCTTATATCCTTTACCAGGTACAGTCTCCAAAAATGAATACAATACTCCAAGTGGGGCCTCACCAATGATCTCTATGGGGGCATCAACACCTTCTTTCTTCTACTGGTTATGCCTCTCTCTATACAGCTTAGCATTCTTCTGGCAACAGCCACTGCTTTGTCACACTGTTTCTTTGCCTTTAGACGTTCAGACACTATCACCCCAAGGTCCATCTCCCCATCCGTGCATATTAGCCTTTTACCTCTGAGCAATATGCTCCCTCGGATTTCTAATCCTTAAATGCATTACTCTGCACTTGTGTGCATTAAATTTTAGTTGCCAGATATTAGACCATTCCTCTAACTTTTGCAGATATTTTTTCATGTTTTCCACTCCCTCCTTGGTGTCTTCTCTATTACAAATCTTGGTATCATCCGCAAAAAGGCAAACCTTTCTTTCTAACCCTTTGACATTGTCGCTCACAAACAAGCTTGGAAAAGAGACGACTGAGGGGAGATATGATTGAAGTCTACAAAATCCTGAGTGGAGTGGAACGGGTACAAGTGGATCGATTTGTCACTCCGTCAAAAATTACAAATACTTGGGAATTGACGTTGGGAAGAAGGCTTCTGGGTGGCAAGAAGAAGGTGCAGTGGCGGCAGGCGGGGGTCTGAATCGGCACTGGAGGGAGGGAAGGAGGGAGGCTAGCAGGCAGGCAGCAGCGGCGGTGGAGTGGGGTGTTGAATCAGGTACTGGAGGCAGGCAGGCAGGCTTTGGCATGGGAGGGAGGGATGTAGGCAGACTGGCTTCGGGGGAGGGGAGCAAAGGCTGGAAGGCAGTGAGGGGGACATAGGAAGGAGGCACTGAGGACACTAAGGATATAGGAAGGAGGCACTGGGGGCACTAAGGGCATGGGAAGGAGGCACTGGGGGCACTAAGGACATAGGAAGGAAGGAGGGAGGGAATAGAAAGGGACAATTGTTGGGCCTGAGTGCAGAAAGAAAGACAGAAATGAAAGAAAGGATGCACAGTTAGAAGGAAACACAACCAGAGACTCATGAAATCACTAGACAGCAAAGGTAGGAAAAATGATTTTATTTTCAATTTAGTGATTAAAATGTGTCAGTTTTGAGAATTTATATCTGCTGTCTATATTTTGCACTATATTTGTCTATTTTTCTATAGTTACTGAGGTGACATTGCATATTTTAAAGTCATCTGCCTTGACATCTTTGAAACCCCCTAAATATAAATGATAATTAACATTTTCTCTGCGTATAGTTTGCCTTGTGGTTTTTTTATTTTATGGTTACCATTATGAATTAATAAGATATTATGTGTACATGAAAAATGAATGGAAGAAATTGGGGCGGGATTGGGGGCGGGACTGTCAATTAATAGATGTCCTGTTTTGATGAAAAAAAAAAAAATGATCCCGTTAGTCGAGTAGAATAGGTACAAGTGGATCGATTTTTCACTCCGTCAAAAATTGCAAAGACCAGGGGACACTCAATGACGTTACAGAGTAATTCTTTTAAAACTAATAGGAGGAAATATTTTTTCACTCAGAGAATAGTTAAATTGGTTTTAGGAAAGTCCACAGTGAATGTCTGTCAGGTACTTGTGACCTGGAAACAAGAAACCAGGCTAGATGGACCATTGGTTTCTCAGTAAGGCTATTTTTATGTTCTTCTGTTCAATTAGCACTTACGCATGAATCTGTAATGTCCACGCGTGCAAGTGCTCATATTCTATCATTTGAGCACACAGATGGTGCGCATTCACCCTGTAGAAAGAGGAGGAGGATGTATAAGTCCTGTTTCTTATGGTGCCGATATACAGCAAGGACCTCAGATTTCAAACCTTTGGCGGTACGTTTCCAGCCTTCACCAGAGTGGCAGGATAATGTACGGGGAAGTCACCTCAATATTTTTTCAGAGGAGTTTCAATGGAGCAATTTATTCTCTTTTGTTATGCAGTTAGGAAAACATAAAGACATTTTAGCGTGACTAAATCAGCACATGACTGAGTTCCTTTACATACACTATGCATTTGTCTTTCTGTCGTTAGCGGGGTACAAACATTTATTAGGCAGAGCACATTATGTCTGCTCTCTGATTCAGGGGAAAAAAATGTTACTTCTTATATGCCTTTTATATCTGAGGAGTTTGGTGGCAGCTGCCGCAGTCGAAAAGGATGACATATAACCTGGATGCAGCGTGGGGGGCCCCCCCCCCTTTCATTAGTGTAATTTATGCAGCTGCTAAAAAGATGATAAATGCTTACAAAGGAGAAGAAGGCAAGAAAGAAATGTTTAGCGAGGCCAAGGACTGTACAGAGAAAACGAGTCCAGATTTGTGTCGGAAGAGTAATGCGCCTATCCGCAAAAGCAATATGAACTTGGGGGCGGGGGTGGGGAATTAAGTGAACTCATTTCTCCTGTTGATAGCGCTGTCGTGACTGCCAGATTCTGGTTCAATTTCACAGCACAGCACAGTATTTCACGGGACATGACAGCAGAAATGACCCGCAAGGTCCATCCAGTCTGCCCAACAAGGTGACCAGAGCCTCGTCCACCACTCCTACGTAGGTCCATGTTTAAATGCTGGTTGTGAAGTCACAAGCATGCCAACCATGATGGGGATGATGGTGCATTGCAGACAGTATTCACGTTTGTCTTTTTAGAGCATGCTTGCTCTGTAATAAGAACGACCCTTGCAAAGTCTCTCGGTTGTCTGCTGCTAGGTCCAATGTGTGCTGGTCTTGTAAGCCGGATAAAGGTAGGGTCACCATCTGGCTCCAGAATAAGGAGGACGGATTGAGACATCCGGGTTTTACGTCCACTGAAAACAGTGGAAGTAAAACCCGGATGTCTCAATCCGTCCTCCTTTTTCTGGAGCCAGATGGTAGCCCTAGATCAGGGGTGTCAAAGTCCCTCCTCGAGGGCTGCAATCCAGTCGGGTTTTCAGGATTTCCCCATGGAATATGCATGAGATCTGTTAGCATACATTGAAAGCAGTGCATGCAAATAGATCTCATGCATATTCATTAGGGAAATCCTGAAAACCCGACTGGATTGCGGCCCTCGAGGAGGACTTTGACATCCCTGCCCTAGATAAAGGTACCTTTTAGCATATGTTGTATGGGCGTATTAATTTGAAAACCTTTTGGGATTTGCTGTGGAAGAGAATACAGGATATCTTTGCTATGCAAACTGAACTTACTTTTAAAATAATTGTTTTACAATCCATAGCTTTGCCTCTGCAGATGGATAAAGCAAGGTTATTTGATATCCTTATGGGTCTGACTTTACAACATATTTTATCTAATCTAATCTTCATTTTTTATGCTGAATCTACTCCCTAAGGAGTTCGACTCGGTTTACAGTTCGTTAAAAAAATGAAACATAACAAGTAAAAACTGTGGGATAAAAACAGAAATTGGTTAGATTATGGATGGAAAAAGATAGAAAAAGTAAGTTGAATTGCTTAAAATTACTATACAACAGCTAAAATCAAATTAACTATTGTGAAAACAACCAGGTTTTTAAACTTTTTTTAAATTGAAATAATTGATCTACCAGTCTTAGAGAATCTGGAAGTCCAGTCTAAATTCTCACCAATTTAAAAGTAAAAGATTTACTAAGCTTCCCAGAGAAGGAAATGCTAATTTGTGAATTGTTGTAATTCTTGAATAGCAGGATATAAAGGAATTCCCACTAAGGGGAATCAAAGAGTCAAATATTCCATAAAGGAGTTTGAAAACCACACATGCACACTTGAACTGTATGTATCCTATGGTGGACCGGAAGCCAATGGAGTTTTCTCAGCAATGTAGGTAAGGTCGATAAAGCTTTATCAGATAACGTTTGATGGGCTGGGGTTTGCCTTCTATGTAAATATGAAGTGGCTGCCATTAAGAGGGGTGGATACAGCAGTTTGAAGAGAGTGTGGTGTTGCAGTGGTTATAGCTATAGCCTCAGCACCCTGAGGTTGTGGGTTCAAACCCACATTGCTCCCTGTGACCCTGAGCAAGTCACATAATTGCCCCAGGTACATTAGATAGATAGGTCATGAGTCCGCCAGGACAGACAGGGAGTAAATTAATGTGAACTGTTCTGAGCTCCCCTGGGAGAACAGCATAGAAAACTGAATAAATTGTGTGAAAAGTTTCTGTCTCTGGTAACCAGAGCTGTGATTGTGATGTCATAATGCCTCATTCCACCAATAAGAGCCAACCTCATCAGTGATGTCACAATGGCTTGATTGTCCTATACTTGGCTCACTTTTACTACATTTTGATTTCCAGAGTGGTGCAGTGGTTAAAGCTACAGCCTCAGCAGCCTGAGGTTGTGGGTTCAAATCCCACACTGCTCCTTGTGACCCTTAATCCCCCCCCAATGCCCCAAGTAAATTAGATAGATTGTGAACCCCTTCTGAGCTCTCCTGATAGAATGGAATAGAAAACTGAACAAATAAATAAATTGATGTGTAATGTATGTTGTTTTTTTTTTTTTCTTCTTCTGGATTCCTATGCTGACTTGTAATATTTAGATTTGTACCGAGGGGGTGGGAGATGAGGGGTTTTTTTGTATTGTACTTTACAACAAAAAAAGCAAACAAACTACCCGACGTTCGCGACAGGGCGAGTATGGCCCGATAGCAATACACCAGCTTCATTTTACACAAGATAACAGCCAGTTAATTAAACTGTATCCGAACACCAATGCCCAGCACCAGTGGTTTTTTTTTGTTTTTTTTTTTACCTTAGTCTATGCTCTGAGCTCACAATCAAATGAGCACCGACATAAATCAGCCGTGCTGCGACTGCCGCTGCGGTACTTTCCCTTCGCTTTCGGCTTGTGTCATCCATTATGCGGCGCACCCAGCCAGTGCATAAGCAACATTAATCTTTTAATTTCATAATGCAGGAGTCACCTTGCGAACGGCATTGTAAAGCAGCCCAGTATATGCCAGAATTAAAATAACAAATGCTTTAGCATATCTGGATCGCAGATTTATAGATCCCCATATAGGCAGAGCGTATCACGTCAGTGTCAGCATCTCACCTGAGCCTGTAAAATGAGAACGCATTTCATAAAGTGTAATAGGATGGAAACAAAATGCCCTTTACAAAGAAGCACTTTCATGGCTTCTCTTTCGTTCATTTTTTTTTTTTGGGGGGGGGCACGATTATTAAATGGACTGAAATTCAAACATGACAGAAACTGATAGACCACCTTTAGGAAACTCAATAGCAGGGAGCAGCAGTACCGTGCATAGATCAAAGAGATCCCCCCCTCCCTCTGTGCAGTGTAAACATGGCTTTCCGGCTTCGGAAGGCAGGCAAGATGTGAGTGTGCTTGCCGAGAAAAGAACCGAACACTCTGTGTTACTCGGTGACTTATGGAAATGAGACCGATTGACTAGCAGCTTCTCAATGCCATTTGCAAGTTTATTCCATTGCATGGGTCCGTCTCGTTCATCGCGGTAGTATATGTCGGCCGATAAAGACCCGCATGGTCCATCCAGTCTGCCCATCAAGGTGGCCAGAGTTGAACCTGGCACTCTGCAGACGTCCCACTTCTTTATGACTCAGGTCCAAACTCTGTAAGCAGCGCCTAACGTTCCGCGCCTATTTTGGAGTTAAGCGCGGGTTTTAATGGATCTATAAGGTCAATGAAGGTTATTAATTGCCAATAATTGAAACTTCGGCGCCGATCAAGAAAACACGATTCTAGAATATGGCGCCTCTAAAAATTTAGGCGGCTTTAAAAAAAAAAAAAGCGCTATACATGCTGGGCGTGGTTTTATGATGAGCGCCATGTTATAGAATCGGCGCTTAAACGCTGGTATACTTAATCTCTATCTCTTTATGTCAGTTCTGGGGCGCAGACCATAGAAGTCTGCCCGGCCCTGGTCCTACTTCCCAACTTCTGAAGCCGCGTCAAAGCTCACTCCAGTTATGAGGCCAATTAAGTTTCGCTTTAAATAGATTCCACCCTTTCCTATATAATGTTTCTTTCTGTTTATTTTATACAGTGGGTGCTAACGTTTATGCACCAAATACATATGTAAATGATTAAATAATGGCTTGTACATACAGTGGCATAATGAGGGGTGGTGGTGGGGGTGGTGGTGGTGGAGGGCAGACCGCCCTGGCTGCCATCTTGGTGGGGGTGCTGGCACCTCTCCCTTTCTCTGCCCACCCATCTCTTCAAATCCTCGCCAGCAGCGTCTTCCACCCCGCTGCTCGTACTGACTTCGGCTGTCCTTCTGAGGCCACTTCCTGATCATAGGCCTTGTAGGGGTTTCACAATGTGGGGGTTGGAGAGGGGATTAACACACATAGGCCAGGGCCCGGAAATTATGCAGGCACTGGTCGATATTAAATGCCAGCACTTGCACAGCTATTTGGGTGCCAGCAGTCACCTAAGAGCTTTCTCCTCCCTGACTCCGACCCCCCCCCCCCATGTGGCCCCGCTAAAAAAAAAAAATGGCTGCTTTGTGACAATATTCAGCAGCACTGTTCCATTCACCTTCTCCCTTCCCTGCCATTAAGGTGCGCTAACCGATTGAGCACGCGGCAATGATTAACGCCCGCTAAATGCTAAGGCGTCCATAGAATATAATGGATGCGCTTGCGCAATCGGTTAGCGTGCCTTCATAAAAGGACCCCTAAGTGTTTTCTGTGCTCGGCCCAGGCTATCTTGAAGTCTGAGATAATCTTTTGCACCCCCGCCACCTGCTCTGAGAAGCTGCTTCCTGTGGACACCAATGACGCACTGCCATATGTTGCTCCTGCATTTATCCCTTTAGAGAACATTTTTTTTACAGCCTTAAATTGGCAGTCAAAACAAACTGTTGATAATCTTTTTTTTTTTTTTCATTTTGATTAACTATTGCATCCTGCAAAGGCCTATTTAAGCTTTCCGAAGGCTTCTCATATTACATAATTCAAAGCACGGTGCACTCTGGCTCCCTGAATCTTCTTAGAGCCCCATCAGGCAGGACACATTTTAAACAGGTAAACTGGCAGCCAAGCTGGTTTCACCAGGCAGACTTTCCTTTTATCATTATTAGGGAGCTGAGGAAGATTCTGACCAGGCGGCCATGTTTGCATGACCTCTCAGTGTCTTCAACACTTCCTGTAGCTGTGGGGAGGGAGGGGGGAGAGTATTGCTAGTTGCCCCATGTCTTAAGGAAACTAGGACTTCAGGTCCATGCACATACTGTTGGTAAAGTCAGGACTGGATATGTCTTTTTCTTTTCACATACCTCTGTCACATCAACCCGGGACAACTAAACAGGTTGATTTAGTCCTGGTTTGACCTTTGCATGTTGGGATTGGTAGGGTATTTCCCCCTCATGTATGTGGCACAGTGGTTAAAGCTACAGCCTCAGCACCCTGAGGTCATGGGTTCAAACCCACACTGCTCCTTGCGATGCCGAGCAAGCCACATAATCCCCCCCTCCCCCCTATTGCCCCAGGTACAGACAGATTGTAAGCCCACCGGTACAGACAGGAAAAAAATGTTAGAGTACCTGAATAAATTCATGTAAACAGTATAGAAAATTAAATAAATAAATATATGGGTACAGTACAGAATAGCATGATGTCAGTTGATGCCACTTTGCTGATCTTTGTTGGGAGGTTGTGGCATCGAATCCCATCGCTGCTCCATGTGACCCTGGGCAAGTCACAATCCTCCATTGCCCCAGGTACAAAATAAATACCTGCATATATGTAAACCGCTTTGAATGCGTAACCACAAAAAAGTGGTTTACAAATTTCATTCCCCTTTCTCCTACCTGCCTTTTCTGAAACATGAAATGAAGAGGTGAGCCTGGGGGAGGAGTGTTGGAGGACAAGTCCGATCGAATTTTAAAAGTCTATATTGAACATCATTGGTTACCTCTAGAGGCTGGAAAGTGGTTTAGATTCTCTTGTATGTTGTTTAAAGTCTTACATGGGGACTGTCTGGAATACTTGTTATCTCACTTGGAATTTGCAATTCCCATTAGAAATATAACACATTTCAATAATTCCCCTTCTCCTGTCCCTCTTCAAAAAGAATTAATGCTGGCTTTTACAAAAAGCAGAGGTTTCTATTGTGGGCCGAAATCTTCTGACGCTCGCGGAATTCCCATGAGCGTCAGAGCACTGACTTCGCCAGCCCGCTCCGAGCTCGAGAAGAGTTTTGGGGGCAGTGCTGGGATGGAACAGGGTGTGACTTGGGCAGAATGGGGTCAGGGATGGGGTGAAACGGGATGAGCTGGGGGCAAGGCTATGTGCCCGGGTTGTGGCATAAAAAAAGCTGGTAATCCTGGCAGCATGCTAACATAACTCCCAGTCTAAGATAGGTGCTAGGCTTTAGGGGACAGACAGGATAGAATCCCATACCATGCAATTTGTATGTGACTGTTAAAAACTGATCAGACTATGACTTCCCTTCATGCGAAAGTCATGGTGGAGTGATTTAGCATCTATGCACTGAATGCTATTTTTGTGTGTGGGCCAAAAGGAAGTGGATAGCTTTGGATTTTCACGATAAGTCAGTCTAAAGATAATATACTGCCTATCACAGCCACAGGCTGAATCTATCTTTGCTGAACAAGCCAATACTACAATCTGGATTGGATGCACCTTGGCTAGATGAAGGGCATCCAGTGATCATCGATACTAACTCAATCAGCAGTATGATGTCGCAGAACCAAACCTTCTCACGCTCATTGGAAGATCCAAGTTATTTGTTTCCTTGGTGGTTTAGCAAAGCCTGCTCAGCATTTTGATCCAAATGTAGTTGCTATAGTGAATGATTTTTATGCATTATTCATTCATTTCATGGACATTTTATGAATGGAAGACTAGAACATGCTCTTTTCAGCTTAAATTTGTAATAATGTATTATATGTAAGTGTGTGTGTGTAGGGGTGGGGGGAGGGAGAGAGAACATAAGAATAGCCTTACTGGGCCAGACCAATGGTCCATCAAGCCCAATAGCCCGTTCTCACGGTGGCTAATCCAGGTCCCTAGTACCTGGCAGAACCTCGAAGAGTAGCAACATTCCATGTTACTGATCCAGGGCAAGCAGTGGCTTCCCCCATGTCTTTCTCAATAACAGACTATGGACTTTTCCTCCAGGAACTTGTCCAAACCTTTCTTAAAACCAGCCACGCTATGCGCTCTTACCACAACCTCTGGCAACGCATTCTAGAGCTTAACTATTTTCTTGAGTGCAAAAAAATTTCCTCCTATTGGTTTTAAAAGTATTTCCCTGTAACTTCATCGAGTGTCCCCTAGTCTTTGTAATTTTTGATGAAGTGAAAAATCGATCCACTTGTACCCGTTCTACTCCACTCAGGACTTTGTAGACTTCAATCATATCTCCCCTCAGCTGTCTCTTTTCCAAGCTGAAGAACCTTTACACATAGTGGCTTCAGAGGTTATTTCAATCCCTGCTAATAGTGAGTGATGATGGATATATGGATTCAAGTACCTGATCTAAGAGAGAGGGGGGAGGGAAGGGAGTGATGTGATCATATCCTTCCATATCCAAATTTCCTTTAAAGGGATTTTGTCTTTCCTTATCCAAAGTTCCTTGAAGTACCTGGGTCCGAGGACCACACAGGATCTGAACAGTGTGTTTTCATGGCTAAGGTGTTCTAGAGACTGGAAAGGAAATGTGCACAATGTTTGGAGTCCGTCTCCCACCATAATCCCAGTGGAGTCTCTGAGGACCTATCCTGGGACACGCTGGTCACCTATGTGTCTTTATAAAATATTATACCCCAAGGGGATCCTAAGTGGTTTACACTGAATGGTGATTGGGTATCTGTTCCAACAGCCTCACAATCTAACTATGGTACCTGGGATAATGAATTTGTTTTTTTTATAAAATCACTTTCCCCTTTCTCTTTCCCCTAATTTTAGTATTGTAAGCTGCTTTGGAAGTTTTTACTATAATGTGGGAATAGTAAATTTTAAATAAACTTGGAAACTTGGAAATAAGTGACTTGCCCACCGATATAAGGAGTGGTGCTAGGATTGAGCCTCTAACTAGTGGCATAGTAAGGGGGGGTAGCAGAGCATCCCAGGTGCCATCTTGGTGGTGACGTCAGCACCTCTCTGCCTCCCCATTCTATGTTTGCACCCTCCCTTCCCTGCCCCCTCCCCGTACCTCTTTAAAATCTTCACCAGCACAAGCTCGCCTGGCTCCCTTTGAAATTACTTCCAGGTCGCGGGGCCAGGAAGTGACGGCAGAGGGAAGGCTTATGCCAGTGTGAGCAGCGGGCCAGAGAAGCTGCTCGCACTGGCAAAGATTTAAAGAGGTGTGAGGGTGGGAAAGGGAGGGCACAAGTGTAGTGTGAGGGCGTGGAAGGAATGGGGGATGGAGGTTGGCATGGAAGGAGCAGGAGAGCAGAGAGGAGGGTGCGGGAGATAAACAGGGTAACTTACCAAACCCTGCCCTTAGTTGCCTGGGAATAATGGCAATTGCACATATATTACCAGTCCAATATTGTTTATTAATATCAACACCAAATTCTCATATCAAAAGGCATATGCACAATGGAGACCCATCAAGCGTGAAAATTGCACCTCTCCTGAAGCAATTCCATAGTCTCAGGGAAACCCCTGCCACCAGGTTCACTTATATACTTTTGCAGTGCCTAGTATGACATCACACTTGTCAACCAATCAGCCAACAGAGAGGCTGTCCTTAGGTATGAACAATGAAATTCCTTTTAACATAGTTACCAACTCAAAGAAAAGTTTTACAAATCATATTTTTGTGAACACTTTTTCTCTCAGTAATTCTTTAACAGTTTAACTCAGGGGTGTCCAACCTTTTGGCTTCCCTGGGCCGCATTGTCCGGAAAAAAAATTTCTGGGGCCGCACAAATGCGCAAACACTGCAGCAAGACAAAGGAAGGAGCCGGCAAGATGGTAAACACCCGGGGGTAGTAGAGGAAAACACTGCATCGCCCTCGACTGGGGCCAAATAAAATACTTCACAGGGCCACATGCGGCCCTTGTGCCGCAGGTTGGACACCCCTGGTTTAACTCAAACCAGCTTTCTGACCAAACTCAGTAACGCTGACAGCTTCAAATTTCACTGAACCACATTCCTAAGTGGGCCAAAAGAGCCCTCCCTTCACAAATTTCTATGGTAAGCTAGCTGAAAGGTCAGATAGGTCAAACTGCAGATGTGTTACTTCTCAGGATTTCTTCAGGTTTAAAATATATAAAATACTGTTTTTCAAAACCCATTCTATGTTTAATATACATTTACATTCATAATCACTCATGGGATCCCATCATCCATACAAAAGCAACAGTCATATTTCATTCCTATCTCAGTCCTATTCCATAATTCTTTAAAACATATAAAAGAAAGATTCTTCTCTACCCAACATTTGAATGCCAGGACCATCTGTTAATACTTAAACCATGAGTTTTCTCTTATCCAAACAAAGAACACTAGAAACCCAGGCCCAAATCCTACACCAGAATGCCAAGAATGCAACAGGTACTCTACTACCTACCAAAGTGGCCTCCAAGAAACAGGGAAGAACCCTGCACCTCAGAGAAACAATGTTCTATATATCCCCTACCAGGCTCTACCTAGCCCTGCACATATACTTCCCATCTCCTGACAGGAAGCCCAGTTCTCCTTGCCTACTGCCTCCCCCCACCCTCAGAGACAGCAGCATGCTGGATGGGATCACAGAGAGAGACAAGATGGAATGATGCTGTAAAAAGGTGGAAATAGGGAAGGTAAAAGGGGAAATGGGAGCCTGAATATGGGTAGGTAAAAGGAAGGGATAAGGGCTACTGATGGACAGGGGGAGCAGGGAAGGGATGCTGCTGAACAGAAGGGAGGTAAAAGGAAGGGAGAAGGGCTACTGCTGGACAGGGGGAGCAGGGAAGGGATGTTGCTGGACAGGGGGAGGAGGGGAGTGCTGATGGACAGGGGGAGGTAAAAGGAAGGGAGAAGGGCTACTGCTGGACAGGAAGCAGGGAAGGGGTGCTGCTGGACAGGGGGGGATCAGGGAATGGGTACTGCTGGACATGGGGAGCAGGGAAGAGGTGCTGCTGGACAGAGGGAAGGAAAAAGGAAGGGAGAAAGGCTACTGCTAGACAGGGGGAACAGGGAAAGGGTACTACTGGACAGGGAGAGGTAAAAGGAAGGGAGAAGGGCTACTGCTGGACAGGGGGAGCAAGGAAGGAGTACTGCTGAATAGAGGGAAGCAAGGAAGGGGTGCTGCTAGACAGAGGGGAGGTGAAAGGAAGGGAGAAGGGCTACTGCTTGACAGGGGGAGCAGGGTACAGGTGCTTATGGACAGGGGAGAGCAGGGAAGGGGTACAGCTGGATAGGGGGAGCAGGGAAGGGGTGCTGCTGGACAGAGGGGAGGTAAAAGGAAGGGGGAAGACAGGGGGGAGAGACAGAAAAAAGTGAAAGAAAGAAATGCCTAAGTCTACACATCTATTCTAGCACCCGTTAATGTAACGGGCTAAAAAACTAGTCCAGTATAATGAAATAAGGACAGGGGTAATATGTTCTGATATAGCAGTGTGTATCAATGATCTTGCTACCGCATTCTGTGCAATTTGAATGCTGTGAATTGCATAAGTTGTTAAACCAAGTTGTAATACAATACAATATTTGACACATGGACAGAAAAGGCCTGATTCTGTAATCAGTGCCGTCACTAGGCAGCGGTTGGCCCCCTACCACCTGCTAACTAATCTCCTCCTTTTACTAAACCATAGCTTGGTTAGCGCCAGCCGCTGTTATGGTGTCAGAGCTGTTATGGTCGCAGCTGGCACTAAAAGCTGCACTACGGTTTTGTAAAAGGGGGGAGGGGGTTAATTGTTTTAATTGGCGCAGTAATTGAAGACACCATTAAAACCCCCCAATTAAAAACTCATTTTAAAAAAGCAGTCAAGGGAAGGTGCTTACTAGAGTAGTCGTAATTTCATCTATATGAAGTCGCTTAACAGCACCTAAGATCAAAGTAAGCGTGTCTAGGGGGTCGGAAATGACCTTAGATACCGTTAGATGTGATTCTCAAAAGAACTTAGGCCCTGGCCTACATTGCAGATGCATATATTTTGTGGTAGTTGTCGTTAGCCGCGGTTCCTTAAACGGTGCCTAAGTGTGACTGACATGCTGCCGGCGCTGTTTATGAAGACGGTTGACAATTTCGGCGCCGTTTATAGAATCTGGCCCAAAATGCTTTGCCAAACTGCAAAATTATTGAAAAGAAAAGTAGGTCATGTAATCTACATAGTAAAAGCAATTTGCAAAATGCATATTTTAAAGGGTTATGCTTAAGATAATGAACTATCCAGTAGTACTCCTAAGTAAAAGGATTTCACGCTGATTTTAAGAAAGGTTTGACCAAGTTCCTGGAAGAAAAGTCCATAGTCTGTTATTGAGAAAGACATGGGGGAAGCCACTGCTTGCCCTGTATTGGTAGCATGGAATGTTGCTACACCTTGGGTTTTGGCCAGGTATTAGTGATCTGGATTGGCCACCGTGAGAACGGGCTACTGGGCTTGATGGACCATGGGTCTGACCCATTAAGGCTATTCTTATGTTCTTATGAATTGGAATGACAGCCATGTAAAGTTAAATTCAAAAGACAGTCTGATAAGGATGTTCTTTGCAAGAATAAAACCAAGATTTTTCATGTAACACTTTTAAATTGGATTCCATCGAATATTCTCCTCAATAAAGTGAAAGAAAAATCTTTAATAATTCTATATCTGGAAGGCATTACTCGCATTTGTTTCCTCGGAGAAGAGTCCAACAAGAATCCAGCTTTTAAATAATGACTACTGTCTGTAACTTGCCTCGTGAGTCTTTGCCAGGGTAGAACTTTCCCAAACTGAAGTTTGCTGAGGCCTCAGATGTGGTGGATATGAGGATGCAGATTCCTCGTGCAGAACTGATGTATTAGTCAGGCAAACGTTAACAGACTCTAATGCCCCAGGTGGTGTTTTCTATGTGTGTTACATTGAAGACTCATTGACCCACTTCCTACCTCAAGCCTTGTAGTTGCACCTGATGAAAGGACCCAGCTGGTCTCAAAAGCTCACATAGTACATCATATTTTTTTTTTAATAATGGCTCCATAAAAAATAGATATTGCACGCTACAAAAGTTTTTATTTTCTTTAGGAGGAAGTCTGCAACAGAACCTCTTGGCCTACATTATATAAAATGAACAATAGGCATTAATTTTTTTCCTTTACATTGGTTGAATAAAAAAAATAAGATATTACAATGGAAGTATTTGTTTTCTTTAGGGACAATACTGTTGCTGAACAGACTACACAAAAGTCTGGAGGAAATCTCAAGACAAAGTCTTCCATTTGTCTCGAAAACAAGAGCCTTATTCAATAAAGACGTCTTCCATAGATGCGGAATGGGAAAATTTCTATTCTGAATTAAGACTTATAGTAACCTACTAAATGACAGCAGATAAAGACCTCAACGGTCCTTCCTGTTTGCACTATAATTACATGCTTTATAATGTCATGATTAAATTAAAATGTCTTTTTTCTTTGTTATTTCTCACACACGAAAAGAGCCATCACTTAGATCTACTCGCCTCTTCCATCTCAGCAAAAAAGCACAAGCTACCTACGAGTTTAATTCCGCATCCAAAGTACCTTGGTCAGACCACCTACTCCTACAATTCACGATATTCTGGAAAGAGCTATATATTACCAAACCAACCCGCCGAGTAGCCTCTTACTATGGAAACAAAGTAGCCCCCGAATCATACTGGAAATTAAATAGATAACTCATTACTATCCCTCCTCATCCCTGACCAAGTTTTTCTGGACCACTGGAAAACGATTGCCCCACTCAAATGCAGCAAAGAATCCAGAGATCTTCCTAGAAGTGGCTTGACTCGGCAGGGACTATGTCCCTGAAAAGAGCTTGCCGACAAGCCGAGCGCTACTGGCATAATCATCCCTCCCCAGAAAATAAGGCAAAGTGGCGAAAGAAAATTCTAGAATATAAGTCACCACGGACGCAAAAGAAGACGACTCTAAACAGATCAGTACAGAAGATAATCTTACAATCACTTAACCAACACAAATGGCAACAGCCCCTCTATTCCAACAGTCCAGAACTAGCTATTGTAAAACAAAGGTTCAATTCACACGAGACCAGCTACCCCCCCCCCCCCCCCCCCCCCCCCACCAGTCTAGCTAGACCCAAAGCAACAAAACCTATGGAAATACCAGCAGACAGATCTTGGAATGATTGTGATGTGATTAAATTCAAAGACACAAAATGGCTTCTCCTAAAATACTCCAAAGCATACCACAGCCTCGACACCTGCCCACCTTACCTGATCAAAGCAGCCACCCCAACCATAGGAAAAATAACCCAACAGCTCAATTATCACCTAAAAACTGGCCTTTTCCCCAAATCAGGAGGAGGAATTATCTTAATGTCCATTCACAAGAACCCTCTGATGTGACCAGTAATCGACCAATAGCTTCCATCCCCCTATTTATTAGAATGATGGAAGGATATGTCACAGAACAACTAGAAAGCTACTTACAACACTTCCATATCCTATATCTCAATCGGGATTCAGGAAAAATTACAGCACTGAGACAGTGGTCACAACACTAGTAGCATACGACAAAGAACTACTAAGCAAGGGTCACAGTGCAATCATAATCCAATTTGACCTAAGCGGTGCATTTGACCCAGTAGACTTTGATCAAATGACCTAGATCTCCAGAGGTTTTGGATTTAGTGACCCAGTCCTCTCTCCTGGTTCCAAGGCTTCCTAACCACTCAGCGAACATTAGGAATGTGTACTTTCTGACAGCTGGCACCCTCCCAGTGGGGTCCCCCAAGGATCCCCACTTTCGCCATCAGTGTTCAACCTTCTAATGCAATCCTTGGGAGCCAACCCAGATCTCGCACGAATAAAACATGCTCATGTGTAACTTTGCCAGCCAATCACGTTCCTTCTCCAGGATTTTCTTCCGTGAATATGGAACAAAAGTATTTGTTTAGCTTGTTTGCTTTTTCCTCATCACTCTCCACTTAGCAATTCATAATTTCCTTCAGTCTTACAATTTTATTTTTCTTCTTTCTTCTTTCACTAATGTACCTGAAAATAATTTTGTTTCCCTTTTTTATATTTTTAGCCATTTGCTCTTCCGCTTGACTTTCACCTTCGCCAGTCGTATCTCTCTCTTGGCTTCTTTCATTTTCATCCAGTATTCCTTTCTGTCTTCCACTTCTTGAGTATTTTTATATTTCATGAACTCCAACTATTTTGCCTTTATTTTCTCCGCCACTAGTTTAGAGAATCATATCCTTTTCCTTTTGTTTCTATTTATTTTCCTCACATAAAGGTCGGCAGCCATTTTTATTGTTCCTTTTAGCTCAGACCACTGGTTTTCCACTTCTCTGTTGTGCTCCCATCCAATTAGCTCTTTCTTCAGATACTCCTCCATTTTACTAAAGTCCACACGTTTGAAATCCAGGACTTTGAGTTCCGAGTGGTCGCTCTCCACTTTAGATGTTATATCAAACCAAACCATTTGATGATCACTACCACCCGGATGGGCACCCACTCAGACACTAGAGACACTTTCCCCACTATAATCTTTCCATGTCTCTATTTCAGAGGAAACTGACATTTCAAGCACTCGTATCCTTTAGCATTTTTTTAAATTTTTGTTGGAATCCCCTCCCCATATCACCATGTTTCTATCATGTGTCCTGAATGTCCAATACACCCAGCCTTTCTCCACCAAAAGTACTGAAACCTTTACCCACAGTTGTCTGACCCCTACTGAGATCCTGCCAGGTACTTGTGATATGGATTGGTAGGGTTACCAGATTTCCCATTTGGAAAATCCGGACCCCTAGACTCGCCCCCAGGCCTCCCAGTCCCACCCATCCCCACCCTATCACATACCAGTCCTGCCCCAGCCCCGCCCCTGCTGCAATCTCTCATTGGGCAGGATATCTGCGCATGTGCGAGTGCGATGACACTGTGTGCACGTGACATTATCGCGTGGCATTTGCGCATATGCAGATGCCCTCCTGCCCGATGTGATGTGGAATAAAGCTTTTCAAAACCTGGACAAAGTGCCGTCTAGACCCCCGGACATGTCAAAAGGAGGATATGTCCGAGGACATCCGGACGTCTGCTAACCCTATGGATTGGATATTGCTGTAGATAGGAGAATGGGCTTGATGGACCTTTAGGTGTGACCCAGTATGGCAGTTTCTATGTTCCTATGACATTCTTCTATGATCACACTTTAGCAGAACCACCAGTAGAAAATGAGAATCTGTCGTGTGGTGGTGAAGGTTTAGCTTTCTTTGACCGTAACTTTTGTTGCATTATTGGCAGGTTGGCTGCCACGGAGTGCCATCTGACATTACTGTCCTTTCTCTTCTGTATTTCATGGCTATTCCTGATGGAAACTCCGGACCCACGGCCACACCCCCAGGCCCACCCAGTTTTGTTCCGCCTGTGTCACACCTCGTTCCGCTCTCCAGCCCCGCCCCCAGACGGCATCCGCGTGTGGGCGGACACGACACAATGATATCACGCGCACGTGCGTGGGACATCCACACATGCCCCTTCCTGATGCGATTTTGACGGGAAGCTTTTCAAAAGTGCCGGGTTTTGAAAAGCCATCTGGACCCCCCCCGGACATGTTCTCAAAAAGGAGGAAATCCGGAGTCTGGTAACCCTAGCTATGTACCAAGTGACATAAACAGAACTCTTGTAACAAATGTAGGTGAAAAGACACTGAAATTTACTAAACCTACAACTATCTAATATAATAAAACCCTAAGCGCAAATGTGCACTCCACCTGTGTGATCCATGATCCGTAGGTCCATGGCAGGTAGGAGTGCGCATGCGCACTTAGAGTTCTATTAACTTGGGAGGAAATACGACAACGGCCCCACTCTCGCTGACACCAAGGTAATGTTATCCGGTCTGGCCAGCTCCCTTACACTCCCTGGCCAAAATTATTTTTAAGTTCAAAGCCACAACGGCTGCTTCTCTCACGAGCCGCACCTGCGTCGGAGAAGGCTTCTGACGCAGGCGGGGATTGTAAGAGGAGCCGCCGCGGCAGCTTTAAAATTAAAAATAACTTCGGCAAGGAACTAAGGGAGCTGTTTTAGCTGCGTTTTTGTTGGGGGAGGGAATGCTGTTGTGGATGCTGCACAGGGAAGTGGGGGGAGGGAAATGCTGCTGCTGCTGCACAGGGAATTGGGGTGGGGGGAGGGAAATGCTGCTGCACAGGGAAATAGAGGGGGAGGGAATGCTGCTGCTGCACAGGGACGTGGAGGGACAGGGAAATTACGCTGCTTCTGCTGCACAGAGAAGTAAAGGGGAAGGGAAATAGTGCTGCTGCTGCTGCACAGGGAAATGGGGTGGGGGGAGGGAAATGCTGCTGCACAGGGAAATGGAGGGGGAAGGAATGCTGCACAGGGAAGTGGGGGGGAGGGAAATGCTGCTGCTGCACAGGGAAGTGGGGTGGGGGATGGAAATGCTGCTGCACAGGGAAATAGAGGGGGAGGGAATGCTGCTGCATCTGCTGCATAGGGAAGTGGGGTGGAGGGAAATGCTGCTGCACAGGGAAGTGGGGTGGGGGAATGCTGCTGCACAGGGAAATGGAGGGGGAGAGAATGCTGCTGCGGCTGCTGCACAGGGAAGTGGGGGGAGGGAAATGCTGCTGCTGCATAGGGGGCAGGGAGAGAGACAGATAGAAAGAAAGAATGACAGACAGCGGGAGGGAGGGAAAAAGAAAGAAAAATAGACATCGGGAGGGAGACAGAAATAAAGGAAGAAAGACAGAGGGGCAGGGAGAGAGACAGAGAGACAGACAGACAAAGGAGCCAGGGAGAGAGACAGACATATAGTCTAGCACCTGTTAATGTAACGGGCTTAAAGACTAGTATTTTAAATAAGAGAGAACGTCATTAACCTGGGCAGCTCCGTAAAGCATTGCATGAGTTACAACAGGCAGCGTAAGTTGCCCAGGTTATTAAAGATCTCTCTTATTTAAAATATAGTTGTAGGTTTAGCGGTGTCAGTGTTTATTTATTTAATCATTTATTTAGCCCGTCCTCCCAAAGGAGCCCAGAACGGGTTAAAAATGTACATTCACAGTATAAGAAGGACAAATTTTAGTGAGAAGTACAGACTTGGCGGACATCGGGGTTTAGATGTCAGCATTTACAGTATAGATATAACATAGAGACTTGAAAATACAGACTTAAGAACATAAGCAGTGCCTCTGCTGGGTCAGAACAGAGGTCCATCATGCCCAGCAGTCCACTCACGCGGTGGTCCAGGACCTCTATAATAATCCTCTATCTATACCCTTCTATCCCCTTTTCCTTCAGGAAATCATCCAGTCCCTTCTTGAACCCCAATACTGTACTCTGTCCTATCACACCCTCTGGAAGCGCATTCCAGGCGTCCACCACCCGTTGGGTGAAGAAGAACTTCCTAGCATTGTTTCTGAATCTGTCCCCTCTTAATTTTTCCGAATGCCCTCTCGTTCTTGTAGACTTAGTGGGCATAGGGTGGTTTGAATTGCAACATTTTCAGTATAGACGTGAGCATTCAACAGAGAGAAAACAGCTTTTGATTTGCAGGTGCGTGCATCGTTGAAGTATGGTGATATTGATCCGGTGAGTGCAGTGTTGTAACAGGAGTTTTGTTTATGTTATAATTTTTACCCCTGTGGGGATTTTTTTCTTCTGGAAGAGATTTGACTCTTATGTACCAAGTGAAACACCCATGCATTGAGGCCCTGAAGTTAGATGCCAATAGCGGCACTGATTCTATACAACTTAGGCGCCCATTGTATAATCATGCTGTGTCATTCAGCATGAGAATATTTAGGCATCCCCGATTGATGCCAGTGTTTTCTATGCCTAAAGGTAGGCACTGATAGAGCCTAATAGCGCCTGATTCATAGAGGTGCCTAACTCAAGAACACGCCCCTGATCCACCCACTAACCACGCCCACTTTTAGTGCAGGCTCTGAGCTACATGCCTACTTTTTATAGAATCAAGATTTGTGAGTTAGACGTTTAACTTTCAGTTGTCTAATTAAGACCAATTATGAGGTTTTAAACGCCAATATCAGCACTGATTGTATTTTTCTAATCTAATCTAATTCTTAGATTTGTATACCGCGTCAGAAGCTCGACTCGGATCACACTAAGGTTAAAGATGAAATAACTAACAACTAATACATTTTCCATATATGAGACTAACCAAGCCAGTGGTCACAAACTCAAACCCTTTGCAGGGCCACATTTGGGATTTGTTGGTACTTGGAGGGCCGCAGAAAAAAATAGTTAATGTCTTATTAAAGAAATGACAATTTTGCATGAGGTAAAACTCTTTATAGTTTATAAATCTTTCCTTTTGGCTAAGTCTTAATAATAATAATACTGTAATTTATAGCTAAAGAGACATACGATCAAAAAACTGTTTTATTTTACTTGTGTGATTATGATAAACATACCGAGGGCCTCAAAATAGTACCTAGCGGGCCGCATGTGACCCCCGGACCATGAGTTTGAGACCTCTGAACCAAGTCCACCTTACAAACAATTGTGTAAAGTATAAAATTGAGTTTAATGAGTTTCAGAATGTAAAAAAAGTTGTGTTTTTAATGATTTTCTAAAAATTTGAAGGGATGAAGATATTCTAATTTCAACAGGAAGCATATTCCAAATAGATGCAAATAAGTATGCAAAGGATTGAGAGACGTAACTTGTAACTTTTGATCTTTTAAAGCAGGGGTGTCAAAGTTCCTCCTCAAGGTCCACAATCCAGTCGGGTTTTCAGAATTTTCCCAATGAATATGCATGAGATCTATTTGCATGCACTGCTTTCAATGCATATTCATTAGGGAAATCCTGAAAACCCGACTGGATTGCGGCCCTTGAGGAGGGACTTTGACATCCCTGTTCTAAAGGAAGGAAAAGACAGTTTATAAATCTGAGATGTCCTAGAATTTAAGGACTGCAAGGAATTCAAAGTGATGTTTACCAGGGGTATAAAAAATTCCATGTAAAATTTTAAATGTTATAGTTGCACATTTAAATTAAACTCTATAATAAACTGGAAGCCAGTGAAAGTGCCTTGAAAAGAGGAGACACATGATCATATTTCTTCTTTCCAAAAATCAACTTGGCAGCAGTATTCTGAATTATCTGTAACCTATTCAAATTTCCCTTGCTCAATTAAAGTAGGTGCCGATATCAGGCGGACTTTATAGAATCAGGGCCTGAGTGTCATTCTGATGTAACTTTGGAATCGGTAGTTCCCTGGGACTAGAGAGTTGCGCGGGGACAGAAATCCCACCCATCCCCTCCAGGATCCTCTCCGTCCCCACCCGCCCCCGTCAGGATCCTCTTCGTCCCCACCCATCCCCACAAGGAATTACCTCTATCCCCACCCGTCCCCATAAAAAGCAGCAATTTCTGATGACAGGATCATCAATCCCACAGTTTCTTTTGCTGTTTTCCTTGTGGAATCTCTTTGGTGGAACCCTTTTTTTGTTTTCTGTTCAGGTAATTAACTTATAAACCCCCTCTTTTACTAAGGCTGACGTGTCCACTATATTATATGGACGAACCCTGCTTCCAAAGCCTTCCATCCCCGTGGGAGTCCGGTTGGCTAGAGGGGGGTCCCTGTGGGAGTCCCGTGGGCCAGAGGGGGGTCCCCGTGGGAGTCCCATGGGTTAGGGGGGATTCCTGTGGGACTCCCGCGGGACCCGCATTTTTCCCGCGATCCCCGTTCCCGTGCAGACCTCTACCTGGGACATGATGTGGAGCTAAGCACTGGGACAGAAAAATGATCCTTTTTGACATCAAAAAAGATGAGGCATCCAGCAGAAGTCTTAAATTATGTGAAGTCTAATAAATTACTTTGATTTCTCTGCTTAAATCACCCGAGGAACAGAGAGAGAGAGGAAAGTTTTCCCCACTTCAATTAAGCTAATACTAATACTCAGGTTTGGTTTTTTTTAATATTTCTCCAAGGCAGGTCTCAGACAATATCTTTATTTCATCGGTCTCAGAAGGATGAGTGACTGCGCTGAGGATGTCAGAATGTGGGCCTTCCAACCAGGAACTGGTACCGAGAGGCCCAAAAGCTCGCATGCATCTTATCTGTTCCACTCAGAATATACCAAGTAAAATCAAAACCAAAAGCTCTTCAGTTTGGGTCTCTTCATTAATTAATTTGATGACCAAAATTAGCTGTTGTGAGAGGCAGTGGTTAGAGCCACAGTCTAAGCACCCTGAGGTTATGGGCTCAAATCCCACGCTGCTCCTTGTGACCCTGGGCAAGTCTAATGTTAGGCACCTATTTCGGAGACGTCCAACTAGATAGGCACCGATCTAAATTGAATAGCAAGCTCAATTAAGCTCTTTAATCAGCAATAATTGAAACATAGGCGCCTCTCAAGAAAGAGCGATTCTGCAACAAGGCGCCTCTAAAAATTTAGGCGGCCTTCAAAAAAATAGACGCTATGCACGTTAGGCATGGCCGTGGTTTCATGTTAGGGGCCGTGTTACAGAATCGCTGCTCTTAAGCGTGCTCAGGCGCTCGCATGGCCGCCTAAGTTTTAGTTGTGCCTGGAGCTGGCCTATTTATTGGGCGCCTTCAAAATAGATGCCGCTCAGCGTGATTCACTAAACAGCACCCAATTGTACTTGAATCTGGAAAATCTGGCAACCCTAACCAAAGCTATATGACGTCCAAAGTACAGTGGTACCTTGGATTACGAGCATAATCCGTTCCAGGAGCATGCTCGTAATCCAAAATGCTCGTATATCAAAGCAAGTTTCCCCATAGGAAGTAAGGGAAACTTACTTTGATATGTTTCCACCCCCCACCTTCCCCCCCCTGAGGCCAGCAGCGCTGCTCCCCCCCCACGAGAACCGGCATTGCTCCCCCCGAAGGCCCCCCCGCGAACCGGTACCTCCTCCCCGCGATCCGGCACCCCCCCGCCGTGACCTGAGGTCCCCTCAACCCACCCGAACCCTCTTCTTACTTTTCTGTAGCCTCCGCAGCGGCACCGGCACCAGCATGTCCTGTGCGTGGTGCCGGTGCCTGAAGATCTGCTTCCTGTGCTGGGCCTTACGAGTTCACGTTCGACGTGAGAGTTCACGTTCGACGTGAACTCTCAGGCCTTGCACAGGAAGCAGATCTTCAGGCACCGGCACCACGCACAGGACATGCTGGTGCCGGTGCCGCTGCGGAGGCTACAGAAAAGTAAGAAGAGGGTTCGGGTGGGTTGAGGGGACCTCAGGTCACGGCGGGGGGGTGCCCGATGGCAGCGGGGGGGGGGGGAGAAGGGGGGTGCCGGATCACGGGGGGGAGGGTGCCGGTTCGCAGGGGGGGCGCTCGCAAATCGAAGTGCGCTCGGTTTCCGAGGCGCCGATTTTGTGAATGTTTTGCTCGTCTTGCAAAACACTCGCGAACCGGTGCACTCGTAAACCGAGGTACCACTGTACTGGAATCAACTTCCTCCTTGATGGACTTTTGAGCTTTAGAAAAGCAATAGAAACCTAATTCCTCAGGACAAGCTAGCATTCAGACTGTTACTCCCAAACCTCCGTATTCGCGGTTTCGATTATTCGCGGTTTTTAGCTTGCTGGCTCCTCTCCCCCCAAATTACGTCAGCTTGCATAGAGAAATCGCTGATTCCGAGCGTTTACCGAGAAAAATCGCTGATTCCCGGCACTTTGTTCACCGTGTTTTGCCTCTCCTTCGGGAGCAGGCCAGGTCTCCCACCATGTTATTCGCAGTTTCACCACATTCACGATTGGTTTTAATAGAAAACAGCGAATAACATATGAAAAAGTTATTCGCGGTTTTCCTGTATTCGCGGGTCTGTTAATCCCCCTATCACAGCGAATACGGAGGGAGAAACGTACTCTTAATAGATGTGCAACTGACTCTCTCCCTGTGCACGCTTCAGACTCCAGAACAATTGAACTAAACACATCTCATAGTACCCTATTGCCTTAGTCTTCTGTGCCTTGTTCTTAATTGCTATGTATGTTACCATATAACCCGTTCTGAGCTCCTTGGGTCAGACGGGATATATGGTATATATATATATATATAAAATCGAAATAAATAAATAAAAAGACCACCAAAATCTGAACTTCACTATCAACACCATATCAAATGTTATCATTCACTAAGACTAGCACCGATTTGGTACAATGTCCAGGCGTCAAACCAGGCTGGCATCTATCAAATTCTACTTAATTGAGCCAGGTGGGTAGGTCATATCCAGGAGAGTCCTGTGGGGTGGGGGTGTGGGGGGGGGGGGGGGGTTTGGTAGGCATCAAAGAACACCTCCAGAAAGGTCTATGTTTTTCAGGTTGTTTGTTCTTGGTTTTATTTTTTCCAGTGTGCTCTAAAGAATTTTTATTTTTTACTTTTTCTCAGGCAGCAGCATTCCTATATCCTAAATACCAAGTTTGGCTTAATTAATGATGTCTCCTGTTCTTTGGGCCTTCTGTTCACTATTTCCAGCACTAACTGATAAGCAGCTGGTGGTTCGCTTTTCCGCTTTCTGACTGGCAACAGCAACCACTCAGATGGTGTAAGGATGAAAAGCCTTTCTTAGACTTATAGGTTGGGGAAAAGAGTTTGCGGGGGTAATTATGCAAAGTCCCTTTCACATGCCATGAGATGAGACGATATACTTTGCAGGAGGCATGAACAAGTGCATAGTTTTGGGCAGCGCTCATAAACATAGTCCATCGATCTTAAAATATAACAGATTAATCTTCATGGGGACTTGAAGAATCTAACCCCCTCTTTTACGAAACTGCAAAAGCAGTTTCTAGCGTGGAGAGCCGCGCCGAATGGCCCGCGCTGCTCCTGAACGCTCATAGGAACTCAATGAGCATCAGAAGCAGCGCGGGCCATTCAGCGCGGCGCCCCATGCTACAAACTGCTATCGCAGTTTCGTAAAAGGAGGCCTCAATGTTTGACATTTACACAACCTCAAAAGCAGGTACAAATGGCTCCATCTGTAAGGTGGGTGTGGTTTCTGCTGCTCTGGAGGAGCGGCCTAGGGCTTAGATCTGCTGCCTCAATATCCTGAAGTTGGAGGCAGTGGCCTAGCAAGGGTAGGAGGTGCCCGGGGCAGTTGTGCCCCTCCCCCCTCTGAGTAGTGGCACTGGCTGGCTGGTAGGGGGCGCTATAATGCTGTAATGGAATGGATAGTGTGCAAGACATGTTTGTGGAGTATGTTGTCGATTTTTCTACATATGATGCCTCCTTTTCGTGTGATTCTGGGTAAATTTAGTTACAAGCATATGTGATAGATAAGGCCACGCCCAATAGAAACTTATGAAAAGTTGGTACACAAATATAAACAAAGTGAATATGGATTGCGGCAAAGACCAGAAAAATAATATTAGAGAATAACAGAAAAACACTAGGGGTTACAAGGAGGGCTGGATAAGCCAGATCATAGAGGAAATCTGGTATTAGATATACATAACACTTATAGAGGTATTGATGACTCCATTTTATTTTCTGTCGTTCTTCGTATCTCTTCTTGGTATAAAACATACTGAAGGGGATTCAAGACAAGACAAGGTTGGATAAGTTCCTACTGGAACAGAACATATGCAAGTAAAGCTAGACTCAAATAGGGCACTAGTCTTTGACCTAAGGGCCACTGCGTGAGTGGACTGCTGGGCATGATGGACCACTGGTCTGACCCTAGCAGCGGCAAATTTTATGTTCTTATGTTCTCAGCACAAGGGAAACACATCAAGCAACAATATCCTGTTTCCAACAGTGGCCAACCCAAGTCCCAAGTACCTGGCAGAAACCCAAAGAGTAGCAACATTCCAGAGCTGAGATTATGATGTCATAATGCCTCATTCCACCAATGCCTAAGAGCCAACCTCCTCAGTGATGTCACAATGGCTTGATTGTCCTATAGTTGGCTCACATAAGAATTGCTATACTGGGACAGACTGAAGGTCAATCAAGCCTCGCATCCTGTCTCCAACAGTGGCCAATCCAGGTCACAAATACCTTGCAAGATCCCAAAAGACTAAAACAGATGTTATGCTGTCTATTCTGGAAAAAAAAAGCAGTGGATTTTCCCAAATCCATCTTAATAATGGCTTATGCACTCTTCTTTTAAGAAATGATCCAAACTTTTTTTTAAAACCCCGCTAAGCTAACTGCTTTTACTATGTTCTCTGGCAACTCCAGTCCCTGGATGTTCTCTCTGGCTTGGACATTACTGCGTTATCTGTTTTATGGAGCTCAAATCACTGGCTGGCGTTATTTTTGACTAGTGAGGCTGAGGAAAATCACTTGGCTCACCCTTCCTCTGAATTTCCTGAATTGTTCCTGAAACACTGCTTTGATCAGATAGGCTGCCAAGAAGAAAGAGATGTCATATATGGATGCATTGCTCTCTGCTAGGCTGCTTGTGTCAACTCTGACAGGTGATAAATGTAGTCATTCTTTCATTTAGATAAAGTTCCTATCTCAGATCCCTATGCATACTCACTCATAGCATCACAGCTGTCTCACAGCAATCACCCAGGACAACCTATTCATGTGCAGCTAAAGGCTGGCCTAGTCTGGTGAGACATCGGAGAAGGAGTGCAGAGCTAAGATTAGAAGATATCCCTGATTTACAGGCTTCCTTCCTGAATAAGGGTGCTTTCCCGACTGTTTAGCCTCTGAAACAGACAGCCAATTTTGGGTGGGCCTGAACCCAAAGTGGGCAGGCATCTCTCTTTCCCACCCCTAGCCCATGCATCCTTTCTTTTGCTCTCCCTCCCTCGCTTCCCACCCAGCCCCCCAGCCCATGCAGCATTTCTATTTCTCTTCAGGTCGCCGGCAGCAGTTCGTATATGCTGCTGGCGGCTGACCCAGAAGCCTTTCCTCTGATACTAAACACAAATGTGTCAGAGGGAAGGCTTCTGGGTCAGCTGCTGGCAACATATGGGAACCGGTGCTGGTGGCTTGTGGCTGCTGAGTGGGCAAGTCGGAGTCCAAATTGGATGGGCCAGGCCCGCCCCCTTGGCTGCGCCTCTGCTCGGAAATTAATGTAACGTGTCCCCAAATCTTTGCAAAGTGTGCAGTGCTGTAAATAATAGTAATACCACCATTGGCTGTTTCTTCTGGGACATTACTCACCTTCACCCCAAAAGGGGCAATTCTTTGTCCTCACCACTCCATTCCACTCCTCATCTTGGTTCATTCTCTCGCAAGCAACAGGACAGGAATGACAACGCTTTTTATCAGCTAGTCTGCTTTCATTTATCCTAGGTTCTCTAATCTTAATTGCTTGATATTCTCCATTTTTATGTACTTCGCTTAGTAATTTTTTTTATAAGTGTTTTTATCAAATTTTAAAATAAACTTGAAATTAGATCAGTACAAAGCCTCATGGGACTGATCAGCTCAAACTTCGAGGTGAAGCCAGCAGACAGCTGCAAATAGAAAGTGCTGCTGCCAGTTTCCAAAGTCCCTCCTTGAGGGCCGCAATCCAGTCGGGTTTTCAGGATTTCCCCAATGAATATGCATGAGATCTATGTGCATGCACTGCTTCCAATGCATATTCATTGGGGAAATCCTGAAAACCCAACTGGATTGCGGCCCTCAAAGAGGGACTTTGAGATCCCTGCGTCTAGCTGGAGGGAGGAGGATATCAAGAAGGGGGGGAGATAAGGTAGATGAGCGAGAGTAAAACGGGTGCTCAGCAAAGGGACAGTAGGGATGAGCTCAGTGGGGACTGGGGTAGGGTTACCATATTTTGAAAGCAAAAAACCCGGACACATGATCCCGCCCCATCCCCGCCTAGTTCCGCCTCCAGACCCGCCCAGTTTGGCCTCCAGACCCACCCAGTTCCACCCCAGCCATGCCCCCCTCCCCCCCCACATAGCTTCCTCTCGTCTCCGAAGAGCTCCGGCCACGTCTGGAGGGCCTCAAGCATGTGCGAATGTGTGTGATGTCATTCGCGCATGCTCAGAGGCCCTCCAGATGCGGCTGGAGTTCGTAGTGGGTTTTTTGTGAAGTCCATCCAGGAACCTGGACAGTCCTCTAAAAAGAGGAACTGTCCGGCTTTTCCTGGACATCTGGTAACCATAGACTTGGGGAGTGTGAGCAGTAGGGATAGAAGTGAATGAGCTAGGCAGATTAGGGGTGCAAAGGGGTTGAGGTAACATAAGAATTTAAGAACAGCCTCACAGTGGCTAATCCAGGTCACTAGTACCTGGCAACGCCTCCCCCCCCCCCCCCCCCAAAGTAGCAACATTCAAAGCTACCAATCCAGGGCAAGCAGTGGCCATGAAAAAATGAACAGTAGGCTGTGAAAGTGAGGGAAGTTCTTTCTACCCACAGACAACTTCCTGGTAGAAAACTGGAACGCTCTTCCGGAGTCTGTCATAGGGGAAAACACCCTCCAGGGATTCAAGACAGACAGGACGTATGCTGGTAGGGCTAGTCTCAGTTAGGAGAAGGTTATCATGCCGCTGTACCGGGCCATGGTGCGCCCTCACCTAGAGTACTGCGTCCAACACTTGTCGCCGTACATGAAGAAGGACACGGTACTGCTCGAAAGGGTCCAGAGAAGAGCGACTAAGATGGTTAAGGGGCTGGAGGCGTTACCGTACAGCGAAAGATTAGAGAAACTGAGCCTCTTCTCCCTTGAACAGAGGAGATTGAGAGGGGACATGATTGAAACATTCAAGGTACTGAAGGGGATAGACTTAGTAGATAAGGACAGGTTGTTCACCCTCTCCAAGGTAGAGAGAACGAGAGGGCACTCTCTAAAGTTGAAAGGGGATAGATTCCGTACAAACGTAAGGAAGTTCTTCTTCATCCAGAGAGTGGTGGAAAACTGGAACGCTCTTCCGGAGACTATCATAGAGGAAAATATCCTCTAGGGATTCAAGACAAAGTTAGACAAGTTCCTGCTGAACCGGAACGTACACAGGTAGGGTTAGTCTCAGGGCTCTGGTCTTTGACCACAGGGCCGCTGCGTGAGTGGACTGCTGGGCACGATGGACCATTGGTCTGACCCAGCAACGGCAATTCTAGCCCTCAGACTCCATCTTTCCTTTATAGAACAGGCAACCTGTTACAGAACTTCACTCGAAAAAGTGCCACAGCCAAAAAGTACACACATGACTTTAAAAAAGGATTTTTAAAATACCTGTTATTTACCCAATGCCCCTATAAGTCCAGCAGCGGAATGTCACTGTTGAATGAATAAACTCAGTATATTTAAGAAACTTGTATTTTTAACTATTTGTATTTCGCTGACTGTCCAGCCTTCTTCTGTTTAAACCGCCTAGAAATCGTTTGGTTATGGCGGTATAGAAGAATAAAGTTATGTTATTTTGTCCACCCTTGTCCTGCCTCAAACTATACTCCCTTTAAGTACATTTCCCCCTCTGTATTCGCGAATTCCGTATCTACGGATTCGGTTATTTGCGATTTCAGGCAGGAGCAATTTTCCCACGCTCCTGCCCTGTGCAGATCACTCACAGGAAATGGCTCAAAAGACTACGGGAGCTCGAGGCAGCCATTTCCTGTGAGCGATTTGCACAGGGCAGGAGCGTGGGAAGATCACTCCTGCCTGAAAATCCGCTAGACCACCAGGTAAGGCTTAAGGGGGGGGGGGGAGTGCTTTTAGGGCTTAAAATAGCTGGGGAAAGCGGGGGATAAGGGCAGAACCAGCCCGAATATTATTCACGGGTTTTCCATATTCGCAGGCCGGCTCTGCCCTTAACCCCCGTAAATACGGAGGGGGAAGTGTATAACTTTTGCCATATTGAGATTACAATAGTCAGTATACATACAGCAGCCATTTTGTATGAGTGATCTGCACGGGGCAGGAGCATAGGAAGTTCACTCCTGCCCCGAAAGCCCGCTAGACCACCAGGTAAGGTCCGGGATGCCGGGGGGAAGGCGGAGATGGGTTAGAGTCGGCCCAAAAGTTATTCGCAAATTTTCAATATTTGCGGGCCGGCTCTGCCCCCATCCCCCGCGAATATCGAGGGAGAAATGTACAGTATCCATTCTTATCACAACCTCTGGCAATGCATTCTCTGAGTGAAAAAAAAATCCTCCTATTGGAGTATTTCCCTTGTATTATTGTTAGCAGCAATGAAATGATATATAGGGAGCGGAGAGTTCAATATTTTTGATCAGCTATGACTTGTGTTCAGTGTGTCACGCAGGTGAACAATGTCTGTCAAGTGGGTCACAACAGATGAAAGAGTGAGAACCCCTGTTCTGGTGTGTGGTATCGCATTTATCAGTGGTTCAGATAAGATGTACCAGCTCTTTAAAAAGAATTTCCAAGAAGAGAAGGGCCACAAGAAAGATGTGCTTGAAGTGTTTACCCTGGACAGATGATGGCGTGGTTGCTCCAGAAATGAGAGAACTTTCACTAGACTAAGATTATTCCCATAAAGGATAAGGAAATCTAGCTCAAAACTGCCCATTCCTAATCTGGTAAAAAAAAAAAATTTTCTCATGTTATCTAAGCCATTAAGAACATAAGAAATGCCTGCACCGGATCAGACCTGGGGTCCATCTAGTCCGGTGATCCGCACACGCAGAGGCTCAGCCAGGCGTACCCCAGCGAATACCTTAGTCACTCGTATCCCTCAATGTGTCCTGCAAGAAGATGTGCATCCAGTTTTCCCTTAAATCCTAGAATGGTGGTTTCCTCCACCATCTCTTCAGGGAGAGAGTTCCAGGCGTTCACCACTCGCTGTGTGAAGCAGAACTTTCTGACGTTTGTCCTGGCCGTGTCCCCTCTCAGCTTCAGTCCATGACCTCTGGTCCGAGTCTGGGTCACATTCGCCAAAGTGAATAACGTTGTTACTTGCTCACCAACCTTTCCCCCTGCTGGTGAGTGAGTTTGCTCCATTTTGTCGATTCCTTTTAGCAATTTAAAAGTCTCTATCAGATCCCCTCTCAGTCTTCTCTTCTCAAGGGTGAATAATCCCAGTTCTCTGAGGCGATCTTTGTAGCTCAAGTTCTCCATACCTTTTACTAGCTTCGTCGCTCGCCTCTGCACCCTCTCCAGCAGTGTTATATCCTTCAGGTATGGAGACCAGTGTTGGACACAGTATTCCAAGTGTGGTCTGACCATTGCTCTATAAAGCAGCATTATGACCTCCCTTGATCTACTCGTGATTCCCTTTTTTATCATGCCTAACATCCTGTTAGCTTTCTTTGCCGCCGTTGCGCATTGAGCCGATGGCTTCAGGGTCTTTATTATTTTTATACTGATTACACCACAGAGCACCAAGACAAGGAAAGGAATGCATTTCAGTAATTTATAAAATTAAAATAATTGTTAACAATTTTAGCAAGTACACTCACGCCAATTAAGAGTGTTTTATAATTGTTTGTCAGTCATAATCCTTGGGAGCTAGGTTGTCACTGAAAGGGCCAGGAAACATTTCTTCTGGTTGATGCATTGGCTGGCTAATTTATGGGTAGAAACAGGAAGGAAATACTCTGAAATCAAAGAAACCCATGATTTGCCTTACTCTGTGTTATTGGTTTAAAATGCTACAGAATTTATTACTTCCGACAGTTCATATTCGTTCACTACCTGTGGGTTGATACTCGACTGTTGTTCTGGAACACCATAGTTGCCTTTGGACAATCTTACAGCTGGCATGTAGGAGGAGAAAGTGGCAAGAAAAATCAGACACATTGAGGCCTGGCCTACAGCAAGCACCATCCCAGAGCTCAGCCCTGACAGTGCCCCTAACCCAGGGGTCGGCTACCTTTTTACAGCAGAGAGCCAATTTATCCAAAATGTCTGACCTAAAATTTACAAAGAGCTGCGAGGTGTAGCTTCTCTCCCCTCCAACCCCTTGAAGGTCTCTTAACCTCTCATCCCACCCTCCCCTGCCCCTCCCCCAACCCATAGCCAAGATTCTCTCCCCTCTACAGGCCCCAACCCTTTAATCTCCCTCCCAACCCCACGATTCCACCCCCCCCAGGCCTACCGAGGTACCTGGTGGTACATCAGGATCTTTGTGGCAGGAGTACAGCCCTCTACGCTTCTGCCTTCTCAAATGGCTGCTGCAACCTCTTGCGGCAGCTCACGGGTACTACAGGAAATGCCGCAAGAGTTTGCGGTATCTATTGTAGAAGGCAGCCGCGAGATGGCAGGAGCGAGAGGGCCGCACTCCTGTCACAAAGACCCCCGCTGGACCACCAGATACCTTGGTAGGCCTGGGGGGTGGGGGATCGTGGGTTTGGGAGGGAGATGAAAGGGTTGGGGCCTGGAGTGCCGCAGCCACACACTCATGAGTTGCAGGTTGCCGCCCCTGCCCTAATCTCTGATGTGAAATGCAAACCATAGTCTACCTTCTAGAGATCAGCCATTGCATCGATAGACCAGAATGAAAGATAAAAGGCTTTAATGGGGTTTTGAGCCTTTGAGATGATTTTTGTTCAATTCTGAGCGAAAGAGGGCCGTCTCCTGTGTGGGTAAGGTGTCTCTAGCCTTACCCCCTCGCTGACAGCATTTAGTCACACCTCTAACTTTCTAATTATTTCTGTGATGCTGTCATTTATCACACCTGTCTGGCAAGATCTCTGGAGGAGAATCAGCGTCCTGCATCCTGCATAATTTAAAACCTTTTCAGAACCACCATTTGTTTATAGTTTTCTACTTAATCTTTCTGCCAGATACAGTATTTCACAGGGCATACAGTTATCTAATCGGATCTAAGGGGACAAATCTTGTCCCTCCAGACACACGGACAGCAGCTTTCTGAATGAATGTGCTTTGTTTATAACCAATGGAACTCCTCTCGTATGAGGAAAGGCTAAAACGGTTAGGGCAGGGGGTAGGCAATTCCGGTCCTCGAGAGCTGGAGCCAGGTCAGATTTTCAGGATATCCGCAATAAATATGCATGAGATAGATTTGCATCTCAAGGAGGCAGTGCATGCAAATACATATTCATGGTGGAGAACCTGAAAACCTGACCTGGCTCCGGCTCTCGAGGACCGGAATTGTCTACCCCTGGGTTAGGGCTCTTCAGCTTGAAAAAGAGGCGGCTGAGGGGGGAGATATGATTGAAGTGTACAAAAATCCTGAGTGGATAAGAACGGGTACAAGTGGATTGATTTTTCACTCTGTCAAAATTACAAAGACTAGGGGACACTCGATGAAGTTACAGGGAAATACTCTTAAAACTAATAGGAGGAAATTTTTTTCACCCAGAGAATAGTTAAGCGTTGCCAGATGTTCTGGTAAGAGCCGATAGTGTAGCTGGTTTTAATAAAGTTTGGGACAAGTTCCTGGAGGAAGAGTCCATAGTCTGTTATTGAGAAAGACATGGGGGAAGCCACTGCTTGCCCTGGATTGGTAGCATGGAATGTTGTTACTCTTTGGGGTTCCGGAATCTTCCTATTCTTTAGGATTCTGTATGGAATGTTGCTACCCTTTGGGTTTTGGCCAGGTACTACTGACCTGGATTGGCCACCATGAGAATGGGCTACTGGGCTTGATGGACCTTTGGTCTGACCCAGTTAGGCTATTCTTATGTTCTTAAATTCAGTTTGTAGATGAATATACAACTCAAAAATATATAGTTACCCATGGTTAATGTTCAATCCATTTCTACAACGTATCATAGGAACATAACAAATTCTGTGTCTGTCCCGGTCAGCGCATGCGCCTACACCAACCATTTTGGAACCGTCAGCGCATTGCTGATTGGGCAACTTGCAGCAGCGTCATCGAGGGAAATGAAACCCGAAGTGCGCGGCAAATCCCAGTATAGACGTCATTTCGAATGTGTATGTAAATGGACTTCGCTCTAGCTAACACCTGTCGGTTGTCAAAAGATTTAAAGGGGCGAAGCAGTGTTCCTCAATCGTTCACCTCCCACTTTGTGTAACGGCAGATGGCACTAAGCCATCCTCTCTACTGACCCGACAATTAATTGAAAAAATATATGTATGCTGATCAACGTCAACCAATATATTTATGTGTGGAGGTATACAGCTATATACCTCGATCCCTAGTATAGGAGACTTGGGGGTGGGTCAGTAGAGTGGGCAGACCTGATGGGCTATGGCCCTTATCTGCCGTCATCTTCTATGTTTCCATGATCTAACAACTTATTGCTAGAAAACCCTCTCAGATCCCCTCACCCTCAGATCTCTTGCCCCACATTCAGTAACCGTCATAATGTCAATAAAATTCACATGAATGGACTCGACCTCAAAGTTAAGATGTTAATTCTTCAATCCAATCACTGGGGTTTCTCAAACAGAGTATATCAAAGGAAAACCTTCCATTCTATTGCTTGATTCAACCCCACTGGTTCGAGTGAATTTAATCTTAATATTCACTGTTGTTCCCTATGTAATAAAATCTTATTTCTATCACCACCCCCCACCCCCCCCCTAGATCTGCAAATCTTATCAATCACAAGGCACCTAAGATGTTCAAAATCATGTTTTTTTTCTATGCAGTGTTGCGCCAATGGGGCTTCCACCCTCTGCGCTGACAGTTCAAAAATGGTTGGCATAGGCGCATGCGCTGACCGGGACAGACACAGAATTTGTTATGTTCCTACGATACGTTGTACCAATGGATTGAACATTATCCGTGGGTAGCTATATATTTTTGAGTTGTATATTCGTCTTGCACCTGCACATCATTTTTCCAAAGTCAAATGTTCTTTTTTTTTTAAATTCCCATCGAAGCGACGTTTTGAAAACTTTTGTCCACAAGCCAGTGTACTTTGGAAACGAGTGAGCACTGAGAAATCCCCTGACGAAGCCGACTGGTGAAACGGTCCTGGCCGCCGTTAGGACTATAAGATAAGTGACTTTACATCGTTATTTTGCTGGTTATTAATCAGGTTAATATTAATATTTGGATTGCAGCTAGTTTGAGGTTTAGTGGGACATTTATAACAAGTTGTTTTTTTGGGAGAATATTTTGGTCCTCTGAATTTTTTGACCAGAAGTAATCTGTGAGGTGCACATAAATTATTATTTAAAAAATAAAAAAAGATTTTGAACTTTTGCTATCTATAGTGGTTGGTTTTTTTTGTTTTGTTTTTTTGACCTATGATAATACTCCTTGTCCCCGTTGTGCCCTTGAATTTAAGCAATGAGCTTTGGGCACGGAGCATTTGAGGTCTTTTCCCCTATTAAGAAGCACACTTTTGATTTTTTTGTTGGAGTTCACTTTTGACATCATTTTTAAATTAGAACACTCAAAAAAGAGCATGGGGAAATAGAAAAGAATAACTTTACTGTAATTTCTCCAGCTGAAACATATGAAAATAAACATTCAGAACATTGCACAGTAAGGTGAAAGCTACCTGTTCAAACCCACGCTGTTCCTTGTGACCCTGGGCAAGTCACCTGCTCCCCCATTGCCCCAGGTACATTAGATAGACTGTGAAGCCACTGGGATAGACAGGAAACACTGCTTGAGTAGCTGAATAAATTAATGTAAACCTTTCTGAGCTCCCCTGGAAGAACAGTATAGAAAATTGAATAAACAAATGGTGTGAAGAGTTTCAGCCTCTGATAACCAGAGCTGATATTGTGACATCATAATGCCTCATTCCACCAATAAGAGCCAATCTTGTCAGTGATGTCACAATGGTTTGATTGTCTTATATTTGGCTCACTTTTATTATATTTGGTGCAGTGGTTAAATCTACAGCCTCAGCACCCTGAGGTTATGGGTTCAAACCCCCACTGCTCCTTGTGACCCTGGGTAAGTCACTTAATCCCCCTCATTGCCCCAGGTACATTAGATTGATTGTGAGCCCACCGGAACAGACAGCCAATACTGCTTGAGTTATGTGAATAAATTCATGTACACCAATCTGAGCTCCCAGAAAATTGAATAAATGAATAAATAAATAGACATGTAGGTAAAGTGAAGGTCTTGTTTCCAATGGTCCAATCCTAGTCACAAGCACCTGGCAGGATTCCAAAATCAGGAAATGGTTGTGTACCTTTGGAAAGAAAGAGTTACTGTTGTATTTATGTTAATAAATAATGTGACATCGAACAATTGTCAAAGAAATACTCATAAATTAAAACATATTGAAGCCACCTGTTATAAACTTATTACTTTTGAAATCTGCCAACGGAATGCCTTATTTATATCTGGAGAGCATGAAATTTGTAATTAATTTTTAACAGCAGCTTTTGTTTTGTTAAAATGGTATCAAAGCCCTATTAGCCCACTTTTAATGGAAATAAATAGAAATAAACCCAAAACCACAACAAAAAAGATGATATACAAGTGTGGTTTGAAAAGTCTGGTAAATTTCCATGAGATGGCGCCACAGTCCATTATGTCATCAATTGTGTTATGAGTATTTTTGCAGAGTTTGACACAAACAATTTTTCCTGCAATACAAAAAAAACTCCCTGGAAACTCCCTGCATTATGAGGTACATAATCGAAATGGAAAATATCTAAAAACCCGCCTAAATTGGAACTTGGATGATCTAAAAGACAGGTGAACCATAGAAAGGAGGACTCAGGCCCATAAGCCACTCTAACCACTGCATTCATGGTGGAAAATATGAGCCCACCAACCCCTACTGTACTGCCATATAAGTGTCACCTGCAGCCATAAGGGCTATTGGGGTGGTAAACAGGTGGGTATAGTGGGTTCGGGGGGGGAGGGGCTCACCATGACCTGCAAGGGAGTTGTGGTCAGATGTTTATGTGGCACCCTTTTTGTGAAGTTCACAGCAGTGCCCTGTAAGGTGCCCCACTACTCTGTTGCCATGTCTGGGTGGCCAGTCCATCACTTTGCTGACCCCACCCATGCCCAAAAGGTCTTGTTCTAGGCGTTTTGGACTTGGATGAATTTTTAGACGAGAATGGGGTATAAAGATAGACGACTTGGCGGGCTCGTGTAACGGTACACAAGAGCAAGGAAAACCATTTGCAAACATGAAAATCTCGCTTCCAAATGCTGCATGAATGCACTGGTACAGTCTGCATTAAAGCTATGATGCACTTAACCAGCTATGAAAATACAGTATGAAAATAGGATTGCATTTTATGCAGTCGTATTTATGTGGTTATCTTAGCTAGTTAAGCGCTGGAAATCGACACTTGGCTATCTAAGTGCTGATTCCACCCCTGGAATGCTCTTAAAATAGCCAGGTTTGGCTGACTGGGCATTTTCAGTGGCACTATCCGGTTAAGTGGTGCTGAAAATTCCTAGTTAGCCCCGGGCAAGCGATTTACACGGCCAGGAGTCTCTTCTGACTATTTAAATCATTTTGAAAATCAGGCCACACCTTCCCCTTAGAGCAGGGGTGTCAAAGTCCCTCCTCGAGGGCCGCAATCCAGTCGGGTTTTCAGGAATTCCCCAATGAATATGCATGAGATCTATTAGCATACAATGAAAGCAATGCATGCAAATAGATCTCATGCATATTCATTGGGGAAATCTTGAAAACTCGACTGGATTGCGGCCCTCGAGGAGGGACTTTGACACCCTGCCTTAGAACCTTAATATTCGCAGTGGAATAATAAGGTGGCTCATGGCCTGCAAGGACTAGAGAATGCAGATATGGCATTCCTATTTTTGTTTCCAATTACAGTGCTTTCCCGGTCATTCGCGGTCAGCGATTCGCGGTCCCAGTCATTCGCGGTATTTTCTGACCGCGAATGACCGGGCAGGAGAGGGCAGCCGGAGCACCAGCGAATGACAGAAATCACTCGCTGTATGCTCCGACCGCCTCTTCCTGCACTAAAGTCGGGCCTCACCAATCAGGAGCTGCTTTGACACGCAGCTCCTGATTGGTGAGGCCTGACTTTAGTGCAGGAAGAGGCAGCCGGAGCATACCGCGAGTGATTTCCTTCACTCGCCGGCGCTCCGGCTGCCCTCTCCTGCCTCTCCAGCTGCCCTCTCCAGTCTCCCCCGCTAAAAAATGTATTCGCGGTTTTCCAACATTCGCGGGGGTTCCTGGAACGGAACCCCCGCGAATATCGGGGGAGTACTGTACAGTGATTTTACTCATTTTTCTTGGTATTTATACTTTGTTATTATAATGTCAGTAAATCGTATTTCTTTTCTTTTTTTCATCTCAGTGCTTATGTACTGTTTTATACCACTAATATAAACTGCTGAGACAACTATTGTATTGGCAGTATATCAAGTCTAAATATGCTCAAAACTTGAAACCTGAAAGACCCCTCAAGAGGCAGTGTCTCATAACTTAAACCTGATCAGACACAAGTCTGTAATAAAGACAAGCGCCTCAGCGCACATCAGATCCTGGAAAATATTCCAAAAAACCCGCCTGATGTTGTGAGAAACGAAAACTATTTAGGCTTTCATAATACCTCACTAAGGCCAACACACAATCCCTCCACTGCAAAGCTTGTGCAAAAACAGGCTCAAAACCTTACCATACCATAAAAGCACTAATTCCCAGGACAAAAAGAGCAACAACCGTATCCATGAGAAGATAAATATGACACCAGGTCCAAAAACACCAAGACACCACCTAGTGAGAAAACAGGACTTCTATTGCGCTCTACACAGAAACTACATGCCAGCAGCAGTAGTCGGCAGAATATCACGCCTTGGTCATATGTCCAAAAGACAGAGAGATCCTAAACAGATAAGAACATAAGAATTGCCGCTGCTGGTTCAGACCGGCGGTCCGTCGTGCCCAGCAGTCCGCTCACGCGGCGACCCATAGGTCAAAGACTAGTGCTCTAAATGAGTCCAGCCTCACCTGCGTACGTTCCAGTTTAGCAGGAACTTGTCCAACTTTGTCCTGAATCCTTGGAGGGTGTTTCCCCCAATAACAGCCTCCGGAAGAGCGTTCCAGTTTTCTACCACTCTCTGGGTGAAGAAGAACTTCCTTACGTTTGTACGGAATCTATCCCCTTTCAACTTTAGAGAGTGCCCTCTCGTTCTCCCTACCTTGGAGAGTGTGAATAGTCTGTCTTTATCTACTAAGTCTATTCCCTTCAGTATCTTGAATGTTTCGATCAAGTCGCCTCTCAGTCTCCTCTTTTCAAGGGAGAAGACGCCCAGTTTCTCTAATATCTCACTGTATGGAAACTCCTCCAGTCCCTTAACCATTTTAGTCGCTCTTCTCTGGACCCTTTCGAGTAGTACCGTGTCCTTCTTCATGTATGGCGACGATATGAAGCAAGAGTCCACAGATCAGTAATAAAGATTTGAATGCAAAAAACCAACTGAAAAACCCTAGAAGTCAGACTCTGTATATAATAGTAAGGTTACCAGATGTCTGGATTTACCCAGACCTCTCCTCTTTTTAGAGGACAGGTCCCGGTGTCTAGTCGGCTTTTCAAAACCCGGCACTTTTGGAAAGCATGCTGCTCGGGATCGCGTCAGGGGGGCATCTTCGCATCCTTGGATGCATTGCAGTGACATCATGCACACGCGGACATGTGTGTGTGATATGGTGTCACGCCTGCACATGCACGAGAACAGGTTGAAGGGGGTGGGGCTGGGGGGTGAGGTGTGACTTGGATAGAATGGGGCGGGGCTGGGTAGAACTGTGCAGGCCTGGGGGCGGAGCCATGGGTCCAGATTTTACAATAGTAAAATCCGGTAACCCTGTATAATAGCAATATGAGAGAAAAAGAAACTGAAACCTAGGATATTAGAAATACACATTTTCCAGTGCTAAATTCAGAATAAAATACTCTTTTCTACCTTTGTAGTCTGAGCATTTAATTTTTTTATTCCCACTGTCTTTTCTGTTTTTCTTTGTAGTTTTAACTCTCTCTTTAAAAATTTTTTAAAATGGTTTTTCATAGTAAACTTGTTTACAAGTCCATATGAAAGTGAAAAACATATACTGTAGTAGCTTATTTCAAACTAGTGTATAGTAATTCCATTCGGACTGGTTGGAACATGAGCAATCTCCAGATTCATAATCTATTTTTCGGGATTATATCGGCTTCTGTTCTCCTATTTTGACATATCTATGAAGAAAACCGTGTGCATTCATTGCATTTCTAAGATGTCCTCTAGCGTGCAGAAGGTCCTTGATACACAGGGCTTATAATATCATTTGGCAGATGGGAGGCCAAGTGAATGAATTGTGTCAGAGAAAAGATGGGTAATTCAGTCAAAAGGAAGGAACTTTGGGTTATTGGAATACACTGAGCCAGTACTGACTTTGCACTTTGCTTGCAATATCTCTGACAGAAACAGAGTAAAATCCTAGAGGGGAATAGCCTGAACCAGTATAACCTAGTCCTAATGAGCTGGAGTCATCCCATTACCCAGCCTGGATTTACATCTCACACAAACTTAGGTACTATAGATCTTAGCTATGAGAGAGAGAGAGAGAGAGAGAGAGATGGGGGGAGGGAAGGGAGAGAGAGAGTGAGATGGGGGAGGGAAGGGAGATAGAGAGAGAGATGGGGAGAGAGATATATGGAGAGAGAGATATGGGGGGAAAGAGAGATGGGGAGAGAGAGAGATGGGGAGGGAGAGAGAGAGAGATGGGGAGGGAAGAGATGGAGAGGGAGAGAGAGATGGGGAGGGAGAGAGAGATGGAGAGAGAGCGAGTTGGGGGGACAGAGAGAGAGATGAGGGAGCGAGATATATGGAGAGAGAGAGAGGTATGAGGGGGAAGAGAGATGGAGAGAGATAGGGGAGAGAGAGATGGGGAGAGAGAGATGGGGAAGAAAGAGAGATGGGGAGAGAGAGAGAGAGAGAGAGATGGGGAGAGAGAGAGAGTTGGGGGGGGAGAGAGAGAGATGAGGGAGCGAGATATATGGAGAGAGAGAGATATGGGGGGGGGAAGAGAGATGGGGGAAAGAGAGAGATGGGGGTAGAGAGAGAAGGGAGAGAGACAGAGAGAGAGAGAGAGAGAAAGGGGGGATCATTCTGGGGGAAGGTGCCACTTGTCTAATGCAATACCCACTGCTGCCTCAGGTACTCCGGGCTGGCAGTGACAAGCATCACTCAGAATTGCAAGCTCGCAGCCAGGCTGCAGGATAAGTATTGAAGGTTAATATGCTTCAGCAGTCTTGGTGGCGGCAGCATTAGGACAGAAGATTTGGCACTGTGAGCAGAATATGGGAGTGATTAGTAGCTGTGCAATAAATTAAAATTTGAAATCTGTTAGTTTCACTGTGTTCTATTAACATATTAGTGTTACCAGCTTTGTGTGTTAGCTAATGAGAGCCAAGCCTTCATGCAGCTGTTGAATTTGCAAGGTTTAAGTGTTCACAGACAATCAGATAACATTGTAATACTGTATATAGATAGAGCGAGGGCAATTTCAAATGTAAAATCTACATTGTTAGAAAGGTATCATTTGACATGCATTTGTGCTAAAGGGAGCCATATAAACTCAGTACTGGGGTTCAAGAAAGGACTGGACAATTTCCTGCTGGAAAAGGGGATAGTGGGGTATAGATAGAGGATTACTGCACAGGTCCTGGACCTGTTGGGCCGCCGCGTGAGCGGACTGCTGGGCACGATGGACCTCAGGTCTGACCCAGCGGAGGCATTGCTTATGTTCTTATGGGAGAGGAGGAGATAGTGGATGCTGCGGATGGACCATTTGGCCTTTATCTGCCATCATGTTTCTAGGTTTCTATAACCATAAAGCTCTATGACATCACAATGCAGGTGCAAAGAGCCTTAGCCTATAGGAAGAGGAGATGCAAATGTTAAGAGCCTTAGCCAATGCGCTTCCAGAGAGCGTAATAGGGCAGAGTACGGTACTGGGGTTCAAGAAAGGATTGGACAATTACCTGCTAGAAAAGGGGATAAAGGGGTATAGATAGAGGATCATTGCACAGGTCCTGGACCTGTTGGGCCCCCGCATGAGCGGACTTCTGGGCACGATAGACCTCAGGTCTGACCCAGCGGAGGCATTGCTTATGTTCTTACCTCCTTTCTGTATATAAAATTCTAGAACGAATTGTCTTGATTTGGGGATCACAATCCCAGAGTGGTCTGAGCTCCTCACCTCGGTCCTCAGCTTCCTTATGAAGTAATACAGTGGTAGCCTAAAGCTGTAACTACTGAAAGGTCATCAGAAAACAGCCCCTCTGTCCATTGAAGGCTCTGGTCCTCCTTTCCAGGAAACAAATTCACCCCACTGGCCCAATACACCATTTGCTCAGCCACGACTATTAAGAGACGTGAGTGAATATTCAAGATGCTGATCTCCTGCATAGGGTTACACTTAGGGCCCGATTCACTAACCTGCCCGATCGTGACCGATCCGTGTCCGATCTGTGGCAGGCTGACCAATATTCAAATAGAGGCGATCGAAGGAACGTTCCCGTTTGGGCCGCACGGATTGTTACTGAGCGATCCCAACGCATGCACAGACCATCTTCTTTGCCTGCTCTCCGCTGGAACTTTTTTTTTTTTACTTCCATGACTTCCTGTTTTAAATACGTTTTATAGAGCAACACTGGGCATGCGGGGATTAGGTTTTTCAACTTGCGGAGGCTATTGCAGCTAATGGCAGGAACTCAAAACTTCAAAGCATGTTGGCGGCAGATAATAGCGAAGGTCCTAAAAGTACTGCAGTCTGCTGCACAAGAGGGAAGTGTGGACAGGCCCAGCGCGACGTCAGGTTTTTGGAAGTCCATGCCGCCTCGACTCTCCTGCTCTCTGCCGCCCTTCCCTGCAGTGCAGCCCCGCTTTAAACCCGCAGGTTAAAACCACGGGCTTGCACTGCGGGGAAGGGCGGCAGAGAGCAGAGTGGCCAGAGCAGGAGATCGGGGCAGAGAGCAGGGTTTTCGCACAAGCGACTGGTCCTCACCAGTCGTTTGTTTTTTCGATCAGCCAGAAGAAAGTTTAGTGAATTGCGTTCTTCCTGCATGCCGATTCCCCTCATTTGCATGCACGGATCGGGATCGGATGGGTACACAGGTTAGTGAATTGGTTCAGAGGGGCATCGGGTCGCAAAGGGCTTGCAAACCGATCGGTACACAATCGGTTTGCTTAGTGAATCTAGCCCTTAGAATTTTGCAATCCCTCTCTTATAGCTTAAAGAGAAGTGATTGAGGAAGCAGCGGAGAACTCCCACATGTGAATCGATCATGTATGTTCCAAGTAGCTGGACCTTTATTTGGAACTCGGTTCCAGATCCCATCCGTTTGATTTCTGATTGCCCGGCATTTCGAAAAAGTCTGAAAGCCTACTTTTTTCGTCTTGCCTTTTCAAATTAGGCCATTTTATAATTGCTTGCTTTTAATTATTTTAAGGTATAGGTTTAAGATTATTTACTGCATGCTGTTATTTTATAATGATCTGAATCCAAACCAAAGAGAATTTAAATAAAAATGTTATAAAATAACATAATTAAATTAAATAGTTGTGTACTCAGTGACGTGAACGTAAAAATATGCCAGTACCGGGCTAAAAGATGTTCAGCTCCTTACATCATTGCACCAGCCCTCTCTGCCTCCATTATGGAATCATAACTTGGAAAATATATGTGTAATAAAAGGTTACTTAGCTCATTATGAATTTACAAGATCTAATGTCTTGCCTGTTACATTGTAAGCTCTTTTGAGCAGGGACAGGGACTGTGTTCTTTGTGACTCTGTACGCCGCTGTCTGCGTCTGGTAGCACTATAGAAATAATTAATAGTAGTAGTAGTAGTAGTAGTAGTCAGTGAGGCAAATGCATCTAGTAAAGGAAACCAAGCCATTGTGACATCACCGACAAGGTTGGCATTGGTGGAATGAGCCATTATGACATCACACTATGAGGGGCCGCTGAAATGTTCTCAGCCCAGCCAAGAAGAGAATGATGTGGAGCCACGAAACTTACACGTTATTCCATACTTTTCTTGACACGTGTCATTTCAATGATATGAAACGAAACGAAACGTGTCAAGAAAAGTGGAATAACGTGTAAGTTTCGTGGCTCCACATCATTCTCAAAGAGAGAATGGTACTGCGGATGGGCAGACTAGATGGGCCATTTGGCCTTTATCTGCCATCATGTTTCTATGAGGTCATAATGTCACATATGCACGTGATGTCATCACATCGACTCGCGCATTTCTGGGTGCCCTCCAGCCAGGGCCCAGAGTTTACTGTGCCACCGGGTAAAAATGTTTGCAGGACACTGATATATATGAATGATTGCTCTCCTGTGATTTTTAAAATTGGAGTTCCTTTTCTGTCTGTATACGGCCTTGAACTATGGAAAGGTGATATAGCAAGTTAAAAAAAAATGAACACTAAACTACTATAATGGAATTTACCTCAGAGTTCCCCGTTCCTTAATGCTCATTCTGCCTAAAGTGTCGAATTAGAAACAATTTGCTGCCACCTTTATTTAAACCCGATAAGTAAATGCTCATTAGAGTTTCTGCTCTGATTTATAATTACCGATGGTTATAAACTTTAAAAGTAATTCCATTAACCTCAAAACAATAAAGCGGTCAATAAAACGAGATGAACACAGAAGCGCACCGTCGCACAGTGGGATATTTATGACAATCAGGAAATAATCAATAGAGTCCACTTCTACGACTCAAAACTCTCCTTCTCTAGCACAGACTGAAAACATTTGGGGAACTTAAACTGTACCAACCCTACCTATGAGAAGTCAGCAGAGCAAAATATTCTAGAACACCTCCAGGTTGGAGAAGAAAATAAGACAGAATACTACAATTGCAGAAGTTAAACTGTGTCTGAATTCAAGAGGGCCTGGGATAGGCATGTGGGATCTCTCGGAGAGAGAAAGAGATAATGGTTACTATGGATGGGCAGACTGGATGGGCCATTTGGCCTTTATTTGCCATCACATTTCTATGTTTCTATAACCATAAAGCTCTATGATATCACAATGCAGGTGTAAAAAGCCTTAGCCAATAGGAAAAGGAGATGCAAATGTTAAGAGCCTTAGCCAATAGGGAGAGAGGAGAGAGTGGATGCTGTGGATGGGCTATTTGGCATTTATCTGCTATCATGTTTCTCCTTGTTTATTTGATTCAATTTCTATCCCATCCTCCTGGGAGCTCAGAACGGGTTTCAAGCCAACATTCACAGAAGTTACATTGGACAGTACATTTGGCGATATGATACAATACAATACTATACAATACAGTCACAAAAGGGCAAGGCTGGGTAGTCCATTAACTTGAGGACAGTCATAGGAAATTCCTGGAGGGGTATTACAGAAGACTGGGCCAGTGGATTGCCAGCTGGTGGTTGTTGGCGGATGAGAGATCAGAGGGAACTGTTAGCGGTTGGACTTTAATTGAAGAGAAAGGCCTTCACTGCTCTTCGGAAGGTCATCAATGAGTTCTGTGATCTGATTTGAGGGGGGGGGGGAGTTGGTTCCAAAGCTATGAGGCTGTAGGAGCGTTTGTGAGTGTTTTCCATCAGGAGAGATCTTCCTGGGGGGATGTACAGTCGTTTCTCTGCTTTAGAGCGGAGGGGCATAAAGGCGTAGTTTGGAGCTTATATAGGCTAGAGGTGTGTGTGTGTGTGTGTGTGTGTGTGTGTGTGTGTGTGTGGGGGGGGGTGACGAGGAACCTTTTGTGCACTATTACAAGGGCCTTGAATGTGCAGCATTTGATGATCGGTAGCCGGTGTTTTGTGTGGAGGGCCAGCACATTTATAGGTTCTAGTTCCTATTAATATACTTGCCTGGGTGGCATAATGAGCAGGATCAAATTCCTGGGACCTTGACTTGAAAGCTCTTCCCTAATAGCAAGTATCAGTAGTTAGGAAGGATCAGAAAAAGCCATAGATCTTGAGTTCCTATTTATCGTCAGAGGAGGCTTCTTGTCGCTCCCAGTTCTTCCCACCAATTATAAGAGACACTCCTATGTTCTTTCAGTTTCTGTCCCTTTCTGGAAAAGACCAAAAGATACACCTGCCCTCTACCAGTCTGCCTGTTTGCTGCTGAGGCCAGAGCAGAGGAATTGGTCTAAAGCAGAGGCATCTGAGCCGCTCACAGGTGGATATAACCGACCTCAGATACTCAATGCCGGGGCACATGCAGCTCCCAGCACTGAATTAGCAGGTCTCAGCAGTCACTCAGAAGTTAACAAGACACTGGCTAATATTCAGACTGGTGTCCGGTGAACTTCACTGTTTTTTGTTTTTTTTTAATATATGTCACTCATTTTCAAATTAGACATCATTTATGTTCATTTATTGATTTATTAACCGCCTTTATGATTCACCAACAAACATAGGAGAAATTCGCATTTGAATTTTGTTTATCCGCCTGTTAGGGGCTGCAAATTAAAAAAATGTCATGAATGTCTTCTGTCATATCAAGCAGCATTATGGGGTAAGGACCTGGAACTTCTTTTTTTTTTTTTTTTTCCAAATTATCTTTATTAACAACTGCAAAGGAACATACAACCATGATCAAAGTAATCATAAAACAGAGCAGCCAGAAAACAGCACGGGATTATGCTCTCTGATTCCTATGTGGAATTTAGGAGACATTTAAATACATATTTATTTCTGAAATATCTAGGCAACTAGTTGGTATGGATTTTGTAACGAATTACCTGGATCATCATAGTATTATTTCTATTTATCTAGTTATCTAATTTGCCTCTCAATTGTATTCTTTTTAATTTTTTGTAAACCGCATAGAACTTTACGGTCCTGCTGTATATAAATTGATTAATATTATTACTAGTCTTTAAGCCCGTTACATTAACGGGTGCTAGAATAGATGTGTGTGTGTCTTTCTTTTTTTCTCTCTCTATCCTTGGCCGCTGTCTGTCTTTCTTTCTGTCTCTCTCTTTCCTCGGCTATCCAGCAGCAGCCCTTCCCTGCTCCCCCTGTCCAGCAGCAGCCCTTCTTCCTTCGTTTTATCTCCCCCCTGTCCAGCAGCACCTCTTTCCTGCTCCCCCCTGTCCAGCAATAGGTTTCCTCCCTTCCTTTTACCTCCCCCCTGTCCAGCAGCACCCCTTCCCTGCTCCCTAATACCTGATCCCAAACCGCCATTCCTACCCTCCCTCCAGCCCGGCTTCCTGGTCTCTTCTGGCCCACCGGCACGAACCGCTGCCGCCGCTGCAGTCTGTCAATGTCCCTGCGCACTGCCTGTCTGTTTATTGCACCTCTTCTCTCACCTACTTTTTAAAATCACATTTATACAGTGAAGGGCAACCGGCGCACAGTAACCGCCGCAGGATAGAGGAAACCGCCATACGCGCACTCGTACCAAACCATCATGCACGTGCCGAACGTGCGCACACGCCAAACGTGCTGGACGCGCATGCCATACGCGCTGCACGCTTTAAAATTTCTCTGCTGGCCACGGAGTTACGGATCATGGAGGCAGGGATCACGCAGGTAGGAGTGTGCATGCACGCTTAGGGTTTTCTTATTAGTGATTATGATTATTATTTTTAAATTCCGTCACTGTTTCATTTCTACCACCTCCCTTGGGAAGGCATTCTAGGCATCAACCACCCTCTGTGAAAAAGAATTTCTTGATATTACTCCTCAGTCAGTTCTCCTGCAACCTCGATTCATGTCCCCTAGTTTCACATGAGCTATAACAGCTGGGGACAATCCTTAGGACTAGATGGGCCTTAGGGCATATGGAGGATGCAAGGGCAGGCCATGGACAGGCTTTAGGCCCATCTAGTGAACCCAATATCACTCATGGTATGCTTTCATAGACCCCCAGTTATCTCTGGTTTCTTTTCACATCTTTTTAACTATGCGTCCTTGGCCTTTCTTCCCTTGCCCCCCACAGTGCCTGCCTCCTTTAATTTTTATCAGAGACTGCATTAGCAACCTGCAACCATCCCTGAAACCAAAGGTGCAAAATCCATTTTCTGTTGCCTGTTTATCTCTAAAACATGGGCTGCCTTCTGGAATATTCCATACTGTACAACAAGAGCAGGCAGGTAAAAATAACCCCTTTCCTCATCTTCTCTAAGCATGTACCTTGGGGGGGGGGGGGGGGGGGGGGGGGTGTTATCGTTGTCTAATCTTCTACCTGGCACTGAATGAATTCAGAATAAATTGCAAATCTCTTGTGGCTTTTGTGCTCAACTAAACAGCCTAAGCCTGACATTGGCTTTCTGTAAAATACTGGCATCCATCATAACCTTTCCCTTTTCATTCTGACTACTTCCAGGGGCACCTGGTTGTATGCAATTTACAGAGGGATGATTAAAAGCCATTTGATGGTACAGTTATTTGTTAACAATCTCTGGAAAAAAAAAATGATGTTTTAAAAATTTACCTGGACAGCATGAGATAGGTGTGCCTAAGATTAAGGATTATAAAACTATGAATCACTTTGACAAATTCAATTTAAAATTTTCTTTTTGGCAGCTTCCATTCAGCAGAGCATACAGCATGGATCAGATATAAATCTGAACAAAAAAATATAAAAACGTTTATAAAATCCACAATATAAAATGGAAAACAGAAGTAAAATGAACTTAACATTAGAGAATGACACGGTGACAAAATTCATCACCGTTCTCGTTCCCGCGGATAACCTTTTTATATGTTATTCCCGGTTTTTTGTAACACCCACCGTTTTTACTATTGAAACCGGGAATAACTTTTTATATGTTATTCCTGGTTTTTTGTAACACCCACCGTTTTTACTATTGAAACCGGGAATAACTTTTTATATGTTATTCCCGGTTTTTTGTAACACCCACCGTTTTTACTATTGAAACCGGGAATAACTTTTTATATGTTATTCCCGGTTTTTTGTAACACCCACCGTTTTTACTATTGAAACCGGGAATTACTTTTTATATGTTATTCACGTTTTTTTGTAACACCCACCGTTTTTACTATTGAAACCGGGAATAACTTTTTATATGTTATTCCCGGTTTTTTGTAACACCCACCGTTTTTACTATTGAAACCGGGAATAACTTTTTATATGTTATTCCCGGTTTTTTGTAACACCCACCGTTTTTACTATTGAAACCGGGAATAACTTTTTATATGTTATTCCCGGTTTTTTGTAACACCCACCGTTTTTACTATTGAAACCGGGAATTACTTTTTATATGTTATTCACGTTTTTTTTGTAACACCCACCGTTTTTACTATTGAAACCGGGAATAACTTTTTATATGTTATTCCCGGTTTTTTGTAACACCCACCGTTTTTACTATTGAAACCGGGAATAACTTTTTATATGTTATTCCCGGTTTTTTGTAACACCCACCGTTTTTACTATTGAAACCGGGAATAACTTTTTATATGTTATTCCCGGTTTTTTGTAACACCCACCGTTTTTACTATTGAAACCGGGAATAACTTTTTATATGTTATTCACGTTTTTTTGTAACACCCACCGTTTTTACTATTGAAACCGGGAATAACTTTTTATATGTTATTCCCGGTTTTTTGTAACACCCACCGTTTTTACTATTGAAACCGGGAATAACTTTTTATATGTTATTCCCGGTTTTTTGTAACACCCACCGTTTCTACTATTGAAACCGGGAATAACTTTTTATATGTTATTCCCGGTTTTTTGTAACACCCACCGTTTCTACTATTGAAACCGGGAATAACTTTTTATATGTTATTCCCGGTATTTTGTAACACCCACCGTTTTTACTATTGAAACCGGGAATAACTTTTTATATGTTATTCCCGTTTTTTTGTAACACCCACCGTTTCTACTATTGAAACCGGGAATAACTTTTTATATGTTATTCCCGGTTTTTTGTAACACCCACCGTTTTTACTATTGAAACCGGGAATAACTTTTTATATGTTATTCCCGGTTTTTTGTAACACCCACCGTTTTTACTGTTGAAACCGGGAATAACTTTTTATATGTTATTCCCGTTTTTTTGTAACACCCACCGTTTTTACTATTAAACCGGGAATAACTTTTTATATGTTATTCCCGTTTTTTTGTAACACCCACCGTTTCTACTATTGAAACCGGGAATAACTTTTTATATGTTATTCCCGGTTTTTTGTAAAACCCACCGTTTTTACTATTGAAACCGGGAATAACTTTTTATATGTTATTCCCGGTTTTTTGTAACACCCACCGTTTTTACTATTGAAACCAGGAAAACCTTTTTATATGTTATTCCCGGTTTTTTGTAACATCCACCATTATTAATATTGAAACTCACGATTTTCAGCGATTTTTATGCTGATGGCAAGCAAGCAGCGTTTTTCTATGTACACACTGGAAAGCTGGGAAGCAGCGATTTCCTGAGTGAATGCTGATAAGAGCTAAACTTTTTTATCGCTACAGTACAATACAGGTACTTTACTCATGACGTATTTTTTGGGGGGGAGGAGTCAGCATGCAAAAAATTGCAAAGAAGTGAAACCGCAAGTGCTGAAACCGCGAATACGGAGGGAGAAGTGCATACCATTAAAATGGCCTGGAATGTCTTAAGATTCTGAATGGTTTGGGACCAGAATTCCTGTATCGTTTAGAGGTCCTTTTTATTAAGGCGCGCTAACCGATTTGGCGCGTGCTAAAGATTAGCGGACACTAAATGCTATGGCGCCCATAGAATATAATGGATGCCTTCGCATTTAGCGCACGCTAAATCGGTTAGCACGCCTTAATAAAAGGACCCCAAAAGGACCTTAGCTGATATAGCATGTGCTTAAGATTAGCACGCGCTAAATGCTAAACCGTCCATAGAATATAATGGGTGCATTAGCATTTAGTGCGCTAAATCGGTTAGTGCGCCTTCGTAAAAGAGAGGGTTAGCTTCCTATCCAAATGTTAGGGATACTGACCCCCACAGTTGCTTATCCCCTCTTTTACAAAGGTGCGCTATGCTCTTTAGTGCGCGCTCTATATTATTGCGCACGCTAAATATTATTGCACGCTACACACACGCGTGTGTGTTATCCTAGGGACACGTTAGCGGTCAGCTCATGCGTTGACTTATCGCGCGCTAATACGCTGAACGCACTTTTGTTAAAATAGGGTCTTAGTTTTCCAACAGTGAAAGGGATTCATTATACTCGTAATTCTGGACGGCTCTTTTACTTTTCATGTGAACTGAGTTTGGAGTGGCTTTACCATTGCCGATCACATTGCAAACTTCTACTAATTCTTTTCGCAGGCTTGGAAAGACTTTCTTATTTTATAAAATCTTGATTGCTTGTTTGTTTATTTCTCACCTACCCTTATACAAAATAAAAGATTGACATTTATCGTACAAAACACTTCAGAGACACACTATAATAGTGGTCTCAAACTTGTGGCCCAGCGGCCATATGCGGCCCGCCAGGTACTATTTTGAGGCCCTCGGTATGTTTATCATAATCACAAAAGTAAAATAAAACAGATCCTTGATCATATGTCTCTTTAGCTATAAATGACAATATTATGATTAAGACTTAGCCAAAAGGAAAGATTGATAAACCATAAAGAGTTTTACCTCATGCAAAATTGTCATTTCTTTATTAAGACATTAACTATTTTTTCTGAGGCCCTCCAAGCACCTACAAATCCCAAATGTGGCCCTGCAAAGAGTTTGAGTTTGAGACCATTGCACTATAACAAATGACATAGTTACATATAAAATCAAATTACATATAACATACACGTCGCATCAACGACAAATTTCATTTAAGGCCAAAACACATACATCAAAATATAAAATTCCATAAGTCATACAAGATGCCTCAATAACAGACATCAATAAACCAAATAAAACAAACCAGACCATCGAACACCTCCGTGACCAATCACTCAGCACTCAAGAGTCATCACTCCTTCACCCTCAACCAAACTCAGACCCTATTGAAGGGAATTGACTTGGTAGAGGAAGAGAGATTGTTCACCGTCTCCAAGGTGAAGAGAACGAGAGGGCACTCGCTAAAGTTAGAAGGGAAAACATGCCGTACAAACTCGTATCAACAATTTTGATGTGCCTTAAAGATGCATCTTTTTATGGAATCTTTCGGACATTAGATATTGGATGTTTATTCATCTGTGAACCGCATAGAACTTAATGGTATTTGCGGTATACAAGTGAGCTTTTGTTATGTTATGTTAAGGAAGTTCTTCTTCACCCAGAGAGTGGTAGAAATCTGGAAAGCTTTTCCGGAGGCTGTTATAGGGGGAAACACCCTTCAGGGATTCAAGACAAGGTTGGATAAGTTCCTACTGGAACAGAACATACGCAAGTAAGGCTAGACTGAAATAGGGCACTGGTCTTTGACCTAAGGGCCGCCGCGTGAGCAGACTGCTGGGCACGCTGGACCACTGGTCTGACCCAGCAGCGGCAAATCTTATGTTCTTAGCCTGCTCTTGGCACGCCCCTGTTAATGATTTTTCTGCATTATTTGGCAGAATTCTGATGTGTCTTCCTAACAATGCAATGCTGGTTCTTTCCTCTTTGCAAACTGCCTTGGACCATTTGGGATTAAGGGGTCCTTTTATTAAGGCGCGTCCATTATATTCTATGGGTGCCTTAGCATATAGCATGCGCTAAATTGGTTAGTGCACTTTGATAAAAGGACCCCTAAGTGAGCTGTAAAGGTACAGATCAGATTAGATGAAAGACTCTATGGGCCAGATTCGGCACTATCCGCATGTCAATCACAGAATCACGGCTACGGCACCTAAGGAAAAGCGTGGGCGCTGGTAATGGCCAGTATTGCAGGGGCTTAAGTTCTTTAGCGACGCACGCTTAGCGGCACCTAAGTCCCGCTCCACTCCTAACCACGCCCTCGTAGGCGTTAAGTGCTGCTAGCCGCCGTGGGATAAGTGCCTACCTTTTATAAAATCGGGTAGGTGCCTATCGGCCAATTCATTTTTTTTTTTTCAGTTATGAGCTTGTTATGTTATGAGCTGAACTATGAAAAGCAATCTAATTCCCTCAGAGATTCTCATGTGAATATTGAACATATGTAAATCAGTTCATTTATTCAGGATCCTTATAGCCCTGGTTTAGGTGTGAGGTTCATTTCTGTCATGGTATGCGCAAAACTAACGAAACTCATAAACATCTGTTTTCCAAATGTTTAGGGGGGGGGGGATTGTTCAGCCTTAGAGAAAATTAGTCATCAAAATGATAGTGAAGAAAAAAGCCTCATAGGCAAACAACAGCTTATTCCCAAAAGGTAAGCATGACTGTCTCTTCATATCATTGGCATTAAAAAAAACCCCAAAAACTCCATTGTTATATAGCCTGCTGCTTTCTCTAAATGCAAAACCAAAATCCTGCTGTGTGCACAGGAAAAACTTATCTGGTGAAAGCCAGACTTCTCATTCATCTCCTTCTTTCCTGGCTCCAGTAATAACAGCTGACATCCACCTATAATTCCAATATCACTCCATTTAGAAACATAGAAAATGACGGCAGAAAAGGGCCATTGCCCATCGAGTCAGCCCACACCATTAACCCTCCCCTAACTACCCTCCTAGGGGTTGTGCTTTGATGGCATCACCTCTACACTACCCTCATAGAGATCCGACGTGGGCATCCCACTTTTTCTTAAAATCTTGCACACTGCTGGCCGCGATCACCTGCACTGGGAGCCTGTTCCAGTGGTCTACCACTCTTTCCGTGAAGAAGTACTTCCTGGTGTCACCATGAAATTTCCTGCCCCTGATTTTCAGCGGATGCCCTCTAGTGGCCGAGGGACCTTTGAGAAGGAAAGTATCATCTTCTACCTCGATACGGCCAGTGATATACTTAAATGTCTCAACAAGGTGCCTTATTTCGCCAGACCCCCGTTGCGTCAGAAGGAGGACTCAAAAACATTTGTGCACCAAACAAAAATGGCGGCAGGGAGGAGCAGAATGCTGACTATCGGCGTTTTTAAATCCTCCCACTCATATCCATTTGGAGAAATTGTTCCCTTTGATAGCATTCTACGCTCATGGACAATAAATTACCTTGAAATAAACTCTACATTGAGTGAGTACATTAAGTTCACTTTGAAAATGTGGCAAACTACACTCCATCTAAAGTATGATGATGGACAGTTTGTGACTGTTAATATCAAGACTAAGTAATCAACGTACCAGAAAGACTCCCTGGCGCCACTCTTGTTTTATAGCAGTCAATCTTCTGAATGTTGTTGTTAGATGCCACCAACTCATGCTCGAGTCCTAACGACTTGATAAATTGCAGATTTAAAAATAAATCGGTTTTGAGCTAGTCCAGAAAGGTCCTCCAGCATCATCCCCATGGCTGTTTTCAGTGTGTCCAGCCATCTGATTGTAGGTCACCCTCTTCACCTGGTTCCTTTGATCTTCCCAACATGATGTCCTTTTCCAGCGTTCTCTCTCTTCTGACGGTATGACCAAAATAAGACAGTCGTAACGTCATCATTTGGGCTTCGAGTGACATAGCTGGTTTGATCTCTTCCAGAAACGATTTGTTAGTTCTTCTGGCAGTCCACGGCACACCTAAAATCCTTCGCCAGCATCAAAGCTCAAATGAGTCAATCTTCTTTCTGTCTTGCTTCCATAATGCCCAGCTTTCGCATCCGTAACTGACCACTGAAAAAATGAGTGTGTGGACAAGTCTGATCTTTGTTTGGAGTGTTACCTCCTTGCCATTGAATACTTTATCGAGAATCTTCATTGAAGAGTGACCAAGTGCTATTTTGCAGAGTATTTCCTCCCTGCTAGTTGCTTCTTTGTTTATAAAAGAGCCCAGGAGGTTGAAATCCTTTACAACTTCTATTCTATCACCTTCAAGCTCAAAATCTTCATAATTTTCCATGTACATAATCTTTGTCTTGTTTATGTTCAGTTTTAATCTCATGTTATAACTTTCGGCTTTGACTTTTCTCAGTAGATACAACATGTCTTCTTTAATGCTACTGATGAACGTTGCATCATCTGCATAGCACAGGTTGTGTATATTTCAGCCACCAACTTTGAAACCTACACTCTCTTTTTCCAAATTTGCTTTTCTGAAGATGGTTTCACCATACAGGTTGAACAGATAAGGTGACAAGATGCATCCTTGCCTGACACCACATTTTATTGAAAACCAATCAGTGTTGTCTTATTCAGTTCTCACTGCAGCTTCTTGATTTTCATTTAGGTTCTCTATCAGCTGAGCTATGTGTTTGGGTCTTCCCATTTGCACTAGAGTTCTCCATAGTTTATTGTGATCCACACAGTAAAAGATAAGAACATAAAAACATAAACAATGCCTCCACTGGGTCAGACCTGAGGTCCATCGTGCCCAGCAGTCTGCTCACTCGGCGGCCCAACAGGTCCAGGACCTGTGCAATAATCCTCTATCTATACCCCTGTATCCCTTTTTCCAGCAAGAAATTGTCCAATCCTTTCTTGAACCCCAGTCCAGTACTGTATTCTGCCCTATTACGCCCTCTGGAAGTGCATTCTAGGTGTCCACCACACGTTGGGTAAAGAAGAACTTCCTAGCATTCGTTCTGAATCTGTCCCCTTTCAACTTTTCCAAATGCCCTCTTGTTCTCTTATTTTTCAAAAGTTTGAAGAATCTGTCCCTCTCTACACTCTCTATGCCCTTCATGATCTTGTAAGTCTCTATCATATCCCCTCTAAGTCTCCTCTTCTCCAGGGAAAAGAGTCCCAGTTTCTCCAGTCTCTCAGCATATGAAAGGTTTTCCATACCTTTTATCAGACGTGTGGCTCTCCTCTGAACCCTCTCAAGTAACGCCATATCCTTCTTAAGGTACGGCGACCAATATTGGACGCAGTACTCCAGATGCGGACGCACCATCGCCCGATACAACGGCAGGATAACTTCTTTCGTTCTGGTAGTAATACCCTTCTTGATTATACCTAGCATTCTATTCGCTCTCTTTGCGTTTGCTGCACACTCTGCCGTCGGCTTCATTGTCATGTCCACCATTACCCCCAAGTCCCTTTCTTGGGTACTCTCTTTCAATAACATCCCTCCCATCGTATAGCTGTACCTCGGGTTTCTGCTTCCCACATGTAGTACTTTACATTTCTCAATGTTGAACTACATCTGCCATCTCATCGCCCATTCCCCTAGTTTGTTCAAGTCCCTTTTCCAATTCTTCGCAGTCCTCTTTAGTCCGAGCTCCAATAAATAGCTTTGTGTCATCCGCAAATTTAATTATCTCACACTTCGTCCCTGTTTCTAGATCATTTATAAATATATTAAATAGCAGCGGCCCATGCACCGAGCCCTGCGGGACACCACTCGTGACCCTCCTCCAGTCCGAGTAGTGGCCCTTCACTCCTACCCTCGGAAGCAAAGGTATAGGGGGTTTAGGTGTTCTTTGCTCTTCTCCAATACCCTATACGACAGCATCAACAGACCCAAATGCATAAACATATGGAATATGAAAGTAAACATCAAGAATCTGTCTCCATCATTAACCATGGGCAGGCATTCTGATGAGCAGAAGGAATGAGTGAGAATCTACCAGTGCATATAGGAAAGGATGCAACAGGATTTGCAAAAGAATTGGAAGAGGGATTTCAATACAAAAGTAGGAAGTACACCTGAAGATGAAGTGGTTGGAAAGCACAGCATAGGAGAAAGAAATGAAGCTGGTGATAACTTAGTACAGTTTTGCGAAATGAACCAACTGTCAATCATGAATACGCATTTCCAGTACCACAAATGTCGTCAGTAAATGTGGACCTCTCAAAATGGCATGTATTGAAATTAAATTGACTACATCTACATTGGACAGAGATAGAAAGTTGCCATTTTGACTGCAAGGACTAAATCAGGAGATGATTATGGAAGCCACCACGAGTTTCGACATAGAAGATCAAAGTAAAGCTTCGCAAGAAGAAGATCATAAGAACATAAGAACATAAGAAGTTGCCTCCGCTGAGGCAGACCAGAGGTCCATCTCGCCCAGCGGTCCGCTCCCGCGGTGGCCCATCAGGCCCATTGCCTGAGCAATGGTCTCAGACTATCCCTATAACCTACCGCTACTCTTATCTGTACCCCTCAATTCCTTTATCCTCTAGGAACCTATCCAAACCTTCTTTGAAGCCTTGTAATGTGCTCCGGCCTATCACAGCCTCCGGAAGCGCGTTCCATGTGTCCACCACCCTCTGGGTGAAAAAGAACTTTGTGGCATTTGTTTTAAACCTGTCTCCTTTCAATTTTTCCGAGTGTCCCCTTGTACTTGTGGTTCCCCATAATCTGAAAAATCTGTCCCTGTCTACTTTTTCATTAGAGATCTCCCAAAATATGACATTGAAAATATTCCAAATACAAAAAATATAGATATACCACACTGCTCCACCGGAAAAGTGTAACAGATTCCACAGGCCTCGGAATTGGAGCCTACGCGCGCAGCTGTACAATCACAAACTGAAAAGTCAGTGTAGTATTGCTCCTAATTGCTCCAGTCATCGGCCAAAGGACTTAGTGTAAAACTCTTAACTATAATTTAATCCTAATTATCACTATCCTTTTTATACTTTTTTTAAATTATATTTTTTCAACTTCACTTAATTTCATTTAAAATGTATACACAATAATTAAGGGCTCCTTTTACGAAGGTGCGCTAAGCGTTTTAGCGCACGCACCGGATTAGCGCGTGCTAGCCGAAAATTTACCGCCTGCTCCAAAGCTGGCGTAGCGGCTAGCGTGCGTGGCATTTTAGTGCGCGCTATTCCGCACGTTAAAGCCCTAACATGCCTTCGTAAGAGCAGCCCTCAATGTGTTTAGTGTCAGAAAAGGGATTTTCACAAAACTGCGAAACAGTCGTCACATACAGTATTTATAATTTAAACCATGTCACAGTAATGGGTATCGTTTTATAACATCACTTATCTGGCGTGTTGGCCCTGAAGGGTCATGCAGTTAAAAGCTACTGTTTGCGTTTCATATAATTAGTCCACTAAAAACTGTTCACCTACTGGTAAGCAGAAAAAAAAAGATGTCTTCCTTTTATTAAAATGTAGGAACATCAACTCCAATGTCAAATAAAGACCTCTGGGACTATTTAATATGACTATTTTTCCTAAGTACTGCAAAATCACTATCAGCTTCATATCCCCTCTGTGCTTTCCCATGCTTTCTTGAATGCTTGACTGGTTTTATGCCCATTATTTCCAAGGGGAGGTGATTCCATTCCTGAGGGATAAGGGGATCGTGGGATACTGAGAAAGCTAATCAGAAAATATATGCAGAAACCCAACCTGTTCGTGCAGGCAAGACCGGAGGGCTAGGACTTTGATAGGAAGATAGGACTCAATTAGGAAACCAAGGAGGCATGGGGGCCCCTTCTGGTGATTTAGACAGGTCGTGAACTGTTTGGGCCGCCGCGGGAGCGGACTGCTGGGCAGGATGGACCTATGGTCTGACCCGGCGGAGGCACTGCTTATGTTCTTATGTTCTTATGTTCACTATTTAATAAATGTAGACACAGCTGAAGTTCTGCGTGTTTAGCAGTACCAGAACCTTCAGTTGCCCTAACAGAATAAAGCAGCTCTGACCTTCATCTAACCCAGTGTCTTGCAAGCCCTTTCAAGCCCCGGCACAGGAAAGCCGGGGCCGCCTCTGGGCATGCGCAGATGTTGATGCCATGATGTCACATGCATGTGTAACCTGTCGCTAAAATCACTTGTAGTATCTGTCATTAAAACCATCTGTAGACCCTGAAGATTGGAGGGTGGCCAATGTCATGCTGATTTTTACAAAGGGTTCCAGGGGAGATTCAGGAAATTACAGACCGGTAAACCTGACTTCGGTGCCGGGCAAAATAGCGGAAACAATGATAAAAAATTAAATTGTGGAACATGTAGACAAACATGATTTAATGAGACGGAGTCAGCATGGGTTCAGCCGAGGGAGATCTTGCCTCACCAATTTGCTTGACTTCTTTGAAGGTGTGAATAAACATTTGGATAAAGGCGAGCTGGTTCATGTAGTTGGTGTATCTCGCCTTTATCCACATGCTTATTCATACCTTCAAAGAAGTCAAGCAACTTGGTGAGGCAAGATCTCCCTCGGCTGAACCCATGCTGACTCCGTCTCATTAAATCCAGAAGGCTTTTGACAAATTTCCTCATAAGAGGTGGGAGAGGGCAATGACCACTGGGAGAGTGTGGGGAGATCATGTTTATACCACGCGCAACCTCCGAAAAATAAGAAAATTCTTCAAAAAAGACCACTACAGGATCATAGTTCAATCCCTTGTCCTAGGACTAGTGGACTATTGCAATGTCCTCTACCTTCCATGCCCCACAAACTTGATAAACCAACTGCAGACCATTCAAAACACAGCCCTCAGGCTGATCTACTCTCTCGGAAAATTCGACCATATCACTAATGCCTACCTGGACTCACACTGGCTACCAATACGAGCTCGAATCCAATTCAAATTTTATTGTCTACTATACAAAGCTATAAACGGATCTGCACCCACCTACCTCAACAACTGTCTAAATTTCAACTGCACATCCAGAATAAGAAGAACCCAGAACCTATTCACCCTATCCTCCGCTCAAGAGAACTCAGCGAAAGAAGATGTACGACGGCCTCCTAGCGACGCAGGCAGCGAAACTGGACCCCTTTATCTCCAACTTGTTGTCAACTACAAGTGACTTTAAATCATTCCGAAAAGAAATCAAAACCCTACTATTCAAAAAAACTATACAACCTCCCCACCGACCCTAACAAGTAACCAACCCTATACTCTTCTTCCCTACTAGTATTCCTCAATTCTCCTCCCTTCCCCAACTTCTCCCCTCTGCCTCCTCTATTAAACCTTCCCCAAACTGTAATCCCCCTGCATTCACTATGTAAGCGTCCCCTTTATTGCAATTCCCTGCATCTACTGTGTAAGCATCCCCCAATTGTAACTTCCTAGAAAAGCCCAGCTATCTTACACTATAACCCGCTTAGAACTGTAAGCATCCCCTAAATTGTAACTTCCTGGAAATGTCCAGCTGTCTTATACTGTAATCCGCTTAGAACTGCAAGGTAAAGGCGGAATATAATAATAATTTTATTTCTTATATACCGCCAAAGCCATAGTAGTTCGAGGCGGTTTACAACGAAGAAGGGCTGGACGATCAGCGAAAATGGTACAATGTTACAATCAGAGAAAATAGGTGGCAGAGAAAAAAATGGTACAAACAGAGAGAAAAAATGGAATAATCAGCGAACAGTGATGCAATCGGCGAAGGATGGTACAGTCAGCAAAGATGGGTACAATTCTGGCAATGAAAAAATGGTACAGGGAAGAAGGTCAAGATAATCTGCGTAAAGGACATGGTGAGGTAATGTAATATCGTTCCAGTGGTCATCTTTGACACATATTTATTATTAAAACAGGTCTAGCTTCAGATATGTTACAAATCGTGCCCTGGACGGTGTTCTTTTTTTAAATTTTTTTTAAATGCTTGATTATGGCAGAAAAACGTCCAGGTCATAAGCCTGCCCTATTCCTCCCCAATCCATGCTGCCAACACGCCTCCTTGAGATTTAGAACAGCATAGAAATCCATCTAGGAACTAGGGTATCCACTTTATGGATGTTTTTCTTTTTTGAAAATGAACCCCGCGGCAACCTTTGAACTTAACATAAGAAGCGATGCACTGTCGTTGCGAACAATCTTGGCCCCTGACACAGGCTCTTGCCGAAACATGGGCCATGTCAGGTTCTTTAATAAAATCCGCTTCCTTTTGTAGAATGTTTTGATTATCGCTACAGAACGTTCAAGTCTTAAACTTGCCCAAAACACACCTTCAACTTGCCCCCTAGGAATTTAGATGAACAGAGCACGAACAGCCTAGAAAAACTTTTTAAAATATGGGTTTTGAAAATAGCGATTTGGACGTTTTGGTGAGAAAACTTTATGTCATTTGTTGCACGTTTTTATCGTTTGGAAATGAGCCCCATTGTCTGCTTTCAATGTAAACGCATTGGAAAACACTCATTTTTTCAAGATAGAATTTCCAGAATGCGCATAATTTATAGCAACACCCACACCCTGCCTAAGCCCCTCCCATGGCCACACCCACTTCTGAGATCCACATGTTAGAATTTACACGTACATTACAGAACATGTTTAGAAAGTTGTCCAAGTAAATTCTAATTACTGCCAAATAATTGCTTGTTGGTGGCCAATTATCAGCAGCTTTTGGCACATTAAATAATTAAATTGTGTGCATAATAAAGAATCTGGGGGTAAGTGTTAAATTGTGCACTCGAGTTTATAGAATTAGGAGTAAACCCTTCTCTTGAACAGGTTAGGTGGCTTCTTTTTTAAGGGAAAATTTTGTAAAGACACAGAGGCACTGTCAAGTAAAATGACCTGTCATATTCATGTTATGTAGATTTTTTTTCTTGTTTCTATTTTATTTGAAACTAGTCCTCTTCCTGTATAAAGTTGTTTTTTGGTTTTTTTCCATTTTAGACTTCATCCCCCTCCCTTTCCCCTTCCCGTCCCACCTTTCGCTTTTTCAACCCCCTTGCATCATCCGCTCCTTCTCCTGCACGGGCCACCGGAGCAGAGAGGACGGGGCGGAGGGGGCTGCCGGCCGGGGCCGGCCGGAGAGGAGCTAGGCGGCTGGAGGAGTAGCAGCAGCCACTGCCGATCGCAGCCTCTGTCCCGCCTTCGCCTTCTTATAGTGTTCTTCACCGATCCTTTGGAGAGCGGCCTGCAAGGTTCGCTACAGCGGCTAGCAAACCTCAGCAGGCCGCTTTGAAGAAGACCGGTAGCGGGAGGGAGGAGTCGCTGGCACATGCGCCTCCACCTAGTGAGGACTGGCACAGAAGCACACCTCACGCCACCAGGACTCACGAACTTTTGACAGCGCATGCGCGCTCTAGGGTTTTATTATTATAGATGTAAACCACTTTGATTCTCGGTTGAAAGATGGTATAATCAATCTTTCAATAAAGTAAACTACTGTAATAAGCACCGACAACCGGGCACTGAGAGAAAGGTGGACTCATCTAGTGATGGCCACGGATGATCTCTCAGGCTTAGGATTAAAGATACGAACATAATTAGCGAAGGGGAGGGGAGTGTATGGTAATGTCTGTGAGTAAAATGTACCCCTGGACTTTGCAGCTGTGCTAGCACTATGAATATTTTCTACATCCTGTGAGTAATCCCCCTAGAGCAGTGTTCTTCAATGCAAGGCCCAAGGGTCAATGGCGGCCCTCGTCTTTCTGGGTTATTTTTTCTGCTACTCTGCCTCTCTATCCAGGCTCAAGGCAGAAAGGGAAAAGTAGATGGGGTGGGGGGATGAATGCATGCTTTTAGGACAAGGCATTTCTCAATAGTCAAAAAAACATTCATTTGGAAATGCTCACAACCGTTGAGGGTACACCCCAATGAAATCTGAAGGCTGGCTGTGGGGATGGAAGTCATTGACACACACCAGTCAGTAGTGTCATGGCTCCACATGGGAAGACATTTGGTGGCTGCTTGAGATCTAGCTAGGTACTTGGGTTGGCCATGGTTGGAAACAGGATACTAGGCTTGATGGATCTTCGATCTGTCCCAGTATGTTCTTATGTGAGCCAAGTATAGGACAATGAAGCCATTGTGACATCACTGATGAGGTTGGCTCTTAGGCATTGGTGGAATGAAGCATTATGACATCACAGTCTCAGTTCTGGAATGTTGCTACTCTTTGGGTTTCTGCCAGGTACTTGGGACCTGGGTTGGCCACTGTTGGAAACAGGATGCTGGGCTTGATGGACCTTCAGTCTGCCCCAGTATGGCAGTTCTTATCTTCTTATGTGAGCCAAGTATAGGACAATCACTGATGAGGTTGGCTCTTAGGCATTGGTGGAATGGGGCATTATGACATCACACTCTCAGCTCCGGAATGCTGCTACTCTTTGGGTTTCTGCCAGGTTCTTGGCCACTGTTGGAAACAGGATGCTAGGCTTGATGGACCTTCAGTCTGTCCCAGTATGGCAGTTCTTATCTTCTTATGTGAGCCAAGTATAGGACAATCGAGCCATTGTGACATCACTGCTGAGGTTGGCTCTTAGGCATTGGTGGAATGAGGCATTATGACATCACAATCTCAGCTCTGGAATGTTGCTACTCTTTGGGTTTCTGCCAGGTACTTGGGTTGGCCACTGTTGGAAAACAGGATGCTGGGCTTGATGGTAATTCTTATGTTCTTATGGCTCTCCGTCAGCTCATTAGAATCCAGCTTAAAAATTAATGAAGACCACTGCCCTAGAACATAATTTCCTAATAATGTGACTCCGTTTTCGAAGATATACTGGAACCAGAATTCACGGAACAAGAGGGAGAGAAGCGTGAGAGACAGAGAGAGCCAGTGGGAGAAAAGAGACAGAGGCAGAAAAGCTTGCACACATAATTAAACCTTTCTGTGTTTCTAGGGTTATTGCCAATTTCATACTCAGCTCTTAAGTTTAATTATTCTGCTAACCAGGGCTCTTCAGTAGGCCTGTAATAGAAAACCGTCAAAATTGAGAGCACATTCCCCTGATTAAATCCCTCCCCTGCACTTTTCTACCTGCGGTTGTCTATTTATGGCTCTGGGCTTCATTTTCCTGTTTTCTATTTCTGAGGCCCTAATGTTATCACACGCAGAGAGGCAAACCACTCAGTATTCAGCACTGCTGAGTGGCGTCTTCCTCCAAAGCACATTCCAGGCCTCGTTTCCCCCTTCCTCTAGCAGTGCTCGCGTAATGGATTCCTAAATCCGAAAAATGACAATGAGCAAACTTGCACCTCTGCCCCCGAGCAGGCAGAACCTTAGGATTATGAAAAATGCTTCAACAGCAAAGAAAGGGAATGAAACAGGGCACAGGCGTCGCTGCCTCTTGCTGTTAACGGGCAATCGTTACACCAAAGTGGTTTGCGGCCAAGCCACGTCTCAAAAAACTGGATCGGCTACTGGGGCAGCTTTAATTAAATCAAAGTACTTAAACAGCCAACAGGGATATCATCAGGACTTAATGCGTGGACCAAAAAAAGAAGTGTAGAGCTGGGGGAGGGGCAGGCTGATCAAGGATGGGAGAATGGGAGAAGAAGGTTAGCTTAGGGAGTAAAGTGACTGTTCTGTGTTAATATAAGAACATAAGAATTGCTGCTGCTGGGTCAGATCAGCGGTCCATCTCACGGTGGCCAATCCAAGTCACTAGTACCTGGCCAAAACCCAAGGAGCAGCAACATTCCAGCATCTCAAAGAAGCTATTCCGGAACCCCAATGAGAGCAACATTCCAGAGCTGAGATTGTGATGTCATAATGCCTCAGTCCACAGAGCCTCAGAGCCAACCTCATCAGTGATGTCACAATGGCTTGATTGTCCAATACTCGGCTCATGTAAGAACATAATAGCAACCATACTGGGTCAGACCAATAGTCCATCAAGCCCAGTAGCCTGTTCTCACGGTGGCCAATCCAAGTCACTAGTACCTGGCCAAAACCCAAGGAGCAGCAACATTCCAGCATCTCAAAGAATAGCAAGATTCCAGAACCCCAATGAGAGCAACATTCCAGAGCTGAGATTGTGATGTCATAATGACTTAGTACACAGTGCCTCAAAGCCAACCTCAGCAGTGATGTCACAATAGCTTGATTGTCCAATACTTGGCTCATGTAAGAACATAATAGCAGCCATACTGGGTCATACCAATGGTCCATCAAGCTCATTATCCCGTTCTCACGGTGGCCAATAAGAACATAAGAATTGCCGCTGCTGGATCAGACCAGTGGTCCATCGTGCCCAGCAGTCCGCTCACGCGGCAGCCCTTAGGTCAAAGACCAGTGCCCTAATTGAGTCTAGCCTCACCTGCGTACGTTCCGGCTCAGCAGGAACTTGTCTAACCTTCTCTTGAATCCCTGAAGGCTGCCTGGGAGAGAGGGGGCAGGAGCAGGACATCAATGCTGCTTCTTGGCATTCATTTACCGTTTTTAAAAATTTGATTTACTGCTTTAGCTGCAGCACAATTCAAAGCGGGTGAACAATAAAAAAAACAAAACAAAATTTAAAAATAACATACGGAACGCCATTAGGTACAGGACCGAATCACAATCGCATCAAAGAACAAAAGCTTCATCATATAACAATAGTATAATTAATAGCATGCGCTCGTTATTATCATCCCTTCAAGTTTTGGGTTTGTTTGTTTTTTTTATTTCTTTCTAGAGAAAAACCTTCTCAAAAAACAGTTTTTAGGAGAACGCGGAATTTAGTATAGGAAGATTCCAAGCATAAGTTTGAGGGCAGTGAATTCTGCAATGATGGAGCTATCAAAAAAAAACCATGCTGGCCCCAGATATTAACCCCCTCTTCTACGAAACTGCGCAGGCCATTCAGCGCCACTCTCTGCGCTAGAAACTGCTAGCGCAGTTTCGTAGAAGATGGGGGGTAAGTCCTGGATGTCACTGAACACAAAGGGGCTGATGCAGAAAGCCTTGTGGTAGAGCTGCCTTAGCGCACAGCACTGCTGTGAAACCATTGGTGGAAAACAACTGCAGCACGCGGCAAGTACTGAACACGCAAATTATTATTGCATTAAAGTGATAGCAGTAATCGTCAACTCATTATGAAATGTCAGTGTCTGAGCAGCAATTGGCTCCGGAAGAGTCTTATTTGTATTTGTCATCCCTGGCTTTTACAATTATGTAATACGTATTGAATTATTGGATATTGCATAAAATCAAAATTTAATAAACTTGAAACTTGACATTTAAAAAAAAAATATTGCCGATGGCCATCAACCCTCATCTCTCCCCCCCCCCAACCTGATCTCGACCCCCTTCTCCATGAGATATATAAACTTGCTTCCATAGTCTATTGGCCGCTCATCCTCCCTCCGCTCACTTCCTAAAAATTTCCTGATAGTCTAGTGTCCCTCTTTTCCCTGATTAAAAACAAAAATAAATGAAATCCCTGGGGGCTATTGACACCCTTCCACTTTCCCAAACCCTTCTGCAGGATCACTCGAGTCTACTCACCATACCTGACTATGAGAGGTAGGGGAAATGCCCACTCGCTCCTGCCTCTGGTGCTGCCATCTTGAAAAATTCTGGTTCCCTGGATGCATTCTGGGATACACCAGGGCAGGGTCTACCATATTAGGGATCTGCATGCTGTGGGATGACTGATAGGCTGTTAACATGCATTTTAGTATGCAGTGTGCTGCTATCTACTGTGAGAGTAAACCTGAGCACAGAAACTCTTTTAATATGCAATGGCCATTAAAGAGCAGGTAAACTGCTTATTAAGGGCGTGGTATAGCCTGCGCTAGCTTTCTGCTTTGGCTCCAAAGTTTTTTGTGGAAACTCTTTCCAGCCTTGATAGGAGAAACATCATAACCCCTTTTCTCATCAGTCACTCCCCCAGCTGTCATAGTAACATAGTAGATGACAGCAGATAAAGACCCGGATGGTCTACCCAGTCTGCCCAACCTGATTCAATTTAATGTTTTTTTTTTTTCTTCTTCTTAGCTATTTCTGGGCAAGGATCCAAAGCTCTGCCCGGTACTGTCCCTTCCTGAGCATTAATTAATTAATCTAATCTAATCTAATCTAAACCTTAAGTTTATATACCGCATCATCTCCATGATAAGAACTGAAAGATAATCTTGGTCGGTCTTCTTTGAACCTTTTCTAGTGCCACATTAGAAATCGTTCAAAGAAGAAGGACCAAGATGATAAAGGGGATGGAACTCCTCTCCTATGAGGAAAGACTAAAACGGTTAGGGCTCTTCAGCTTGGAAAAAAGACGGCTGAGGGGAGATAGGATTGAAGTCTACAAAATCCTGAGTGGAGTAGAACGGGCACAAGTGGACCGATTTTTCACTCCGTCAAAAATTAGAAAGACCAGGGGGCACTTGATGAAATACTTTTAAAACCAATAGGAGGAAATATTTTTTTTCCCTCAGAGAATAGTTAAGCTCTGGAATGCGTTGCCAGAGGATGTGATAAGAGCGGATAGCGTAGCTGGTTTTACGAAAGGTTTGTCTAAACACAACATGTTAGGGATATTGTTTTTATTATACACCAAGATATAAGTTAAGATTATCAATTGAAATCTCAATGTTCAAATGAACAATTAACATTACTTATGAATTATTCAGTGTGTGAAACATTCAGACCCGCAACCGTGATGGTTAAAATATAAACCAAACCGGTATTGCCATTGGATCATCAAGATGTTTCACTGTCCCGACCAATTGCTCAAAAAGTATATATAGACGGACTGTACTTGAGAGTAATCCTCTTCGACAAGTTATTTCACACAACACTCTGGTATATCATCTGTTATTGGAGAAGGGATACCTCAAGTGCTTGCAGCTATTTGTGACCTTAGTCCTTAATCTAGTCAATATAGCTTTAATGCAAGCTATCATTGGTCCCTTTAAACTCTCCCTATTTATTTCCTATTGCTTATATATCATATTGTACTTATAAATACCACATATTTTGGTGTAATAACGTTAGCAAACAGTATTAAAGAACCGCACAGTATAACTACGACTTTTTGTACTTAGCTTCGTTTTCTTGACGTTGAATTAAACAAAAAGCCTCAAGGTGCTGGATTGTAAGCTTAAAAGTGCTCAAGTGCTTCTTGAAAGTGCTCAAGTGCTCGACGGAGCATCTTCGTTTCACTCAATTTAGAGCTTCCTCAGGAGAATTAAAGCTGTTAACCTAAACGCTAGAACTGTCTTAAAACAGAAGAGAAAAGAGAAGGAATGCAATCAGCTAGGAAGGAACAACTACACCTAAGGTTAATTCTAATAATTATAAAGATTTTTTATTTTAAAAATACCTAATTTTATAATGATGTAAGCTTTATTAAACCATCTAGGTATATATATATTTTTAAAAACCGGTTAGTTAATTATCTCATGCGTTATGAAAGCGTTCTAAAAACATAAATTTTATTACGGCTGCAAAGGTCAAAAAATACCTACAAGCCAGTATATTATATTCCCACCATTGGCATTTTCTGGCTTCTGCTGAGCCTGCTGTGTCAGGAACATTATAGAATGGCGGCGTACTAATTCAAATCATACTAGGATTTAAAGAAGCACTAACATCATTGACGAAGTGCATCTCAGATGCCATACGTAACTACGTTATCTATTGCAATGCGTGTCAATGGAAACAAACTTTATTGGCCACGCATTGCAATGGCCCATCTAGTCTGCCCATCCATAGTAACCATTATCTCTCTCTCTGAGAGATCTCACGTACCTGTCCCAGGCCCTTTTGAATTCAGACACAGTCTCTGCCTCCACCACCTCTTCTGGGAGACTGTTCCACGCCATCTACCACCCTTTCTGTAAAAAAAGTATTTCCTCAGATTACTTCGGAGCCTCTCACCTGTTAACTTCATCTTATGCCCTCTCATTGCAGACTTTCAAGACCAAGTTCGACAAGTTCCTGCTGAACCGGAATGTATGCAGGTAGGGCTAGTCTCTGGGCGCCGGTCTTTGACCAGAGGGCCGTAGCGTGAGCGGACTTCTGGGCACGATGGATCACTGGTCTGACCCAGAAGTGGCAATTCTTATGTTCTTATGACTCATGCCCATATACATTACATAGTTATTTAAACGTCTTTATCATATCTCCTCTCTCCCATCTTTCCTCCAAAGTATACAAATTGAGATCTTTAAGTCTGTCCCCATACGCCTTATGACGAAGACCACACACCATTTTAGTAGCCTTCCTCTGGATCAACTCCATCCTTTTTATATCTTTTTGAAGGTGCGGCCTCCAGAATTGTACACAATATTCTAAAGGAGGTCTCACCAGTCTTATATAGAGGCATCAATACCTCCTTTTTTCTACTGGCCATACCTCTCCCTATGCAACCTAGCATCCTTCTAGCTTTCGCTGTCATCTTTTCAACCTGTTTGGCCACCTTAAGATCATCACATACAATCACACCCAAGTCCCGCTCTTCTGTCGTGCACTTAAGTTTTTCACCCTCTAAACTGTACTGTTCCCTCTGGTTTTTGCAGTCCAAATGCACGACCATGCATTTCTTAGCATTAAATTTTAGCTGCCAAATTTCAAACTATTCTTCAAGCTTCGCCAAGTGACCTCGGCAATGCTGGATTTGTGCTCATTGCTCAAACAGCGTCTCCAGAAAAAGGGTATGCTGTAGCCCCTCCCAATGGTAATACCGGTTTGGTTTATATTTTAACCGTCACGGCTGTGGGTCTGAATGTTTCACACACTGAATAATTCATAAGTAATGTTAATTGTTAATTGAACACTGAGATTTAAGAAAGGTTTGGACAATTTCCTGGAGGAAAAGTCCATAGTCTGTTATTGAGAAAGACATGTGGGAAGCCACTGCTTGCCCTGGATCATAAGAACATAAGAAATGCCTTCACCGAATCAGACCCTTGGTCCATCCATTCCGGTGATCCGCACACGCGGAGGCCCAACTAGGTGCTTCATAATGAGACCTTGTTTACCTGTATCCCTCAATGTGATTTGCAAGGAGGTATGCATCCAACTTGCCCTTGAATCCTATAATGGAGGTCTCCGTCACCACGTCCTCCGGGAGAGCGTTCCAAGCGTCTACCACTCGCTGTGCGAAACAGAACTTCCTGACATTTGTCCTGGGCCTGTCGCCTCTCAACTTCAGTACATGACCTCTCGTCCGAGTCACATTTGACAACGTGAATAACGATGCATCTTGCTGGATTTTATCTAGTCCTTTTAGTATTTTAAACGTCTCTATCATATCTCCATGCATTCTTCTTTTCTCTAGAGTGAACAAGCTCAGTTTTCTGAGGCGTTCTTTGTAGCTCAAATTTCCCATACCTTTTACTAGCTTTGTAGCTCGCCTTTGTACCCTTTCCAGCAGGGTTATATCCTTTTTTAGGTAGCATGGAATGTTGCTAGTCCTTGGGTTTTGGCCAAGTACTAGGGACCTGGATTGGCCACCATGAGAATGGGCTACTGGGCTTGTCTGACCCAGTAAGGCTATTCTTATGTTCTTATAATTTTCCTAATGGTTTAAGAAAACAGCAACGTCTTAGACCTCTCAGTTTGCTGAGCAGGGCTTCTCAAACCTCTATTGGAGGCACCTAGCCAATCACTTATTTATCATTACAACAATGAATATGCATGAGAACGCTTGTTGCAGGTTTCCGGGTCTTTCTGCGTCTTGTCAGGTAAAACTGACATTTCAGCCATCACGCTTTGGCTTTCTTCAGGGTATGCTGTGAGGTCTGCAGTTTGTCCCTATATAGCAGCGGTCTCAAACATGTGCCCCGCGGGCCGCATGCGGCTCTCCAGGTGCTATTTTGCAGCCCACGGTCTGGACGCGATAATCAACTGCTCCCTTGCTGCAATTGATTTTTCCGGTCAAAGCTGCGGCTCCTGGCGCCATCCACATCAGCATTTCTCTTTCCCCTTCCCTTCCTTGTGGAGCAGCAGCTTGTCTGGCCGATTCAGTCGATCGTTCCGTTCAAAGCCGCAGGTGGCGGCTCCTCGCGCTATCCACTCCTGCATCGGAAGCCTATCTGACGTCACTTTATCAGAGAGGCTTCAGACGCAGCCACGGATCTCGCGAGGAGCCGCCACCTGCGGCTTTGAACAGAACTATCGACTGAGCCGGCCAGACACGCTGCTGCTCCATAAGAAAGGGAAGGGGGAATAGAAATGCTGCTGCACAGGAAAGGGGGAAGGGAAATGCTGCTGCTGCTGTACAGGGAAAGGGAAAGGGAGGGAAGGGGGAAGAAAAATGCCTCTGCTGCACAGGAAAAGGGGAAGGGAAATGCTGCTTCTGTTGCTGCTGCACCCAATTGGGGAAAGAGAGGGAAGGAAGGAGAAGGAAGACAAGGGAGAGGAGAGGAACAAGAGGTGACAAGTTCATGGGAGGGTGGGAGGGATGGAGGGAAAGGAGATACCAGACCATGGAGGGGGAGGGAGAGATGCCAAGACATGGGGGGAGGGAAGGAGACAGATGCCAGACCAGGGGAAAGGAAGGAAGGAAGGAGGGAGGGAGAGAAAGGAAGGAAAGAGATGTCAGACCATGGAAATAGGACCGAAGAAGAGAGATATGGGAAGGGAAGGTAAGACATGGAAACGTAGATTTTGAAAAGAAAGCAGAAAAATTGAATATTAAGTTAATGCCAAAGATGGATGCAAAGCAGAAAGTGAAGATGGAGAGAAAAACAGTCAAAGGACAAGAAGGCCCTGGAAACATAATTAAAAGCACAGAAAAATAAAGTCACCAGCCAACAAAGGTAGGGAAAATGATTTTATTTTCAATATAGTGATTGAAATGTGTCAGTTTTGAAAAAGAAAAGATATTAAACTTTAAATGTGAGGGCTGCAGAAAAAATAGAGTACTTGGAGGGCCACAGAAAAAATAGTTAATGTTTTATTAAAGAAATGACAATTTTGCATAAGGTAAAACTCTTTATAGTTTATATATCTTTCCTTTTAACTGTTAAAGGAAAGTTTTATAAATTATAAAGAGTTATACCTCATGCAAAATTGTCATTTCTTTAATAAGACATTAACTATTTTTTCTGCGGCCCTCCAAGTACCTACAAATCCAAAATGTGGCCCCGCAAAGGGTTTGACTTTGAGACCACTGCTATATAGTAAGTCCTCAAACCCAATTGGTTGGGGCATGAAGTGAATGAGACAGGAAAGTCCATTGGTCACCAATTTCAATTTTGGTGAGAAAGTCAGTTGGTCTCTTTATCTCATAGGATGGAAAAGTCTCTGGTGAGTTTAAAGATGTTCTCCCCACAACCAACTGCAGCCCTCACAGCATACCCTGAAGAAAACCACAGCTTGATGGCTGAAATGCTGGTTCTACCTGAGAAGACTCAGCGAGACCCGGAAACCTGCAACAAGAATGCTGCGCGCTGCGGAAACCTTGAGGGAACATATGCACGAGAGAGATTTGCATACAATTGAAGACCAATGCATGCAGGTTTATTTCCTCCATATTCCTTGCATCAAACCTGAGAACCTACTGGCTAGGGAAGAACTGCTGTAGAGCAGGGATGGGCAACTCCGGTCCTCAAGGGCCGGAATCCAATTGGGTTTTCAGGATTTCCCCAATTAAAATGCATTGAAAGTAGTGCATGCAAATAGATCTCATGCATATTCATTGGGGAAATCGTGAAAACCTGACTGGATTCTGACCCTCGAGGACCGGAGTTGCCCACCCTAGCTGTAGAGGCTCAAAACAAATAGTCAGGTTTCTAAGTTTTGCAGCTAAGCCAATACGATGACAGGACTGATAGTCGTCTATCACAGGGTTAGGCATTTCCAGTCCTTGAGAGCCAGAGCCAGGTCAGGTTTTCAGGATATCCACAATAAATATGCACGAGATAGATTTGCATCTCAAGGAGACAGTGCATGCAAATCCATCTCACACATATTCAGGTTTTCAGGACACCCACAATGAATATACATGAGATAGATTTGCATCTCAAGGAGGCAGTGCATGCAAATCCATCTCACACATATTCAGGTTTTCAGGACACCCACAATGAATATACATGAGATAGATTTGCATCTCAAGGAGGCAGTGCATGCAAATCCATCTCATACATATTCAGGTTTTCAGGACACCCACAATGAATATACATGAGATAGATTTGCATCTCAAGGAGGCAGTGCATGCAAATCCATCTCACACATATTCAGGTTTTCAGGACACCCACAATGAATATACATGAGATAGATTTGCATCTCAAGGAGGCAGTGCATGCAAATCCATCTCATACATATTCATGGTGGAGATCCTGAAAACCTGACCTGGCTCCGGCTCTCAAGGACCGGAATTGCCTACCCCTGCTCTATCATATTCCTGCAACTTCCGAATAAAAGCATATAGTGAAAATCACAGTGACGTGCCAAAACTGTGTGGGACAATGCCGTGCCGACAATCGCGCTCTGGACTTCTGCACGCCGCCTAAAACCACATTTGATATTACAGTATTTATTTGGATTTAGCTCACACTTTTTCAGCTGTAGCCCCAACTAAATTACATTCAGGCATTCTAGATAATTGCAAAAGGGTGTGGAAATCTGCTGGAAACCCACCAATAGCCATGGAAAATTAGCCACATTTCATCTCCAAATTGCAATCTCCTGCTTTATTGCAGTCTTTCCAGGATTAGATTATGTTCCTTTGTTCACATCTGGACCACAAGTCCAGCCTTAACAGTGCGGCTTTCAAGCCATCATATTAGAGTCTAGCAGTTCACAATTAGCATCCTGCAGCTTCCCTCCTTCCCCCCCCCCCTTCTTCCTTGCAGAGATAAAAAAGCCAGTATTGAACATTGAAACATAGATCAAAACAAGCGGGTCTGCTGTACTTTCTACCTGGAAAATAGCCAAGGCAGAAACGACTGGAGATCTTGCTTGAACAGTATACTGGACGTCATTACAGAGCATGCTGGGAATGAACTCTGCTGGGGACACAAGAGGTAACTAGGTCCTCTCCTGCAGGATTCTTACTGGTTTCCGGGATTTCATATCGGTGCGTCCTGTCTAAATCCCAGCTGGAAATATACTAACATACAGAAGGACATTAGCATTCTGAGAATAAATTAGTTATTTTCTGAACTGGAGCCCAGGAGAAGTGCAGAAGGTACTAATTCTCAATGCAACTTGGACAGTAACTTTTTAAACATAGAATATATGAAGGGCCACTGAAAAGTTCTCAGCCTAACCAACAAAGTTGGGGCAGTCTCCATGGAGAGCTATACACTTGGTTCAGTGATTCCCTCTGTTTTCTAAACTAAACTAAACCTTAGGTTTATATACCGTACCATCTCCAGGGTTGTGGAGCTCGGCACGGTTTACAGGAGTTGTAATGAGAAAGGAACTACAAGGAAAGGGCTAGATGAGGATACAGAGGAAAGAAGGAAGTTAGAGGGCTGGGATGTTGAAAGAGGAGGGAAGTGTTAGATTTTTGAGAATAACCAGGTTTTCAGATGTTTACGGAAGGGTTGGAGAGCGCTCAGGTTCCGAAGGGGGGAGGTAAGGTTGTTCCAGAGCTCTGTGAGTCTGAAGTGGAGGGAAGTTCCCAGTATTCCTGGGAGGGAAATGCCTTTAAGTGAGGGGAAGGATAGCTTCAATTTTTGGGTGGGTCTGGTGGTATTAGGGTTTGAGGAGTTCCAAGAAAGCGGAATTAATGGAGGGAGGATGCCATGGACGATCTTGAAAGTTAGGCAGATGCATTTGAAATGGACTCTGGGAATTATCGGAAGCCAGTGAAGCTTGAGAAGGAGCGGTGAGACATGATCGTATTTACTTTTTGCAAAGATAAGCTTGGCTGCGGCATTTTGAATCCGTTGGAGTCTGTGAAGGTTTTTCTTAGTTAGGCTTATGAAGATAGAATTGCAATAGTCCAGTCTGGATAGGATGATGGATTGGACAAGAACGGCAAAATGATTTTGGTGGAAACAAGATCTTACTTTCCTCAGCATGTGGAGGCTGAAAAAGGAATGAAAAAAGTGGAAAATCACTGGATTAAGGAGAAGATTCTCAGAAGCCACCGTGCCTTTTAACGATGGTCGCTAAACCGCTTCCATCTGGTTTACCTTGGAAGTAGTCTATAGGCCAATTCTGTAAAGGGCTCACTGTGGTGTTTTCTGAGCTTCCTGGCAGACTCTGACTCTGCCATGCAAATGTATTACAACGAGTTTATTAATATTTAAATGGACACTCCGGGCAATTCTCTATTATTGCCAGGTGATTCCCTAACCTCGCTGTCATACATTTGCGGGCAAAATTTTCCGGCAGGTCTGAGCTGTTGTAATCTTACTTTCTGGTCAGTGCCTGAGTAATGATTAGCTCAAGCATTGATAGAAAATTAAGGCTTGACAGCTCAGACCTGCCAGAAAATTTTGCCCCATCCCCATGACAACCCCCTAACACCCCTGGCAGGATGGATGCCCACTCCCTCCTGCTGCTGGTGATTCCCACCCCTTGACACCCCTTTACCTTTCAGTCCATACAAGTCCCTCAGCTGGAGAAATGCCTACTCCCTCCAGCAAGCAGGCCCACCTCTTTAAAATGGCAGGCCTTTCCTTCCCTGGTGCATCCTGGGATGCTCCAGGGAGGAGCCTAAAGCTCTGATTGGCCCAGGCGTTTAAGGCCTCTTTCATTACAATATTCAATATCAACCACCCATTATCGCTAAATGCATGCCCAGTGAATAAATTCTACAACAGATATTATGTCCAGAAAAAAACACACTCACATGGTAAACTCTTCTCTCAGAAATCCAGCCTAAGTCTGGTGAGCGATGAGATAGCCTGAGTGGGAATTTTCTCATATAGGTATGAGGGAAATGGGTCCTTCTCACTGTCTGCCAGCAGGGTCGTATCATCTGTATATCTCAGATTGCTGACGGTTCTTTCGCCTATTTTCACCCAGGGAGGAAAGGTGGAAATTTGGAAAAAGTATTAAACTTTAAGGATATACAAATTAAAAAGTGGCCCCATTTGGTTTAAATATAGAGATTGAATGAGCATTACTATTATGATTCAGAACAGGATGATTGGCTGACTACAAAACTGAAGGGGAGGGACTAGGTCCCTTTAGAACACGGACTTAAGATGCCGCCATCATTGTAACCTAAAGAGGAAAGGGGTTGATGGCGTGTGCGGAGAGAAAAGGTATGAATGATTTATTTATACTGAGGGACTTGTATGGGTGATATATAAGCATTACTCCTTACAGTATTTCTCTTCCGGTCCCCAGCAGCTAACCCAGAAGCCTTCCCTCTGATGCAAAATGTAATGTGTCAGAGGGAAGGCCAGCCACTGGTAGCATGTAGGAACCGCTGCCAGTAACATGTGAAATCAAAGTCCTCCACTGTTGGGTAGGCAAGCCTGAGCCTAAACTCAGGCCCACCCCGTAGCTACGCCCCCAGCTCCATACACATCCAGCGGATGGAATATTATCCCTGTTCAGCAGCCTTTCTTCCACCAAATCCATAACTCTCATCGAAACAATGCATTTGAGAAACCCATTTACCAATGACCCTGCACTCATGTTCTGGAAACGGGTGCTTGACGTCCCACTTTAAAGTCTGATCGGTCGTGTTACACCCTGAGGCAGCAGATTTATGAAACGCTGGCCACCGTTGGTGTACCGATCAGCAGAAGATAAGTGGAAAAGTTTTTCTTCTATCTTTTGTTTTCGCTAGCAAAGCACAGCATAAAGCTTTTTTATCTTCATTGAAGGTTTTTTTGCCGATGAAGTGACCGCTCAACCAGTACTGGTCGCCGTACCTCAAAAAGGACATGGCGGTACTTGAGGGAGTCCAGAGAAGAGCGACAAAACTGATAAAAGGTATGGAAAACTTCTCATACGCTGACAGATTGGAGATGCTGGGGCTATTCTCCCTGGAAAAGCGGAGACTTAGAGGAGACATGATAGAAACCTTCAAAATCATGAAGGGCATAGAGAAGGTAGACAGGGACAAATTCTTCAGGCTGTGGGGAGCCACAAGTACAAGGGGGCAATCGGAGAAATTGAAAAAGGACAGGTTTAGAACAAATGCTAGGAAGTTCTTTTTCACTCAGAGGGTGGTGGACACATGGAACGCGCTCCCGGAGGCTGTGATAGGCCAGAGCACGCTACAGGGGTTCAAGGAGGGTCTAGATAGGTTCCTAAAAGAAAAGGGGACTGAGGGGTACAGATAGAAGTAGAGGTAGGATATAGGAATAGTCAGTGACCACTTCACAGGTCATGGACCTGATGGGCCGCCGTGGGAGCGGACCGCTGGGCACGATGGACCTCTGGTCTGACCCAGTGGAGGCAACTTCTTATGTTCTTATGTTTAGCAAACCACTTTGGTGGAGGTGGGAGGGCTTTTGTCTGAGGCTTTTTCCTTCAGCTTGAATCAGTTAATAGCCTATGCCGATCTCATATTATATCATTGGACATTCCAGCATCAATTGAAATTGAAAGTGCTTATTATATATATTAGATATAAGGGGAGCCACTGATGCTTTCAGCCCAGTCTCATTTTATCACAAGAGGTTCCTGCTGCCTTTTACCGGAAGCCATGAAATCATACAAAATATGAAAAGAAAATCACACCAGCAAGGGCAGAAAACCTACACCAGCTTCCGCCGCTTTGCGACGCAGTCTGCACGGGGAGTTTCATTTTCCGCTAAAGGGCAATGGATTAGACTCAAGCGATCGACCATTCATTAGCCAGATTGAAAGATTTATTCTTTTAAATAGCCACTTAAGAGGCCTTCTCTTCATTGTAGCAGGAATTAAATTGCGTGCAAGGTATTACTTATCGTATGCCAATCATCTGCTTAAAGACAGGATTTTGTGACATTAAATGCAGTGGTTAGATCGTAACTTAAGATAAATACCAACAGCTGAATTTGATTTTTTTTGGTTGTTAATTTCTATCGGCATTCTTTTTAGCTCTCTCTCTCTTCTTGCTGGTAATTCATTCCTGAGAATGCCCCTTGTAGCTTTTGGCTTTAGGATGGTATTATTCGTGTGTCTGTTTACGTAGCTAACGCCACTCTGTGGTCTCAGCGCGCCGGAACTCTCCGGTGCAAAAGAGCAGAGAGCGGCAGCGGCAGGTTTCTCCATGCCAGATTTTATGCTTGGGAATAAAAATTCAAAGGCTAAGAAGCTAAGAAGATCTGCTGCCTCCTGATGGCTTCTAAAAGGGAAGGGATTTGAGGCGTGTTTTTTTAAAAAAAAAAACCAAACAAACCATACAAAACAACGGTTTCGGCTTCTGTGCAGAGATGGTAACCCAGAGAAGCAAAAACTAACATGCTGTTAATTCTGCTGTGCCAGACTCCGATCTGAACCTGTGCCCTTGAACGTAGCATACGGTACCTAACCACACTTCACAGAGTTCCAGAGCTCGTCTGGAATGAGAGGGCACGGGATGACGTTAAGAGGCTCAGGAGTAACGTATGGAAATACTTTTTTAAGGGAAGGGTGGTGGACGCATGAAATAGCCTCTGATGGAGGTAGAAAAGATGAAGACTGTGCCTGACTCTGAACTTAAGAAAGCGTAGGACAGGCACATGGGATCTCTTAGGAAGAGATAGTGGATGCCTTGAATGGGCAGACTGGATGGGCCATTTATTTATTCCATTTTCTGTACCGTGCTCCCAGGGGAGCTCAGAAAGGTTTACATGAATTTATTCAGGTACTCAAGCATTTTTCTCTGTCTGCCTGGAGGGATCACAATCTATCTAATGTACCTGGGGCAATGGTGGGATTAAGTGACTTGCCCAGGGTCACAAGGAGCAGCGTGGGTTTGAACTGCCTACAGCAGTGTGAGGTTGTAGCTTTAACCACTGCACCACTCTAGAAATCATAATATAGCAAAAATGAGCCAAATATAGGGCAATCAAGCCATTGTGACATCACTGATGATGTTGGATCTTATTGGTGGAATGAGGCATTATGACATCACAATGTCAGCTCTGGTTACCAGAGACAAACTTTTCACACTATTTATATATTCAGTTTTCTATATTGTTCTCCCAGGGGAGCTCAGAATGGTTTACGTGAATTTATTCAGGTACTCAAGCATTTTTCTCTGTCTGCCTGGAGGGATCACAATCTATCTAATGTACCTGGGGCAATGGGGGGATTAAGTGACTTGCCCAGGGTCACAAGGAGCAGCGTGGGATTGAACCCACAACCTCAGGGTGCTGAGGCTGTAGCTTTAACCACTGCGCCACACTCTCCGACCTGATGCCCCCAATTCACGGACGGCCTCTCCATATGCCTAGATTAAGCACATGCTGAGTACAGTACGTTGTGCCGCCAATATACTATGAATAAGCTGCTATATATTATTTATTTATTCATACAATTTTCTGTACTGTTCTCCCAGGGGAGCTCAGAATGGTTTACATTAATTTATTCAGGTACTTAAGCATTTTTCCTTGTCTGTCCCAGTGGGCTCACAATCTGTCCAATGTACTTGGGGCACTGAGGGAATTAAGTGACTTGCCCAGGGTCACAAGGAACAGTGCGGGTTTGAACCCACAACCCCAGGGTGCTGAGGCTGTAGCTTTAACCACTGCACCACTCTAGAAATCAAAATGTACTGAAAGTGAGCCAAGTATAGGACAATTAAGCCATTGTGATATCACTGACAAGGGTGGCTCTTATTGGTGGAATAAGGCATTATGACATCACTATCTCAGCTCTGGTTAACAGAGACTGAAACTTTTCTCATTATTTATTCAATTTTCTATACTGTTCTCCCCAGGGAGCCCAGAATGGTTTACATGAATTTATTCAGGTACTCAAGCATTTTTCCCTATCTGTCCTGGGGGGCTCACAATCTATCTAATGTACCTGGGAATTGGGTGACTGTAGGCGGATCTATGACATCAGACACCGTCAAGTTCAAAATCTAACCTGAAGGTTTCCATGTTTGCTAGCCTTTTGAGCGCAGAGTTAAGTGCCGATGTAAGTTTAATTCATTTGTTTCACTAACTGAAGGGAATGCAATTTTATATTTATAAGGTAGATCTTTTGTAAGGTGTCTGCTTTGATTGTATTCCAGGCGCAGCCTTATTGCCCTGACGCAGCATAGCGAAACACTGGCAGCCAATCGTCGGCTTTTGGCTGAAGGGCTTAACAGACTTGCTGTTTTGGAACAAGAGTGTGGAATGCTGATGATACCTTGAACTGCAAGGGATAGAGATAAGTGGTGGAGAGAGTTGCGCGGGGACAGAAATCCTACCCATCCCCGCCAGGATCCTCTCCGTCCCCACCCGTCCCCGCCAGGATCCTCTCCATCCCCACCCATCCCCACAAGGAATTACCTCCATCCCTGCCCGTCCCCATAAAAAGCAGCAATTACTTCTGACAGGATCATCAATTCCACAGTTTCTTTTGTGTTTGCGCTGCTGTTTTCCTTGTGGAATCTCTTTGGTGGAACCCTTTTTTTGTTCTCTGTTCAGGTAATTAACTTATAAACCCCCTCTTTTACTAAGGCTGACGTGTCCATTATATTATATGGACAAACCCTGCTTCCAAAGCCTTCCATCCCTGTGGGAGTCCCGTTGGCTAGAGGGGGGTCCCCGTGGGAGTCCCGTGGGCCAGAGGGGGGTCCCCGTGGGAGTCCCGTGGGCCAGAGGGGGGTCCCCGTGAGAGTCCCGTGGGTTAGGGGGGGATTCCTGCGTGACTCCCGCGTGACTCCCGCGGGATTCCCGCGATCCCCGTTCCCGTGCAGACCTCTAAAGTGGTGTAGCTTAAGGCTTTTGTGCATATTTCATGCTAGCACTCATCTGATCGCAGTTCTAACACACTAGCGGGAAGTGATTTTATGGTCACTCCCGAGTACCTCCAGCTTAAGAAAGTAAGGCTGGAATGTAGTGTTCAGTTCTGAGGAAGTTGGGGTTTTTTTAAATATAAAAACTTATTTAAATATTATAAAATCAAGTTCACCAGGGTTTATGATTTCAAATATATTTATTGAATTTTTAGTAACAAAAACAGAGTTACATAAAGAACAAAAAAAAACAATGAACAAATGAACAGAGAGGTTCAAAAGAACCATCCAGATATACAGAGAATACAGAATACAGAATGCATGTAATATGATATTTGTAATATTTCACTACAAAAAGGAACACGGGGAAAACCTGGAGGCTCAAAAAAACCACAGTAGAACCTGAAGAGTAGAGAGGACAAAGAGAGGAAAGCTAAGAGAAAGGGAGGAGGAAGAGATCGATCAAACAGAAGTTGAAAGAGAGAATCTAGTAATAGAAGAGAAACGAATAGAGAATGATGAATAAAGGATACGGGACGGACATCCCATGCCAACCTGGAATAGTAAGAAGAAAAGGAAAAGAAAAGAAATGAATACAGTCGAGATCAGGAGAAACTAGGGGAAAGACAACATCACCAGGGTTTAAGATCGCAAACACCACCCATGAGTGCCGGGCAGGAATTACCCACAAACATCATATTAAACACCCTGTGGCCAATCAAATCTATAATGATAAAAATTTCTTTACATATTTAATTTCATGTTATAAAACATGCTAAATAGCCCAAAATACCCTGGTGCCTAAATAGTTTAATTCAAGAAATCAAAACCACTGATACAGTGTCGCATCATTTGGGAATCATTCCTGCAGTGCCAAAACAATGCGTCAGTCTTTCAACAATCAATAACGCTACTGAAAAAAAGGATCTTATCTTGATCAAAAGACCGTTGTCATCCATCAGTCAAAGAATGTTTTTTTCAGGGAGTGCCAGCTGATCGCCCTACAGAGCCCCGGTGATAAACCTTGGTGAACGTGAGATAAATTTGTACACAAGTTCCCATGAACTGATCAAACACCCTGTATCTATTAACTAAATATCACTGACTTAAATCAGTCTATAAAGCCCTCAATCCATACGGTGCCTCAAGAACAGAGGTCTTTTATTATTCACCTGAAGGAGAGGCAACATCGGTGAAGAAAGCAGCGATTTTCAGGCTGATAGCAGGAAAGTAGCGATTTTCTCTTTGCATGCTGGGAAGCAGCGATTTTGAGGGTGAAAGCTTGGAAGCGCCAAACTTTTGTATCGGTACAATAGAGGTACAGTACTTTACTAATGATGTAATTTTTTTGGGGGGGGGAGTCAGCATGCGATAAATCACGAATAAGCGAAACGAGTGTTGAAACCGCGAATACGGAGAGAGAAGTGTATTATAAAAAAAAAAAATTACAGAACACACACACACGTATATATAGACATGGATTATAGGGACAGAGTCAACATGGATTTAGCCAAGGGAAATCTTGCCACATTAATCTGCTATGTTTTCTCAAAGGGGTGAGTGAATAACCATGAAGGTGAGTCCGTTGCTACTATGTACTGGAGTTTCAGAAAGCAGCTCCTGAATGACTCTTGAGGAAGTAAAAAAAAAATCACGGGATAGAAGGCAATGTGGAGTACTGTGTCCAGTACTGGTCGCCGTACCTCAAGAAGGACATGGCAGTTCTTGAGGGAGTCCAGAGAAGAGCGACTAAACTAATAAAGGGTATGGAAAACTTCTCATATGCTGACAGGTTGAAAAAGCTGGGGCTATTCTCCCTGGAAAAGCGGAGACTTAGAGGAGACATGATAGAAACCTTCAAAATCCTGAAGGGCATTGAAAAGGTAGACAGGGACAGATTCTTCACACTGTGGGGAACCACAAGTACAAGGGGGCACTCGGAGAAATTAAAAGGGGACAGATTTAGAACAAACGCTAGGAAGTTCTTTTTTACCCAGAGGGTGGTGGACACATGGAACACGCTTCCGGAGGCCGTGATAAGCCAGAGCATGTTACAGGGCTTCAAAGAAGGTTTGGATAGGTTCCTAGAGGATAAGGGGATTGAGGGGTACAGGTAGGAGTTGAGCTAGGTTATAGGAATAGTCAGGGACCACTGCACAGGTGATAGGCCTGATGGGCCGCCGCGGGAGCAGACCGCTGGGCGGGATGGACCTCTGCTCTGACCCAGCGGAGGCAACTTCTTATGTTCTTATGTCCTATAGTGGATTTAGAACTGGTTTAAAAAAAACAGAGCAAGGTTAAATGGTTACTATATTCAACAGAGAAGGTTATATAGTGAGGTTCCCCATGGATCTGCCCTGGGCCTGCTGTTTTTTAATGCATTTTTAAATGATCTGCAAACAGAAATAACGAGTGAGGTGATCAAATTTGCTGAGGACACAAAGTTATTAAATCACAAGAGGGTTCTGAGAAATTGCAAGAGGACATAATGAACAAACATCCAAAAAGCAGATGAAATTTAACATCAGGAAGTACAAACTGCTCCACTGAGGAAGGAAGAACCCAAATGATGTTTTTCTGGTGTGAGGTTCCACATTAGGAGTCACCACCCAGGAAAAATACCTCAATATCATTGTTGTGTTAAAATCCTCTGCTCAGTGTACAGCGGCAGCTAAGGAAGCCAATGAAGAGGATGAAGAGGGGCGTGTTGGGACATGAGAGAGTGGAGGTGCTTTGGAACACAAAAGGAAGGGTGGGAGTGCACACTTCGGACAAAGGATGGAAAGAAGGAAGGAAGGAAGGAGGGAGGGGGCATGAACGTGGGACACAGAATGGAGGGAGGGAGGGGAGCTTGAACTTGGCACATAGGATGGAAGAATGGAGGGAGTGAGGTAAAGAGATGCTGAGGTGGGGAGGGAACAGAAAGGGGGAATTGTTGGGCATGGGTGTCTGAGGGAGAGAGAAAGAGATGAAGGGAAGGGAGCATGAACTTGGGACATAGGATGGAAGAATGGAGAGAGTAAGGGAAAGAGATGATGAGGTGGGGGAGGGAATAGACAGGGAGAATTGTTGGACATGGGTGTCTGAGTGAGAGAGAAAAAGAGATGGTGCAGATGTGGAAATGAAGAAAGAGAATAGTTGGGCATGGGGGGAGAGAATTATTGGACAATACGGTGGTGGGAGAGGAGTGAGGTACAGAAGAAGAGAGAAGAGAGGGAAGAGAGATGAGAGGGAGAAATGATGGGGATGAGAGGGAGAAATGTTGGATGTGGTAGTGGAGACTGGAGAGGGAATAGTGGGATGGATGGAAAGAAATGCAAGAGGGACCTAAAGGTGGTGGAGAAGATGGAAAGATTACGGAGTAGTCTGGACATAAGGAACGCATTTCGGGTGTCTGTCTCCCATCACCATCTAGTTGTAGGGAAACAAGCTCAGAGCTCCCACTTATTCCGCATTATGGTAAGTTGTATTAATATATTGTATATATTACCATGTAATAGTAATAGAAATAAAGTGTGTAATATAAAATGTAATAATTACATTTACCTCATATATGTAATAATTAGATTATATATTATGCACTTTATGTGCTTGAATCCCTCTCTCTGCCCCCCCCCCCCCCCCCCACACACACACTCTCTGTGGAAAAATTATTTAGCATGAAAACCAGTCCCTGGTGCAAAAAATTTGGGGGGACCGCTTCACTACAGTAAGCATGAATTCTCTAATAACATTGGGCTCCTTTTATCAAGCCGCACTAGCGGGGTTAACGCGCATGACTTTTCATCACACGTTAACCCCTGCGCTGGCCAAAAACTACCGCCTGCTCAAGAGGAGGCGGTAGCGGCTAGAGCAGCCGGCGGTTTAGCATGTGCTATTACGCGCGGCTTGATAAAAGGAGCCCACTGTGTGCTCAAACGCTGTGACAGAATACTAATGTATGCCTGCAATCCCTGACCCACCCATGTCAATCCCAGATTCACACCTCCCTTGCAGTTGTCCACTATGGATTTGGGGAGCACAGTTATAGAATACCGACTTAGGGCAGTCATTTGTCCTGGGATGACAGCATTGACCACTGGATAGAACAAGCCGAATCCTTCCCGATTTTAGCCCTAATAGCTCCGATTTTTTGAAGGCAAAGGATCGCATATCCAAAGGTGCATTGGGGTAAAATCAGAGTTTGAATCTTCCATCATGGAGCTTATTTGCTACCTTATTAAAAACGGAAGCAGAAGCACGCTGTTGGAGAGGACATGGATCCATCTATCTGTGAGCGCGCCGGATTAAAAGGTAACTTTAAAGTGCTCCGAGGGGATTTTTTTTTGGGGGGGGGAAGAAAACACCCCCCATTAGAGTGGAAAGTGTAATTTTTCCCAGAGTTTTTGTGAAAAATTAAAGTTTCCTCTGTAAGTGTGTGTGTGTGTGTGGGGGGGGTTTCCCCTCCACTCCCTCAACGGCAGCGGCAACACTTCTAAGTAAAGTGTGTGAGGGGGATTGTTCCCCCCCCACGCCCCCCTCAGAGCACTTTAAAGTTACCTTTTAATCCGGCGCACTGAAGTGCTGCGCGCATTTGTCTTAGCGTTTTTGTCCACGCGCGATTGTCCGGCGCGCTTTAGTCCCGCCACCTATTTATGTGCTCTTGTATTAATTTTGAATTTATAGAAATAAAAATAAAAGCTTGTTCGTCCCAAGGTTAACGGGTTCTATCCCACTCTCCGCTTGTTCTCTTTTCGTTGGATTTTACGGTGGGGGGGTTTGTAATCTGTATCCATCCATTCGAATGCATCATTTGTTTGTGCTGGGGCCAGATCCACCTTAGACGAAAGAAGAGATTTCCATGGCTTGAGTTTTAATTGCAGAAGTCATTAGCAACTAGTGGTTATGATTAATAAGTAAAGAAATTCCAAGTCTAAAAATGTAAGAGCTTTCGAAGAAATCGCTCTGTGGAGTTTTCATCAACTGCCTCCGAGAAAGGACTAATGAACTGACTTTGTTTTATTTTTCCTGGAAACGCAGAAAGGGCGAGAGCGACCTGAAGCTTACTAGAGTCGGGACGGCAGGATGAGGTCTTCATGAGTTTTGTTCTAATGAGAATGTGGAGCAGTTTGACTGCTGCTATGAATTGCTGCTAATGGTTTGGCGGGTTTTTTTTTTTTTCTTCTTCTCAAAATACGTCTCTGAAATGACCCGAGTGTTTATTCCAAAACCAAGCCACTGTACAACTCCGATGCCAACTTCTGTGCTAAACAGTACGAAACCTCAAAAAACTTATCTTCTTACTTGCTGAGACCAGTCATTCCCCAGGAAACTCAGGAATCCCTTAATGAATAATAATAATAATAATAATAATTTTATTTCTTATATACCGCTATACCCTAAGTTTGAAGCGGTTTACAATGAAGGTCGTGCCGAGAGAGAGTACAGTGTTAACAGCAGGAGACATATGTTTACAATGAGAAGACATTAAGGCCTAGATTCTATAAATAACACCCGCGGTCCAGGTTTCTACCATAACCCAGGGCGTTACATGCGCCGACGTTCATAGGAATTCTGTGAGTTTTGGAGCATTTACTGCTCTACCGTGGCTTAGGGCTGCTTTTACTAAGCTGTGATAAGTGTTTTTAGCGCACGCAGGATTTTAGCGCGCACTAAACCCGCGCTACGCGGCTAGAACTGATGCCAGCTCAATGCTGGCGTTAAGGTCTAGCGCGAGCGGCAATTCAGCGCGCGCTAAAACCGCTATCGCAGCTTAGTAAATGGAGCCTTTAGTATAAAGGGGGGAGGGGTAATTATATAACAAGCTTAGGGCCCCTTTTACAAAGCTGCGGTAGCGATTCTCCCATGGCAAACGCACCAAAGCCCATAGGAATTGAATAGGGTTCGGCGCATTTGCCGCAGGAAAATCGCTACCATGGCTTAATCAGCGCTGCTAATTGGCAATTAACAACTTACAATTGATGTTAATTGCACTTAATTGGATGGTAGATGCCTAACTTGGTAGGAACCTTCCACTTTCAGATAAGTGCCTAGTCCAAGACATGTTCCAGAAAGTAGGCGTAGTTCCCATGGATCGAGGACGTGTTTTACATGGAGGTGCCTCTTTTGGACTTAGGAGCCGTTAAGGGCCTAACTTAGGCGCCGCTAATTAAGCCAAGAAAACCCTGAGATAAAAATTGCGCGCCTATGGTTATGATGCCTATCAATGCCTAAGACCACTTTAGGCAACGCTAGACACAATTCTATAAGGTGCGCCTTTTATAGATTTGCACCTAAGCTCCATGCTACTTGGCGCCAGTGGAGTAGGAAAGGGGGAGTGCGATCCGTCCTGGGTGCCATCTTGGTGAGGGTGCAGGCCCCCGTTCTTCTCTCCGCCCCTTGCTCCTTTCCCACCCCTCCACTGCCACGCGTTCATGCCGCTTCCCTTCCCCTCTGCCTCTGTAATGTTCCAGGCACAAGCAGCAACCCCAACCTCCTGTTGCACCAGTGTCGGCTCTTCCTCTGACATCACCGAAGAACATCAGTACATTTTGAAAACAGAACCAAGAAAAGTCCTACTTAAAGCGTGCAAATCAGTGAAAACAGCCAAGATTTCGCTATTTTCTTATGATCAATATTTTTTGCTGCAGAAAATGAGAAAAGCAAGACCTTAACCTAAATCTATGTTGCCCACTTAAAATGATATTTTAATAACAGCTGTGGGAACCTGTAGCACTAAGTCAGTGGTCTCAAACTCAAACCCTATGCAGGGCCACATTTTGGATTTGTCGGTACTTGGAGGGCCTCAGAAAAAAAGAGTTAATGTCTTATTAAAGAAATGACAATTTTGCATGAGGTAAAACTCTTTATGGTTTATAAATGTTTCCTTTTGGCTAAGTCTTAATAATAATATTGTCATGTATAGCTAAAGAGACAAATGATCAAGAAACGGTTTTATTTTACTTTTGTGATTATGATAAACATATCAAGTTTCAAGTTTCAAAATAGTACCTGGCGGGCTGTGACTTTGAGACCGCTGCTATAGGCTAAGGCTCTTTACACCTGCATTGTGAGGTCATAGGGCTTTATGGTTATAGAAACGTTGTAACATGATGACAGATAAAGGCCAAATGGCCCATCCACAGTATCCACTATCTCCTCCTCTCCCTATTGGCTAAGGATCTTAACATTTGCATCTCCTCTTCCTATAGGCCAGTGGTCTCATACTCAAACCCTTTGCAGGGCCACATTTGGGATTTGTCGGTACTTGGAGGGCCTCAGAAAAAAGAGTTAATGTCTTATTAAAGAAATTACAATTTTGCATGAGGTAAAACTCTTTATAGTTTATAAATCTTTCCTTTTGGCTAAGTCATTGTCATTTATAGCTAAAGAAACATATGATCAAGAAACGGTTTTATTTTACTTGTGTGATTATGATAAACATACTGAGGGCCTCAAAATAGTACCTGGCGAGTAGCATGTGGCCCCAGGGCTACGTGTTTGAGGCCACTGCTTTAAGTGAATCATAATCATTGTTATGGTAACTTAGCGTATGAAGGGGTGCTGGAAAGTTCTCAGCTCAACCAACCGACTTCCTAAATCAGGGGTGTCCAACCTGAGGCCCCAGGACCGCATGCCGCCCCCGTGAAGTATTTTGTGTGGCCCCGGTCGAGGGCGATGCAGTGTTTTCCTCTGCTGCCCCCTGGTGTTTACCTTCTTGCCAGCTCCCTCCTCTGTCTTGCTGCAGCATTTGTGCAGCCCCAGAAACATTTTTTTCGGCCAATGCGGCCCAGGGAAGCCAAAACGTTGGACACCCCTGTCCTAAAGTCTGAGCATTATCTTGCCACTGTAGCTGAAAAGAGTGTCATCTTATTTCATTAAGTGCCAATTTGCAGAAACGAAAATCTATGTTTTGACATTATTTCAGATCATTGATTGAACCATATCCACATCCTTCACTTCTTGGTTGGGCTGAGAACTTTTCAGCGCCCCTTGTAGTGTGAAGAGTGTCTGGTAACCAGAGCTGAGATTGTGATGTCATAATGCCTCATTCCACCAATGCTAAGAGCCAACCTTATCAGTGATGTGACAATGGCTTGATTGTCCCGTACTCGGCTCACATAAGACTAGCCATAGTGGGCTAGACCAGGGATAGGCAATTCCGGTCCTCGAGAGCCGGAGCCAGGTCAGGTTTTCAGGATCTCCACAATAAATATGCACGAGATAGATTTGCATCTCAAGGAGGCAGTGCATGCAAATCCATCCCGTACATATTCATTGTGGAGATCCTGAAAACCTAACCTGGCTCCGGCTCTTGAGGACTGGAGTTGCCTACCCTTGGCTAGACCAATGGTTCATTTAGCCTAGAATCCTGTTCCAACTGTGGTCCAGTCCAGGTTACAAGTACCTGGCAAGTACGAGGGAGTGCTGAAAAGTTCTCAGCTCAACCAACCAACTTCCTAAATGCCACCATAGCTGAAAAGAGTATTATCTTATTTTATTAAGTGTCAGTTTGCAGAAACAAAATTCTGTGTTTTGACATTGGTTCAGATCATTGACGAAACCATATCCACATCATTCTTTTCTTGGCTGGGGCTGAGAACGTTTCAGCACCCCCTGGTACATCCTGCAAATATTATCCTCAGGAAGTGAAGATGATGTGCAGAAAATGTGTGTTTAAAACAAAGATAATTCATTTCGCACTCTGTCGTTAATTCTCATGTGCTTCAAAGAGATTCTTCCTTTCAGATCAACTTGTGAAAACAATGCACAAGGCCAGTGAGCAAAACTTCTTACAATGCAACTAATGAAGAATTTGTCCTTTTATGAATATAATGATCTAAAGCTGATTTTGCGGTAGCCATTACAAGAGAAGTTGATGCTAGATTTGCAAAAAGTTGTTTAAAAGCTTAGGAGCCTTTTTACAAAGCTGCAGTAGCATGAATGCTTGCTTACCATAGCAAAAACTGGCATCCCACAGGGCACGCTGTGGCATTAGCAATTTCAAGATGTGCACATGCTACCCAAGCATTAAAAAAGAAAATATATTTTTTTTTGTGCTGGAGGGCATGTCTGGGGCAGAAAATGAGTATATCGTGCACTCGGTTAGCGCAGCTACATGCTTTGTGTTAAATGATTAGCATGTGCTTAGCGTGAACTCTTACTGCCTATATAATAGCCTTCAGATTTTGCTGAGGAACCCTCAGATACAGTAAATTACAATAATCAAGTTTGGATCCTCTCTGACTTGGGACACTTATTTTGGTTTTATTCTCAAATTTGACCCTTCTGGGGTGGAAAGGATAGATGTGAAATCGTTGGTGTTTCCAAAAATACTAGCACTAGGGGGCATGCAATTAAGCTACTGAGTAGTAGATTTACAACAAACCGGAGACAATATTTCTTCACTCAAAATATAATTAAACTCTGGATTTCATTGCTGGAGAATATGGTGAAAGCAGTCAGCAGGGTTTAAAAAAGGTTAGGATAGTTTCCTAAAACAGAAGTCCATAAAATCCACTGCTTATCCCCAGGATAAGCAACATAAAATCTGTTTTACTCTTTGAGATCTTGCCATGTACTTGGGACCTGGGTTGGCCACTGTTGGAAACAGGATACTGGGCTTGATGGACCTTCGGTCTGTCCCAGTATGACAGCTCTTATGTTCTTAAGTGAGCCAAGTATAGGACAATCAAGCCATTGTGACATCACTGATGAGTTTGTCTCTTAGCCATTGGTGGACTAAGGTATTATGACATCACAATCTCAGCTCTGGAATGTTGCTACTCTTTATGATTCTGCCAGGTACTTGGGACCTGGATTGGCCACTGTTGGAAACAGGATACTGGGCTTGATGGACCTTCGGTCTGTCCCAGTATGACAGCTCTTATGTTCTTATTGCTCAGGTGCTATTGTCTCCCAAGGTTAGACCAAGTTACAAAAAAGAGTGAACACAAACTCCTTATATTATATACTTCTGTAGGCTCGGAAATGCATTTCGGTTTGTTGGAGGCGACCAGACCCTCCTAATCATACTTAATGGTACAATTTGTTTTATGAAACAATGATTTGGGAAAAGTCAAGAGATGGCAGACAGTACTTAGAACGATGGCGATGATACGGAAAGTATAGGTACGTATTTGATGCCGCATAGAGCATTGTGGAACACGTAGACAAACATGATTTAATGAGACAGATACCCCCTTTTATTAAACTGCAAAAGCAGTTTTTAGCGTGGGGATCCGTGCTGAATGCCCCGCGTCGTGAGCAGCGCTCTGCTGAACTGTGTCTGTGTGGCCATCTGAAGCTGAAATATAGGCTGGAATGTACTATTTCTTTCACACCTTTGGGTGGTGGGAGGGGGGGTCATGCCTTAAACCCTCCAGTGGTCAGTTTGGGCACTTTGGCCCCTACGTGTTTTTAAAATAGGTTTAGCCTGAAATGTCCAAGTTCTGCCCTGGATGTTTTGTTAAAAACCGATCGCAGCAAAATGTCCAAGAGCTAAGCCTACCCAGATCCCACTCATAACGCGCCTCCAACGCTCCCCCCTTGAGATTCAGACACTCTTCAGACAAAAAGCCCAGCAGAATGTCTAGAAAGTCTGTTTCGAAAATAGCGACTTGGACGTTTTGGCGAGAAAAACGTCCAAGTGCCACTTTATGTCACTTTTTGGATGTCTTTCTGTTTTGAAAATGAGCCTCATAGCCTCCAGACCTGGACATAATACCCCAGACATGGTCTCGCTAATGACTGGTGCAAAAGTGACCCTGGCAATTTCTTTAATGTTGCAGACTAAGGAATCTCTCATGATGCTGGATCCCTCTCTTACTGCTTTAAGAGGTCTTCAAGTGTCATCATAAAACAACTATGACTTAACCAAGATCGGTGCCAAATGGCGCTACTTAGCTGATGTGCTCAGGGCAGGAAATGTGACCCACGGTTTCAGCATAAATGAAGGAAACATCGTAATATCAGCATTACCAAGGTTGATTACTATCCGCTGTAATAAAACCCTTAGCGTGCATGCGCAGTTGAAACTTCATGCGGTCGTGATCCCTGATCCGTGTCGCCGCAAATGCAGTAGGAGCCTTCGACGGTTTGCGACGCTTGCAGTGGTTTCCCCAGCAACATTCCTGCCCCGATCTCCGACGCCGGCTGACTTCTGATGACGCCTCTCCTTCTCACCCCCGGACCAGCAGCGACAGCCGCTGCAGGGCATTTGCTAGGCCAGCCCACTTCAATAATGCAAAGCGGGCCAGCCTAGCAAAAGCCCCGAGGCTGCCCGGCCTAGCGGATGCTGGACAGTGAGCAGGTAAGGGAGAAGGGGTACTACTGGACAGGGGGGGGGAGTAAAAGGAATAGAGAAGGGCTACTGCTGGACAGGGGGAGCAGGGAAGGGGTGCTGCTGGACAGGGAGGAGGTAAAAGGAACGGAAAAGGGCTACTGCTGGATAGGGGAAGCAGGGAAGGGGTGCTGCTGGTCAGGGGGGAGGTAAAAGTAAGGGAGAAGGGAAGACAGACAGGGGGCAGAGAGAAAGAAAGAAAAAAAGACAGACAGGGGGCAGAGAGAAAGAAAGAAATGCCTAAGTCTACACATCTATTCTAGCACCCGTTAATGTAATGGGTTAAAAAAACTAGTTCACAATAACTTTGTAACAGAAAATGTCATTTGACCAGGCTGAAACAATATCAGGCAATTTTACAAAGATTTGGGGTGAGTCATAATTTGACAATGGCAGCCATCAAATTGAAGCTTACGTAATTCCTCCAAAATTTATAACTATGATGTTATAGGTTATTTTTTTTTTTTTTAACTTAATCATATATTACAACAAAAATACGTAGAAAAATTACTTACAATTTTTCAATATGAGAGCCATAACAAATGCTTCAGCTACTGCAACCAGGGGGCCATTTACTAATGGTTAACCCCCCTTTTATAAAACCGCACAAGAGGTTTTTAGCGCCAGCCGGTGCGCTGAATGATCTGCGCTGCTCCGATGGTCACAGAGTTCCTATGAGTGTCGGAGCAGAGCATTGCATTCAGCGTGGCGGCTGGCGCTAAAAAAGTCTTGCGTAGTTTTGTTAAGGGAGGGGGGTTAGTGTGCAACGATACTATTGACTACTGACATTCTCCAATGACTCCCCCTGCTCAACTGTCTTATCTATCCTTGTTTTGGCGTTCAGAGCTGTGTATGTCTGGTAGCGCTATATAAGTGATTAGTAGTCGTGTCTATTCTCCATTAACACGCCTCCAAAAAGTCCAGAACTCAGCAATTCGACTCGTATACAACCTCAGCTACCAGGACCCCATTACTCCAGCGCTCTATGCAGCTCACTGGTTACCAGTCAAAAAGCGATGCATCTTCAAAGCCCTGGTCATGACACACAAGAGATTCTACCAAAAAACCTAAGCCTACATAGCATCCAAGCTACGCCTATACACCCCTAACCACCCCCTCCCGCTCCAAAACAGAACAAAGACTCAGCATTCCCGCAGGAAAATCCCTCCAAATGAGTACGGCGTACAAAAGATCCTACAGCCATTTCCTACCTCAGCTATGGAACTGCCTACCCACACAGATCAGGTCGCTAGACTCACTAATGACCTTCCTCTTCCGCCAATCGGGCCATTAAAAACTGCCTCCTCAATAGACTTCTCCTAGTACTCTTCGCTATGACCAGTCTGGTCTCTAGAATAACCTATTTGTTGTCATGACTAGTCTGTTTTCAAACGATTGTGAATGTCTATTTGTAACCTGTTCTGAGCTTCTGAGAGAACGGGATAGAAATCGAAATAAATAAATAAAATGGTCAAGCCTGTGACATCTAAAAATATGTAGCAGAGCTGTCTCAGCAAACATTCATCTAGTGGTGGAGATGAGTCTAGAACTGGGACCAGTAACCACTGACTTAGAGAATGACATGGGGACAAATTTTTCCCTGTCCTTGTGAGAACTCATTTTCGCGTCCTGGTGAGTTCTTATCCTGTCCCATTCCTGCCAGCTCTGTCCTCACCTGCACAAGCCTCAAACACTTTAAAATCATAAGAAGCAACATTCTAGAGCTCAGATTGTGATGTCATAATGCCTCATTCCACCAATGCCTAAGCTCCATCCTCACCTGCACAAGCTTCAAACACTTTAAAATAATAAGTAGCAACATTCTAGAGTTCAGATTGTGATGTCATAATGCCTCATTCCACCAATGCCTAAGCTCCGTCCTCATCTGCATAAGCCTCAAACACTTTAAAATCATAAGTAACATTCTAGAGTTCAGACTGTGATGTCATAATGCCTCATTCCACCAATGCCTAAGCTCCATCCTCACCTGCACAAGCTTCAAACGCTTTAAAATCCTAAGTAGCAACATTCTAGAGCTCAGATTGTGATGTCATAATGCCTCATTCCACCAATGCCTAAGCTCCGTCCTCATCTGCACAAGCCTCAAACGCTTTAAAATCGTAAGTGTTCAAGGCATGTGTGGTAAAGGCAGAGCTTACAGGAATGGGGCAGGGACAGGCACTGCAACAAAACTCACAGGGACAGGACAGAGAAATTGAGTTCCTGCGGGGACGGGGGGAAAAATTTGTCCCCCTGTCATTCTCTATGACTGATTGTAAGCACCTTTCACACATCACTTTCTCAATAAGCCAGTCCACTACATCACAGGTTCCCAACCCTGTCCTGGAGGACCACCAGGCCAATCGGGTTTTCAGGCTAGCCCTAATGAATATGCATGGAGCAGATTTGCATGCCTGTCACTTCCATTATATGCAAATCTCTCTCATGAATATTCATTAGGGCTATACCGAAAACCCGAATGGCCTGGTGATCCTCCAGGACAGGGTTGGGAACCACTGACTACATAGCTGTTCTTCTGTCTGCCTGTCTCTCCCCTTGGCTCCCCACGTACTCCAGCAACTCACTCTCCTTCCCCCCAAGACCCTCTGAATTTGCCTTTAAGCCCAGCAGTTCTAAAAAAAACACACTGCTTCCATCCAGTCCAGACCCCTCCCTCTATAGCAGGGGAGTCAAAGTCCCCCCTCGAGGGCCGCAATCCAGTCGGGTTTTCAGGATTTCCCCAATGAAAGCAGTGCGTACAAATAGATCTCAGGCATATTCATTGGGGAAATCCTGAAAACCCGACTGGATTGCGGCCCTCGAGGAGGGACTTTGACTCCCCTGCTCTATAGTGTCTGGCACCCTCTGACAGAATTTCCTGTTTCTAAGCTGGACATAATCAGCCTCAGGGGTCATAATCATCACTTCATAGGCTGTTTATTTTCTGTCTAATACAAGAGGCACATGACAAGCTTGTGTTACAAAAAGGCATATATTGTATCTCCAACCAATAGACTTCTTCTCTGAAACACACTTTAACAGAGAATTTCAGAGAAGTCTATGGTTAGAGATACGTATATGCCTTTTTCGTGACTCAAGATTGTCTAACACAAAATTGCCTCTTGTATTAGAAGATATGCAGTCTATGAGATTCTTATGACCCCTGAGTCATTAATCTCTGTCAGGACTCTCAGCTCTTTAGCAATTCCAATTGAATTCTTCCCCAGAAGGAAGCCCCTCTCTCAGTCTTTTTATATTTGTAAATCCCAGGAAACTCTTTCTTGCCCCTTCGTAGGACCGGGAAGATATTCCTTTCCATTTATTGACTTCCGAGCCACCTTAACCTTTCACTGGGCAGGAGAACCCTTCTCTTGTTCTGGAAATGGTGGGGGCAAAGTCCAGTTTTATAGTAGAGCCACCAGAGGACTCTGCTTTCCTCAAAGAGAGGAACTTAAGAGGCCTTTATGCTTACATTCATTAAATCAAAAGGTTCTCACAGGGGTGGCTTATTACAGTAGTTTTAATTCTGGTCCTGTCTGTTCTCAAATTCCCTCCTACCTTTTCCCGGGCTTTCTGTTCCACGGCTCTCTTAAAATAACCGTTCTGTCTGAAGGACAGGGTTTTTGTTTTGGAAATCTTCAGATATGTGTACATGCACAGATTATTTTTTGGATGATTTGTGGTTAAAAGCACTTTCTGTAGGGTAAAATGCAACAGTTTTGCACTTTGAATCACTGTGCTTTGTTGATCCTCAATAAAGATTATTTTTTTAAAAACCCTCTATTGTTCTTACTGGAGCAAAAGCACTGCTCTAGGTAGTTTGTTCTCTCCTTTTCACATACACATTCAGAAAAAAAACAGCTCCTGGCAGATCTGACATCATTCCTAGGAACAGGCTACAATGTGTCCTTGAACAGGTGCCCACGGTCTAGTTAATTGAAAACCCCATTATTACCAAATTCAGTTCTCTTTTCCCCTATGGAGTCATTACACTGTGACAAGAGCCACCAGCCTGCTATTTCTTTAATTTTGACCCTGGTTAGTTTGCTTTGGGAATCTAGTTAATGATATCATGCCTATCTGCCCACTACCTTATGACTGTGCCAAGACCAATATTTATTTATTTCTGCCTTTCTTTCTTTCTCCCCCTGCCCCCCTCTTTATTTCTGCCTTTCTTTCTCTCTCCCCCTGCCTGCCTGTCTTTCTTTCTCTCTTCTCCTGCTCCCCAAGCCATCGCGTCGATTTCTCCACTTCCCCGATTCTTTCTCTCCCCCCCCCCCCCCCCCAAGCCAGCACGCCAATTTCTCCCTGCTGCTTCCCCAAGCCAGGCCTGGCGCGTACAAGCGCCGGGCCCACAAGACTTCACCTCCGACGTCAATTCTAACGTCAGGGAGGAAGTTCCAGGCCAGCCAGGCAACGATTGGCTGGCCCAGAACTTCCTCTCCGACGTCAGAATTGACATCAGAGGTAAAGTCTTGTGATTCCGGCGCTTGCACGCGCCAGGCCTGGCTTGGGAAAGCAGCAGGGAGAAAAAGATTGCAAAGGCAACGCGATCGACTCGCATTGCCTTTGCCATCTACTGGTCGATCGCAATCAACCATTTGGGCACCCCTGCTTTAATTGATACCGCAAAGCAAAGCTAAGTTAATCTGTATTTAGAATATTCTAAATCCATTTCTCTTTAAGACCATGCAAGAAGCCTGGTCTGGGTCAAGTGTCCTTCACGTCTTCAAAGCCCTAATATGGAAACAACAGCCTGGTGAGGGCACTGACAACTGTATTGCCATGTGCTTAAAATGATTCATTAAGGCACTCAGCTGAGCTCACGTTCAACATAATCTGTTTCATTTTGTGCTCCTTGAGCGAAAACAGCAGATTTTCATAAACAACACAGTCTGAGGATGCAGCTGTGGACGGGCAGGCCTTCTTGCAGAAGAGCCAGGGGAGAGAAAAAACAAACCTGATCATAATGAATAAAAAATAAAAAGAAGACAAACTCTATCCATGCATAGGGAGTGTTTTTGCTTGCTCCACTGTAGAGTCAGAATGTGATTATTTTTCTGTGGTCCATGGAGAGAAATAAATGCCAGTTTTGGAAGCAGAAGGCTTTGGTATGTTGGCGTGTGATATTTGCTATAGACAAGTATGGATACAATAAGAGTAGTGCATCTATCAAGGGGGATGGGACTTGATGCACTACTTTTTTCGGTGTGCTGAACCTATCTTAGACGGGTACTTATTTTGTACCTGGGGTAATGAAATGTGAAGTGACTTGCCCAGGGTCACAAGGTACTACAGTGGGAATTGAACTCAGAACATAGTAAATGACGGCAGATAAAGACCTGAACGGTCCATTCAGTCTGCCCATTAGTTATACCCATTAAAAACACATGATTAAATTAACTTGTCTCTTCTTTAAAGTTCAATATTTTTTATTAGTTTTATGAAAAAACAGATATAAACATTCACTCAAATATTTGACAGAGTCTACAAATGTATAATGAGTCATAAACATAAACAAAAAAAGAAGAATCAGTATGGATGAAAGTGATAAATAGGTCCATTGAATGCAGGTTATGCATATATATAGAAGTGAAATACATACTACTGGTAAAGTAACTCAATCAGTTCTAAGTACAAATCAAATCAAGTGTCCACATTTAATTTTTTCACAATAATCTGTCATTGGTTGCCAAATAGAGTCATGTTTGTTTACACTACCACATTTGAGGGCAAAACTTCTTTCATATCTCATGGTTAAGCATACATTGTTCCACCACAAATTGTGGGACAGATTATCAGAATTTTTCCAATTGGTGAATATGAGTTTCAATGCAATCATAGTCAGACATCTCAACAACCTAGCACTGGTTCCAGAAAGTGGAGATATCAGACCATGAGTACCATATATAACAATCGCTAGTGTAAGTTGTTCCTCAATCCCTAATATCTCGGTCATCGTTTTCCATATCCGCGTCCAGAAAGTATATATTGGTGGACAGCTAAATATCATATGATCTATTTTTCCCACATCAGCCTTACATGACCAGCAACAAGTAACATCAGAGTTCGGTAACTTAGCTAGTTTATGTGGGGTCCAGAAGGCTCTGTGTAGCAAAAAGTATATTGACTGAGTTATTGACGCAGAGTGAAGAGTTGAAAAAGTGTCTTTCCAAACTTTTGCCCATGTATTTGGTTGTACAGTTATGCCAGTATCATGTGCCCAAACATCACATATGCCAAGTGTAATATCAAATTTAAGATTTATAAGCAATGTGTACCAAGCAGCAACATGACCCTTATGTTTGAGTTTCATCAGGTCATATAGTGTCAAGATGGACGGTTTATTCTGCTTGAGAGATTTTAAGTCGTATCCTGTTGTAATGGCATGGCGTAATTGTAGCCATCGATAATAATGCGAGGAGGGTAGATGATAAGTTCGCCTCAGTATGTCAAATGATATCCAAGAACTATCACAGTACAGATGTCCTATAAAAGCTATTCCCGCACGTTTCCATGGAATCCAGTTCACAGGTTCATGTTGAATGGTGATTTTTGGATTATTCCAAATGTAGATAAAGGTCGTGTCTTCATATTTTGTCTTCAATAATCCATCTAAGTCCTTAAGTGCAACTCTTGTGGAAGTGATAGTGTCACAGGGCATACCAATTTTGGTTTGAACAAAGGTAGCATTAAAAATGTCATCATGTCCAGTTGTATTCAATTCAAGTGTTACCCAAGGGGGAAAGTCCCCATCTGAGGATTCCTGTAGCCAGTAAGCTCCTTGGCGTAATAACATAGCTGAGTGATATTCATAGAAACTGGGAAATCTGACTCCCCCTTCAGTTTTATCTCCTTTCAATTTCTTCAAACTAATGCGTGGTGTAGAATTATTCCATAAGAATTTGGTGAGTAGAGACTCAATCGCCTTATATGTGGATCTTTTGAAGTAAACCGGTATCATGCTCAATGTATAATTAATCACAGGTGATATCATCATTTTAACAGTATCAAGACGCCCCCACCATGATAGGCGTAAAGGCGACCACCTGGAGGTCATCCGATGCACAAGATCTAAGAGATGTTCAACATTAAGCTGTATTGTTTCTTCCACCGTCGGTGCAAACAAAACACCCAAGTATTTTAGTTTTCTGCCAGACCACTGTAATCCCATTTTGTGAATTGTAGTACACACTTCAGGAGCATTCAATGCCATCACCTCCGTTTTAGTAAGGTTCAATTTATATCCAGAAACTGAAGAATAATTTTTAATGATATCAAGAGTAGGTGGTATGGAGTCCAGTGTGATGTATAACAGCACATCATCTGCATAAGCAGATACTTTAATTTCTTTACCATCAACATGAATACCCTTTATACTTAAATTGTTACGTATAGCTATAAGCATGGGTTCTAGAGCCAAATTAAACAAAAGAGGTGATAAGGGACACCCTTGACGAGTACCCCTTTCTGGCCTAAAGGATGTCGAAAAGAGACCATTAATATATATCCTGGTTTGAGGAGATGTATATAGTACTTTGAGCATGTCAATAAAATTGGGGTGGAATCCGAACCATAGAAGGACCTGAAAAAGATATGCCCATTCTATTCTATCGAAGGCCTTCTCCGCATCCAGACTCATTGCTACCATTGGTTCAGACATATTACTTGCTTTGTCAATAACATTGAGGAACGTACGAGTGTTGTTGCTCGAAAATCTATTGGGCATAAAACCATTTTGGTCCAGTGCAATAATCTTAGGTAGTACAAGTTGTAATCTGGAAGCCAAAAGTTTAGCATAAATTTTCGCATCAGAGTTTATCATTGACAAAGGCCTGTAATTGGAGATTTTTAACGGATCTTTGTTCGGTTTAGGAAGTACTATTATTGTGGCCTCTGTGAAGGATCCTGTTATGTCGTTAGTCGTAATAAGATAATTAAAGTAAGTAATCATGTGTGGGGTCATCTGCTCATGAAAGACAGAGTAGAATTCACTTGTTAATCCATCTGGCCCAGGAGTTTTTGATTTCGCCATGGAATTAATTGTATTTAGCAATTCAGAAGGGGTGATCTGTTCACACAATTTTAAATTATCCGTTTCATCTAATGAATTATGTGGCAAGGAGGATAGAAATCCATTAACGTCCTCTGTAGGGTCCACCTCTGATTTGTACAATTGTCTGTAATAATGTTGGAAAGAGGACAATATGTCCCTGGGTTCTGTCAACAATATATTGTCTTCTGTACGGATTACAGAGATGTTAGTTTTGTCTCTCTTACCCTTTAAATAATTGGCAAGGCTATGTCCACACTTATTATTGGTTGCATAATAGGTTGCTTGTTGCGAATAAATTTGGTTAGCAGCTGTTCTACTCAATGTGACATTATATGAGAATCTTTTACCTCTAAGCATTCCTAACTTAACCATGTTAGTGGGGTCTTCACAGTGCTCTCTTTCTAAAACTTTTATTTCCGATTCTAACTCCATCAGTTTCTGGAGTTCTGATTTTTTCCTTGAGGCAGCATATGATATAATTAATCCTCTTACGTACGCTTTAAAGGCATCCCATATAAAGGGCCATCTAGTGTCACTAGGGGAGTTATTAGAAAAATATTCAGTAATTGCTAATTTAATATATTTTCTAAAATCCTCCTCCTGTAGTAGAGAGTTATTCAGCCTCCATTGAGCATGAGAAGTAGTTTTCCCAAAAGCATTCAATTGTAATTGTACTAGCGCATGGTCAGACACACTTATTTCATGCACATCAGAGGACCTTATGTATCTCACTAATGATTGACTTATCAGAAAAAAATCCAAACGGGAGTAAGAGTTATGAGGCATGGAATAGAAGGTGTAGTCAGTGTCATCTAAATGAGTAATCCTCCATGCATCTACAAGCTTAAATTGTGAAATAATATCTTGAAGTGAAAACCAGTTTTTAGATTTCTTATAGCAAGTGTTAGACTTCCTATCTTTTATGGGGTCTTGAATAACATTGAAATCTCCACATACAATACAATGTTCATCCCTGTGAGCATTAAGCATCTCAGCAAGATCCACATAAAATGAAATATCATCTAGATTGGGACCATATACATTGATCAGCACAATATTGATTCCTGCTATGCTCAAGCAGACCTTTATCCATCTGCCCTGTGTGTCTGTGGTATGAGACAAAATAGACAAATCCTGTCTTTTTCGTATAAATAATAATACACCATTTTTTTTGCCTAGCGCAGGTGAATACAGTGCAGGGTAAGCCCACTTAAGACAGCACTTTTTGGACTCAGTGTCTGTGAGGTGCGTCTCTTGTAAGCAAAGGATATCTGCCTGAAATTTAGAAAGATAGTTGAAAATCTTTGTTTTCTTTATCGGATTGTTCAACCCTTTGACATTAAGTGTCAGACAATGTAGAGGCATACATATATTGATAATGAGATACTCAATTGACATACAATAACATACCAGCAGTAATACATCTCAAGCATACAATAATGATCACTTAGAATATCATCCATTAAGTAATAAAGCAGAAGTGGAAGAAATAAAAGTAAAAGGAAAAACTCATTAACCATAATGGAAGTTAAACACGGGATAGTGAGCACTCAGAGAGAGCTCAAGCGGTGCTATCCGCCACAAGTTATTAACTGTTTATAATGAATACCAAAAGTTAACAGCAAATTCAACCACAATTAGATTCAATATCCCTTAGGCAGGATAATGAATACCTTCACTTATACTGTATCAGAGCACTTTACAGTAGTAATCATACTCATCAGGTGTTGTCAATATGGCTTGGTGACAGTTGTTCAAGGTAATCAGCAAGTTCATCAGGTCTTGTGAAATCTTTTGTGCAGTTATTAATCGTGACTCTCATCTTGGCAGGATACATCATTCCGAACTTGGCACCGAGCTGTTTCAGCTTGGGTCTATATTCCAGCAGCTTTTTCCTGGATTTAGCTGTTTGCTTGCATAAATCAGGAACAAACAGGAGTGTGTGACTGTCAAGCTTGATGGGTGCTTGTAGTCGAGCCTGCTGCATTATTTCAATGACTTGTGTATATCTGAGTAGTTTCACAATCACAGGCCTTGGATATTTATCTGCTGTATTAGGCTGTTGAGAGGGGATACGATGTGCCCTCTCTATTTCAAATGCATGAGGTGAGGTCAATTTAAGCAGTTTAGGGAGCAGTTCTTCCAGGTATTTCACCATATCTCTCCCCTCCCTAGCCTCAGGTATTCCAAGGATACGGAAATTGCTCCTTCTAGAACGGTTGCTAAGGTCTTCCAGGTCAGATTCCAGCTGTGCAATACGTTTTGTATGTTTCTGCAGCGTTTTAATATTTTCAGCATTTGTTTCTATTTTAGTTTCAGCAGTGTCAAGCCGCGTGTTTAGATCAGTTATTTCAGCCTTAAACGTCGAGATTTCTGCAAGTATCTCGTCTGTTACCGTCTTATTGTCTGCCATGAGGGAGCGAAGTGCACGCATTTCTTCTAATAAGGAGGCCGCAGTAACATCGTCGAGCTTAATCGGCGGTTTTGAAGGCGAAACCGGCTCTACACTTTTTCGCTTGCTCGATTTCCCGGTAGCCATGGTGATCGCGCTCCAGCGGGTAATCAGTAAATTGTATTTTAAGTGGTTAAACTTGCCGTTTTGAGACTTTTCAAAAAAACTCGCGACGGAGCCGCATGCTCAAGCAGCCATCTCTTTCGTGGCACGCTAGCGCCCCAACTTGTCTCTTCTTTGATATTTCTGGGCCATAGACTGTAAAGTCTGGTATTGTCCTAGGTTCCATCTAATCAAGCCCTTGTGACATCACTGCTGAGGTTGGCTCTTAGGCATTGGTGGAATGAGACATTATGACATCACAATCTCAGCTCTGGAATGTTGCTGCTCTTTGGGTTTCTGCCAGGTAACAAAGTAACATGGTAAATGACGGCAGATGAAGACCTAAACGGTCCATCCAGTCTTCCCATTAGTTATATCCATTAAAAATACATGATTAAATTAACTTCTCTTCTTTGATATTTCTGGGTCATAGACTGTAAAGTCCACCTGGTATTGTCCTAGGTTCCATCTAATCAAGCCATTGTGACATCACTGCTGAGGTTGGCTCTCAGGCATTGGTGGAATGAGGCATTATGACATCACAATCTCAGCTCTGGAATGTTGCTACTCTTTGGATTTCTGCCAGGTAACATAGTAACATAGTAAATGATGGCAGATAATGACCGGAATGGTCCATCCAGTCTGCCCATTAGTTATATCCATTAAAAATACATGATTAAATTAACTTGCTTCTTCTTTGATATTTTTGCATCATAGACTGTAAAGTCCACCTGGTATTGTCTTAGGTTCCAAATGCTGAAGTTGCCGTCCAAACTCACTCCAGCCTATCCAACCATCCTCTTGTTTGCAGGATATCTACCATAAAGTCTGGCCAATAATATCCTCATGTTCCAAATTAGTGGAGTTCCCATTGATGCTCTTCCCAGCCCATCCTATACCAAATCACCACATATGGGACACAGACCGTGCAAGTCTGTCCAGTATCGGCCTTAGTTCTTTAATTTACATCCTTCATTTTCTAATTAGAGATTCTCTATGTTTATCCCACGCTTTTTTCAATTCCATCTCCAGCACTTCCCTCGGGAGGGCATTCCAGGTATCTACCACCCTCTGTGTGAAGAAGAATTTCCTAACATTGCTCCTAAATCTTCCTCTCCATAACCTCAAATTATGCCCTCTAGTTTTACCATTTTTTTCTTTTCTGGAAAAGATTTGGTCCTATATTAATACCTGCCAAGCATTTCAATGTCAGGGTCCTGAGACAGCTGCTGTAACCACTAGGCCACTGCCTCACTCTAATGTGCTGTTGTCTGATGGTTTTGACTATATCAGACTCTGCCGCTGCCCGCCGCGCCCCTCCCCCCCAGTTCAGTGGTTACAAATAAACAGAAACTGTGTGCGGAGTCATAGAGCTTTGCCCACTGCGCCTGCCACGGTTCCTGATCAGGGAGGAACAGCAGAAACGGCAGCACCAGGCAGGGTTCTATGACTCCGTGCCCAGTTTTCTGTTTATTTGCTGCCACTGAATCAAGGAAACAGTGGGTCCAGCAGATGAGGACAGGAAGCTCCTGGTTTGGCTTTGTTGTGGCCCAGCAGAGATGACCGTGAGCTTGTGAGTAGGTGGAGAGGAAAAGGAGAGACGGGACAATAGAGGGAGGGGGAGGAGTCAGAACAGTGCAGGGGAGGGGGAGGAGGCAGAAGGGGCAAAGCTGTGTAGTGGGGGGAAGGAGAGAGAAAGACGGGCAGTGCTGGATGGTGGGTGAGAGAGAGTCTGAAGTAATTAGCACTGCCCAGCCTTGGCAATAGTGGGAGACCTTTTTCCTTTTTGAAGTTTTGGCTTAGACTGGATTGTGGGCCCTAGTTGGGAGGGACCACAGCCAACGGTCATTGTGGGAGGAGGTCCCTTCTGCCCTGAGCTCTGCACCCAGAGAGCTCAGAGGCGGGTCCAGTCTAATGCGGCCAGAAGTGATTGCCGGCAGAGACTGCATCCAATGCAGAGAGAGTATTTTGAAAGTAGTTGGAATCCATGGACTATTATTGCCTTGAGGTAATGAAGAGTCAATTTGGACTTATTGTTGAGGAACGCAAGTTTTATTTTTCTTTTGGAACTGTGAAAGCGAATTGTAGATTTGAAAGCTGAAGTTCCTAAGGGAATAAAGAATTTTGTTTTGGAAGCAGAACTGGGTGTTTTTCATTTGATCCACCAACTACAATCAGCACTGATAATCCACTCGGTCAGCACCGTGTGCCCTGGGCTCTTTTGGTCACTCCTGCTTGGGCGCGGCCCGACCTAGGTGATACATGGTGACAATATATATATATATATATAATGTATAGTGTATTTAGCTGCAATAGTAAACCTAGTATTACGTGTGTATGTGCATAGGACAACTGATTTGGTATAAACATGTGCATTATAAGTAGGACGATGAATTATTGGAATAACCATGCCAGTATTAATAACTCTATAACACTACCACAGAGCTCCATGTATTGTAACACCTCACAACTCCTTATGTATCATAACACTTTTATAGAAGCTCATTTATTTTAGCGCCTTTGCAAAGGCTCATGTAGACCGCTCTGAATTGACTCCCCAGTCATTGTGAAAGATAGGTATCAATAAATCATCATTTCAGAAAGCAAAGACCAGGCATAGGGTTTCCATATGGCTCCAGAAAAAGGAGGACGGATCAAGATGTCCGGGTTTTACTTCCATTGTTTTCAATGAACGTAAAACCCAGCTCTCTCTATCCGTCTTCCTTATGTCCATTGCTTTCAGTGGAAGGAAAACCTGGATGTCTCAATCCGTCCTCTTTTTCCCGGAGCCATATGGTAACACTAGACCAGGGAATAGGAGGGAGAGGATGAACCTAGAGCAGAGCCGCCATGCTCCCTGGTCTAGTTCCTTTCATCTCCCCACAAAAGAAACAGGAGGCACGAGGCAGGAGGGGATAAATGCAAGGAGGAAATATGCAGACAAAAAGATTTCTACTTCTAATCTGCAGTCACTTAATCTGTATTAGGTGACGGTTTTGTTCTTCATGTTGATGCATATGACAAGTTCTGATATACTGCCCTTTGTGAAGGTGTCAGAGCGGTTTACAATCAACTAAAATCAGAGGCAGAGAGAGAGAGAAAAAAAAAGATCAAAAGGAGAGAGAAACCCCGGTTGCTCCGCTGACTACCAGCCCAGACAACAAAGAGGAATTTATTTTCAAAAAACTAGGGAAAGTGAGCCTTAAGACCTGGAGAATTTAATCTATAGAAATACTGGAATAGAGGGGGGGGGGAGGGCAAGCTCTTACCGGAGGTAGGACAAATAACAGATGATCATTCTTTGAGTGTGGAATAGACACGCAGATGCATGAGGAATTAGTATGTCAAAGATTGATAACGGTTGATCAGTTTTCATTACCTTGGAGGCAAAAAGAAATGTTCACTTTTTTATTAGGATTTATATACAGCCGACTGTTATCATGTGTTTGAGGAACACAAGATGGACTTTATAGAATTTTCCCCATGGTGTATAGTCCTAGATTCACTAAGGCGGCAAACCTGGGGCCCACCCAATCTCAGTTCAGGCCCACCCAGTCTCTCCCGCCACCGATGTCTGCACAGCCGCAGTGAATTAGCCTCAGCCACATGCAAGGCAGACTCCATTGTGGACAGTAGCAGTACAGAGCTTACTTCCCTCTATGTTTTTTGGAGCCAGGCAGCAAGCCAGCAGAGGTGCCGGGCTGGGAGCAGCTCAACCTCACTTTGCTCTGTGCCGTGGTTGTCAGCACTCCCCGCAGTTCTTTTTCTTTTCTTAACCTTTTAGAAATGAAGTTTAGTATGCAATATGGATATTTTTTCATGTGCTTTGCTCGAGTAATGCATTATTAAACATATTTTGACCTTAATATCAATCTGGAGTTCTCCTTGGCCCAAAAAATTAAGCCCCGTTCACCTATATACAGATGCCTCCAGCATGCCTAGGAGATGCCTAAGTCGTGTCCATCTAACTGAAGGCCGCAGCTGAGCACTTCCTCGGCTAACTTCAATTTCCCTAGGCGGGTCTGCTTGGGCCACAGGCCACACAGTCAACATAGAGAAGCTCAGCTACAAAATGAAATGTTGACAGGCTTTGGTGGGGACTGCCAAGATTTTTTTTTTAAAGTGTTTTATATTTAGTGTTGGTAGGTTTTTGGGTGGGGGTGGGCTCTACAATACACAGGAAGATTTTAATAAACAAAAAAGCTTTAAATTTAATGTTAGTGAACATAAGAATTGTCAGACCAGCGGTCCATCATGCCCAGCAGTCTGTTCACGCGGCGGCCCTCCGGTCAAAGACCAGCGCCCTAACCGAGACCAGCACTACCAGCGCACGTTCTTGTTCAGCAGGAACTTGTCTAACTTTGTCTTGAATCCCTGGAGGGTGTTTTCCCCTATGACATATTCCGGAAGAGCATTCCAGTTCTCTACCACTCTCTGGGTGAAGAAGAACTTTCTTACATTTGTACGGAATCTATCTCCTTTTAATTTGAGAGAGTGCCCTCTCGTTCTCTCTACCTTGGAGAGGGTGAACAACCTGTCCACTAAGGACTTTTCCTCCAGGAACTTGTCCAAACCTTTCTTAAAACCAGTTACGCTATCCACTCTTACCACATCCTCTGGCTTAACTATTCTCTGAGTGAAAAAAAATTTCCTCCTATTGGTTTTAAGAGCACTTCCCTGTAACTTGTCATGACAGGTCTACTGCAAGCAGCACTTGTCTTTCTAATCACAAGCAAACGGACGCCCAGTGAGTCGCAAAAGAATTGTCAGTAATGATGCGTTTTATGTTTATTAAAATCTTTATATAGCGTGTATACAGCCAAAAAATGGATCAAAGCAGTTTACAATATAATTCAATCAAAATTATGAAAATAATTCCATTTAAATAGAAAAGAAATTCTAATACATATCATATAACAATCTAAATTAATAAAATTAAATTAAAAATTAATGAAAATAAAAACATTTAAGAATATATAAATGCAGATTGAAGTCCCAAATTCATATCCCATCAATTTAATAAGGCCAGTTGAAAAAAAATGTGCCTTTAAATGTCTTTTTAAAATTTTTGGAAAGATTCTTCCTTTCTCAATTCTATAGGTAAACTATTCCATAAAATTGGAACTAAATTAAAAAATGCACAACTTCTGGTTGAGGCAAGAGGAGCCTTTAGAATACGGGGTACACCTACTCTGTTATCGTTCAACTAGTCTTTAAGCCCGTTACATTAACGGGTGCTAGAACATATGTGTGTGTGTCTGTCTTTATTTCTTTCTCTCTCTCTCCTTAGCCGCTTTCTTTCTTTCTGCCTTTCTTTTTCCTTGGCTGTCCTCTGTTCCTTTTTCTTCACCCCCGCTGTTCATCAGCATCTCTTTCCTTCTCCCCCTGTCCAGCAGTAGGCATCCCTTCCTTTTTTATCACCCCTCCTCCTTCTTATCCCTATGATACTCTTACCTTGCTCTGTCCCTGATCAGAGGTTCCCGACAGCCACCCAGTTGCACCCATTGGAAAAGTTCCCACTGCCGCATCCCGCACCCCTCCTGACGCGGCTCCCGCTGTCCTTTTTGTCTGTCTCTGTCCCTGGCCCCCTTTGCCTGTCTGTCTTTCTGTGTATCTCCCTGCCCCTGTGTCTTTCTTCTTTCTCCCTCTGTCTGTCTGTCCAAAGCAGCATTCCATCCCCCTCCATTTCCCTCCCCCACACCAGTTCCCTGTGCACCTGCCCCTATGTCTTTCTTATTTTCTTTGTGTTTCCCTTCCTCTCTCTGTCTGTCCAAAGCAGCATTCCCTCCCCCTCCATTTCCCTCCCCCCCCACCAGTTCCCTCTGCAGCAGCATTAGCGTTTCCTCTACCCCCCCCCCCCTTTCCCTTCCCACGGTCCGGACTACAAACATGGCGATTCCAGCAGCGCTTGCATCAGTCTCCACATGCTGCTTTGGGTCCTTCTACTGCCCTGATTTACTCTGGCACGTCCCTGATGACATCATCAGAGACGCGGCAGAGCAAATCAGGGCAGTAGAAGGGCCCGAAGCAGCGTGTGAAGACTGATGCACGCGCTGCTGGAATCGCCATTTGGGCCCGCGGGAAGAGAAGGGGGTGGGTGTCAAAGGAGGAATGGAGATCGGCGGAGGCAGGAGGAACGGAGATCATCGTCTGGCTGCGGTCGGGCTTGTGGAGAGCAGGGAGGCTGTGACGTACTAAGCGAGCAGGTGGTGACGTAAAACCCGCACATGTGCACTCGTATTTTCGCGACGGATCAGGGAACACGTTTTTTTAGTGCGCATGCGCGGCCTATCATTTTATTATATTAGATGATTTTAATAATTGCCTAGGCGCAGAGAATACAACTAAAGGCCTGTTTTACGAAGCCGCGCTAGCAGCTGCACTGCGGTAACGGCCCCGAAGCCAATAGAGATTTAAAGGGCTTCGTGGCCATTACTGCGTAGCTTTGTAAAACAGGGGTATAAGTTAAAGCGATATAACGATTGTAACTCAAATAATGCTCTATGTACCAACATCAAAATCTTAAATTTGATCCTAAATTCCATTGCTAGCCAGTGGAATTTCAAATACAAAGGAGTCACATGATCTGATGTTGCGATGTCGGAGAGAAGGCTTCCGGTTCAGGCGCAGGCCGCGCGTAGAAGCCTTTTCCCACGGCTTTGTGCATTGCAGCACTCAGGGAGCCAGCCCGAAGACACCGCGTTGATCGCACTGTGGATCGGCGGCTGAAGAACGCTGTCTTGGGCCTGATGGACATGGTGGCCCTGTGGACCGGCAGAAAATTTCTGTGGACCGGCACCGGTCCACGGACCGGCGGTTGAAGAACACTGCTTTAGAACATCTTTCAGTGTTCTGGTTTTGCAATCGTTTCGTGCCATACCAATGTTTTGCTGAGTTTTGTTCTTGATGTTGCTGATATGGTTGTTCATTGATTGAACGTTGTTTCAAGTTGACCTAAATAAAGTTTTTAAAAAAAATGCAACTCTGGCTCTAACGGACTCTGGATCTAACGGATCATTTTTCCAGGTCCCTTGAAGTCCGTTATAACGAGATTATACTGTAGCGGCACTTCCAATCTCCTGAACCAAATCCCAGCCTCACTGCAGGTTTATGATAAAGCTGTCATCAACAGTCATAAGAGAATTACAGACCTGTGGCAGATCTCATTATTGTGCAGGAAGGTAACTCAACCCCTAAAGCTTTACAGATCCCTCATAGTGGAGACGAGAGATATTATGGCAAAGACAACTCAGGAAGGACATCGGAGGGAAAATATTTGATAAGAAGGAGAAAGACCCGGCAAAGGTCTTCCGTTTAGCATTCTGTTTCCATATTTACTTACAGCTATTAAAAATGGGAAAACCTTCAACAAGAGAAACCTTATAACCGTGGCCTAGAGGGCAGCAGACACAGGGAAACACCTGAGGGGCCGTTCTCTATAAAGAACGGCCCCTTAACCCCTGAATCTCTTCAGAACATTATGGATGTTTATTAAGAGCTGAGGGTGCCCCCTTTAGCCACTGATATACTATCTTAGCCCAGTGATGAGAAGAGAAGGGTTTTTTTTGCATTGAGCTCATGCCTTTTTCACTTGTAGCTCGAGGCGATTTACATTCAGGTATTCTATATAAAGATATCACCTGCTTGTCTAGCTTGTTTGTTGACCTTTATGCCCATGTACTGAACCGAGAATGAGCACAGAATGCAGACTTCTCTGTCTCCAAATGGTAGAGATTTACCACATTCTTTTATGCTTTAAAACAGAGAAATCTTTATGCACCATCTAAATTGCGAGGCAGACAGTGAAGCATATTCTACTTAATGCAGACTAATAATGGAAACATGAATATTAACAGACTATGTGCTATTACTCCGATTACATCTTTGGAAATGAATACCGTAAATCTGTCTAAATACAGGAAGTGCTGTGAGGTTACATACACTCTAATACCTAAAATATCTATTCTTTTCACAGCCCAAGGGAAGGGGGGGGGGGGGCTCGGAGCCATTTGTCAGCAGTTACTTCCTAAAGATCGAGATTGGTAGATGCACATCAGGTTTCAGAGGAAGCTACTGTCTGTGGTTTCGGGCTAAGGTCTTTCACTGACTGGAGTCCTATTAGAATAAAGCCAAAGGACCGGGAGCACAATCGTCCTCCAATTTTGAATTTTGTTGGAGCCTCTAAGACAGGGGTGTCAAAGTCCCTCCTCGAGGGCCACAATCCAGTCGGGTTTTCAGAATTTCCCCAATGAATATGCATGAGATCTATTAGCATACAATGAAAGCAATGCATGCAAATAGATCTCATGCATATTCATTGGGGAAATCCTGAAAACCCGACTGGATTGCGGCCCTCGAGGAGGGACTTTGACACCCCTGCTCTAAGAGTATCCAGTCCATTTCCACTATTTCATTCCTCCCTTTTTTTTTTTTCTTCTACTTCCCTCCCATCCTTCTGCTCTCCCGTTTCTGCTTCCCTTCTCTGGCCCTATCCTAATGCACTGTCCCAAAAAAGGGGAAGGCGGAAGAGATCATTTCATTACATTTACATTTCTAGACTGCAAAACTTTCAGATCAATGCGGTTCGCAATAAGATAAAAACTGGCCATTTCCAGTGATCTACAAAACTTGTCATAAAATCGTATTAGTGCTCTAGAAATTTTGTAAATAATATTGATTTTAGTAGTTTTCTACAAGACTTTGTGAATAAAGAGCATAACTCCCAGTCCCAGCTCGCTGCCTGATAAGCAAGCAGACGCAAGTAGGAGGCGTAAAAAAACCAACAAAAATCAGTCGCATATCTTCTCGAATACTGGAATACTGTGTCCAGTTTTGGTCGCCATACCTTAAGAAGGATATGGCGTTACTCGAGAGAGTTCAGAGAAGAGCGACACGTCTGATAAAAGGGATGGAAAACCTTTCATACGCTGAGAGATTGGAGAAACTGGGTCTCTTTTCCCTGGAGAAGAGGAGACTTAGAGGGGATATGATAGAGACTTATAAGATCATGAGGGGCATAGAGAGAGTAGAGAGGGACAGAAAGAGAGAGAGAAAGGAAGACAGAGAGAGAGAGAGAGAGAGAGATAGAAAGAAAGAGAAAGAGAAAGGGAGAGAGACAGAAATAGAGAGAGATAGATAGAGAAAGATTGGAGAAACTGGGGCTCTTTTCCCTGGAGAAGAGGAGACTTAGAGGGGATATGATAGAGACTTATAAGATCATGAGGGGCATAGAGAGAGTAGAGAGGGACAGAAAGAGAGAGAGAAAGGAAGACAGAGAGAGAGAGAGAGAGATAGAAAGAAAGAGAAAGAGAAAGGGAGAGAGACAGAAATAGAGAGAGATAGATAGAGAAAGATTGGAGAAACTGGGGCTCTTTTCCCTGGAGAAGAGGAGACTTAGAGGGGATATGATAGAGACTTATAAGATCATGAGGGGCATAGAGAGAGTAGAGAGGGACAGAAAGAGAGAGAGAAAGGAAGACAGAGAGAGAGAGAGATAGAAAGAAAGAGAAAGGGAGAGAGACAGAAATAGAGAGAGATAGATAGAGAAAGATTGGAGAAACTGGGTCTCTTTTCCCTGGAGAAGAGGAGACTTAGAGGGGATATGATAGAGACTTATAAGATCATGAGGGGCATAGAGAGAGTAGAGAGGGACAGAAAGAGAGAGAGAAAGGAAGACAGAGAGAGAGAGAGAGAGAGATAGAAAGAAAGAGAAAGGGAGAGAGACAGAAATAGAGAGAGATAGATAGAGAAAGATTGGAGAAACTGGGGCTCTTTTCCCTGGAGAAGAGGAGACTTAGAGGGGATATGATAGAGACTTATAAGATCATGAGGGGCATAGAGAGAGTAGAGAGGGACAGAAAGAGAGTGAGAAAGGAAGACAGAGAGAGAGAGAGAGAGAGAGATAGAAAGAAAGAGAAAGGGAGAGAGACAGAAATAGAGATAGATAGATAGAGAAAGATTGGAGAAACTGGGTCTCTTTTCCCTGGAGAAGAGGAGACTTAGAGGGGATATGATAGAGACTTATAAGATCATGAGGGGCATAGAGAGAGTAGAGAGGGACAGAAAGAGAGAGAGAAAGGAAGACAGAGAGAGAGAGAGAGAGAGATAGAAAGAAAGAGAAAGGGAGAGAGACAGAAATAGAGAGAGATAGATAGAGAAAGATTGGAGAAACTGGGGCTCTTTTCCCTGGAGAAGAGGAGACTTAGAGGGGATATGATAGAGACTTATAAGATCATGAGGGGCATAGAGAGAGTAGAGAGGGACAGAAAGAGAGAGAGAAAGGAAGACAGAGAGAGAGAGAGAGAGAGAGATAGAAAGAAAGAGAAAGGGAGAGAGACAGAAATAGAGAGAGATAGATAGAGAAAGATTGGAGAAACTGGGGCTCTTTTCCCTGGAGAAGAGGAGACTTAGAGGGGATATGATAGAGACTTATAAGATCATGAGGGGCATAGAGAGAGTAGAGAGGGACAGATTCTTCAGACTTTCAAATAATAAAAGAACGAGAGGGCATTCGGAAAAGTTGAAAGGGGACAGATTCAATACAAATGCCAGGAAGTTCTTCTTTACCCAACGTGTGGTGGACACTTGGAATGCGCTTCCAGAGGACGTTATAGGGCAGAATACAGTACTGGGATTTAAGAGAGGATTGGACATTTTCCTGCTGGAAAAGGGAATAGAAGGGTATAAATAGAGGATTACTGCTCAGGTCCTGGACCTGTTGGGCCGCCGCGTGAGCGGATTGCTGGGCAAGATGGACCTCAGGTCTGACCCAGCAGAGGCATTGCTTATGTTCTTATGAAGCCAAATCAGTGCACGTAAGAATTTTACTGCTCTTGTGTGACCTTTTCCAACACCCCAAATGTGAACGACTCAGATTCCGTGAGAGCCGCTATTCTCACAGTATCCCTCTCCTCAAGTTTCCGAATACAGTTCAAACTCCTCTTACTGACTTACAAGTGCATTCACGCTGTAACCCTCCCAATATCTCTCTTCACTTATCTCCCTCCCCGTTCATCAGGTAAGCCCCTCTTATCTGTACCCTTCTCTTCCTTTGGTCTTAAGAAGTATGATCATGTCAGTCCTTTTTATGCTAGACTTCATTGGCTGCCTTTGGAGGCCAGAGTATTTTTTAAGTTTGGGTGTATCTGTTATAAGGCTCTTTTTGGTTTATTACTTTCCTATTTGGTATTTTACCTGAAACTGTTTAATTCATTAAAATGTACCAGAAATTCCGGTATGTTCCTCTTCCCTACCCCAAGGGCCTGTCCCTATAAGACTTTTTTGGACAGGACATTGGAATATCAGGCGGGGAAGTTGAACTCCTGGATGAGTCCGCTGATTGTTCAAGCCTATTCTTCTCTTACATTTAGGAAATTTTTGAAAACTCACCTATTTGATAAACAAGAATGTTGATATTTAAGAAGGTATTAGGCTCTATATTTTAAATGTACTTTTTATCTGATGCTGCATTTAATGGATGTAGCAGTTATAATAGTTGTGTGTTTTGAAATTGTATTTTTTAACTGAAATGTTTCTGTTCCTCTGTTGTGAACCGCCTAGAACTGCTGGTGGGGAGGTATACAAGAAAATAAAATTATTATTATTTCCACTGCCAACTCCAGATTCCGTCCCTTCTTTCTTGCCACTCCGTATGCCTGGAACAGGCTGCCTGAGTCAATACGTCATGCTCCGTCTCTCGCAGTGTTCAAATCCAAGCTAAAAGCCCGCTTTTTTGAAACTGCTTTCAACTCTTAACCCATTGCATCATATCCTCTACCATAATCTCCCTATCCCTGAGCTGTCCTGTCTGTCCAAATTAGATTGTAAGCTCTTCTGAGCAGGGACCATCTATTGTATGTTAAATGTACAGTGCTGTGTAATAGTAGTAAATAGTACAGTGGTATATTTTTACATGTTTTATAAGCTCTTCAAGTTTCAAGTGCTACTTTTATTTAAAACTAGTCTTATAGCCCGTTACATTAACAGGTGCTAGAATATATGTGTGTGTGTCTGTCTTTATTTTTTTTTTCTCTCTCCTTAGCCGCTTTCTGTATTTGTCTGTCTTTTTTTTTTTTTTTTCCTTGGCTGTCCACTACCACCCCTTGCCTGCTCCCCCTGTCCATTCTTTCTTCCTTTTACCTCCCCTGTGTCCTCCACCACCCCATCACTGCTCTCCTTATCCAGCAGAAGCCCTTCTCCCTTTGTTTTACCTCCCCCTGTCCATCATCACCTCCTTCCTGCTCCCCCTGTCCAGCAGTAGGCCTGTCTTCATTTTTCTGCCCCCCTCCCTGTCCATCAACCCCTTTTCTGCCCCTCCATTTCCGTGTTTTGCAGCATTTCCCTCCCACCCTACTTCCCTGTGCAGTATTTTCCTCCCCCCCATACCTTCCTCCTGAACTCCATGCCCTACTTATGTTAAAATGCTTTCCGGGTTTGGCTGCTGTGGCCTGCAGCCGCCGCGGCCGACATTCGACTCGGGCCGCGGCGGCCGACATCTGCCTCGGGGGGGGGGGGAGGAAGAGAGAGAGCGAGCTTTGGGCGGCCAGCAGCTGCGGCGGCCGACATCCACCTCAGGGGGAGAGAGAGAGCTTCGCGCGCATGCGCACTCCTATCTGCGGTGCCCTACAGCTCACAGAAAACTGGCGCACGCAGATGGGAGTGCGCATGCGCGGCATAGCGTTTTATTATATTAGATACTGCTTAACAATATTAGCCAGGCAGTTTGTAATCCTAAAACCATTTAGAGTTGCCTCATCCTGCTGTCTAGCTCCTATTTTCTCCTCCTCTGCTCTTAAGATCCATGCGAACAGAGGAGTGCCACAGAGGTCTGTACTGGGTCCAATGCTATTTAACATAAGAACATAAGAATAGCCATACTGGGCCACACCAATGGTCAATCTAGCCCAGTCTCCTGTTTCCACAGTGGCCAATCCAGATCACAAGTACCTGGCAGAAACCCAAAGAGTAGCAACATTCCAGAACTGATACTGTGATGTCATAATGCCTCATTTCACCAGTACCTAAGAGCCAACCCTGTCAGTGATGTCACAATGGCTTGAAGGTCCCTACTTGGCTCACATAGAACATGAGCTGCCATACTGAGACATACTGAAAGTCCATCAAGTCCAGTGTCCTGTTTCCACCAATCCAGATCACAAGTACCGAAACCCCCTCCCCCCCAAATAGCAGCAACATTCCATGCTATTTATAAATGATCTGGAAATCAGAACAAATGAGGTGATTACATTTGCAGATGAGCAAAAAAATTATTCAAAGTTTTAAAAACACATGCAGACTGTGAAAAATTGAAGAAGACCATAGGAAATTGAAGACTGCACACCCACATGGAAGATTCAATTTAATGTGGACAAATGCAAAGATATAATCCAAATCATAGTTGCATGCTAGGGTCCATTTTAGGAGTCAACACCCATGAAAAGACTCATTTGAGCATATCATTGAAACAAAAAGCGTGGAGCAACTTGAAAGTTCCATGGCTCCGCATCATTCTTTTCTTGGTTGGCTGAGAACTTTTCAGTAGTCCCTCGTACTAATTGTTTTTATTGTATAATAGAATAATGGTTGTTACGTACAATTGTAAACCGCTCGAACACCTTGGTTTTTTTAGCAGTGTATCAAAAGTATTAAAATCAAATATATAATAGGCTAAAACCAGGCCTAGATCAGGCTGCTCAGAAGAAACCGGAACCAGTTAGTTATAATTGTTGACTGCTAACAGTTCCGGATAGCACTTGGTTGCTCTTCCATGAAGGCTCTCGACAAAAGTATTCAAAGGCAAGGAAATAACATTCCAAAGATTGCGTTCTTACTGGTCAATTACAGATGCGAAAGCTGGACACTACGGAAACCAGACAGAAAGAAGATTGACTCATTTGAGCTTTGGTGTTTGAGAAGGATTTAATGTGCGATGTGGACTGCCAGAAGAACTAACAAATCGATTCTGGAAGAGATCAAACCAGCTATGTCACTTGAAGCCCAAATGATGACGTTACGACTGTCACACCGTCAGAAGAGGAAGATCTTTGGAGAAGGACATCAAGTTTGGAAAGATCGAAGGAACCAGGCGAAGAGGGCCACCATGGGGATGACGCTGAAGGCCCTTACCAGACTAGCACAAAACCGATTCCTTTTTAGATCCGTAATTCTTCAAGTCGCTAGGACTCGAGCATGAAGAAGAACAGTTCCAGCGGGTTCATAGACAACAACGCGGAAGACAAAGGCGCGCGCCGACAACTGAGCGCAAGACAGAGGCGCGCGCCGAAGAAAATTACTGTTTTTAGGGGCTCCGACGGGGGGTTTTGTTGGGGAGCACCCCCAGTTTACTTAATACAAATCGCGCCGGCGTTGTGGGGGTTTGGGGGGTTGTAACCCCCCACATTTTACTGTAAACTTAACTTTTTCTCTAAAAACAGGGAAAAAGTGAAGTTTTCCGTAAAATGTGGGGGGTTACAACCCCCCACAACGCGGCGCGATCTGTATTAAGTAAAGTGGGGGGGTTCCACCCCCACGCTCCCCCCCCCGTCGGAGCCCTAAAAACGGTAATTTTCTTCGGCGCGCGCCTCCGCGCTGAGCTCAATTGTCTGCTCGCGCCTTTGTCCCGGCGCGCTTTTGACCTGACACCGTTCCAGCGCAATATATTTAACCCTGGCTCACTGCATGTGCTGTTGATCAATGCCCGACTTTTATTGCCTGAAATAGCCCAGTGCTGATTTTTACAGCTATGAAGAAAATTGGTTCATGAATTAACCAAGAACGTAAAACAGTTCTGCTAATGCAACACATCACTTTGCTTCTACATCAGCAGAGAGTTGCCCTGTTTCATCAGACTTCTTGGCCAGTCCTGGCTTTAGGCTTATTATATCCCAAAGCAGTGTGGTATTTGCAGTCCCTGATTCTACCCTCTAAAATCAGTGCTGCAGGGTCCATAATTCCTCGAAATAGGGTTGTGAAACATCCCGGGCTGGCCTGGAACTGGGTAATTTGGAAGCTCTGGGTAGGGATAGACTGTACCTTGTCATTCAATTCCTTTGCAGTGTTCCTGCGGTGTGAGTAGGAATGCCAGCTAAATGTGTTGTCTGCTGAGATACGAGTATTTGTCTTGTTTAGAGAAAAACGTCTTGAAACAGATGCTTTCTCTGAAATGAGCAGGGGATATGGGTATATATCTGCAGTCTATATGGTACAGTGCAAATAACATTCCTGTGACCTTTTGAATTGTGGTTGCTCTGAGATTCAGTTTGGATTAGCAGAGCCAATATTTATCTAATTTCTCTCTTCCACTTCCCTAGCACTCTCACTTTTCTCTTTGTATCTCTCTCTTTCAGACCTCCAGGATTGAACCCAGCTGTCTACCACCAGGATTTCTGCTCCAGCTACCTTTTTCCCAGGCAGTATACAGGGAACTGGAAAACAGGGAACACAGGGAACAGGGAACTGGAAAACTGAAGCTAGAGCAAACTGCTCCATTCCATTATCTAGCCTTTCTCTCCCTGCTGTCTCCAATCCATTCCTGCAAGGAGAATGAGGGGAGAGGGAGGGGCCTTAGACATCTGAGCCAATCAGGGCCTTAGGCCCCTCCCTGTACATCCCAGGATGCACTGGGATGGGGAAGGCTCACCATTTTGGAGTGGTTGGCCTGTGACCAGAAGGGACTGGGCAACACTCCTGCTGTCATCTTTCTGTATAGGTATGGGGGTGGTTCTGGGGTGGAGAGGTTGGTTTGGGGGGGATCTGGTGGTGGAGGAAGTGGGCATCCCTCCTGCTGTCATCTTTCTGTACAGGTATGGGGGTGGTTCTGGGGTGGAGGGGTTGGTTTGGGGGGGATCTGGTGGTGGAGGAAGTGGGCATCCCTCCTGCTGATTCTTTCTAAAGAGGGGGAGTGGGGTCCTGTGAGGGGAGGGGATTGTTTCAGCTCAGCATGGTGGGGGAGGGGGGTCACAGAGGCAGGAAAGAGTGGGCATTCCTCCTGCTTCTCTTTATTTCTCTTCCAGGGTTCTTTGGGAGGGGCATCATGGGAGGTGGGGGCTGAACTCACTTTTTTTTTAATGGGGCAGATATTATGCATGTGTAACACATGCACATCTGTGCCATTAAAAAAAAAAAGAAAATGCCCCAACAGCTGAGTGGCAGGAGGCTGCTTTGGGGCTTCCCCTGCCTAGGGTTACCAGATGTTCGGGAAAACCCGGACATGTCCTCTTTTTAGAGGACTGACCAGGTGCCCGGATGGATTTTCCAAAACCTGGCAGTTTGTCCAGATGTTGGAAAGCCCCCGATGAGCTCCGGCCACACCTTAAGGGCCTCTGAGCATGCGTGGATGACATCACACTCATCCGCGCATGCTTCAGGCCTTCCAGACACGGCCGGAGCTTGTCGTGGAAGAAGAGAGGAGGTTTGTGGGGGCGGGTTGGAGGCTGAACTGGGAGGGGCTAGGGCAGAATGGGGCGGAGCCGAGAACAAAACAGGGCAGGGCTGGGGCAGAATGGGGCGAGGCTGGAGGTGGAACAGAGCAAGACCACGTGTCTGGGGTTTTGGGGCCCGAAATACGGGCTTCCCCAAATTGGCTTTGCGCTTGTGTGAGAGCTGGTTTCTTAGTGAGCGATCGGATGGGATTGTGACTGCCCACTGCAAAACTCATTTGCATGGGCAGCCATTTAAAATCGATCGCTGTTTAGAAATCAGCGAAAAACTCAGCCCACAGCAACCCGCACGTCTTTAACAACCTAGCCCTAGTCTAAATATTAAACAATTAACTTAGGTACCTAACACACAGAATCCAGAACGACAGAATATATTCTTCATCCCTTACCCTCCAATCAAAAGCTATTAGTTGTCCCATCACTTAGGGCTCCTTTTACGAAGGCACGTTAGCGGTATAACGCGCTAAACCGCCGGCCGTGATAGCCGCTACTGCCTCCTCTTGAGTAGGCGGTAGTTTTTCGGCTAGCGCGGGGGTTAGCTTCATAAAAGGAGCCCTTAGACCAGGGGTGTATAATGTCAGTCCTCGAGGGCCGCAATCCAGTCGGGTTTTCAGGATTTCCCCAATGAATATGCATTGAAAGCAGTGCATGCACATAGATCTCATGCAGATTCATTGGGGAAATCCTGAAAACCCGACTGGATTGCGGCCCTCGAGGACCGACATTGGACACCCCTGCCTTAGACACATCAATACAAGGAGAAATTCCATTTTTGGGGTTGTTGCCCCCTCCGTTTGGAATTCAATGCCGAACTCTTTGAGAGACAACATCTACGTACGGAGAAATTAAAATCTTTCCTTATAACATTCTTTTGTTAAAGACGCATTCCAAGTTGGACTGTCCTTGTTTAAGGATTTTAAAAATTTAATTTCAGCCCACTTAATTGGCACTGCTACATGTTACCCTACCCTTTTGTATTTGCCTATATTTCTCTCTTTCCTTTATTTCTTTTTTTGGATAAATCTTTATTAATTTTCAAATATTAACAGTGCAATACAATGAATTTATAAACATAAACATTTCACAAAACGCACTTTAAATACACATTTTCTCCCCCCTCCTCCCCATAACTAATAAAGTAGAAGTACATATTTAATTTCAATAATATAGATAAATTAAGTACAGCAAACAATATATTCCCCTCCCCCCACCCAGATAAAAGGAATTATAATAATTGAATTAGCATGCACTAAATGTTTCTATACACGTAGGTTCTATTCACATAGTTAGGTAGGGGAGGGTCATTGCAGTGGGCAGACTAGATGGGCCGTGGCCCTTATCTGCCATCTATTTCTATGTTTCTAAATGCTATTGCGTCCATAGACTAACATGCATGCATTAGCGTTTAGTGCGCGCTAATTCGATTAGCGCACCTTAGTAAAAGAGGGCCTATATATAGTGGAGCCTGTGGAAGTCAAGATTTCTACAGTAATCCATTTCAGCTAGCAGTGGCGTAGTAAGGGAGATTGATCCGCCCCGGGCACGGTCTTCCTAAGGGCGCGGTACCCCTCCTCTTTTCCGCCCTCCGTGCCTCTCGCCTTCCTCCCTACTTTATTTCTCCGGCGCAAGGTTGCTGCCTGTGTCGGCATCGGCGCTTTCTCTGTCACTTCCTGGACCCGCGCCTAGGAAGTGAGGCCAAAGGACGATCCGACACCGACGTGGGCGTGCTGCTCACGCCAGAGAAATTAAAAAAGATTACGGGAAAGGGAACGTCTACAAATCATTCAGAACACTGCAATAAAAATGATTGAAAAGGCCCCCCAAAAAATACGATCACGTCACGCCACTCTTAATAAAAGCGCACTGGCTCCCCATACCTCATGGAATAACCTATAAAAATCTGACTTTTAACTTTCAAAGTGATTCAGAACAATCCACCCAATTTCCTTAACGACGCTTTAATTCCATAGACCTCGTCCAGAACATCCCAGTCACAGAATCTACTAACGATTCCATCCCTTCGAATTTTGAGCACCACACGTACAACGAATGTTGCAGGTATCGCACCGACCGTTCGGAACTCATTACCTATCTAACTACGCCACGAAATCTCTCTTGAACAATTGAAAGGAAAACTGAAACCATTCCTCTGTACAGATGCCTTTAATCTTTAAATCGTTCCTGTTTCGGCATCCCGACTCCGCCTTGCTCCGGTTTTCAGATGAGATTGCCCCTCCCTCTCGTATGGTCCCTTCTTTGGATTACTTTACTTTTTTTTTAGGATGGATTTCTTACCTTCAACCCTCTTGTTCCACTTAAGGGCTCCTTTTTACTAAGCTGCGTTAAGGCTTTAACGCACGGAATAGCGCCCCGCGTGCTAGACCTTAACGCCAGCATTGAGCTGGCGTTAGTTGTAGAAGCGCAGCATGTGGTGTAGCGTGCGGTAATTTTCTGCGTGCGCTAAAACGCTAGCGCACCTTAGTAAAAGGAACCCTTAGTCTTGTTAGTCTCATGTTTGTTACCCTCCTTTTTAGTGATTTACCTGATGTAATTAATTATTTTACAATGTAACAATAGGCGGTAAATGAAATTTTTAATAAACTTGAAAGGGAAGGGCGCCCACATGCGGCAGGGGGGGTTCGGGGGAGGGGCACCACCGCCACGGCCATCCCTCACCCTTACTATGCCACTGTCAGTAAAAAGAAATCAAATTTTACTTGAAATCTTTATTGGTAAAGAGAATAACAACTCACAACCACAAGACACAAATAAGGATTGTAACTTTTCCAACAACAGGCAAAAAGAGGGTCACCTCCCCCCCCCCCAGAGGACTGGACTCTAATGTCCTCTCGGGTTACAAAGAGACCCAACCCCCCTCCCCCCCCAACAAACCCTTACCCCCCCATTCCCCCCTTTCCCAACAGAAAAAAGAATCCCAGGTTAGGTGGGACAGGATACAGTTGCAGTCTGTTCAAAATTCGACTCCGACTCCTTGACGTCAAACTGTCCAAGTAAGGGGACCAAGTGTGAACGAAGTCTCTACTCTTGCGACGAAAGGAGCAAGCCAGCCTGGCTTCCCAGCCCATAAGCTCATGAAGTTTATTCCTCCCATGCCAAAAAGGAGGGAGGAACCAGTGGCGTACCTAGGGTATGTGGCACCCGGGGCCCATCATTTTTTGACACCCCCCCCTTGTAAAAAAATATTTTTTGTAATGACCATGAAACAGAATAAATGGTCAGAATAGAAACAGGCAGTGAAAATTTTCTTATATTCCAAACATAACATAACATAAATTATGTCTGAATTGTCATGACATCAGAAGTACATATGGAGTAGTTGCAGGTGATGCTTGGGACAGTTCTGATTGTGTTAGTTCGGTTTTATGTGTTTTTTGAATAGAAGGGTTTTTATTTCTTTTTGAAGGTTTTGCAGTCTGTGGTCGAAGTCAATTGGTTGTAGAGTTGGGGGTCGAGTGTTGCAGCTCGAATGGCTAGGAGGTTGTCGAACAGTTTTTTCTTTTGACGTTTTTGGTTGGAGGGTGTGTGAATGGTGCGTGAGTTCTCCTATATCTGTTTGAAGTGGATTGAATTATTTAGCTGAAGAAATTAGTTACCCCCTCATCCCACACACATTAATTCTCTTCCATTTTTGTTCCCATTATAAAAAACACTGATAAGTTCCCAGAAAAAAAATACATTAAAATAAGAAGTGAAAACAAAGGCCCCTACAGATGAGAACATAACATAAGAATAGCCTAACTGGGTCAGACCAATGGTCCATCATGCCCAGTAGCCCATTCTCATGGTAGCCAATCCAGGACACTAATAACTGGTCAAAACCCAAAGAGTAGCAACATTCCATGCTACCGATCCAGGGCAAGCAGACACTTCCCCCATGTCTTAATAACAGATTATGGACTTTTCCTCCAGGAATTTGTCCAAATCTTTCTTAAAACCAGCTACACTATCTGCTTTTACCATAACTTCTGGCCACTTCATTTTTAAGTTTAGATCTTTCCTTTCAAACAGAGACCTTGCTAGATGTCAAATACAGCACAAGGTAACTTCACATGGACTTAGCTGTGCAGGAAATGTGAATCTCCTCATACACCCACCATATAGTGCAAAAATGTGCAAAGGTCTGGTTTTTTCTTTCGATCACTACATAGCCTAATGCCACACAAGCAGCGCTGTTACAAACATATTCTGTAGGTCAATGCTAAGGATAACAAAGTTTCCTTCCTTGGACCAGAAGGAGATACTGATAAACCACTGGAAGAGATCCCAAAACAACACCCAAAGACCCACTCAGTGTGTAAACCAGTTGAGTGGAGTGGACTAACTGGGGGGTGGAAATGGGCCCGGAGTTTGCTCAGCAGAATTTCCCAGACCACCTCTTTCTCTCAACACATTGACACGCTGCCACCACCACCACTAGGAACACCTCACTGGGTAGGCCAGCTATGCTATAAACTTTATAAAACACATTATTATATTTTCTTATAAAGCACATATTTTAACTGAACTCTCTGACATCCTCAGCCTTTCCATTCACAAAAATAGAAGGAAGAAAAGTTCCCATTTCCTGCTGTCTCATGTCCCCGGCCTATAAAATATTTTTTTTTCTGCAGACTCTTTAAAAGTCTGACCAAATCCTCGTTTCACTTGCATTATAAAGTACTGAGGATGCCATCTCTCCCCAGTCCCAGGTCCTAAAGTCTAAGACAGTAGCGCAAACTAATGCTGCCAGATTCAGGAAAAAAAATTTCGATTCGATTCAGCCTATTGAATTGGTTTTTCAATTCGATTTTCCTGCCCAGTTGGGTGATTTTTTTCAAAACTCCTGGTGGGTTTTATAGCTTTTTCACCCCCTTTGGCTTCTCCTAACCACACTGGGGCTGTGGTGTAAATAAAATAAAGAAACAAAAAGGACTTTTCCTCTCTCTGTTAAATTCTAGCTTACGTTTGCAGTCCAACACCAGCTCTGGCAGGATACACATTTCAAATCTGACATATTATAATCACAAAACAGAAAATAAAATTAATTTTTCTACCTTTTGTTGTCTGGTTATATTTCAAATCTTGTTGGTCCAAGGCTCTGGTTTTCTTCTGATAACTTGCTTCCCAGGGTCTCCTTCTTTCTTCTTTCTGCAAGCTAACCATCCATCTGCCAACTCTGTCCTCCCTTTCCATTTCCCTTCCCTCCCCAGGAAGTCTGGTATCTTTCCTTTTTTTCATCTCCCTCCACATATCCACCTTTTCTTAACTACCCTTTCATCCGGCATCTCTCCCTCCTTCCCCACCACCCCAGAGTCCACCATCTCTCCCTTTCTTTTCCCAATTACCCTCCTATCCAGTATCTCTATCCCTCCTCCACACCATACCCTTGTGTCCAATTTCTCTCCCTTTCTGTTCCTTCCCTCCCTAAATCCCATGGTCCATCATCTCTCTCCCTCTCCTCTATTTTGAGACCCTTAATTTCTTCCTCCTCCCCCAAAGTTTGGCATATGCACGTCTCTTTGAACACCCCCTTCCCTCCGTGTACTTCTAAACCAGGGTCCCCCCCCCAAAGGCCTGTCCCCCCTTGAAGGACTGTCCCACCCCCTTGAAGGCCTGTCCCACCCCCTTGTAGGCCTGCCTGCCTGTCCCCCCTTGAAGGCCTGCACCCCCCTGAAGGCCTGTCCCTCCTTTGAAGGCCTGTCCCACCCCCTTGTAGGCCTGTCCCATCCCCTTGTAGACCTGTTCCCCCCCTTGAAGGCCTGCCTGCCCCCCTTGTAGGCCTGTCTCCCCCTTGTAGGCCTGTCCCCCCCTTGAAGGCCTGTCCCCCCCCCTTGAAGGCCTGCACCCCCTTGAAGGACTGCACCCCCCGAAGGCCTGCACCCCCCCTGAAGGCCTGCACACCCCCCCGAAGGCCTGTCCCCCCCTTGAAGGCCTGCATCCCCCCCTTGTAGGCCTGCACCCCCTTTGAAGGCCTGTCCTACCCCCTTGTAAGCCTGTCCCCCCCCTTGTAGGCCTGTCCCCCCTCCCCCCTTGAAGGCCTGTCTCCCCCCTTGAAGGCCTGTCCCCCCTTGAAGGCCTGCACCCCCTTGAATGTCTGCACCCCCCCTCGAAGTCCTGCACCCCCCCTGAAGGCCTGCACCCCCCCTGAAGGCCTGTCCCCCCTTGAAGGCCTGTCCCACCCCCTTGTAGGCCTGTCCCACCCCCTTGTAGACCTGTTCCCCCCTTGAAGGCCTGCCTGCCCCCCTTGAAGGCCTGCCTGCCCCCCCCTTGAAGGCCTACACACACCCCCGAAGGCCTGTCCCCCCCTTGAAGGCCTGCCTGTCCCCCCCCTTGAAGGCCTGCCCCCCTTGAAGGTCTGCCTGCCTGCCTGTCACCCCCCCTCCCCCTTGAAAGCCTGCCTGCCTGCCCGCCCGCCCCACCCCGAAGGACCGCTCGCCCCCCTGGCCTCCCCGCACCACCTATGAAGCAGCACTACCTATGCTCTCGACCTTGCCGTTCAATCCCCCCCACCACCCCTGAAGGACCGCTCGCCCCATTGACCTTCCTGCACCACCTATGAAGCAGCTGCAGCAGAATCGCGATGTCAGCGATCCCTGCACTGCTTAGGCGCTGCTTCCTGCGCCGCGGTCCCGCCCCTCCTCTGATGTCAGAGGAGGGGCGGGACCGCGGCGCAGGAAGCAGCGCCCAAGCAGCTCGGGGATCGCTGACGTCGCGATCCTGCTGCGGGCTGCTTCACAGGTGGTGTAGGAAAGTCAGTGGGGCGAGCGGTCCTTCGGGGGTGGGGGGGAATGAACGGCAAGGCCGGGAGCACCCCCTCAGGGCTGGCACCCGGGGCGGACCGCCCCTCCCGCCCCCCCTTGGTACGCCACTGGGAGGAACATCTGCCAGCCAGTGGTTCAAAATACACTTCTTCCCCAAAATATAACATTTGCTCAAAAACAATTTTTCGGCAGAAGAATAAACAGAAAATGCAGTGAAGTGAGCAAACAGCATGTGAAACACAGAAAGATGGACAGGAGCATGAAGTAGGCCTTGAAGGAAGGAGGCCAGGGCCCCCCCAAAACCCTGAATACTCAACTCCAAAAGCCATTAAACTAAGAATTCACTCCAGTGAGGCAGTATTGGGTATCCACACAGCCCATATAGTAGGCCCGGCTCTGGGAGGTATAGGCCCGCAGCAGGGTTCTGTAATGGCACTCACGCAGCTCTGCATTATATACTAAGGCCAGGACCCATCGGAGAGCTCGGAGCAACCAGTCCGCCCCTAGCTCCCTCCCCAATTCCCTCCGGCAAGCCTCCAAAAAAGAGGAAAAATCACGAGGAGGCCCCAGGGCACCAAGCTGCCGATAGAAAAAAAGAAACAGAGATCCGAGTTCTGGATCCTCCCCCCCTCTCCAAAAAAGCTCTAAACCGCATTCCAAAGGCCAAAGAGAGGGAATTCCTAGAAAGCGATCTCACATAGTGCAGCAACTGACAGTGTGTGTAAGCAAGACCAAGGGAAGGAAGACCACAGTGTTGCAAGTCAACGCAGGACTTCAGCTCCCCGTCGTCCTGCAAGACCTGAAAAAGGAGCTCAAAGCTCTTACCCCGTCATCTACTGGAAACTGAAGGAACCAACCCCAGAGGGAAGGAAAGATTACCGGTCAGAGGCGACAACACACTGACATGGGAGTCGGGATACCACAGGGGGGAGTATCCGCCACTACACCTCCCAAAGAGGACGAAACAAGACACTACGTCTACTAGGAACAGGCACCTCCACCAACCGAGCGTGAAGAAGAGACGGGAGGTGAGCAGGATAAAAATAATTCCGCTTGAAGGAGATGTCAGTATACAGAGTAGTACCCAAAACCCAATCTCGAATATGCCGCAATAGACAAGCCTGGCTATATAGTGTGATATTCGGAACCCCAAAGCCTCCCCGGTAGGAAATCAAATTTAGTGCGCACGTGCCTAGCACGCTTTGTGGAACAGGCGAGCACCTGGGCTTACGCGTGGCCGCCAATCTATGTTCTGGTGTGAGTAGGATTACCGGATTTTCCCGAAGGAAAATCCAGACCCATGGCCACGCCCCCAGTTCTGCCTGCGTCCCATCCCCCGCCCCCAGCCCCTTAACCTGTTCGTGCGTCGGGACGGCAGGTGCGCACGCGCATGACATCACCGGATGCCATCCCGATGTTGGAAGCTTTTCAAAACCCGGACAAAGTGCAGGATTTAAAAAGCTATCCGGACCCCCGGATATGTCCTCACAAGGAAGTCATGTCCGCAGAAATCCGGACGTCTGGTAAGTTAACCCTATGTGTGAGAAATCAACGTTGCGCAGAGAAGGAAGCCAGGCTTAAGAGCTGCATTACGGTCTGCCATCCTACAGGAAATAAAACAAGTCACATTATGGAACGAGTCGGAGAAAAACACTGGTAAAGGCATTGCAACCAAAAGACTTGATTTATGCTGAAAGTAATTTTATGTGTGTCTTCATTTCAATTGATCTCATTTGGTGCATAATTTATATTACAGAGCATGGTATGCCATTTGGCAACCAGTTCAGACTGACTGCTTGTTCTGTAAATTCATACTTGGGGTGTTTCCTCAACCGTGGCACCTTTCCAGCTGGCAATGGGCAGACTGTGGAGCTACTTGCGCTTCAGATCAGTTTTAAAAATTCTTGCATAGCTCCCTGTGTTTGTAAATGCTCTGGAAGTTCCCTATAGCTGCCTAAAACTGCCTTGGTCTGGATGGCAGAGTAACTTAGGGCTCCTTTTACGAAGCTGCGCTAGCGTTTTTAGTGCACGCATATGATTAGCCATCTGCTTAAAAGGAGGCAGTAGCAGCTAGCGCTTGGGGCGGATTAATTTGACCCCAGCCTTTGCCCAGCTCAGAGACATAAAAACTCCCAAATAGGGTTACCGGGCTTTCTTTCTGGAAAATCCCTACCCCTAGACCCGCAAAATGAAAAGCCGTCCGGACCCCCAGACATGTCCTCAAAAGGACCCTACTTCTAAAAAAATTCTTTTTGTAAGCCCTAGTCACTGGTACCTGACCTGAGGAGCTAGTCGGTGTCCTGCGACTGTGTGCGAGTGAGACCAGGGTTACATTCTTTTGTATTCTTATACCTTTCAAGAATTTGAATCGCTCCATTACATCACCCCACCTCTCCTCAAAAGACATTTAGCTTCTTATGTCTTGGTTCAGGCTCAGCACCTTTTTAATAAACCTCCTGTGCTATTCCCCGAACTCTGTGTCCCTCGGGAGAAATATAGAGGCACCTCTTGCTGTTTTTCTAGAAATATTTCCATCCTCTATAATAAAACCCTAAGCGCGCATGCGCACTTAGGGTTTTGTGATCCCTGTTACTGTGCTGTGTCCGTCCGTGCCAAATTCGATTTCTGGCACATGGGGTGGCTTGCGGCGGTTGGACTCCTGCACTGCCGGGACACCTCTTCTCACCGCCTGACCAGCAAACGCAGCAGCCACGGGGCATTTGCTAGGCCAGCCCACTTCGATAATGCGGGGTGGGCCGGCCTAGCAAAAGCCCTGAGGCTGCCCGGGCTAGAGGATGCTGGACAGGGGGAGCAGGGAAAGGAGAAGGCCTACTGCTGGACAGGGGGAGCAGGGAAGAGGGGTTGAGAAGGCCTACTGCTGGCTGGGGGGGGGGGGGTAAAAGGAAGGGAGAAGGGCTGCTGCTGGACAGGGGAGCAGGGAAGGGCTACTGCTGGACAAGGGGAGCAGGGAAGGGGTACTGGTGGACATCCAAGGAAAGAGAGAGAAAAAAAAGAGAGAAAGACAGACAAAGTGGCCAAGAAAAGAAAGAAAGACAGACAGACAGACACACACATCTATTCTAGCACCCGTTAATGTAATGGGCTTAAAGATTAGTGCTAGATATCATGCCAGAGCTAGACATGTATATGACTTGTACATATTGCCTGAATTTGTGGGAATCTGGGGGAAAGAATTTGCTTATTATGTTTTCATCTAATAATCCTGGGAACGATGTAATTATTCATCATTTCACTTTCAGATCATTTTACAGTGCAAGATAACCCACAATTAATGTTTACATCTTGTAGGTGGTTGCAGATACAATATTTCCTCCAGGAGAATTGGATATATTTTTAGATCCTTTTCCATTCTTTATCTTCTGCATTAAGCTGGTTTCCCCGCAATTTCAATGTCAGCTGAAATGGGCGTCTGAAAGTCTGCAAACAGAAAACCCTGATTCTTCGCAGTGTGAGACCTATTCATTTAAGCCTACTCTTGTTGCCGGAGAAGTTGGTTTTGCTGAGTTGAGGGTAATTCTAGAAAGTACACACTAATAGTTATCTTCTGATTATGTTCATAAATCATTAGAATAATAATAATAACAGTTTATATACCGCAATACCGTTAAGTTCTATGCGGTTTACAATAGATTAAGCGAGGTACAAATTGATTGAATTTAAGAGGGGGGATGAGGAGAGTTAATAGGACTGGAAATGCATTGTTGAGGAGAAAGAGATTAACAGGACAGAGGAAACACTATGGAGGAGAAAGAAGATGAGTGGGTCAGTTGTCTAGATACTTTAGGAACAGTTGAGTTTTTAGACATTTTCTGAATTCCTCATAAGTAGTGGGCGAAAGCAGTTGATCTAGGTCTTTACCCCACAATGCTGCTTGATGTGAAAGAAGGTGTTCATGGTGTTTTTTCAGTTTACAACCTCTAACTGGGGGGGAAACGAAGTAGGAATGAGAGCTTCTCTTGTGTCTGTTGACAGAGAAGGAGAAAAGGTCAATTATGTATTTAGGGGCAAGTCCGTTTAGCGCTTTAAAGCAGAAGCAGCCGAATTTAAACTTTATGCGTGCTTCCATCAGTAGCCAATGTAACTGCCGGTAGTAGGGTGATACATGATCGAATTTCTTTAGTCCGAAGATTAATCTGACCGCTGCATTTTGCATTAGTTGTACACGTCGCATATTTTTTTGGGAAATGGCTAAGTAGGCGATGTTACAGTAGTCAAGTTGACTTAGTACGAGGGATTGGACCAGGGTTCTGAATGCCGACGTATCGAAATAAGCCTTAATGGATCTGAGTTTCCAGAGAGTGAAGAAACCCTTTCTGATTAAGGAGTCCACCTGGTCTTTCATGGTTAGGCCTTGGTCTAGAGTTACACCTAGTATCTTTATGGTGGGATGGATGGGGTGATTAAGTTCATTGATGCATAGAAGTGTTTTGGTGTCAAACGGATGTGGTGAAGCAATGAAGAATTTTGTTTTTTCCGAATTAAGTTTGAGCTTGAAGTTTGTCATCCATTGCTCCATCATATTTGTGGCTTCTGAAGCCTTGGGAATAGTTTCCGAGATAGAGTCAGCAAATGGGATTATAATCGTGAAGTCATCTGCATACTGAATAGTTCTATCCCCAGCTGAGTTAATTGCAAGCTCAGTGAGGACATGTAGACGTTAAATAGCAGTGGAGACAATGGTGACCCTTGTGGCACACCAGATGGATTGCTCCAGGTATCGGAAAGCTCATAATTGAAGCGTACCTGATAGGTGCGGGATGTAAGGAAGCCACGAAACCAGTTCAGCACCTCGTCTTTGATACCAATAGAATAATAACATATATGCACAAATGTGTGTATATACCCTGAACAAATGCCAACACTCCTGAAAATATGTCTATATCTTACAGAGTATACATTTTACAGTAGGCATTCACATAGGTGGAGTCTGAGTGGAGCATTGTGGCACAGTGGTTAAAGCTACAGCCTCAACACCCTCAGGTTGTGGGTTCAAACCCACGCTGCTCCTTGTGACCCTGGGCAAGTCACTTAATCCCCCCATTGCCCCAGGTACATTAGATAGACTGTGAGCCTGCTGGAACAGACAGGGAAAAATGCTTTAGTACCTGAATAAATTCATGTAAACTGTTCTGAGCTCCCTAGAGAGAACAGTATAGAAAATTGAATAAATAAACAGTGTGAAAAAGTTTCCGCCTCTGATAACCAGAGCTGGTATTGTGACGTCACAATGCCTCAATTCACCAATAAGAGCCAACCTCATCAGTGATGTCATAATGGCTTGATTGTCCTATACTTGGCTCACTTGTGATTTCTAGAGTGGCGCAGTGGTTAAAGCTGCAGCCTCAGCACCCTGAGGTTGTGGGTTCAAACCCACACTGTTCCTTGTGACCCTGGGCAAGTCACTTAATTCCCCCCATTGCCCCGCTGGAACAGACGGGGAAAAATGCTTGGGTACCTGAATAGACCCGATACTACCAAGAGTGTTAACTCTTCCCCCCCTGCAATCCGCTAAGAAGATCGACTGTTGGCTCCGGGCGGCTTTCCCGCAGAGGAGAGAATCCTGCATTCACCGTGGGCCTCATCTGGGGAAGCCTCCTTGGAGCGGCTGGGGCACGGGCAGTGTGTCTGGGAGGGAATGCATGGATGGGAGAACATCTCAGGGGAGGAGACATAGGCATCCTGGGACTGTCGGCCAAGTCTCTTCCCTGAAGAAGCCCTTTCTGGAAACGTCAATCGCTCCTCCTAAACTTACTTGCTCCACTTCATCACTTCATCATGCTTCTATTCCTTTCTCTCCTCTCTTCTACCTTCCAAAGTATTTAGATCAATGCTGTCTTGTTAAAATGTTTATTTTATTTTTATTTTTCCTCTAACTCTACTTTTCACTTCTCTATTACCCTCCAGGTACTTTAGTTAGATTGTGAGCCTTCGGGACAGTAAGGGAATTTTTCAAGTACCTTTCTTATTTCTAATCTTAATGTATATTTTCTGTAAACCGCTTAGAACCTAACGGATGTAGCGGTATATAAGAAATAAATTACATTACATTACAATAAATTCATGTAAACCATTCTGAGCTCTGATGGGAGAACAGTAGAGACAATTAAATAAATTGTTTTGACTCATAATTACAATGAGCCAGACTCCATATACTTCTGCTAAAATTGCACACACAAATCTGTGCATAGCGCCAACTGGTGCACACAACTTAATTAGTTAACAAGCCAATCATTGTTGATAATTGTCAATTAAGAAGCAATTATTGATACTAATTAGAATTTATGTACGCAGCTTTCTGTGTGTATTCTATAAAGTGCTACCCATAAATTCTAGAATGCAGATCTCAAAGGGGGCGTGGCCAGGGCAGGGGCGGGTCATGGGCGTTCCTCACGGTTAAGCCCACTGTTATAGAATATGCTCGATCTGAGCACAACATAGGCGTAGGCATTTAGGCCTGGTTTTCACTGGCATGTGCATCTGCGCCTAATTGTTAGTCTCGTGAACGTGCGATTCTATCAACTGCACCTGCCTTCGGAGGCGATTTATAAAATCACGCTAGGCCTTTTTTGGCACCAATTTTTTAGGCGACGCATATAGAATTTACTCAAAAGTGAAAATGGTAGAGAGGCACCGAGAATAGTCCAAAAATGACCTAAATAATGAGCACGAGAGAAACTTTCAGTAACAGATAAGTTGGTAAGCCCATGTCAGTTCAGACATGAAGGCTGCCAAACAAGTGGAGCAGGCCTCATCCAAGGCAAGGCAAATGTTGGGATGTATCAATAGAGGCTTTATCAGCCGTCAACCTGAAGTCATAATGCCACTCTACAGAACCATGGTGAGACCTCACCTGGAATACTGTGTGCAATTTTGGAGACCACACTACCAAAAAGACGTGCTTCGAGCTGAGTCGGTCCAGCGAATGGCCACTAGAATGGTCTCCGGACTCAGGAGTCTCCCATACGAGGAAAGACTGAACAAACTGCAGCTCTACACTCTTGAGGAGCGTAGAGAAAGGGGAGACATGATTGAGACGTTTAAGTACATCACAGGTCGTGTCGAGGCGGAAAGCGATATTTTCTGCCCCAAGGGATCCTCGATCACAAGGGGACACCCGTTCAAACTCAGAGGAGGGAAATTTAATGGTGACACCAGGAAGTATTTCTTTATAGAAAGGGTAGTAGATCACTGGAACAAACTTCCGGTGCAAGTGGTCGAAGCCACCAGTGTACTCGACTTTAAAAATAAATGGGACATCCACGTAGGATCCCTACGGGGGTCGAGCTAAGGAACTGGGTCATTAGTACTCGGACTCGATGGGGTGGGACAGAAGAGTGGGCAGACTTGGTGGGCTGTAGCCCTTTTCTGCCGTCATCTTTCTATGTTTCTATGTTTCTAATGGTTTGCTTGAGTTTCAACCAGGGCAGGATTAATTCGTCGAGGGCCCCTAGGCACACAAGTACACTGGGCCCCCTGCCCCGCCCCACCCCACCATGCGCCCAGGCGGAAACAGGAAGCTGCGTCAGAGGGAAGCTTGGGGCAAGCAGCACCGCTTGCACAATTACAGTTCCCGTTGCCTTTCTTACCCGCGTTGCTTGCTTGTCTTACTTTCCGTCGATTGGGGGGGGGGCCGTGTTGCCGATTGGGGGAGACCTGCGTTGGCGATCGATGCTGGAGGGGCCCATCGCCGTTTGAAAAAAACAATGTTGATGCCCTCCTTCATCGGGCCCCCCTGACCATTTCAAGCCCTAGGCACGTGCCCACTTGGCCTACTGGTTGATCCTGCCCTGGTTTCAACACGTCCCTGAGGCAGCATTCGACACGAGGCTCTCGTCAGACATTCTTAATGACTAGCGGTCAGATAAGTTTTTGTGACATAACATATGATGCTTAACTAGCCTGCTGGGTTTCGAAAGGTAACATATGATGCTTAACTAGCCTGCTTGGTTTCGAAAGGCCGTGTGGCAACCCTTCCTTAGGCACCATTAAGCGCCTCTGTAGATGTGATTTTCGTGAAAGGTAGGCGACGGATCTGGGAAAGGTAGACCCTGGCCAACATTTATGGTGCCTACATTTCACGTACTCACAATTCTCAAAATGATGCCATTGCACGATTGACATGCGATCGGCGCCACTTTTGTAAGCGGTCACCAATGCAGGCGGCATTTGGAGAATCTGGTCCCAGGTCCAAATTTTCAAAACGGCACCATAAATTAGGCAGTGGTAGTACGCACCCTATGGCCGCCTATCTTAATTGTTTTAATTGGTTCAGTTGGTGCAGTAATTGACGGCACTGCTAAAAAACCAATTTAAAAAACCGTTCAAAAAAATGGAGGTGCCCGTAGGTGCCTCCAAAAACCGGCGCCGTTCTCCCAACTAAGGAGGCGCCTTGTGGTATCTACCTTTCCGGTGCCTACCTTTCACTTAGCCACAAGTCTCCATGTGTAAGTGACACATGATTGGCACCCACCGCTTTTGTAAGTGGTCGCCAATATAGGTGCTATTTGGCAAATCTGGCCCTCAGTGCCTTTTGTAGGCGCAGAATTAAAGAATGAACTTCATTGGGGCTGGAAGTTGCAACGGATTCTCCCTTTCCGGTTTCACTGCTGATGTCGATTGCAACGTTCGATATATGAGTGAAGCCGAGAGTACTATGCAAATTTCAGAAGCGACCAACAGAATTCTCTGACGCAGTGGTAGACAGACCGTGAAACTCTGGCTGCATCAAGAGTGGCGATAAAAGAAATGCATAGAAATATTTTGGAACTGTTAAGATTGATGGTAGAGAATGACACGGTGGCGGTTTACCCGCGGCCACCGCATTTTAGCTGCGGGTCACCCGCCGAAAACGGGGAAGAAAACTAGCAGTCGCTGCGGCGACGGGGACAAGGCCATTCACCGCCCGCGGGGCGGTGAATGGTCTTGTCCCCCGCAGTGAGGCATGAAGGATCGCGCGGTCCCCGCAGCTCACACCCGCCCGCCCAATCGATTCCAGTGTCCAGCCAGCTCTCTCCCCTCTCCTCACCCCAGTCCGCAGATCCTCCTCCTCGGCGACCCGCACGCTACCAGAGAGCCGCGCACACCCGCCGCTGCTCAGCCTCGATCTTCTGCTCTGACGCAACCGGAAACAGGAAGTTGCAGCAGAGCAGAAGATCGAACACTGAGCAGCCGCGCGTGTGCGGCTCCCTGGGAAAGCGCGCAGGTTGCCGAAAAAGAAAACCCACAAACCAAGGTGAAGAGAAGGGAGAGAGCCGGCCAAACACCAGGATCGACCGGGCAGGCAGGTAGTGGCCGCGGGGACCGTGCGATCGCTAGTGTTCCCGGCTCAAATTGGAAGGAGGGAGTGAAAGGAAAAAGGCTTATATGGATGCAGCGGGGACGGTGACGGGGCGGTGAATGGGATGGCAGTGGCGGTGACGGGGCGGTGAAAGGGATGGCGGTGACGGTGACGGGGCGGTGAAGGGATCGGCGGTGACGGGGCGGTGCAGAGGATGGTGGGCCGGTGACGGGGCGGTGACGGGGACAGATTTTTTCCCCGTGTCATTCTCTAATTGATGGATTGAAGCAAAGTAAACGTCTGTATATTTTGTCAAGTTCTGGGACTCTAAATGCATTAAACATATAAATGGAAAGCCGCACAGTATAAATGCTTGGTGTTCTAGAACAGTGGTTCCCAACCCTCTCCTGGAGGACCACCAGGCCAGTCGGGTTTTCAGGATAGCCCTAATGAATATGCATGAGAGAGATCAGCATATAATGGAGATGCCAGGCATGCAAATCTGCTCCATGCATATCATTAGGGCTATCCTGAAAACCCAACTGGTCTGGTGGTCCTCCAGGACAGGGTTGGGAACCACTGTTCTAGAAGAGTGGGAAAAGCTGGGGAGATTTTTCAGCTGATGATCGAGAGAAGGAGAGTTGACGCGTGTTTTTGAGAGAATCTCTCCAATTTCTAAGGCTTTTTCTACCCCCATAAAAAGAGTTGCTTTTGAAGAATGTGGATCTATGGTAATTTTTTTTAGGAACGTCAAGTTAGAAGATAGACTTTTACAATGGCTGTTTTTGATCGTGTAGGTATATCGTCATGGTCCTCAATTTTTGTTTCTTGAGTGGGCCTACCTCTAGAGGCCACTTTATAGAATTACCCCCATTGCGCATAAAAGGGTAGATTCTGGAAATGTTGAACAAATTTGGGTGCTGAAAAAAATGCATGCTGAGCATTGTTCTATAAATGACTCTCCAAGATGGGGGCTGAAACCATCCCGTGTCATTCTTTAGTGTCTATCTCAAGCTCAGTCCTTCTACACCAGCATTCTTCAATGCTAGGCTTGAGGGTCAGTGGCTGTGCCCATTCATACTCTGAGCCCATTGTGACATCACTGTGAGCCTATTGTGACATCACTGATGAGGTTGGCTTTTAGGCATTGGTGGAATGAGGCATTATGACATCACAATCTCAGCTCTGGAATGTTGCTGCTCTTTGGGTTTCTGCCAGGTACTTGTGACCTGGTTTGGTCACTGCTGGAAAAAGGATACTGGGCTTGATTGACCTTCGGTCTGTCCCAGTGTAACAGTTCTTATATGAGCCAAGTATTAAACAATCAAGCCATTGTGACATCACTGATGAGGTTGGCTCTTAGGCATTGGTGGAATGAGGCATTATGACATCACAATCTCAGCTCTGGAATGTTGCTGCTCTTTGGGCTTGATTGACCTTCAGTCTGTCCCAGTATGGCAACGCTTATGGTCTTATGTTCTAACCATTCAGTGCCATTCTTTAGTGTCTATCTCAACCTTGGTCCTCCTACATCAGCATTCTTCAATGCAAAGCTTGAGGGGCAGTGGCATAATAAGGGGGGCACGGTCTTTCTCAGGGTGCTGGCACCCCTCCTGCTTTCTGCTCCTCCTTCCCAGTCCTCCCCCTGCCCCCACGTCCCTTTCTTTCCCCAGCACTTTTTTAACTTGCTGCTCGTGTCGGCTTCGGCGCTCTCTCCGACGTCACTTCCGGGAGCCGCGCCTAGTAAGTGACATCAGAAAGAGCACCGAAGCCGACACGAGCAGCATATTTGCAACTGCTCACGCTGAAGACAAAAAGATATGTACACACGTCACGGGGGGAGAGGGGGCACCACCGTCCGGGGCACCGCTCACCCCAGCTACGCCACTGAGTGTTTGTGCCCATTAGCCCTCTGCTTCTTTGCTCTCTCTTTAAAGAATGACACGAGGATGGTTTCCTGTAGTTAACCGAGTGGACGGTGATGGTGACAAAGTCTGTCCCCGTGTCGTCCTCTAGACAGCATAGAATAGTACATAGCACTGGAATCTGCATCCAACTTTTCGGCACGAGGATTTACACCAACTGAAAACTGGTGCAAATTCTTGCATGTAAAATTAGGCCCAGATCCCTCAAAGTCTATAATACAGTATAATCTCCTTATACTGGACTTCAAGGAAAAACAGTCCGTTATATCCAGAGTTGCATTTTAAAAAAACTTTATTTAGGTCAACTTGAAACAACGTTCAATCAACGAACAACAGTCACTACACAACCATATCAGCAACATCAAAAACAAAACTCAGCAAAACATTGGTATGGCACAAAATGATTGCAAAACCAGAACACTAAAAGATGTTCTAAAGCAGTGGTCTCAAACTCGCAGCCCGGGGGCCACATGCGGTCTGCCAGGTACTATTTTGAGGCCCTCGGTTTGTTTTATCATAATCACAAAAGTAAAATAAAACAGTTTCTTGATCATACGTCTCTTTAGCTATAAATTACAAATTATTATTAAGACTTAGCCAAAAGGAAATATTTATAAACTACTAGCTGATGCCCGGGTATTTAATTATAGCAATAACACTGTAAATGGATTCAAATAAAGATACTTTGCAGTGGTGAATGAAATTATTGTTTTACAGCTTAATAAAAAGTACAATATTCAAATTATAATGTGAAATATTTGACAAAATGAATACAATACAACTAACGCAAAACGTGATTATAAACAAAATTTTTAGTTTCACCTCCAGGAGCAAGAACATATAAATTGTTGGGTGAACCCACCCTTGAGCAAGCAACATAGAGTTGTGGGCCGAGAGACCCCTAGAACATATCACCCCAGGTAGTTAGGGATCTGCATACCAAGTTTAGTTCAAATCGGTCAAGCCGTTTTTGAATTACTGTGAGAATGGCAGCTTTTTACATTTTTTCCATTGACATGAATGGGTGATATCTGCTTATCTGTTTGTAGCTCCGCCCACGTGTGCAGGTGGGCCGCGAGACCCCCAGAACATATCAGCCCAGGTAGTGAGGGACCTGCATACAAAGTTTCGTTCAAATCGGTCAAGCCGTTTTTGAATTACTGTGAGAATGGCAGCTTTTTACATTTTTTCCATTGACATGAATGGGTGATATCTGCTTATCTGTTTGTAGCTCCGCCCACGTGTGCAGGTGGGCCGCGAGACCCCCAGAACATATCAGCCCAGGTAGTGAGGGACCTGCATACAAAGTTTCGTTCAAATCGGTCAAGCCGTTTTTGAATTACTGTGAGAATGGCAGCTTTTTACATTTTTTCCATTGACATGAATGGGTGATATCTGCTTATCTGTTTGTAGCTCCGCCCACGTGTGCAGGTGGGCCGCGAGACCCCCAGAACATATCAGCCCAGGTAGTGAGGGACCTGCATACAAAGTTTCGTTCAAATCGGTCAAGCCGTTTTTGAATTACTGTGAGAATGGCAGCTTTTTACATTTTTTCCATTGACATGAATGGGTGATATCTGCTTATCTGTTTGTAGCTCCGCCCACGTGTGCAGGTGGGCCGCGAGACCCCCAGAACATATCAGCCCAGGTAGTGAGGGACCTGCATACAAAGTTTCGTTCAAATCAGGCAAGCTGTTTTTGCGTTGGCAGCTTTTTACATTTTTTCCATTGACATGAATGGGTGAAATCTGATTTTCTGTTTGTAGCTCCGCCCACGTGTGCAGTTGGGCCGCGAGACCCCCAGAACATATCACCCCAGGTAGTGAGGGATCTGCATACCAAGTTTCGTTCAAATCGGTCAAGCCATCTGATTTTCTGTTTGTAGCTCCGCCCACATGTGCAGGTGGGCCACGAGATCCCCAGAACATATCACCCCAGGTAGTGAGGGATCAGCATACCAAGTTTCGTTCAAATCAGTCAAGCCGTTTTTGAATTACAATGAGAATGGCAGCTTTTTACATTTTTTCCATTGACATGAATGGGTGAAATCTGATTTTATGTTTGTAGCTCCATCCACGTGTGCAGGTGGGCCGCGAGACCCCCAGAACATATCATCCCAGGTAGTGAGGGATCTGCATACCAAGTTTCATTCTAATCGGTCAAGCCGTTTTTGCGTGATCGCGGCACATACACACATATACACACATACATACCTCCGATTTTATATATATAGAAGATAAAGAGTTTTACCTCATGCAAAATTGTCATTTGTCAGCATGGTTGTCAATCATTGGCTAGAATTCCACCCAAGCAGTCTTAGGCACTGGTAGATTTTGAATCCTTAGGCGCACTACCATTTAGGTCAGGGTTTTCTTGGCCTAAATGAGTGCACCTAAATCAAACCACGCCCAAACTCTGAACCGAATCTGCCCCGTCTGGTTTACTAACTTTGATTCTGCTACCAAAGCCTATAACTGGTGAGTGCTAACAAACTTTGAAACTATAATACGAACATAAGAATAGTCTTACTGGGTCGGACCAATGATCCATCAAGCCCAGTAGCCCATTCTCACGATGGCCAGTCCAGGTCGCTAGCACCTGGCCAAAACCCAAGGAGTAGCAACATTCCATTTAGAATCCTAAAGAATAGCAAGATTCCGGAACCCCAAAGAGTAACAAAAGATTCCGGAACCGCAAAGAGTAGCAACATTCCATTCAGAATCCTAAAGAATAGCAAGATTCTGGAATCCCACATAGTAACAAAAGATTCCGGAACCCCAAAGAGTAGCAACATTCCATGCTACCGATCCAGGGCAAGCAGTGGCTGCCCCCTGTCTTTCTCAATAACAGATTATGAACTTTTCCTCCAGGAACTTGTCCAAACCTTTTGTTTCACTATATATTTTTCCAGGTGTTGGAAACAAATATTAACCTCATGAATGGCTGAATGATTCATTTAGGAGACAGCTCGGGCATTTATAGTACATATTTAAACCTTGTCTGTCAGATGAAGTTTTGAGATGCCCGTTGTCAGCTTTCCGACCTATCGCTTTGGGACACTCCACTGAGATAAAACCTAAAGGGTTATTTTTTGGGTGTCCTGCAAGTTCATTGCAGCTCTTTATGTGACCCTCATTAAAAGCCCCATAATCCCCAAAAAGTGGTATCGTACCTTCTTGTCAAGGAAGTTGCTCTATGCTGCCTCTCACGGGAAAATCTCTCCTAAACATATTAAGATCTCTTTGACTGCATCTCGTTTGCCACCTGACTCAGCGCTTCAGGGAAATCAGCCTGCTCTGTGTTTATCCTCACATTTACTAGTTACAAATCCCAAAGAATATAAAGCCCTCAGCCTCATCTAAATCATTTGTCCGTTCTGATTTACACGGCAAGGGGCATCGCAATTGAAATAAACTGGAAACCGAACGCTTCTTTTTACTGGAGGGGCTGTGGTTTTGCTGGAATCGTATCTTTGTGTAATGATGATCGCGGGCTGCATTGATGGTAAATTGTGAGACTGCCTACATCCATTCTGCCTTATTCACAAAATAGATGACTTGCAGTTCTCCGTTTCGTTATGCGTCCGAAACAATGACTTTTGCATCAAGGCAATACAAGAGCTTTGATTTCTGCAGGTAATTTATTCGCAAACCTGTCTGTTTTAGTGCTGGGCATTGCCTTGTTGTTTCTGTTCAGTCATCTAATTCTGATTTCTGGACTTCCGGACTAATTAGGGTAAAGGCACCCTGCCCCTGTCCTTCAGACTTCTCTATTTTTCCAGCAGCAGTAAGTCACTGCTTAGGCTGACCCCGATCCAGCTACACTGCATCCTATCTGGCTGACACAATTTGGTTCAGAATGTTTCTTTTCTTATTTTCCTCCTCTAAATCTAGGGTGCGTCTTATGGTCAGGTGTGTCTTATAGCCTGGGGACTAGCACCTTCTTACCTACAATCTCACTTCACCCTACACAACCCCACTCGAACAACCAGAAACAAAAACATCTTTGCATACCCAAAGATTACAGGCTGCAGGTACAAATCATTCCTGGACAGAACCTTTAAGTTCCAAGCGAACAGACAGCAAGTTTGTCTGAAAAACTACATAAACGAACCCAATCTGACATACAGTGCATTCCGAAAATCGATTAAAACCGCCCTGTTCGCCAAATTCATTGACTAAAACTGTCCCCTCACTCACTAGGACTTCCCCCCTGTAAACGCCTTTTCTTCCTCTCAAGAAGCTCCTCTCATGTATTCAGGTATTCTCTACCCATAGAACCCCAATCAACATGTAAGTACTAAAGTATTCAGGTACTCACTAACCATAGAACTCCAATTAATACATAAGTTTCCCTCTTAGATTATTGTTTGTATTTAGACCCATTGTATGGTATTGTACTTAGACTCATTGTATTGTATTGTATTTAGACTCATTGTAATGTATTGTATTGTATTGTATTGTATTTAGACTCATGGTACGGTATTGTAAGTTGACTTATTGTACTGTATTAAGACCTTTTGTTATTCGCTGAATGTCCAGCCTTCTTACAATGTAAACCGCCTAGAAGTCGCCTGACTATGGCGGTATAGAAAAATAAAGAAAAAAAAAAAAAATAGTTATTATAGTACAAAAAATACGGTAAGTCTGTTTTAGGCCTAAGGCGCTAGTCGTCCAAAGTCGGCAGCATCTAAAGTCCATTCTCGAAAAATACATCCAAAATATATTTGGTACAATCACAGTGGTCTTCATTCAATTATATAAACAGAAGCAACAATCCAACAGAACAGGAATGGTATACAAGATGCCAACGACTCCTTTTACAAAGCCGCGTTAGCAGCTTTATCGCAAGCAAATTTTTAGCACGCGCTAACCCCTGTGCTAGCTGGCTCAAGAGGAGGCGGCAAATTAGCACACGCTATTACGCACGTTAAACCGCTAACGCAGCTTCGTAAAAGGAGCCCCAAGTCTTTAATCAACAAACAGAAAAATGAACAGAAAACATAAGAACATAAGAAACGCCCTCACCGGATCAGACCGAGGTCCATCCAGTCCGGCGATCCGCACACGCGGCGGCCCATTTAGGTACTCCTTTTTGGAGACCCGGATTTACCGTATCCCTCAATATGATATGCAAGAAGGTGTGCATCCAACCTGCGCTTGAATCCCAGTACAGTAGTCTCCGCCACAACCTCCTCCGGGAGTGCATTCCAAGCGCCCACCACGCGCTGTGCGAAACAGAATTTCATGACATTTGTCCTGAACCTGCTGCCGCTCAGTTTCAGGCTATGACCTCTTGTCCGTGTCACATCTGAAAATTTCAGTAAAGCTGCTTCTTGGTCTATTTTATCAAATCCTTTTAATATTTTAAAAGTCTCTATCAAATCCCCTCTCAGTCTTCTCTTCTCAAGGGTAAACAGTCCCAGCTTCCTGAGTCGATCTTTGTAGCTCAAATGTTCCATTCCTTTGATAAGTTTCGTGGCTCGCCTCTGCACTTTCTCCAGCAGAGTTATATCCTTTTTAAGGTATGGAGACCAGTGTTGGACACAGTATTCTAAGTGCAGTCTGACCATTGGTCTATAAAGTGGCATTATGACATCTTCCGATCTACTCGAAATCCCCTTCTTAATTACGCCCAACATCCTGTTTGCTTTCTTCGCCGCCGCCGCACATTGAGCCGATGGCTTTAGGAGACTGTCAATCAGTACCCCCAAATCCCTTTCCTGTTCGCATTTTTGCATCACCTTGCATTTGTTTATGTTAAAGTTCATCTGCCACTTTATCGCTCACGTTTCCAGCTGGTTCAGATCTTTCTGGAGGTCCAAATATGGACCAAGAAGATCGGTGAACAGGGACCCGGCATGGTCCGTGTTTCGAATAAACACTCCTTCCTCAGGGGTTCCAAAAAAAATCGCATACTAAAGGTACCATATGGATGACAACTGGAAAACGCGGGTGTGTGGACAACTGAGCAAGCTGGGTAGACTCACAATCTAAATATAGCATCTGGAGCAATGAAAGGTTAAACTAAAGCTTAACTTTGTCTACCGAGTCATCATTCTGAGAAGGCTCAACTCAGTTTACAACAATTAAATAAACAGGGAATGATTTACAAATGATAAATAGAAGATGATAACAAAATTTCAAACGAATTAATTTTCAAAATGTTTGGCAAATAGAGTAGTTTTTAAAGATTTACGGAAAAATTGAAACGAACTGGAACTCCTTAAAAAAAAGAGGGAGATCATTCCAGAGTTGAGAGGAGTTTAAAGATTGACTGAAGATCTCGACTCCTTTAATCCCTTTTTTTAGAAGGAAGGGAGAGTTTAAATTGCTGGATACCTCTTGCAAAGGAGAATCGGTAAACGTTCCAAAATAAAGGAATAAGAGGATTAAAGATACCATGTAGAATTGTAAAAGAAATACAAGCGCATTTCAATTGAATTCTAAAATAAACCAGGAGCCAACGAAGACTCTGAAGCAAAGGGTTAAGTGACTGGCTCAGAATCACGAGTGGAGAATGACATGAGGATGGGTACCCATGACTAATTGCAGGGCAGGAATGGGAACAGCTTGCGGAGATGGGGGTGGGGATGGAGACAGGACATGGACAACCTTTTTCTCCATGTCACTCTTTAAAAACTTGAGCCTAATCAGTATGTAAAAACACATCTTAGACAATTGGCAACTGAATTCAATGATTAAAAAAAAATTCCTACAGAAGCTGCTTTTGGATTTAAACGAACTACTGTTAAATGACATCATTTGTGTCTTGTCTGCCTTTGATGTGGCAACAAGAGTCTTGTCTGCTGATCAGACTCCTACCATCTGCAACGTCCTTCCATCATGTGCCCAGCTGCTCAAGCATCTTACTGTTACTGCAAAAGATTCATCCACTCATTTTCCTGTTCATCCACTACACAGTGTAAGTTCTCTTCTACACCCATGTTTGAAAGACAATCCAACTACCTTCCCAGATGATGTAAAAACATAGGCGACTGAATCTTTTAGGAAAGTTGTTCCAAAACCACATTGAAATGAAGGTTCTATTTGTGCTTTATAAAGAGTTGTACAGGATATTGTCCCTTTTTATACTTTAATAAAAAGATTGAAATATAAAATCATGTGTTTGAAGCTCGTGCAAATGAAGACTGAGTCCACAGGGACAGAGCTCATGGGGACGGGGTGGGGACATGGGCAAACTTTGTCCCCATGCCATTCTCTAGTCACAAGGTGCTACAGTGGGAATCAAACCTAGTTCCCCAGGTTCTCAGCCTGCTACGCTAAGCACTTGGCTATATTCCACTAGCTTTTGATCTAGGTCTGCCAAGTACCATGTTCATAGGAGGACTGGTCAATCACGAGCCTATGTGTTCCAGAGGGAATCATCCTGCATGGTCCACAGCTAGGACTATCACTGCAGTGAAAAGTAGAAGGGAAGTACCAGAAGAGGTGGTCTAAGGGGTGATTCTATAGACGAGTGCCCGTGTTTACCTGCCCCTTGTGCATGCAAGCGGATAGAATATTAGAATAGTGATATAATGCATAAATGCAAAGGGGCATGGCATGGGCGGAGAATGGGCAGGGCTCCCACTTATGTGCATAACTTGGAATACTGTAAGTTATATGTATCCCTGCTGTACATACATGATTTGTAGTTACACCAGATGTAAATATAAGATACGCAGGGAAAAAGAAGAACACCTCGCCTTAGTATCCACAGATCCAAGAAAGGCAAGGTAGACGTCTCTTCAATCAATGGGAAAAACTTTATTCATAAATGTAGTGCCAACTAGGATCCAAGTTTCGGCGTAATCAAGACGCCTTCATCAGGGGACACTCAGGCTCACTAAGCGCGCTTAGGAGCTGGTGTGCGTGCTGTAACAGACCACGCTCCTTAGAATTATGCTCATCACCAGCAGGAAAGAAGACATGCTGTATCTACTGAGAAAATTCAAAGCCAAAAGTCACAACATGGGATTAGAACCCAGCATAAACACGACGAAGACCATGAACACAGAAATTATAAAGATTTGAGCTTGAAGGCCACAGAAGAGAAGTTTAAAAAGGATTTCAATCTCTTGGACTCTTTTGTAAAAAAAGAAGCAACTAGCAGGAGGAAATACTCCGCAAAATAGCACTTGGTCGCTCTTCAATGAAGGCTCTCAACAAAGTATTCAGCTCTGGGACACTAAACAAAGCACATTATAAATGAAATTATAAAATTGCAAAACCAACAAAATATTAAATTAGAGAGTTATTTAAAGTTCTTTATCTATATACTAGTATTTTAGCCCGTTACATTAACGGGTGCTAGAATATATGTCTGTCTGTCTTTCTTTCTGTGTCTCTCTCCCTCCCGCTGTTTTTCTTTTTGTCTGTCTCTCTCCCTGGCCCCCTTGTCTGTCTGTCTTTCTGTGTCTCTCTCTGCCCCTGTGCATTTCTTCTTTTCTTTCTGTCTACCTTCCTCTCGCTGTCTGGCTTTCTTTCTATCCATCTGTCTCTCCCCCCCACACACTTCCCTGTGCAGCAGCCACAGCAGCATTCCCTCCCCCTCCATGTCTCTGTGCAGTAGCATTACCTCCCCGCCACTACTTCCCTGTACAGCAGCATTTAGATCCCCACCTTCCCTGTGCAGCAGCACCAGCATTCCCTCCCACCCCACACCACTTCCCTGTACAGCAGCAGCATTTCCCTTACCCCCCCCTTTCCCATCCCTCGGTCTTGACTGCTCCCTTAGTCCTTTGCCGCCCCCACCCTTCCCTTCCCGCAGTCCGACCATCTGCCGATTCCAGCAGCGTGTACAGCACTCTACACATGCTGCTTCGGGGCCTTTTACTACCTTGATTTACTTTTGCACGTCCCTGATGACATCATCAGAGATGCGGCAGAGCAAATCAGGGCAGTAAAAGGACCCGAAGCAGCGTGTGTAGAGTGCTGCACACGCTGCTGGAATCAGCTGGTTTTGAGTCGGGACCGCAGCATCCCTTCGCGGCTGGAGTGTTTTGGGCTTCCCTTCCCGCCCCGCGAGGTGTCACCATGGCTCCTCTCGATCCCGCCAGCGTCGGAAGCCTTCTCAGACGCTGGTGCGGCTGGTGAGAGGAGCCGACACGGAGAGCAGGAAGTCCAGCGCTGGCGGCGAGTGGTAGGTGCTGGAAAGTAAGGCTGGGAACTCGCGCATGCGCACTCCTGCAAGGCCACAGACCTACATCTCACAGATCAGGGAAAACGGAAGCACGCAGTTGAGTGCGCATGCGCGGCTAGCATTTTATTATATAGGATATGGGTAATTGTAACAACAGTTACAATTAAAGTAGATAGGATAGAATTGCTAATCGATGTGATGGATGCTCTTGTTTTTGAGTGCAAATTAACTCAAAACACGCCTCAATAGTCGACAAGCAAACTTGCATTTATTTCATCGTCCACCATCTGCAGTCGTTCTCTTTATTTTCGATTTAATTTTTGTCAGAGCTGAAAATCCAAGTTCGCAAAGATAAGAAGATCTAAACAGTAACAAAGCCTTGATTGCTTTGTTGTTGCTCAAGTTAGGATAATTACTGCATTAAAAAATAAAAATAGAATTTCTTGCCGTTAGTTTTCAAGGGCCAAAAAATGATGCTTGTCTGGGCAGTTGTTTCCTTATGCACACAGACAGACGCTCATAACATTGAGAGACTCTTGCATGGGATGCCCATGTGGGATCCCTTAGAGCAGTGGTCTCAAACTCAAACCCTTTGCTGGGCCACATTTTGGATTTGTAGGTACTTGGAGGGCCGCAGAAAAAATAGTTAATGTCTTATTAAAGAAATAACAACTTTGCATGAGGTAAAACTCTTTATAGTTTATAAAACTTTCCTTTAACAGTTAAAAGGAAAGATATATAAACTATAAAGAGTTTTACCTCATGCAAAATTGTCATTTCTTTAATAAGACATTAACTATTTTTTCTGCGGCCCTCCAAGTACTCTATTTTTTCTGCAGCCCTCACATTTAAAGTTCAATATCTTTTCTTTCTCAAAACTGGCACATTTCAATCACTAAATTGAAAATAAAATCATTTTCCTACCTTTGTTTGGTAATTTCATCAGTCTCTGGTTGCACTTTATTCTTCTGACTGTGCATCCAATACTTCTTCCCTTCTTTCAGCCTCCTGTATGCTTCCTCTCCTCCAGACCTCATTCCCTCCCCCAACTTTTTCTTTCTTTCTTTCTTTCTCTGTCTGTCTTTCTCTGATTCCGTGCCCCATTTTTTGCTTTGTTTCTGGTTCCCTGTCCCCACCCCACCTTCTTTCTTTCTTTCTTCCTTCCTTCCTGCCCTCCCCATGCCACCGCTGCCACGGAATAGGCTGCTGCTGCAGCAGCTATCGGGAACAGGCCATCTCCCTGCTTCTCTTCTGCACGGGGCCGACCAACTCTCGCTGCCCGATGTCATTTCTAACGTCGGAAAGGACATTCCGGGCAGCCAGGTAGCGATTGGCTAGCCAGAACGTCCTCTCGACGTCAGAATTGACGTCGGGCCCCCAGAGTTGGTCGGCCCTGCAGGGAAAAGAACAGTGGACCGCCCCCCCCCCCTTGGTACGCCACTGGAGCAGCAGCGTGTCTGGCGGCTCGTTCGTTCAAAGCTTCGGGTGGCGGCTCCTTGCGAGATCCACGCCTGCATCTGAAGCCTCTCTGATATTGTGACATCAGAGAGGCTTCCGATGCAGGAGTGGATAGCGCAAGGAGCCGCCAACCCATGGCTTTGAGCGAACGAGCCGGCTGCTGCTCCAAAAGGAAGAGAATGATGCCTCCAGACCGCGGGCCGCAAATAAAACCTGGAGAGCCACATGTGGCCCGCGGTCTGGACGCATGTTTGAGACTGCTGCCTTAGAGGGTTAAGCCAAGGGAACCTGTCACCAGGACTGGGATCCCTAGGATAGTAGACTTGGGGGTGGGTCAGTAGAGTGGGCAGACCTGATGGGCTATGGCCCTTATCTGCCGTCATCTTCTAAGTTTCTATGCATATGCAACGTACATGTCATCTAGTCTAATGTATATTTATGAAGATAATTTTTAAAATTAAAATAAAATTCTGGAATCTCTCGTGGCACACCTGGAATCTCTTTGGGATACACCACTGCACCTTGGCACACAGTTTGAGACACTGGGTTGGTTTGTTTGTTAAGTGCCATTGACTCGTGTTTGAGTCCTAGTGACTTGATGAATTACAGATCTAAAATTAAATTGGGTTTGTGCTAGTCCGGAGAGGTCCTCCAGCGTCATCCCCATGGTTGTTTTCAATGTGTCCAGCCTTCTGGTTGCAGGGTGCCCTCTTCGCCTAGTTCCTTTTGATCTTCCCAAACATGATGTCCTTCTCCAGTGATCCCTCTCTTCCGATGGTGTGACCAAATTAAAATAATCATAAATTCATCATTTGGGGCTCCTTTTACTAAGCTCAGATAGCGGTTTTAGCGTGCACAGAATTGCCACTCGCTCTATATGCTAACGCCAGCATTGAGCTGGCATTAGTTCTAGCTGCGTAGCGTGAGTATAGCGCACGCTAAAATTCTGCGCGTTAAAAATGCTATCACAGCTTAGTAAAAGGAGCTCTTGGGGGTTTCGATCATTAAAACACAACTCGGGGCATTAGAACGGAATTGGAGAAGAAACAAATCACAAGAGAATTTGAAAAGATACAAAGAATAATTATCATATTATAAAACCAAAATAAATTTAGCAAAAACATCCTTCTATTCTAAAAAGATTGAAAACGCTAAAAACTCTTCTGCCCTTTTCGCTATTTTTTTTTTTTTATATATATAATATTTCTTTATTGAGCAAACCATCAAACATAAAACAGAACAGTGCACAAGAACATCCAATAATCCAGCACAAATCGCCCATTCGGGCGTACACAAAGCAAATGAGGATAAACACATGGAAGATCAGATTGCTCAGAAAACAAGTGGTGCTCAATACAGTTTCCGTATAACACCCTCCAAAGTCCCCCAAGAACACAATGGGGCACCTCAATATCAAAACCCATTGCAAATAACCTCTATAACCTCAGGGAAGCCCCCCCCCCCCCCCCCCCCCCCCGTCCCTGCTCCCGACCTGTGAGAAACATATAGGAGATTTACAGAGAGGCAAGAAATAGACAAACATTGACCAATTATGTGTCATAGAAAAGTAGAAAAGAAACCTACAAGTAAAAGGAGAACTAAAAGAGTAGAAAGGGAAAGAAAAGGAAAAAAGAGACCCGTATTATGATCTGCAGGAAAAAGAGCCTAAAGTGGTGAAATACAGAGGAGGACAAAGGACCCAAGAGAGACTAACAGTTTAACAGGAGACTCCGCTCACGATGAGGAAGGGTCAGCCAATACTCCTCCCAAACGTCTTGAAATCGAGACCAACTGCGTTCGTCCCTAGTGCCCGCAGTCCGTCTTTCCAAGAGAGCTAGATCATAAAGAGATCCCTGCCATCGAGAGAAAGAGGGAGCATGCGGCTCACGCCAAAAAGTCAAAATGGCTTTCTTAGCCAACAGTAGTGCCTTAGAAATCATCTGCCGCTGTCCAACAGTGCATCCCAGAAGCTCCGCCTCCTGGTAGAAAAGAGCTACACATGGGCTACAGCTCGGCATCCCCGGAAACAATGAAGACAAGTAGGACCAAACGCGCTGCCAAAAGGTTCCCACTGAGGGGCAGTCCCAGAACATATGCCCCAGGGAAGCAGGATTTGTGGAACATTTAGGACACCCCGCGTGATCTGCAATACCGGCTCGGTGCGCTCTATGAGGCGATATAAAAGCCCGGTTAATGAATTTGTATTCTTGTTCCCTATGTAACATATTGCATGAAATAGCACGCACAAGGACAAAACAGCGAGATATCAATTCAGACGAAACCATACAACCCAAGTCAGCACTCCACGCCCCTGCCAACCAATCAGCCCGTTCAGTTAGTAAGAGGGGGCCCAGAACATTGACATAATATCGAAGACGCTTTTCGCTATTTTAAAAAAATCTTACAATTCCAAAAAGAATAGAAAACTCAGATTTAGCAGATAAACCAAAAGCACAAACTCTAGCAAATTACTTTGTAAATAAAATTGATAAAATTAGAGATAGCATTAACTCGAAAAGTAACTATAATGTAGATATGGAACCAATTCCAGCCTTATCCATCTCAAAATGTACCAATTTTCAAATACCATCTTTAGAGGTCCTTAAACAATTGTTGCAAAATATCAACATTAAAGGTGCAGACCTTCATTCAATTTCTCCCTCCTTCATAAAACGTTTCTGTTCCTTCTTTGGTCCTTTCATTCGCTCAATGATTGAAAACAGTTTAACAGGGATTATACCAAAAGAATGGAAAGAAGCAATTATCCGTCCTACAATTAAAAATCCTAAAGAATCAATCTCATCTGAATCAAACTATCGACCAATTGCCAACTTACCATTTCTTACTAAACTAATAGAAAAAGTTGTTTTCAACCATGTAAGCAACTTCATTGAAAAAACTAATACATTACATCCCAATCAAACTGGCTTTAGAGCCAATTACTCAACAGAACACTCAATGATAGGTCTTACAACCAACATTCAATACTACCTTGATCATCATAAATCGGTTCTTTTGATTTCTCTTGATCTATCGGCAGCATTTGATACCATTGATCACCATTTACTCCTTAAGAGACTATCTGCCATTGGCATTTCAGAACAAGTTTTAAATTGGTTTTACTCATATTTTCAGGATAGGTCATCTAAAGTTATTTTCAATGATACATCAAGTAACTATACAAACTCATATGGAATCCCCCAAGATTTCAATCCTGTCTCCTCTTCTATTCAATATTTTCCTAGCTCCACGTCTCACATTAAGCCAATCCATAGGTTTTTCCGTTTATGCTTACGCAGATGACATCCAGCTTTTACATCCATTAAATACTGCTGACCCTAAAGAGATAACGAACATAAATAATAAGTTAAAACAAATTAGTCAATGGTTAAAAAACAATATGCTCACCCCGAATCCTTCTAAATCTTCAATAATGTTCTTGCCATGGAAAAAAGATATTACATTTATATCACAAATTTTTTTGGACAATTTTCCGTAACAACGACTAAAATATTGGGAATATTATTGGACCACGAGCTATCATACCATGATCAGATCAGTTCCGTAGTTAAAAATTGTTTTTATAAACTACGTCTCATCAGATCTTTAGCTAAATTTTTAGAACCTAAAGCTTGTGAATGTCTTAATACACTCTTTGATAATCTCCAGGCTGGATTACTGCAACACATTATATCGAGGCATAACTCAGAAAGAAATACGAAGGTTACAAATCATACAAAACACAGCAATAAAAATTATTACTAACTCCAAAAAATATGATCATGTCGCTCCACTTTTAAAAGAAGCACATTGGCTGCCGATCTCACACAGAATAACATATAAAATCACGTTACTAACATTTAACATTCAGAAAACTAATATTCCAATATTCTTATATCGATATTTAATACCATATTCCCCAGCTAGATCCCTTAGATCAGCAGATCAGTACTTGTTGACCATTCCATCATTGAAAATAATTGGCACTAGAAGAACTACAACTTTCTCTATCTTGGGACCCCTGCTTTGGAATAAACTCCCAATTTTTCTGCGTGTTGAAACCTCCTTAGAAAAATTTAAAAGCAAACTAAAAAGCTATCTTTATAAAGATACATATGAATCTTAGATCAGATAATCTTTTTTTATTTTCCTATTTACTTCTAGATTAAGCCTTTTTAAAACATTTTTTCCAAACCAAGTTTCATTAAAAATTTTTTAATACCCTTCCTGATGTTGTTCCTTTCCCAAATGTTTTTTATTTTCATTTTTTTTCTTTTAAAACAAATGTAGTTTATCCTTATATTCCTTATGTATCTTTAATTAACTATGGATAGGTTTGTATGTTTTATTGTCTCAAATTATTTTATTTGTTCCCCCAAATTTTTATTATTGTTATACGCATTGAAAATACTTGATATTGCGTTTAAATCAAAACTACAAGAAACTTGATTTACCGATGGTACAGTGTATCAAATAATATAGAAACTTGGAAACTTATGTTACATACTTTGGTGAGTTGATTGAAGACCTGATTTCATAGGTCTTCATAGATAAATGTTATAAAATCTAGCCTACATTTAGTTCAGTTATTAATGCCCCAGAGAAAAGAGAATCAAAGCTTCCCTGGTGAAAACGTTCAACAGAAATAGGGGTGTCAAAAGGCAAAGACTTACTCACCCCTCCCATGTCATACACAGAGACACAAAAGAGGAGAAGCAGAGACTTAGAGGGGATATGATAGAGATTTACAAGATCACGAAGGGCATAGAGAAAGTGGAGAGGGACAGATTCTTCAAACGTTCGAAAACTACAAGAACGAGAGGGCATTTGGAAAAATTAAGAGGGGACAGATTCAGAACCAATGCTAGGAAGTTCTTCTTCACCCAATGGGTGATGGACACCTGGAACGCGCTTCCAGAGGGCGTGATAGGACAGAGTACGGTATTGGAGTTCAAGAAGGAATTGGACAATTTTCTGAAGGAAAAGGGGATAGAAGGGTATAGATAGAGGGCTACTATACAGGTCCTGGACCTGATGGGCCACCGCGTAAGCAGACTGCTGGGCATGATGGACCTCTGGTCTGACCCAGCAGAGGCACGGCTTATGTTCTTATTACATTACATTAGTGATTTCTATTCCGCTAATACCTTTGCGGTTCAAGGCGGATTACATAAAAGTTTTCAGAGATTACATAAAAGTTTACAGGAATAGCATAAGAGATACATAAGAATTACCAAAGAGTTGTCGAGATCTTAAGATTATAAATGTTGGGTAATAAGAATTACCAGAGAGTTGTCGAGATCTTAAGGTGGTAAGTGTTGGGTAAATAGAAGCATTTTAGCATTAGTTGGGTAGTTAGAAGCATATTAGAGGATATTAAGGGTGTAGAGTGGGTAGGTGGGGTTTGGGTAGGAATTGGTCGTGTTAGATAGGTTTTATGTATTTTTTGAAGAGTAGGGTTTTAGTATCTTTCTTGAAGGTTTTGTAGTCTGTGGTTGATGACAACAGAATGGTGATTTGTCTGTCCAGTTTAGCTGCTTTGACTTATGACTTATGATTAAACACATTTCTCTTACGGAGCCTTGAAATTTGAAAAGTATTTTACTGATGAATAGAAATCAATTAAGTATGATTATATACTTTAGATTCAACAAGAACCATTTTCAGATTTCAGACATCAACCTCTGGATAAGTGGATTGCAAACTTTATATTCAGAATTTAGTAACAAATCAAAAGACCCACCACAGAATAATATGACTTCATAAACCAAATCAAAAGTTGTGATTTTTCAGAGCCTTAAGGTTTCTTGGGGGGGGGGGGGGTCAGTTTTGCATATACCATGGGCTCCTTTTACGATGGTGCGTTAGCGGTTTTAGCGCACGCTACAATGCCACGAGCGCTAGATGCTAACGCCTCCATAGAGCTAGCATTAGTATTTTCCGTGCAGCATGGGGTTAGCGCGCTAAAAACACTAGTGCACCTTCGTTAAAGGAGCCCCATGACACGAATAAGAATTGCCGCTGCCGAGTCAGACCAGTGGTCCATCGTGCCCAGCAGTCCGCTCATGCGGCGGCCCTTAGGTCAAAGACCAGCGCCCTGACTGAGTGTAGCCTCACCTGCGTACGTTCCAGTTTAGCAGGAACTTGTCCAACTTTGTCTTGAATCCCTGGAGGGTGTTTTCCCCTATAACAGCCTCTGTCAGAGCGTTCCAGTTTTCTACCACTCTCTGGGTGAAGAAGAACTTCCTTACGTTTGTACGGAATCTATCCCCTTTTAACTTTAGAGAGTGCCCTCTCGTTCTCTCTACCTTGGAGAGGGTGAACAACCTGTCTTTATCTACTTTGTCTTGAGTCCCTGGAGGGTGTTTCCCCTATAACAGCCTCTGTCAGAGCGTTCCAGTTTTCTACCACTCTCTGGGTGAAGAAGAACTTCCTTACCTCACCCCTAAGCCAGGGCATGTGGAGTATGATCTCAGTCTCTCGATTTGCTGTCGGCACTCACTTAAAACTTGGTGCCAAAGAGAGCTTCCCTCTGGAGTTCATAAGATGGAATGCGTATAGGCAACTATCCAGGTGTGTTGGGAAGTTCTTTTTGAACAAAGAAGTAGAGTCCAAGATGTCAAGTCTTTAATCGACAAACATAGATATGAACATAAAACAGTTTGTATCCAAAATATGGAGGTTGCTGAATCGGGGTCCGACAAGGTCCGTGTTCCGAAGAAACACTCCTTCCTCAGGTGTCCTAAAAAGTATCACATACTGGGGTATCATATGGATAACAATTGGAAAAAGCGGTTGTGTGAACAACTAGCTAAGTTGAGTAGGCTCCGTCGCAGTGCAGGATCGAAAGCGAAAGTTCTTTTTGATCAAGCCCGGGGCGCCAAACGTGACAGAAAGATACAAAAATATGTCCCATTTTCTCGGTCTCAAACTCCAGATCCCTGGTGCTTCAGGATTTTCTCCCTGTCCACATAATTCACAGATTGATAACTTGGGACTGACACCTCGGTGATTAATGCCATTCTGGGGGGGGGGGGGGTGTTCTATTTTTACACACAGCCAGTTTTCTTGCATCCAACTTCTATCTGTCTAGATGGGGATGTCCTAGTCAGGGGTGTCAAAGTCGATCCTCGAGGGCCGCAATCCAGTCGGGTTTTCAAGATTTCCCCAATGAATATGCATGAGATCTATGTGCATGCACTGCTTTCAATGCACATTCATTGGGGAAATCCTGAAAACACGACTGGATTGCGGCCCTCGAGGACCGACTTCGACCCCTGTGTCCTAGATCAAGGATGTCAAAGTCCCTCCTGGAGGGCAGCAATCCAGTCGGGTTTTCAGGATTTCCCCAATGAATATGCATGAGATCTATTAGCATACCATGAAAGCAGTGCGTGCAAATAGATCTCATGCATATTCATTGGGGGAAACCTGGACTGGATTGCAGCTCTCGAGGAGGGACTTTGACACCCCTGTCCTAGATGAAATAAACTTGTCCGGTAGCGGAAAGGGGGAGAGGAACAGCCAGATGGGGCCAAAAGTGGGGTGGCAGAGGTCCTTAGTTAGGGCAACGCATGACACGCAGCTCCTGACTGGATAAGGCCCGACTTAGTGCAGGAAGAGGCGGTCGGAGAATATCCCAAGTGATTTCCTGCACTCGCGGCGCTCCGGCTGTTCTCCCACTGCCCTCTTCGCCAACAGATCAGGTGCATGCAGCAGTGACTACATAAGTCATTTTCCCTCTACCCCCACGGGCTGGTCCCGCGGTGCTCCGGCTGTTTTCCCGCTGCCTTCTTCAGTTTCCCCCATGAAAAACCGTATTTGCGGTTTTTCAAGATTCGCGGGGGTTCCTGGAACGGAACCCCCGCGAATATCGGTGGAGTACTGTACAGTGAGTGGCGTTTTTGTGGCTGCTGGTATTTAAACGACTAGCTTCTGAGGTCGAAGAGTTGTAAGGAGTCAATGTCGTAATGCTGGAAACGCCAAGTGCTTAAAGCTAAGTAAACGTTTTTGTGAATTCAATCCCCCTGCATGGTGGTGGGCTCAGTCCCTAGAGCTCTCAGATCTACTACTCAACACTTATTATTCGTGCCCTCGCTAAAGATTCTTAGCACTCGCCGCACGACAATATTTTCAGTAACGGCCCCTCTCTTTCGGAATTCTTTACCCACTCACATTAGGGAAGAAAAAAACTTAGACAAATTTAAAGGGGCATTGAAACGTTTCCTCTTCAAAGAAGCCTTCGAGCACTGAAGTCTCCCCTTTGTTTCCAAATTAGTAAGCCACAGCTACCGTGTTTCCCCAAAAATAAGACAGTGTTTTATATTAATTTGGGGGTCCAAAAAATACATTAGGGCTTATTTTCGGGGGTAACATTTCTTTTTCCATTTCTCCCTTCCATCCCCCTTCTCTCTCTCCCTTCCTCTCCTCCATCCCAATTCTTCCTCTTTCCTCTCTTTCCCTCCCCCCCCCCCCATGTGCTGCATCTTTTGTCCCCTCTCATTCATCCCCTTTTGCGGCATCTTTCTATCCCTCTCTCCCATCCCCCTGTGCAGCAGAACCCCACTGACCGTCCCACAGTGAGACTGACATACCTCCGCTCTGAGGCCTTCAAAAACAGCGCTCTGAATGGGCTGCTTTTCGGCCTTCCCTCTGCATCGATCTTAACTAGGGCTTATTTTGGGGGTAGATCTTATTTTCAAGGAAACACGGTATTAATATGTACAACCTTCTCCTCCATTCTTCCTCTTGTTTTTACCTCTTTATGTTCTCTTTTCTTGAATTTATTGTTCTCCCTGCTCCCTTATGTTTAATAGTAGGTCTGTCTCTGTCCATGAAATCTGTTTTGTATGTCATTGGTTTTGTAAAATTTTTTGTATACTCCCATTTTATTGTACTTCGCCTAGAATCCATGATAAAACTTGAAATCTGCATTTTTGTAAGTGGAGTTTTTTAGTGCCGATGATAAAAAAACCCCCATAAATGCGTCCAAAAATCTGTTGATTGCCATATCTACTAAAGCGCTTGAGGCTTTTCCTCCACTTTCTTGCTAAATACGGTTTTCTAATGGCAAACCCACCGCTGGCTGGTAACACTGGCATTAATTTGAAGAGTGCCATTTGTTACCAAATTACTATTACTTGGCTTACATTTACACGCCAACTATGTACTTGTGTGCATAATGCCGACATTTAGATGTTCATTTGCCTGTGAAAATGTCACTGTGGTTGCTTAAGTGGTATTCCGCAAATAGTCACTCAAATAGGGACCCGTATTTTGCACACAGCACCAAAAGTTAGGCAGCGTTCGGCACCCTGATCACACCTAACCGTGCCTAACTTCATTGCTTTAATTGGCGATGTAATTGACCACGTTAAAAGAGTAGGCACCAGAATCGAACCTATAGCGGCTAGTGATGTCTAAGGTCAAAGTAGGCGTGGTTAGGGGGCAGAGATGACCTTCGGTCCTGCTAGGTCTGATTCTCAAAAAAAAAACTTAGGTGCCGGTTATGTAGACCTTTAAAATCCTGGTTGACATGACCGGCGCCTACGTTTTTTCTTTGGCACCACTAGCCGCGATTCTGTTAATGGCGTCTATGCCTGACTACTCTCAAAAGAATTGCTTCTTGAAAACACTTATATTGCTGATTGCTTATATTAACACTTTTTGCTTATTGAAATACATATTAAAACACCTATTAGAGACTAATTATTATCAATAAATATTCATTTGTTCCTCACTATTTACAAGGACTTCAGAGGTGACCCTCATTGGACCATGTCGGTGATTCCATTTACCCTGCCCCTTTTGTGCCAGGTCTGTGGCAGGGTAAATGGGGGCACCTATATATACTAATCCCGAGTACCCAAATATACACTAGATTTCAGCAAAGACACCAGGATGTCCAAATGTCTTACCCCACATTATGGGGTGCCTGAAAAGAGGTGATCGATGTGCCAGCACATGTTCTGGAGTACCCATTGGCATATCAACGGCATATAGAAACAGAGAAACATGATGGCAGATAAAGGTCAAATGGCGCATCCAGTCTATCCATCCGCAGTATCCATTATCTCCTCCTCTTCCTATTGGCTAAGACTCTGAACACTTGCATTGTGATGTCATAGAACTTTCTGATTATGGAAATATAGAAACATGATGACAGATAAAGGCCAATGGCCCATCCAGTCTGCCCATCCGCCGTAACCATTATCTCTTCCTCTCCCTATTGGCTAAGACTAACACTTGCATTGTGATGTCATAGAACTTTATGATTATAGAAACATGATGGCAGATAAAGGCCAAATGGCCCATCCAGTCTGCCTATCCGCAGTAACCATTATCTCTTCCTCTCTTTAAGTCTCTGTCTCCACCACCTCTTCTAGGAGACTGTTCCACACATCCACCACCCTTTCTGTAAAAAAGTATTTCCTTAGATTACTCCGGAGCCTATCACCTCTTAACTTCATCCTATGCCCTCTCATTCCAGAGCTTCCTTTCAAATGAAAGAGACTCGATTCATGTGAATTTACGCCACAAAAGTATTTAAACATCTTTATCAGGCACTGGCATATCAACAGCAATGCAACTGTGGCTCCTCGGCTGACTTTTTGACCATGGATGTTCCCATCCCTCCTAAGCAATACAAACGTTTCCATTCTTGCATGTATTTTAGAATGGAATTGATTCTGTTCCGGCCCAGATGTCTCAATTACGATTTTGAGGTTTTGTCCAAAATGCTGCTTTCTGTGTAATAATTTGCCGGGCCAGGCTGCTTTGAAATCATCCCTGTTTTCTTTAGGAGGTGAATTTTAATTCAGTCAGTGTGCATGGTTTAATCAAAAGTGACCAGGCAGCTCCAAGAAAGGAAAGGGCAGTCAGCCCCAGCACCATCCACACTCACTACACCTATGAGCTGGTTCCTCCTCCTTCTCTAGGAAAGGAGTCCAGAGATGCCACTGAAGTAGTCCAGGACCGGATAAGCCTCTGATCTGTGAGCGCTGGGTCCCCTTGCTGCTTTTCAGCAGTCTTACATAAGAGCCGGAAATGGGCAAATTCCCCAAGGGTTTCATAACGGTAATTGATTATAGCACGAGTCGCTCTTTATTCCAGGCACTGCTCGCATTTTGGAGTTCGTTTCGTGTTTGTGGGGAGCTCTTTCCTCCAACACAGAGGGCTTCATGATGCGGTGACATCTGCTAATAAATTAACACTCTTCTCGCACGTAACGACCTTTGGAGCAGTTGTTAAAGGCACAGCCTTTGTTAGAACTTGGACCAAAGCATCCTTTTTCCACATCTGCAGGTCAAGCTCTCTGGGAGTCTGATTTTTCAAAAATGTGCTCTTCGGTATATACGACTTTCTTCAGATTCTCTGTCTTCGATTTTGTACATCATGTATTAGGCACACCGAAGCACAGGGTGGAAAACTAAGCCGTGGACCCTTCCCGAATCTCTGCCTCGTTCATCTTGGCCCCAGACAATTGACATCCCTTCCCTCCCCCTCCAATCGCCAGTGGACGTCCTTATAACACCGACTGCCCCTCCAGGGAGCATCTCCTGCTAGTAAAGCTGATCCAGGCTAACGGTCACTAATTCTAGAGCTTCGGACTCCTGCAGGTGAGTAAACATGGCCAGAACTCAGAAGGCGGACTGCTCAAGCGAGTGAAGCAAGACGTAAATAAGGAAATAGAAAGCAATCATGAAAACTTAAGGAACAGCAAAAGCTGCAGCTCTAATAGCACTCAGCCACCAAGCTCCTCCCACAATCTCAAGAGTGATGGGGGGGGGGGAAGGCTGAGGGAGGGGGTGTAGAAAGGAGGATGAGAGAGAGGTGCATCTGTATTACTGACTACTGCTGTTCCAAGCAGATGCGACCATCCCTTGAGCTGCTCCAGCTTTTCTCCCCAGCCTAATCTAGAGGGTCCCCCCCTCCCCCTTACCAGAGGATAAATGAAAAAACAAAATCAACCAAATATACCCAGGCGCTTTTAACAAGGAGAGAAATGAATGAACCACCAGGAAGACAATAAAGAGGTTTTATGCTCTCTGTGGCATTTTCCAGAATCTGCAGCAGGAGGTTACTGAGGAAGGAGGGATTGTTGGGCTGGGGGGGAGGGGGGGGGAAGCTGAGCTGCTCTCTCTCGCCTCGGCTTTGCTCGGAGAAAAGTGAGCCCGGCGTCTCGGCAAGGGGCCGGAACATCCCAGGGACCATGATGCTGGTGTTGCACGTCCTTTCTAGATGGAGACCAGGATATTAGGGACTTGGACGTGGCTTGAGGGGAGAGCGACAGAGGAAGGTCTGGCCATGGGCAAGTTTGGGAATCCTGATGGCAGTGGGGATGTGGACTTTTTGGTCCTGTCGGGCGGCAGCAGTCTGCCATGGCGATCACTGTGAGGATTACAAATGAAAGGGAAAACGGCAGAGCTTGGAAGAGGGAACCATCTACCAGGGAAAATGTAGAGCCTGAAGTGTCAGACTAGGTAAGTCTGCCTCCTCTCTGGACGTTTTCATTGGTTTTGGGGTGGGTTTTTTTTTTAACTGCAGGAGCTGGAAGGATGTGAGCAACAGATTGCCTAAAATGCTCATTTTGGGGGTTTCTGTTTAGTCGCAGATGAGGGACTAGTACAGGCAAGCGCTGGCGAGGAGGGCTGTGTGTGTTATGCTACAGATTGATTTGCTGTCTCGGTGACGAATCTTCAGCTCTTGACAGCAATTTCAATGAGGTTCTTGCAAACTATTAAAGCATGATCAATCACTTGGAAAAAAAAAACAAGGAAGGCTATGTTTCCCTTCTCTATAAAATTGGCATCAATACCAGAGAGCCAACAATTAGCCGTCTGCTGCCTGCATGATTTGTTTAAAGGCTGCAATCGGATCCTGCCCCTGGGATGTCAGTAGATGCAAACAGATACCTGTCTGATCCACAACAGGAAAACTCTAAACACTTCTGGGCATCTTTCCATGTGGAGGTGGACTTCACAGTTATTTCTGACACATCCCTGACCGTGCAGCAGAACCCCCCCCCCCAAAAAAAAAAAACCACGCATCTGATTACTTACCATCCAGTGCATATATCTCGCCTCTCTGCATCAGCACCTCTGCTATTGACCCTGGGAAGCAAAGCCATGCCGCTGTGTGAGGCCGAGAGGAGAGGGATGCTCTGGGGTCCTCTCTGCCTGCTTTCTGGGCAAACGCTGTAATCAGTTGTAGTGAAAATAATGTTGTTTCAGAGAAATCACTTTCCCTAGGGCTGGAGCAGCCATATTCCATTTGTACAGAGCGTCTTCTCTCCCCTGGAAGGTCTCGGGCAGGTCAGGCTTGAGAACTGGCAGGCAGTCTCTTTCCCTGAGAAATGGGTCTTCTGCGGGTTTCTGGAACATCGACAGGCAAAGCCCTTGGTCCCGAAAGATATTTCAGATCGAAATGCTCACACCAACTTGCATTGGGACGGCGGAAAAAAGTGAAAACGTTTTGTTGAATAATGAGGTCACATGGCTGTAAAAAGCGATAGCTGTATTATTGTATAATCAGCAATGAGTGAACATTTTGGTCGTGCAAATGCTAATTCTCAGTCCTGTCCTATAAACCCCGAAATTACAGTTTTCATTTACACGGTGGACTATTTCTTCATGGATAGTGGTGCATGCATAGTGTGATTAGTGAGCCTGTGTGTGACATCACTGATCCTTTCCTCCCACTGATGAGGTCATAATGATGTCATGCAGCAGGACCTCAACTATGACCCTTCCATGCAGTAGTTTACAGATGTTATATTACAATACACTAAGTAGAATATGAAAAAACCACAGATGTATCTATGTACTTGGAAAATAACTTCTCTTCCCAAAAATCTTTCATCCTTACTAATCTGCTGTCAATTGGTGGCATCTTTCTGTGCGTCTTTTAAGGTGGACCTCGTTTGCAATATCAAGCTTTGTCTCATGCATAATGTGTAGAGCAAGGTTTTTGAAGGGCTGCTCCTATTTTGATGACATTTTCACTTGCTCTGCTTTCCAATTATGCTCGGCAAAGAACACAGCGCTAGCTTTCGAAATATAAAAACACATAGTAAACAACGCCTCTCCGATCAATAAAAACTAAGCTGATGTTTTGTAATGCGCTCGGAACAGATTACTCGGAAATGTCAAACATCGAGTAGCATATGCAGAAACAGGATATTGTCACCAAGCCCACCTGGCCCCTCTCGTCTGTCCAATATTCCCAAACGACCGAATTTTCCTCTGGGACTTCTTTCCCCCCCCCCGAGTAAGGACCCTTTCAGGATTCAGGGATGATGCATTTCTCATCCATCGTTAACCTGCGTTCGGCTTAAATATTCCCACGGAGGCATTTTCCATTTTCTCGAAAATCCCCCAGTGATATCAAACGCTCTCGTACAAGGCTAGAGAGGAGCAGTTTTCTGCTTTACTCCCAGCAAACACAGTAGGGTCTGGGGCACAAGCCATATAGTCTTTTATTCAGTCCATATATATTTGTTTGTGGCATCCCTGGATACAGGGAAAAACATCAGAGGATATAAAAGACCTGTTGGCATCCCCTCCAGACTGGTGGATAATTTCTGAAACAGTTGCAGCAATTTTGAAAGGCAATTTTTAAAAGGCATATTTTTCCTATTTAAAACTATCTTATGGAAAGTACTCGCACACATTCATACCTGTTCTTGGGTGTGCACAAATTTGCACTTTTGATTTACATGCATATAAAGGACATATGTGGCCAGCTTGTTTATATGCAGAAAAATTCTGTTTCTGCACAGAAATTTCCTGACAAAATTGCTCCTTAATGCATTTCTTATATATCCATATTTATACCTTTGTCCATCTATCTAATCTGTAAACAGGTACCATTTTCTCCCTGACTCACAGTGATCCTCAGACATACTTTTGGGTCAATACTGCACCATTTATTCCAAAACATAGACAACTTGCCAATTGATTTTTTGGGGGGTAGATTGATCTTGTTATTCTTAGAAAGTGACCAGATTGAACGCCCAGATATAAGCTTTCTTCTGCCCTAACTGTAAAGTCAATCTGGCTGGGAGCCAATCGCAAACGTAGACCATTCAATAATTGGGTTAACCTTCACTTAAGCACTTAACAGAATGAGCTGTTAGGATTGATCAGTTGGTTGGCGTCTGCCCCGTTGTGTCTATGCAGGGCCTAGAATTAAATCATCCATTTCAACGGAAAATAAAAGAAAATAGGTTTCCAAGGGGCGTCCAGTTTATTATGTGTAATTCTAGACAGAGAGCAAGATCAGGGTGATTAACTTATGTCTTTGCATAAAAACAGAACCTACTTCATTTACAGAGGATGAGTGCATCTTTATTACTCTGTTTTGGGAAGCCATAAAATGGCTTTTATTCAGTTTATCAGAAAAATCTCCTTTTGAAAGACTAAGGTTTGACCGAAATGTTTGTGGTTCCAGTGCTAGAGAACATCTCCGTATCACCCAGCAAGCTGTGGGTCAAGCAATGAAGTCCTCCAGGTCACTAGTCGGCATAATGCAGCTACAATTATATGGGTTTCAGAAGATGGCTTGAGAAGACTTTCTGGATTACAGGCTACCCTAGCACCCAAGCGCACTGATGCTTCAGCTCGGAAGAAAAGTGTCAGGAGAGGGTGTAGGCAAAATGAGTCAGATACATCTCATCGTAAACAAAGATGTAAATAATTTGTGGCTGGGGAATGGAGAGAGTAGGGTTTATTTCCGTTGCTTTCAATGGAAGTAAAACCCTGACGTCTCCATCCGTCCTCATTTTTTTTCTGGAACCATGTGGTAACCCTACGAGAGATAGAGAGAGAGCAAGATTGAGACCCACGTGCACCACCAACGAAACGTCCGTCTAGCCCAGGGGTGGGCAACTCCGGTCCTCGAGGGCTGGAATCCAGTCGGGTTTTCAGGATTTCCCCAATGAATATGCATTGAAAGCAGTGCATGCACATAGATCTCATGCATATTCATTGGGGCAATCCTGAAAACCCGACTGGATTCCGGCCCTCGAGGACCGGAGTTGCCCACCCCTGGTCTAGCTACACTTGTCCATTTTGGATCAGCTCAACCCAACCTTCTGCCCTACTTCAGCTCCCTTGTCATCAAGAGGATTGCGATCCAGTCCTGGTTTCATTGAACGTTCTCTTTAATTGAGCAATAAAACTTAGACATACTATACAGAGTGCACAGAAAGGCAGCACAAGATCGGGGTTATGTCTCTCTTCCTATAACATTGTGTTGCACCGGATTATTACGCAGTAGACGGGCGCCACGAGGCACTTCTCCTAATGACATGACCTGTCTGAAATGGTTATGGGGGTGGATCTGCTCTAGGGACAGATCTATTGCTGTCGCTAATGGTAGAGGCATCTCCCTCTCCCCCTACCCCTCAGGTGTCTTATATGTCATATATAATTCAAGAGGAGTTCAGACCAGAGCAGGTTATGGAGGTGGGATGAGCATCACAACTGGGTGTTCTGCTACATTATGGAGCTTCTCCGTGGCTTCAATTATAAAATGCCCTTACTCTGACTGGAATGTGAATTTTCAGTATCTGCTGTGCTATCTGGCATAGCTCAGAGGGGCCTGCAGAGAAAGCCACAAGCCTGTCACTAGGAGTCATCTATCTCTCCTTGAGTTCTGTTTGCAGCGGAGTACAGAGGAGATGCAGAGGTGATCTGTGGAGAACGAGGAATCTCGGAGAAACAGGAAGCCACATTCCTGATGACCAGAGGCAGAAAGAAGCTAGACCGGTTGGAAGGACTTTGTTTTGGAGAATAATGCCAAGTAGGGCTCGTTCTTCGTTATGCTTCTTAAGTGCAAAATAAACATGTGTCTTCGAGTGACACGCACACATACCACTGCTGTCCATGAACACGTAATTCCCCTAATTCTATATATGGCACTAAAAATTGCACACACACATCTGGGCGCCATGCCCAGTCTGCGTGTGAACTTTATTTGCCTAATGAGCCAATTAGGCAATAATTAGGTGTTAATAATCAACTACTCGGAATGGTCAGTGGTAAAAGGAAGCAGGAGAGACCAAAGGCCTGTTGACTGGATACCATCAAAAATGTCACGGGAATGAACATCAAGCAGTTGAAAGAAGCCCTGGAAAACAGGGAAGCACGGCGAGGACTCGCCTACAGAGTATCCAAGCGATCTTCCTACGCTCCTGCCCCGTGCAGGTCACTCATAGCAAATGGCTGCCGTGAGCTCCCGTAGTCTCTCGAGACTACGACGGGAACTCATGGCAGCCATTTTCTATGAGTGATCTGCACGGGGCAGGAGCGTAGGAAGATCGCTTCCGCCCCGAAAGCCCGCTAGACCACCAGGTAAGGTCTGGGATGCTGGGAGGGAGGCGGGAGGGAGGCAGGGAAGGTCTGGAGTTAGCTTTTTTTTAAAAAATAAAAAATTGTGAATAACCAAATCCGCGAATACTGAAACCGCAGATTCGGAGGGAGAAGTGTAATTGGCACATCTCACCATTGTATATTCCTCAGGTGGTGTAGGAAGGGGGGCGGAGGGCGCTGACACCTCTCCTCCTCTCCGCTCCCCAGCCCTTCCCATCCTTCTCCCACCTTGCATGCGCCTTCACGTCCCCAGCCCGCACTTCTAGCTCTTTGGCATGAGCAGCAGCTCCCGCCTGCGGCTTGCGCCAGCCTCAGCTCTCCCTCTGACATCACTTCCTGGTCACGGCACCAGGAAGTGATGTCAGAGGGAGAGCTGAGGCCGGTGCAGGCAGCAAGTTGGAGATGCTGCTCGTGCCGGGGAAGTTAAAGTGGTTCGGGGAAGGGAAGTGGGGTGTGCATGTGTGTGTGGGGGGGAGGGGGCGGGGAAGGAGTGGGGCAGAAAAAAGGGCGGGGCTTACCATTGCCCTGGGCGCCTCCCACCCTCACTAAGCCACATCTTCATGGATTCTCCTGTTCTGCAAATCACCTTTTACTTCTGTAGGTATGTTGCGATCCCCAAATTAAAGAGTAGATTAGATTAGATTGTACCTTAGTGGTTTATTAAACAACAACAGGAAGCAAATTTGGATCGTTGGGGGTTGGGGAAAAGACTATTTGTCTTTGGCCTGCAAAGATGCACATTTATATACATTCGTCGAGGGCCTTGCTGAATAGCGTAACTGACAGGAAAACAGAATAGCAGTGACCCTTCAAATCCCTTTGCCAGCAGCTGCATTTAACATTCTGATTTCCAAGACAGGGATAGCTGGAGGTTTTGCAATACCGTTATGAGCAAAACAAAAGATCTGTATTGAATGTAAAGGGGGTTTCATCGAGACGACTGTCCCTTCGGGGCTGGGTAGGCTTGACACTACCTTGATTTACAGGAGAGCTGGGAACTTCCATCTCTGCTTCAGTGACCTCTTTTTCTAAAGGGCCTTTTCTTTCGGCAGTAAGAATAAGGTTCTCTGCTTATATTGATGATAGAAAATTAAGGAAGACCAGTTTATGCTGTACCCACCATGGATGATGTCCGTGATGACCCTGGAGCTTCTCTGCAGTGAAAATGAAATAGCCGAAATAATGTTCCATGACTGGAATGTTAATTGTGTAACCATTCACTTAGGGATAGTTCCATCAAATAAGCTAAGAATTGGGGTATCACCTACAATTTGATGTAAATTAATTATGGTATCTCAATTGTCATGTTTGCAGAGAGTATCACTAGAGGCTGTAATTTGTATGACACCCCCCTCCCCCGCTGTGTTTGTTTGCTGTGAGTTGAAGTCATCTCAAATATACAGTAAGTCAAGAGGTTCAGAGAACTCCAGGATGATCTCCGACAACCACTGTTCCCTCTGAGTTGAGCAATGATTGCTGCCGGGGGGGGGGGGGGGGGGGACATCAATATTGTGTTTTTCAATCATTGGAGTCCTGCGGAGATTGAAAACTTGCCTTTCCCTCACTGTTGAATACATGCAATAGTGAAACAGCACCCCCTACTGGCAGGGCTGTAAGTGGGGGACTTCTGCTCAGTTTAGAAGGAACAGTGCCTCCAACCCTCTTTCACAATTTCCATCTCACAGTTTCCTCAGGATTGAAACCTTATCCGACACGATTAATTTCTTGTCAAGGCACACTCGATATCTCAGTTCCATTTTTGAGACACTCTTTTTATAAGGCGATTTAACCAGAGGCTCCTGAAAACCTTCTTTAGCACATCATTAAGGGTAGACAGGAGCAACATCCAAAAATTGTCTTTATGGCTTGGATTCATAGTGGGGTTGCTGAGGACAAAAATAATTCAAGAAAACCAGCGTAAACAAGAGGAAAACCATAGACCAACAGACATCTATAACACTGCACCAAGAATAACATGGGGTGGATCAGAAATAAAGACCTCATTGTACAGTCCTTTTACTAAATGTGGTAGACTTTTACATTACATTAGTGACTTTTATTCCACCATTACCTTGCGGTTCAAGGGTTACTTCGGGGGGACTGAAGTGCTTCCTGCGGTGTTAGTTTGTTTTGATGGATTTCTTGAATAGCAGGGCTTTTATTTCTTTTCTGAAAGTTTTGTAGTCTGGGGTCGTGGTCAGTAGATTGGAGAGTTGGCGGTCTAGTTTCGCTGCCTGCGTGGCCAGTAGGCCATCGTGCAATTTTTTGCGTTTGACGCCTCTGATTGGGGGATGCATGAATGGTGTCTGGGTTCTCCTTTGCCTGGTTGTGGTAGTTCTGATAAGGCGGTTGTTCAAGTAGGCTGGGCTGTCTCCATTCATGGCTTTGAATAGGAGACAGTAAAATTTGAATAGTATTCTTGCTTGTATTGGGAGCCAGTGTGAGTCGAGATATACGGCGGTGATCTGGTCGTACCATGCAGTAACTGATAAAATTATCACATTAGTGTCTGGATTCTATGCAGTCCATTCCCGTTATTCATGGTAGCAAGGTTTGCGAAAATGTGAACTGTGAAATCGCCACTAACGAAAATGCCGAGTCTATGGGAAAATAGGGTGAGGCTTCTGCATGGGACAGCACTTGTAATTCACTCCCCAGACACTTGGGTGGCCGGATCTGGAAGCAAACACCTGACCGCGAGGTGAAAGTGAAAGCCAAGACCGCTCGCTGGCTTTGTGAGAGCTGGTCCGTAAATAAGCGACCACAGTGACGAAATATCGGTTGCAATTGATGCAACCAGAGATCCGCGAATTCGTTCACTGCGAATGTGCGGATAATGAGAATGGACTGTATATCACGCCCAACTTTGGGTGCACATCAGAAATGGCACATGCAAATAAATTAACGAATGAGCTTGGAAATATTAATAATTGGAAGTCTTAAAAATGTGCACACGCGTCTAGTTATGCATTATTCTATAAAGCATGGTGGTTAACTTCAATCGTGCATGTCTGAAAAGGGAGTGTGGCCAGGGGTATATCAAGGGGTGTTCCAAATAGTTACATACAATATTCACAAAATGTATAAAATTCACCCCAAATATGCCCACGTTGGGTGCTGGCATTTACACCTGCTTTTAGCAGGCATGAATACGTCACCTAAATACCTATCATAACCATTTAGACAGTGGTCTCAAACTCGCGGCCCGGGGGCCACATGAGGCCCTCGGTATATTTATCATAATCACAAAAGTAAAATAAAACTGTTTTGATCATATGTCTCTTTAGCTATAAATGACAATATTATTATTAAGACATAGCCAAAAGGAAAGATTTATCAACTACAAAGAGTTTTATCTCATGCAAAATTGTCATTTCTTTAATAAGACATTAACTATTTTTTCTGAGGCCCTCCGAGTACGTACAAATCTCAAATGTGGCCCTGCAAAGGGTTGGAGTTGGAGACCACTGGCCTATAGGAAGAGAAGATGCAAATGTTAAGAGCCTTAACCAATAGGGAGAGGAGGAGATAGTGGATGCTGTGGATGGGCCACTTGGCCTTTATCTGCCATCATGTTACTATGTTTCTATAAGACACACACCAAAAAGTATTCCAATAAATGCTCACTACTATGGAGAAGAATAGTATAGAGATAAGACAAAGTAGTTATTTGGAGAAAAGACCTCAGTTTCCTCATCAAGAGGTCTCTATGTCTGCCGTATACAACTTAAAGCAGCATAGGAGAAAACATCCCAGGTCAGAAAAACTCCACTACATGCTACTAGTTTAATAACTATTAATCGAAATCAAAAAAGAACTAGTAGTAAGAAAAAACTTATCTCTCAACGTCTCAATTCTCCAGGTGAGACAAGAATCCAGTTGGATTATATAGAAATGTCACAATAATCTTCGTCCATTAAGACCCCCGACAGGCCCTGTTTCGCTGTCGCTGCATCAGGGGAAGTCTCTAGAACTGAAGATCAAATGAACATGTAGGTATAATACCATTCATCTCTATATTATTATAAGAAGGAATAACATCTCGTTACTTACATGTGACACAAAACGTTGCTCTATAGATTCTATGAAAAAGAATGGCGGCTCGGCGTTGTGGGCAGGGTTTAAAAAGAAGGTATAAACTCAGAGTTAACCAATCAAGTTAAAGGGGGCGGAGCAAGTTCAAAAAAAGGCGCGCCATTCAATTTTGGCATTTAACCCTATGGGGATAGTAGATTTTAATCTGAACACCCATTTTTGTTCCCGCTGTCGTAACAGTGTCTTAAAATCACCCCCTTTGCTGGATGGGACCAGTTGTTCAATAACCCAGCATCGCATATCCATAAAGGAATGATTGGTATCTAGGCAATTGCCTAGATACCAATCATTCCTTTATGGATATGCGATGCTGGGTTATTGCCTAGGCAATTGCCTAGATACCAATCATTCCTTTATGGATATGCGATGCTGGGTTATTGAACAACTGGTCCCATCCAGCAAAGGGGGTGATTTTAAGACACTGTTACGACAGCGGGAACAAAAATGGGTGTTCAGATTAAAATCTACTATCCCCATAGGGTTAAATGCCAAAATTGAATGGCGCGCCTTTTTTTGAACTTGCTCCGCCCCCTTTAACTTGATTGGTTAACTCTGAGTTTATACCTTCTTTTTAAACCCTGCCCACAACGCCGAGCCGCCATTCTTTTTCATAGAATCTATAGAGCAACGTTTTGTGTCACATGTAAGTAACGAGATGTTATTCCTTCTTATAATAATATAGAGATGAATGGTATTATACCTACATGTTCATTTGATCTTCAGTTCTAGAGACTTCCCCTGATGCAGCGACAGCGAAACAGGGCCTGTCGGGGGTCTTAATGGACGAAGATTATTGTGACATTTCTATATAATCCAACTGGATTCTTGTCTCACCTGGAGAATTGAGACGTTGAGAGATAAGTTTTTTCTTACTACTAGTTCTTTTTTGATTTCGATTAATAGTTATTAAACTAGTAGCATGTAGTGGAGTTTTTCTGACCTGGGATGTTTTCTCCTATGCTGCTTTAAGTTGTATACGGCAGACATAGAGACCTCTTGATGAGGAAACTGAGGTCTTTTCTCCAAATAACTACTTTGTCTTATCTCTAGACTATTCTTCTCCATAGTAGTGAGCATTTATTGGAATACTTTTTGGTGTGTGTCTTATTTATATTCCATTTGCTATTATATATTTTTTTGTCAAAACTATGTTTCTATAACCATAAAGCCCTATGACATCACAATGCAGATGTAAAGAGCCTTAGCCTATAGCAGCAGTCTCAAAGTCGCAGCCCGCCAGGTACTATTTTGAGGCCCTCGGTATGTTTATCATAATCACAAAAGTAAAATAAAACAGTTTCTTGATCATTTCTCTTTAGCTATAAATTACAATATTATTATTAAGACTTAGCCAAAAGGAAAGATTTATAAACTATAAAGAGTTTTACCTCATGCAAAATTGTCATTTCTTTAATAAGACATTAACTGTTTTTTTCTGAGGCCCTCAAAGTACCTACAAATCCAAAATGTGGCCCTGCAAAGGGTTGGAGTTGGAGACCACTGATTTAGACTGTATGCTAATATATTATATTGACATTCCATTTATGGGTTTTTTATTTTATGTTTTCTTGTCTAGGCCTTAATTCCGATATGAGCATATTTGCAGAAAGAAGGCCACGTTGGATGCTTAGAGCTCTTTTTACCATTTTATGTTTTATGATTTCTATATTTTCATTTTTGTCAAAGTTTTCTTTTGTCCTGTTGTTGACTTTTTGCACTCTGCTTTATTCTCCTGGAAGAAGTTTAGGCACCATCTTCCCTAGCTTTTCTAGTTATTTGGATTATTACAAAGCTTAGTAATGGGGGACATGGATGTTGGACTAAAAACAGAAACTTGTACACCATCATAAGAACATAAGAGTTGCCATACTGAGACAGACCGAAGGTCCATCAAGCCCAGAATCCTGTTTCCAACAGTGGCCAGCCCAGGTCCCAAGTACCTAGCTAGATCTCAAGTAGCAAAACAGATTTTATGCTGCTTATCCTAGGAATAAGCAGTGGATTTCCACAAGTCATCTCAATAATGGCCTATGGACTTCTCTTTTAGGAAGTTATCCAAACCTTTTTTAAACCCCGCTAAGCTAACTGATTTCACCACATTCTCTGGCAATGAATTCCAGAGTTTAATTACACGTTGTGTGAAGAAATATTTTCTCTGGTTTGTTTTAAATCTACTACTTAGTAGCTTCATCACATGCCCCCTAGTCCTAGTATTTTTGGAAAGAGTGAACAAACGATTCACATCTAATCTTTCCACACCACTCGGTATTTTATAGACCTCTATCATATCACTATCATATCATCTCTTCTCTAAGCTGAAGAGCCCTAGCTGCATTAGCCTGTCCTCATAGGGAAGTTGCCTCATTCTTTTTATCATTTTTATCACCCTTCTCTGTACCTTTTCTAATTCGGCTATATCTTTTTTGAGCTACGGTGACCAGAATTGCACACAGTATTCGAGGTGCGGCCGTACCAGATAGTGGTACAAAATAGTACAGAACAGAAATTGGCTCCAAAAAAGAGTAGCACATTTAAGCTGCTAAAGTTGACAGTTGGGACTGATCCATGTAGTGAAAACTGTATTAACTGTTTAGGCTGGATGTTTCTGAAGATAAATAGAAGAGTTACTATTCCAGAATGGTTTGGAAAGAGAGTTTGTGAGAATTTGCCTGGTATTTATTGACCTGTCTTCTTCAACGTTTCCAAAATATTGTACAATTGTAGCAGTATACCCAAGGCCACAGTTTTCTTATTGGGTTAGGTTCTGTGCATTTAAGATTGGAGTGTATACATATATTTTGTAAGCACTGTTCTAGATTTGAAAATCAATAAAGTTTATTAAAAAAAAAAAAAAAAGGATTATTGGAGTGGATGCTCTAGGATAGTGTTTCTCAACTCAGTCCTGGAGTACCCCCCTTGCCAGTCAGATTTTCAGGATATTCACCATGAATATGCATGAAAGAAATTTGCATATAAAGGAGGCATTGTATGCAAGTCAAATTACCCGTCGGGGTACTCCAGGACTGAGTTGAGAAACACTGCAGGAAGTCTTCTATAATTATATATGCAAAGGAGTATAACTATAGGACAATTTTAACTTTATCTCCACTTTCTTTTTTTAATCTAATCGTTACTGAAATTTTATTATCAAGCACATACAAAGGACATGAACTACAAGAACTTCAGCAAGTGGGTGTGGATTTTCTATGCACCCATCTTTATCTCCATTTTTAATCAGCCTTGCAGAACCCCAGGGCTATCAAAAGTTATTTTGATCCCGTGCTCTCATTCCCTTCCCACAATAGGGCTCGGGGGCAACCGCCTGTTACCGGCCGCTCTTGGTGGCCCTGTATATCTCTGAATTTGGGCTCCCTAAGCTGCTTGCATTTTTGCAGCCTGCTAACCAAGCGCTCTGCAGCCATCGGAAGGCTGTGCCCTTTGCAGTGTTCTGCTTCATACAGAAAGGATGGAAAAGGCAATTCAAGAGGTAGGATTTAACCGTATGAGTTCTGAGCCTCAGGATCCCAGCCAGAATTCCATGAGTCCTAGCATGTAGTTTATGATGTCATATCGTGGGATCTCCGCCCACTTCAAACCTCCATAGGCAATTCACAATGCCTACTGTGGACATCATTATTTCAGTACGCAATTATATTAATTATTTTCCCTGTGGATCCTTTGTCCAGAGAATTGTTGATCACACGCACAGGAATGCAGCTCACAGCTACAAGGTATTACTTTTGATTCAATGAATATAGGATTTCGTATTTCCGTACTTTGTCCTGTTCTGCATCTAAGAAATTTTGCTGATCCCACCCACAAATAATCAAAATACATAAGATCTTTTCGCTCCTGAGCACAAATCAGGAAAAAGAAAGCATTGTTTTCCTTATTTTGTTTAAAGTTATAACTAGAAAAAAAAACAAAAAACAACCCCAAAATGAATTTTCACAATATTTTATGAGCTGAAATCCATATTGTCAAGTCCCAGCAATTAAGCTGACCTCTTACTGGTTTCAGTGTGTAGTAATTAAAGTAATTAAAGACAGACTCTGCAGACACATGTTGCAACAATATGCTAAAGCCCTTATCTGGGCAAATAAAATCTCAAAAAGTTTTCTTTTGCGTTAAACAAAATGATAGAAACTCAATTGTATTGTTTGCGGGTTTGCTTAACCACCGAAGGCTCACAATCAATTTCATTAGCCCCATGTTCAGATCATAAGAACTGCCATACTGGGACAGACTGAAGGTCCATCAAGCCCAGTATCCTGTCTCCAACAGTGGCCAATCCAAGCCCCAAGTACCAGGCAGAAACCCAAAGAGTAGCAACATTCCAGCGCTGAGATTGTGATGTCACAATGCTTTTTTCCACCAATGCCTAAGAGCCAACCTCTTCAGTGATGTCACAAAGGCTTGATTACCCTACACTTGTCTCACATAAGAACATAAGAGCTGTCATACTGGGACAGACTGAAGGTCCATCAAGCCCATTATCCTGTTTCCAACAGTGGCCAACCCAGGTTACAAATACCTGATAGAAACCCAAAGAGTAGCAAAATGCCAGAGCTGAGATTGTGATGTCATAATACCTCAGTCCACCAATGGCTAAGAGACAAACTCATCAGTGATGTCACAATGGCTTGATTGTCCTATACTCAGCAAACATAAGAATTGCCATACTGGGACAGACCAATGGTCCATCTAGCCCAGTATCCTGTCTTCACGGAGGCCAAACCCAAGTCACAAGTATCTGGCAAAAACCCAGAGAGTAGCAACATTCCATGCCACCAATCCAGGGCAAGCAGTGGCTTCCCCCATGTCAGCAATTTTAACCCATACATTTGTATAATAATTATTTATGGCTGACATTATAGATAAGATTTATTACTTGAAAGTGTAAACCAGATTGCAAGAGAATTAACTTTTTGTCTTGTAAAATGAATATAATGATAATGGTAATTATTTTATTGCTGATATTTTGCATTCTTTTATTATTTTTTACTTTTATACTTTTATGAGTACATTCATAGGTATTCAAACTTGAAAAGGAAATACAGATAAATTATAACAAGATTATTATAATTTCATTTAGGAGAAACATAAAAACAACAAATAGTCCACATAAGAAGAGAAACAAATATCACCGTTAAATAAAAAATATATTAAAAATGAATGAAAAATTCCAGTGCAATAATATTTTACACTAGTCTTATAGCCCATTACATTAACGGGTGCTAGAATAAATGTGTGTGTGTCTGTCTTTATTTCTTTCTTTCTCTCTCTCTCCTTAGCCGCTTTCTGTATTTCTGTCTTTCTTTTTCCTCGGCTGTCCACCACCACCCCTTGCCTGTTTCCCCCTGTCCATTCTTCCTTCCTTTTACCTCCCCTGTGTCCACCACCACCCCTTCACTGCTCCCCTTATCCAGCAGTAGCCCTTCTCCCTTTGTTTTACCTTCCCCCTGTCCATCAGCACCTCTTTCCTGCTCCCCCTGTCCAGCAGTAGGCCTCCCTTCCTTTTTCTTCCCCCCTGTCCATCAGCACCTCTTTCCTGCTCCCCCTGTCCAGCAGTAGGCCTCCCTTCCTTTTTCTTCCTCCCCCCGTCCATCAGCACCTCTTTCCCTGTCCATCAGCACCTCTTTCCTGCGCCCCCTGTCCAACAGTAGGCCTCCCTTCCTATTTCTTCCCCCCCCGGTCCATGAGCACCTCTTCCCCTGTCCATCAGCACCTCTTTTCTGCTCCCCCTGTCCAGCAGTAGGCTTCCCTTCCTTTTTCTTCCCCTGTCCATCAGCACCTCTTCCCCTGTCCATCAGCACCTCTTTCCGGCTCCCCTGTCCAGCTGTAGGCCTCCCTTCCTTTTTCTGCCACCTCTGTCCATCAGCATCTCTTCCCCTGTCCAGCAGCACCCCTTACCTCCGTTCACGTCTGCCCTCCACCAACAGCCGCCTCTGTAACGTTTCCGCCATCCCTGCCACCGCCGCTGCTTGAGAGGCCCGCGGAACCGAAGGCATCCTGGAGTCCTGGTGTCACACATGCGCACTCTTGCCGGCCACAGAACTACAGATCAGAGATCAGGGAACATGGCGGTAAGAGTGCGCATGCGCGCTTAGCATTTTATTATTATAGATTTTTTATTGGAGCATGCTTGCCCATTAATTCTATAGGGGCTCATTTTCACATAAGATAGATCCAAAATCAGCAAAAAGTGGCACTTGGACGTTTTTCTCACCAAAACATCCAAGTGCTGACTTTTGAAGTCGACTCTCTTGACGTCTTGCTAGGCTTCTAAGCCGCTGTGCATCTAGAGTTCGAGGGGGCATGTTGGAGGCATGTAATGGGCAAGTTTTGGGCATCTTGGATGTCTTGCAGTGATAACTGAACCTAAAGGACCTATGGATCCATGGACTCCAAGGTGGGGAGAACGAGAGGGCACTCTCTAAAACTGAAAGGGGATAGATTCCGTACGAATGTAAGGAAGTTCTTCTTTACCCAGAGAGTGGTGGAAAACTGGAACGTTCTTCCGGAGTCTGTCATAGGGGAAAACACCCTCCAGGGATTCAAGACAAAGTTAGACAAGTTCATGCTGAACAAGAACGTATGCTCGTAGGGCCAGTCTCAGTTGGGGCGCTGGTCTTTGACCAAAAGGGCCGCCGCGTGAGCAGACTGCTGGGCACGATGGACCACTGGTCTGTCCCAGCAGCAGCGTCTATTATGTTCTTATGTTCCTGAGATGTCTAAGATGGAACGTACATGTCCAGAGCTAGACCTGTTTTAAAAGCATCTAAGTTCTAAAAAGGAACCACTGAAGGGATTAGGTGCTGATCCCTGCACGCTCCCCCAGTGGTCACTGACCCCCCTCCCACCCCACAAAGATCTGAATCAAACAGTACATACCTTTCTCTAGAACAGCAGCACCTGGTATGGTAAAGCCTAGTAGAGCATCACACGGGTGTCTTAAGTAGCCTGATAGGCAGTATAGTGGTCCATATTCCATTCTAACCACTGCATTTATGGTGGAAAGTTTGAGGCCACTAAGACCCACCAAACCCTACTATACTGCCTTTTGAGTGCCACCTGCAGCCATAAGGACTATTGAGGTGGTAGACAGGTGAATATAGTAGGTTTTGGGGTAGTTTTGGAGGGCTCACCATATGTTATAAGGGGGTTCTGGTGAAATGTATATCTGGAACCCTTTATGTGAAGTTTGCAGAAAGCCCTCTAAGGTGCCCCACTGCTTTGTTGGCATGTCTTTGTGGCCAGTCTATTACAATGTTGGTCCCTCTCGCATCCAAATGGTCTGGATTTGGACGTTTTGTGGTCAAAAATGTCATAAAAAGTTAGGCATCCTAAGGTTGGAGGTCCTGACACTTTGTCCAGGTTTTGAAAAGCTTCCTTTCAAAATCGCATCAGGAAGGGGCTTCCGCATCTACATCATGGCATCATCGCATCTTGTCTGCGCATGCGCAGATGTCATCTGGGGGTGGGGCTGGGGGAAGAACAGGGTGTGGCACAGGCAGAACGGGGCCTTTGGGAAAATATGGTAACCTTACCCCCGCTACACCACCGATTCTATACATATTGATCTTGATTTGTCTTTCAGTCTTCCTTGCCATTTTCAGGATACAGACCGTATAAGTCTGCCTAACACTGGCCTTGTTCTCCAACTACTGAAGCTGAATCTGTCCAGCCTGATCAGGGATTTAGGTCAGACGCCACTAGACATCCCTCAATTAGGGGGCCATTTATAGAATAAGAACATAAGAAGTTGCCTCCGCTGGGTCAGACCAGGGGTCCATCGCGCCAAGCAGTCCGCTCCCATGGCAGCCCATCAGGTCCATGACCTGTAAGTGATCCTTTGTCTAAAACCTTTCAATCCCCATTATTCTTCTATCTATACCCTTTCATAATCCTATCTCTATCTATATCCCTCAATCTCCGTATCCTTCAGGAACTTGTCCAATCCCTCTTTGAATCCCCTTAATGTGCTCTGTCCTATCACATCCTCCGGAAGCGCATTCCGGGTGTCCACCACCCTCTGAGTGAAGAAAAATTTCCTAGCATTGGTTCTAAACCTGTCCCCTTTCAATCTCTCCGAGTGCCCCCTTGTTCTTGTGGTTCCCAATAGGCTGAAGAATCTGCCCCTCTCCACCTTCTCTATGCCCTTCATGATCTTGTAAGTCTCTATCATGTCTCCTCTGAGTCTCCGCTTCTCCAGGGTGAAGAGCCCCAGCCTTTCTAGCCTCTCTGCGTACGAAAGGCTTTCCATATCTTTTATCATTTTCGTCGCTCTTCTCTGAACCCTCTCAAGTATCTCCATGTCCTTCTTTAGGTACGGCGACCAATATTGGATACAGTATTCCAGAATCTGACCCTATATGTTTAGAAGCAAAGCACATGCGCTCATATTATCACAAGTATTTTGCAGCAGGAGGTATTTTTTAAAAGGCCTCTTAGAAACATATGTGGCCCCATGGGTGCAAAAGTGACATGGTTAAATTACCTCCTGAACGTGTGAACTCGAGCAAGTTAACTTTTTCTCCTTGTACCTCCGTTCATCCAACTGTATTTCAGAGGGTACAGTGATAACACTGCACCGTGGTTCCTTAGCCCCTCAACACTTCGGAGACTGCCCAGTGAAAGCCAGACAGCAAGTCTACTATTTATTCATTCAGTTGTCTATAGCAGTGTTTTTCACCTATGGACCGGCCAAAGGTCTCTATTCACCTTTTTACACCTATGGACCGGCAGAAATAAAATAATTATTCTGTGGACCGGCATCGGTCTGTGGACTGGCAGTTGAAGAACACTGGGCTAAGTCATGGGCCAGACCCTGCCCATCTCTACCCAATATCCACCCCAGACCCCGCCCCCCTAATAATACTAATTGCACCTTGCACGTCCCGTGTCTCATCTGGAAACCTTCCCTCTGACGTTGCAATGTCAGAGAGAAGTCTTCCGGTTCAGGTGCAGGATGCCCGTAGGAGCCACTGCCCATGGCTTTGTGCACTGAATCAGTTAGGAAGAGGGAGCTGGCTCGAAGATAACGCCGCATCGATCGCACCGTGGACCGGCGGTTGAAGAGCACTGGGCTAAGTCGTGGGCCAGACCCCGCCCATCTCTACCCAATCTCCACCCCAGACCCCACCCCATAATAGTACTAATTGCACCTTGCACGTCCAGTGCCTCATCTGGAAGCCTTCCCTCTGATGTTGCCTCAAAATAGTACCTGGCGGGCCGCATGTGGCCCCTGGGCTGAAAGTTTGAGACCACTGTCTTAGAGAGAGGAAGACATAATAGTTACTGCGGATGGGCAGACTGGATGGGTCATTTGGCCTTTATCTGCCATCACGTTTCTATAACCATAAAGGTCTATGACATCACAATGCAGGTGTAAAGAGCATTAGCCAATAGAAAGAGGAGATGTAAATGTTAAGAGCTTTAGCCAATAGAGAGAGAGGAGAGAGTGGATGCTGTGGATGGCCATTTGGCCTTTATCTGCCATCACGTTTCTATAACCATAAAGCTCTATGAAATCACAATGCAGGTGTAAAGAGCGTTAGCCAATAGGAAGAGGAGATGTAAATGTTAAGAGCTTTAGCCAATAGGGAGAGGAGGAGATAGTGGATGCTACAGATGGAAAGACTGGATGGGTCATCTGGCCTTTATCCGCCATCACGTTTCTATGTTTCTATAACTATAAAGCTCTATGACATCACAATTAAGGTGTTAGGAGCATTAGCCAATAGGAAGAGGAGATGCAAATGTTAAGAGCCTTAGCCAATAGGGAGAGAGGAGAGAGTGGATGCTGTGGATGGGCCATTTGGCCTTTATCTGCCATCATGTTTCTATGCTGTATTTATTTTACTGCATTTGTTTCTGCTTTTAGATTGTACCTTATTTTTGGAAACCATCTTGTATGGCTTTGACGAAGAAGAGAGACTACAACATTTTCTAATTAAATAAATAAATACAAGACAGCATAGCTGAAAAAAATGCTGATGTGCATATTGCCTACATTTGAACTGCGATAGTGAGTTTCAAATGTAGCAACTGAAAACCTGAAAGGGACAATCCCTTCAGGGATCCCAACAGAATTCAATTTACCAGGGCCTTGTTTTCGTCTCCATAGTAATATATATTTTGTGGATTTAATCTCAGTTCGTTCTGGTGTCAGAGATCTTTGCAATACATTCATTTAGTTTGGCAATCGCTTTGTTTGGGTCCAGGTCAAGGGGATCAATAGCTGACTGCCATTAATGTAATAATGCTCGTAGTAAGTGATTTTGTAGTCTCCGATGGTTTTGCCTACAGGGGCTATGGTACTCCACAGGAAAGAGTGAGAGCAGGAAGATGCTGACCCATTTACACTGTCTGGGAGTGATTGCAGAAGAAGGAATTGAACCAAGATAGAAAAATGATGACAGATAACGATCGTGTGGCCTATTCAGTCTGCCTAATCATTTCATCTATGTGTTGGTCCCGTGCTTTCTTGAATTTAGATAGTTTTAAGTTTCAAGTTTATTAAAAAATAATTGATATACCGCCTAGGCACAGTTCAAGGCGGTATATCCTTATGCAAATTGATACTTCTTTATAATACTAAAATAAAGATACTGAAGAAATGTATATAAAATGCACAATGAGCATGTGGTGGTGTGGACCCGACACTCAGTGGCATAGTAAAGGGGTGCGGACCGCCACAAACACCAAGTCGGTGGGAGGTGTTGGCACCTCTCCGCCTCGCCACACCACGCCGCCCTTGTGCCATCCCTCCCCATACCTCCATATTATCTTCGCTAGTGCGAGCAACTTCTTCCTGTTGTTCACGCCAGCCTGGCTCCCCTCGGAATCCCTTCTGGGTCACGGGTTCCAGGAAGTGATGTCAGGGGGGATCCAACGCTGGCGCGAGGTGCATGCTTGCAGAAGCCACTCACGCTGGTGAAGATTAAGAGGAATGGGGGAGGGAGAATGCAAGAGTGGAATGGGAACAGGAAGGAGTGGGGGCGTAGAGAGGAGGGCGCGGGGGTGCCACCGTCTCGGATGCCTACTACCCTTAGTACGCCATGTTTCGGTTATAAACAACCTTCTTCTGGGGTCCTGTGAAGGTGTGTAAATGTGTAATTATGCAAATTAAGTAAAATAAAGATGTGAAGATGAGAATACCAAATGAAAGATCTACCGTGTTTCCCCGATAATAGGTCATATTTATATTAATTTATATTATATTAATTTGGGGTCCAAAAAACGCATTAGGACTTATTTGGGGGGTGCCTTATTTTTTTATGTACAACAATCATCTCTTCCTTCTTCTCCTCCACCCCAATTCTTCCTCTTTCCTTTCTCCCCCCCCATGTGCAGAATCTTTCCTCCTCTCTCTGAGAGATACTGAGAGATACTGAGAGAAGTATCCAGGAAATAAGTATAGAAACCCGACCAGGTCGTGCATGTGCAAAACCGGAGGGTTAGGACTTCGATGGGAAGATAGGACTTCAATGGGAAACCAGGGTGGCAAGGGGGCCCCTTCTGGTGATTCAGACAGGTGACCTGTTTGGGCCGCCGCGGGAGCGGACTGCTGGGCATGATGGACCTATGGTCTGACCCGGCGGAGGCACTGCTTTTGTTCTTATGTTCTTATGTTCTCTCATCCATCCCCTTGTGCAGCATCTATCTATCCCTCCCTCCCATCCCCCTGTGCAGCAGAGCCCCATCCACCCTCCCACTGTGAGACTGACATACCTCAGCTCCGAGGCCTCCAAAAACAGCAGGGGTGGGGGGGGGGGTTGCTGAAACGAAGAGTCTGATTTTTTTCAGCAAATTAAGCAGCACTAGTGCCATGCAGATCTTAACTAGGGCTTATTTTGGGGGAAACAGGGTAGGTGTAAGTGTAAAAGTTCTGATTGTATACTGAACGAGTGTTTTTGAAAGGATGAATATGGTTTTTTTGTTGCATAGAATGTTTTGGACCCCAGTTCGTTTGCAAAAGTTAGACAGTTCTAAATCTAATAGATGCTGGCATTGTCATCTTGATATTGGGTCTTAGGATCATCTGTTATTCTATTGTCCTTTGATACTAATTTTTGGAAGTCAATATGGGGTCAAATTAATGTTGTACTTGAGTCATCAATCCCATTGACTTATGAAGTGATAATATGTGGAACACTATTACATGTTAAACCCCCTATGGATCGTTATAAATGCCGACTTTTCTTAATTATGACGGGAATAGCCATGCAGATGATAACATGCAATTGGAAGAACTATGATCACCTTAACTTCCCTTTTGGTGGGCAAACTTATGCTCCAGCTACAAATATGATAAAATGAATGCTGAGATACCGGCGCAGAGAATTGTATTTAACTGGGTATGGGGCCCTTTGGCATCTTTTTGTGCTTCTATATAGTTGTCATTTCTCTTTAATTTTTGTCTGATTTCCTTACACATCCAGGGTGGGAATGTATTACTACTTTAAATAAGAGTGGGTTATATAATTGCATTTATATTATTAAGTAAAGGGGCGGGGGGAAAAGATTACTTTCGAATATTTGTAAGTCCAAAGTGCTTTTCTTGATTTGTTATTCGTTCAGATTCATACGTATTGCACTGTTACTACTTGAAAATCAATAAAGATTTATAAACAGAAAGGGCGAACATACTGATTAGAAAATCTGAGTGGATCTGAGTGAACATGTGAAAAAACTGTAGCGTGTAGAACAGGGGTCTCAAAGTCCCTCCTTGAGGGCCGCAATCCAGTCAGGTTTTCAGGATTTCCCCAATGAATATGCATGAGATCTATGTGCATGCACTGCTTTCAATGCATATTCATTGGGGAAATCCTGAAAACCTGACTGGATTGCGGCCCTCAAGGAGGGACTTTGAGATCCCTGGTGTAGAATGACAAGAGTAATAAGCATGCTATTAGAGCAGTGTATTGCAAACTATGTACCTCCCGAGAATTCAGGCGTGCTGCGGCACACTGGGGAGGAGGGGAGGTGCCAGTGCCAACTAACTGCCTACAGAATGTGCCTCTCGCGGCGAGAGGCACATTCTGTGGGTAATCAGCCGGCGCCAGTTCCTCTTCTCTCCGACCCTCTTCCCTGCTGGCTGCCCCCCCCCTTCCCTGGCGTCTCAGGGCCCGTCTAGAGGGCCTACGCGCATGTGTGTGACATCATCACAGCGACATCCGCGCACCTCCGGATATCTCGCGCCGCGGCCACTATGTTTAGTGTGCCGCGGCTCGAGAAAGTTTGCGGGACACTGCATTAGAGGATGATGTGAACGAAGGTGTGCGCACTAATTAAACATGAATGAGAAAGCAGAGAGCACCAAGAGAAAAAAAAATGGAGAAATAAAGTGGACCAAAGTGAAACATTCCAATCTGGTGCTGTCACAAAGATTGGATATACAGTGTTTCCCTGGTCATTCGTGGTCAGCAATTCGCGGTCCCATTCATTCGCGGTATTTTCCGACCTCGACCGCCGACCAGAAGAGGACAGCTGGAGAGGCAGGAGAGAGCAGCCGGAGCGCCGGCGAGTGAAGGAAATTACTCGCTATACGCTCTGAAATGCCTCTTCCTGCACTAAAGTCGGGCCTTACCAATCAGGAGCGGCTTTGACATGAAGAGGCGGTCGGAGCATACAGCGAGTGATTTCCTTCACTCGCCGGCACTCCGGCTGCTCTCTCCTGCCTCTCCCACTGCCCTCTCCAGTCTCCCCCACGAAAAACCGTATTTGTGGCTTTTCAAGATTCGAGGAGGTTCCTGGAATGGAACCCCCACGAATATCGGGGGAGTACTGTACTATATTTTCTAATCAGTGTGTTCACCCTTTCAAAAACACTCATTCAGTATACAATCAGAACTTTTACACTTACACCTAGGTCAATTGATCTGCATTAATTTTAATTGCGAAAGACTTTTAAATAAACTTTTATATCAAGTGACCCTGGGCAAGTAACTTAATCCCCCATTGCTCCAGGTGCATTAGATAGTATGAGCCCACCAGGACAGACAGGGAAAAATGCATGAATGGACAGAAGTAGGGTTACCCCCTTGACCCATCCAGTTCCATCCATGCCCACCCCATTATGTTCCAGTCCCACCCCCCCCACCTCCAATCTCGCCCTAGCCCCGCCCACCGCTGCCTGCTCTCATCGGGCAGGAGGGCATAATATCACAATGCCGATAACGTCAACCTTAAGAATGTCTTCCCCTTCCCTCTTGCTAACTAACATCCTAATATCAACTTTTTGGTTCTACCCCTCCCCCACAGAGATATGCAGCTGCTGCAATCATGGCATATGCTTTAAATGTGATATAATATGCACATAAGTAATCTCTATCCCTTCTTGCCATTCATGGGGCAAAGAGTATAGAAGTCTTCCCGGCATTGGTTTTACTTCCTAACCACTGTGTTTCGTAATGTTTTAATAAAGTAGATTGCATATATTATATCATAAGTCACTGAGGATGGCAGATCATGCAGCCTATAGATATTTAAATAAATAATGAATCACTCAGTTCTCTTTATAGGGTGATATGATAGAGGTCTAGTGGAAAGGGTAGATGTGAATCACTTGTTCACTCTTTCAAAAACACTAGGACTAAGGGGGCATGCGATGAAGCTACTAAGTAGTAGATTTAAAACAAACCGGAGAAAATATTTCTTTACTCAACTTGTAATTAAACTCTGGAATTTGTGGCCAGAGAATGTGGTGAAATCAGTTAGCTTAACGGGGTTTAAAAAATAATTGGATAATTTCCTACAAGAAGTGTCCATAGGCCATTATTGAGATGGCTTGGGGAAATCCACTGCTTATTCCTAGGATAAGCAGCATAGAATCTGTTTTGGTATTTGGGTCCTGGGTTGACCATTGCTGGAAACAGGATGCTGGGTTTCATGGACCTTCGGTCAGTCCCAGGATGACAACTCTTATGTTCTTATGTGAGTCAATTGAAGCACAGTCAAGCCATTGTGACATCACTGATGAGGTTGGCTGTTAGGCATTGGTGGAATGAGGCCTTATGACATCACAATCTCAGCTCTGGAATGTTGCTACTCTTTGGGTTTCTGCCAGGTTTTTGTAACCAGAGTTGGCCACTGTTTGAACAGGATACTGGGCTTGATGGGCCTTCAGTCTGTCCTAGTATGGCAATTCTCATGTTCAAGTTTAAAATTTTATTGAAAGTTACTATTTCGCTCAATCAGTGAGACTTTCTAGGTAACTTACAATTCTAAGATGGAAAGAAAATTCATGAAAAATTACACAATGACATGACAGTGAAGGTTAGGGGAGAGAACTACAAAAATTGACAGTAAAGTGGGTAGGTTGATCACACAAGGGAAACCATCAAAGCTTCTGTGCCTGAAATGGAGTCGAGTTAAGGAAAAGTCATTGGAATGCATCTTTAAAAAAGGAATATTTTTAGATCAGATTCGAATAGCTCCAGTGACGATTGGTGGGGAGTGAATTCTGAAGGACGGGGCTGCAAACAGAAAAGATGGATTGGCATATGTGTTCGTACATAATCTCTCTATAGGTTGGAATTTTAAAGTTGATTTTTATTTGCAGATCTAAGTGTTCTCATTGGTATGTATGGGGTAAGGAGGCATGATAAGTAAGTGGGTTCATCCGACTGTAATACCTTAAAGACCAGTAGAAGTGTTTTATATGAAATTCGACGTGGTACAGGAAGCCAATGTGCATTGTGTAATGCGGTCATATTTCCGGGCATTATGTATTAAATGAATACTGTAGCACTATTTTGAATGTTTTGTAATCTGCGGAGATCCTTACTCTTTACACCCATGAAGAGGGAGTTACAGTCGCCAAATCCGTTGTATGGCCAGTGCATGAACTAGGATATTTACAGTTGGAGCCAGAATTAAGGAATGGATCCAAGTTTATTTATTTTTGATATAACGTTATCATCCAGGTATCTAAACGGTCAACAATAAAATATAATATATAAAGTGAAAACATATCTAAGCGAAATGGAGGGGAGCATTTACACATCGATGTACACGAGACAAAAGTGAGATGGGAAAAGGGAAGGTATTAAATACGGTACATCGAGATAGAAAATAAAACTAAAAGGAGGTAAGTGGAAAAGGGAAATACATTTGGGCAGGGCTCACTTCGGTTTGATTTTGAGAAGGGATCTAGCGAATCAACCATAGTTGTCAAAAAAAAAAAAAGAGCGTTTGATCAATTGTTAGATATGGCCATTGAACAAGAGTTGGGCGTCCAATGTCACCACTGCAGCTTATTTTAGGCAAGCTGGGTTTGTGTCTTCTGTTGGCGATACATCTTTAAAATGCTGGAGAGGACTGAAGAGCCCAGATTTGGTCTTCTTGATAAGCTTTGTAGTTTTAAGGCTATATAAGAACATAAAAATTGCTGCTGCTGGGTTAGACCAGTGGTCCATCGGGCCCAGCAGTCCACTCCCGCAGCTGGTCTTTGACCCCTTAGGTCAAAGACCAGCGCCCTAACTGAGACTAGCCCTACCTGCGTACGTTCTGGTTCAGCAGGAACGTGTCTAACCTTGTCTTGAATCCCGGGAGGGTGTTTTCCCCTATAACAGCCTCCGGAAGAGCGTTCCAGTTTTCTACCACTCTCTGGGTGAAGAAGAACTTCCTTACGTTTGTACGGAATCTATCCCCTTTCAACTTTAGAGAGTGCCCTCTCGTTCTCCCTGCCTTGGAGAGGGTGAACAACCTGTCTTTATCTACTTTGTCTTGAGTCCCTGGAGGGTGTTTTCCCCTATAACAGCCTCCGGAAGAGCGTTCCAGTTTTCTACCACTCTCTGGGTGAAGAAGAACTTCCTTACGTTTGTACGGAATCTATCCCCTTTCAACTTTAGAGAGTGCCCTCTCGTTCTCCCTACCTTGGAGAGGGTGAACAACCTGTCTTTATCTACTTTGTCTTGAGTCCCTGGAGGGTGTTTTCCCCTATAACAGCCTCCGGAAGAGCATTCCAGTTTTCTACCACTCTCTGGGTGAAGAAGAACTTTGTTACGTTTGTACGGAATCTATCCCCTTTCAACTTTAGAGAGTGCCCTCTCGTTCTCCCTACCTTGGAGAGGGTGAACAACCTGTCTTTATCTACTAAGTCTATCCCTTCAGTACCTTGAATGTATCGATCATGTCCCCTCTCAATCTCCACTGTTTGAGGGAGAAAAGGCCCAGCTTCCCTAATCTTTCACTGTAAGGCAACTCCTCCAGCCCCTTAACCATCTTAGTCGCTCTTCTCTGGACCCTTTCGAGTAGTACCGTGTCCTTCTTCAAGGATGAAAAGTAGTGAGATGCTGGGAAGGCACTGGTCCACTTGAGCAAGAGTCCATTGCACTCTTCGGCCACGTGAGAAGAAATGTTCTAGTTTTCAGTGGCTGCACGACAAGATGCATTATTGGTATTTTGCTAATTCAAATCATTTGATGCTTACCTTGAATTCTTAGTTTATTTATTTCTTATTTATTTCAAGAATTTCTATACCGTTTAAACCTAAACCGTTTATATAATTTTACATATATAATTTGTAAAACAAATAAGATCAAACGTACATAGGCAGGTAATCCTCAGAAAATCAACTATTAAAAAGTAGAGCGACACTAGGTTTATACAAAAAAATCATGTGAAAATTCTTCAACAGAGAATAATCATAAGGAATCATTTTCTAAAAAAAAAAAAAAAAAAAATGCATTTACAAAGAGTTGCATTTTTAAGTAATTTTCTAAAACTGCCCCGTTTTCTGTCCCGCCAACACCTTTCAGTTCTAGGTGGTTTACAAAAAGAATTGGTCTGGGCATTCCCAGGGAGCTTACAACGTTGAACAGTTAAGAGTGAGCTTAGAAGAATTGATGGATAGCATGAGCGATGGGGGTCTGGGGAAGGGTTTATAAGGTTTTATTTGGATCATTTGACCTATTTTTTGAACAGCATAATAATAATAATAATTTTATTTTAATATACCGCCAAAGCCATAGTAGTTCGAGGCGGTTTACAACAAGAAGAGCTGGACAGTCAGCGAAAAAATACCAATGAGGAATTTGGTTTCATAAAGTCACAATGTAGGGATATCGAGTACATGTGATAAGAGTACAGGGGAAGGTTTAAGAGTTCTTGGTTACAAATCGGTTAAACAGGTTGGTTTTAACTAGTTTTCTGAAATTAAGATAGGATGAGGAGTGTTTGATGATGTTGCCTAGCCAGCCATACTGTTGACTTGCTTGGAAGGCTAGCGTTCTGTCAAGGAATCTTTTGTATTGGCAGGTTTTTATTGAAGGGTGGCTGAACATATGTATTCTACGTGTAGGCCTGATGGAACAATCCAGTTTAAAATGGGAGACCAGGTATAGGGGGGCCATGCCAAGAATAGATTTGAAACAGAGGCAGGCAAATTTGAACAGCACTCTTGCTTCTAGGGGCAGCCAATGGAATTTTTGATAGTAGGGGGTTATGTGATCCCATTTTTTTGTGCCGAAAATCAGTCGCACTGCTGAATTTTGCATAGTTTTCAGTTCTTTCCCGAATGTTGGTCGTCTTGGTCAATAGCTTGGCGATGTGGCGTTCTATTTTCGCTGCTCTGGTGGCTAGTAGTTCGTCATATAATTTTTGGCTTTGTATGCCTTTTACTGGGGGATGGGTGAAGAGAGCCCGTGTTCGCCTTGGCCTTGATGTGTTTTTTCTCAAACCTGTAGCTGAGATGTGAGTAGGTTTACATACATACACCAGGAACCATACACGCTCATTAAATCTCAGCTCTTAAGTTAAAAAAAAAAAAAAATACTAATAATACCGCTCTTCAGTTCTATGACTCTTTAATTGATTTACACCCTTTTGTTACTACGGTAATACAATAGGGACACATGTAATGAAAGCCTGAGTGAGTCATTCAAATACTTTAGCACTGACAGCTTGCCACAGCGTGATTGATATAGAAAAAGAGATGACGTGAAGAAGTCATTTGAATGTTTTAAGTCAGGTCGCATTACATGAGACTCTGAGCTGTTAATTGGCAGCAGCCTCATTCTCTGGCTCTTTCTAGAAGCATGGACTTTTGGAAGACTCAGCAGAGAAAAGACCATGACCAGCATTTTAAAGAATGCAGAACAAGCCCTCGGTCATCAAAATGACCCAGTTCTGTTTGTAATGGTGATTGTAAGCTTGGCGATTTGCTTCCTGTGCGCGTCATGGATCAGGGGGCTTTTGATTGGGGTTACCAGATGTTTGGGAAAACCTGGACATGCTCTTTTGAGAAGGACCGTCCAGGTGCCTGGACGTTTTTTTTTAAATGGGGGGAGTCCATTTAGCTGGCTTTCCCAACTCCCCCACCTACCTCCTCCCCTGGCCTGGCCACTGTAATTTAATCTTCGGGCAGCCAGCAGGAGCAACGAGGTAAGCCTATTGCCGCTGGCCTGCCCTGGAAGCCACCTCTCTGCAGGTCCCACCTATGGGGGAACAGGAAGTCGGGGAGGAGGTAGGCGAGGGAGTCGGGAGCTAGAGAGGTCATGAGGGGAAGCAGCATTGGAGGAGGAAGGGAAGGGGCTGGAGAAACAGCAAAGAGGGAGGCTGGAGAAACAGCATGGAGGGAGGGCCGGGGAAGCATTATGGGAAGGAGAGAGTGCTGGAGAAAAGAGCATGGAGTAAGGTAGTGATGGATGGGAGGGGGAGAGACAGAATCAGCAGAAGAGGATGTTGGAAGGCGAGAGGGGGGCACCGCGAGGGTGGGGTTGAGAGTTGGAAGGAGAGAGAAAGAGAGTGAAAAGAAAGAAGCACCCATGGAGGAGGAGGGTTGGGGGAAGGGAGAGAGAGAAGTAATAAGAGAGTACAGAGAATGGAAAGGGGGACCGAGGAAATGGGTGAAAGGTGGGGAGAGGGCATTGGATGGGGCTATTGGTGAGGTCACGTGTCCTCTCTTTTTGTCTTCACAAATATAGTAGCCCTACCCTTGATGTAACTCTCCAACACCATAGATGTTTTAAAACAGCGTAGACTTGGAGAGAGGACGTAATTTTTGTTTTATCCTCCTGCGCCTCTATATTTTCCCCTCAATTGGAACCAGGGCTGGGCTCTGGCCTCATCAGTCTTCATTCACAACTACCTGGGTTCCTCCTTCCTCCAGTGTACCTGGTTTGGCCATTGGATTGATGCTTCCGGGCCACGGACCACGAACGAGGGATTCGTCCGGAATCCTGCAATCATGGGCCCTGAATCTGACCACTAGGTGAATTCCTTTGAAATCCCAGGGGGCTCTGCAGCAATGCCCCCGATCCAGTGCCTGATCCAGGCCAAACGGTGCAGAAGCTAGCCTTCCCTGGCTTTTACTGTTATGGCGATTCATTGTAAAAGCAGAGTTATCGGCAAAATGAAAAGGCCTCCTTTTTTTATGCTAATGGCTATTTAGTTTCTAGGGTTTTTTTTTAACCTCGCAGATTTTTCAGTGGCTGATAACTGGGTTATGAGGATTTTATACCTCTCAGTTCTCATGTAATTTTAATAAGGTGTGCACAGTCTTAGCCTGTTCAGTACAGCAGCTGTCTTTGGATGGCTAAACATACCCTCAGGATTTGCAGTTTTGCATGCTAATGTAACTCGCAAAATAAAGTCACCTTGACTGAACAGTATCCGTATCTGCTTCTGCTTCTACTAAGCTGTATTGTGTGAGAATGTCAGGTGCAGCCACACAGAACCGGCCAAATGAGCACGGTGTCACCTCAGATAACGTATTTCTGGCTGACCTTGGGCTACAGGGCAGGTCTAAGATTTTGACTTCAGGCTCATTTTGAAATGCAAGTCAAATTCAGAATGTGGCCTTTTCATCCAGCGATGGTGCTTCTGTTGTGCGCCAGAGTTCATTATTGCCTTGTGAAAATTGCCGGTGTCAGGTCAAAAGTGTGCCGGGACAAAGGCGCGCGCAGACAATTGAGCGCAGTGCGGAGGCGCGTGCCGAAGAAAATTACTGTTTTTAGGGGTTCCGACGGGGGGGCGTGGGGGGACCCTTTACAGATCGTGCTGCGTTGTGGGGGGCGTTGTGGGGGGTTGTAACCCCCCACATTTTACTGAAAACTTCACTTTTTCCCTGTTTTTCGGGAAAAAGTTAAGTTTCCAGTAAAATGTGGGGGGTTACAACCCCCCAAACCCCCCACAACACCGTCGCGATCTGTATTAAGTAAAGTGGGGGGGCTCCCCTACAAAAACCCCCGTCGGAGCCCCTAAAAACAGTAATTTTCTTCGGCGCGCACCTCCGTCTTGCGCTCAGTTGTCGGCGCGCGCCTTTGTCTTCCGCGATTATGTCTATGAACCAAATTGCCTGCCACCCGTTCACAGCCTGGGACCTAAATCTCCAAAGTCATTACATTACATTAGTGACTTTTATTCCGCCATTTCCTTGCAGTTCAAGGCGGATTGCATAAGAGGTTAACTGGACAATTTCAAAAGAGTTACAGAGTTGAGCGGGTTACTTTGGGGGACTGAAATGCTTCTTGTGGAGTTAGTTTGTCTTCATGGATTTCTTGAATAGCAGGGTTTTTATTTCTTTACTGAAAGTAACATCGGGATCTGGATAGTCCCATCATGTTGTCATTCTCCCCCCTTTCCCTACCCCATATTAATAAAACAACACCTTATTGTGGTAAATAGCCGCAGCTCTTTATTATATCACATTAACCCATAAATACATTTGCATAAATTAACATCATTAACACATTGAACCTTAATTAACAATGAACCTCAGCAAGCTCCTCCCGAGCTACCCTGTGTAACAGTACCTTTGCCCCCGACCCCGCCACCAACAGCAAGTGTCTGAGGGATGGCATGACCTCATGCCCCTTTAACCCGGGTCACCTGACCCCAAGGCACGGCTCCCAGCCGGCCCACCGCTCATCGCCGGATGAGCCCCAGCACCCAGTAGCTCGGGAGACCCGCCTCACACACCACGAAGTTCACCAAAGGGAGGGAGGGCGGGACAAAATTATGCCTTGGAGGACCTGCAATGAACTCAGTCCTCCAAGGCTCGTGCTAAAACTTTAAGTAAAACGCCCCCCTTTTCCTGCACTATCCAATCCCTGCCTCTCCTTTTGGCGCGAACCCCTCCCCTTCTTCCATATAATTCCTTCTAACGGTTCTTCTCTACCAACCCCCCCCCCCCTTCTTCCCTACCTTGCCTGCAAGCAACACACGGGCCTCCCAGCCCCGTGTTACTCTCCGCCCTTTGAGACCAGCTCTCGGGCTCCTTCTTTTGTAGTCTGGAGTCGTGATCTCTAGATTGGAGAGTTGGTGGTCCAAGTTTCGCTGCCTGCGCAGCCAGTAGGCCATCATACATTTTTTTTGCGTTTGACGCCTCTGATTGGGGGGGGGGTACGTGATGTCGATGACAGAGCAATAGTGCACGAGTGGGACCCGCCCCCCTCCAGGCCTGCCCAGTTCCATCTATCCCGGCCCGTACGCAGATGCCCTCTTGCCCAACACAATTTCGTAGAAGCTTTCAAAACCTGGACAAAGTGTTGGGTTTTGAAAAGCCATCCGGACCCACGGACATATCCAGGGAAATCCAGACGTCTGGTAACCCTAGGCAGAAGGGTAGCCTGGAATATGACCAATGTGCAAAGAGCTATCATAGAAACATGATTGCAGGATAAAGGCCAAATGGCCCATCCGCAGCATCCACTATCTCTTCCTCTCCCTATTGGCTAAGGCTCTTTACACCTGCATTGTGATGTCATAGAACTTTATGATTATAGAAACATAGTAACATGATGGCAGATAAAGGCCAAATGGCTCATCCAGAGCATCCTCTATCTCTTCCTCTCCCTATTGGCTAAGGCTCTTTACACCTGCATTGTGATGTCATAGAACTTTATGATTATAGAAACATAGTAACATGATGGCAGATAAAGGCCAAATGGCCCATCCACAGCATCCATTATCTCCTCCTCTCCCTATTGGCTAAGATTCTTAAGATTTGCATACCCTCTTCCTATAGGCTAAGGCTGTTTACACCTGCATTATGATGTCAAAGAACTTTCTGATTATAGAAACATGATGGCAGATAAAGACCAAATGGCCCATCCACAGCATCCATTATCTCCTCCTCTCCCTATTGGCTAAGATTCTTAAGATTTGCATACCCTCTTCCTATAGGCTAAGGCTGTTCACACCTGCATTGTGATGTCAAAGAACTTTCTGATTACAGAAACATAGAAACATGATGGCAGATAAAGGGCAAATGGCCCATCCACAGCATCCATTATCTCCTCCTCTCTTTAAGAGATCCCACGTGCCTATCCCCGGCCCTTTTGAATTCAGACAATATAGCTAAAATGTTACCTTTCTTTAAGTAAGTGCATGCATCTTCTTCAGTGGTATAGTAATGGGGGGGGGGGTAGTGGACCACCCTGGGTACAGTCTTGGTGGGGGCACCGGCACCTCTCTGCCCCCTTACGCCACACTTGCACCCTCCCTTTCCACCCCTCCCATACCTCTTTAAATCTTTGCCGGCGTGAGCAACTTCTCCAGCCTGCTGCTTGCACTGGCCTGGCTCCCCTCTGAAATCACTTCTGGGTCGCTGGACCAGGAAGTGACATCAAAGGGGAAGCTAACGCTGGTGCGAGCAGCAGGCCAGAGAAGCTGCCACGCTGGTGCAGATTTAAAGAGATATGGGGGAAGGGAGGGTGCGAGTGGGGGTGGGGGGTGGGGAAGGGGTAAGGGGGCACAGAACAAGCAGGGTGATGGAGAGGAGGGTGTGGGGTGGTGCCATCGCCCCAGGTGCTTCCTACCCTTACCACGCCACTGATCTTTTCTAATTTTATTGAATTTTAAACAATTTCACAAGAAGTCTCTTGTTCTACACCAGGGCTGCCCAAGTCCGGTCCTCGAGATCTACTGGCAGGCCAGGTTTTCTGGATATCCACAATGAACATGCATGAGAGAGATTTGCATACCAAGCCGTCAGTGCAGACAAATCTCTCTCATGCATATTCATTGCGGATATCCAGAAAACCTGGCCTGCCAGTAGATCGCGAGGACCGGACTTGGGCAGCCCTGTTCTACACCATACATTTCTACATGAATCCAGGCCCAAGCCTCAACCTGCTTGTCTGACACTGCTGCCTGGATGTCTCATTGCCATTTAAAACTGAACACGGCCAAGACTGAGCTTCTTATCTTTCCACCTCAACCCACCTCTCCTATTTCCCCATTCTCTATTTCTGCGGATAACACTCTCATCCTCCCTGTCTCATCAGCTCACAACCTGAAAGCCATCTGTGACTCCTTTCCCCCCTTCTCTGCACAAATCCAACAGATCACTTAAAGCCTGTCATTTCTTTTTTGCTATAAAATCACCAAAATCCGACCTGCCTTTCTGAGCACATTACCAAAATCCTTATCTACACTCTTATCACTTCAACTTGCTTCTCACAGGTTTTCCACTAAACCCTTTCTCTCCTCTTCAATACGTTCAAAATTCTGCTACATGTCTTACAGTACGTATAGTCCACCAGTGTTGGGTAGGGTCACATTACCCCTCTCCTCAGGTCGCTTCATTGGCTCCCTATTTATTTCTGCAAACTCCTCTTACTGACTTACAAGGGCATTCTCTCTGCAGCTCCTCAGTATTAGAGAATGACACGGGGAAAAAAATCTGTCCCCGTCACTGGACCACCATCCCCTTCACCGCCCTGTCCCTGCTGTCTCCTTCATCGCCCTGCCGTCCCCTTCACCACCCCGTTCCCATAGCATCCACCCTTCCCTCTCGCCACCTCACTGCCCTTCGGCACCCCTCGCATGGTCCGTGCATCTCCTTCCCTGCCCCTTCCCTTCTCGGCGCATTTTAAAAGTTTCAGAATTGTTAAAAGCCACTGGAGTGTTTGTGCCTGTGTGGGCGGAAGCTTCTCCTCTGGAAGTTGCATCAGAGGAGAAGCTTCTGCCCACACCCGCACGCGACTGCACGTACGCTCCAGCGGCTTTCAACAAGCCTGAAACCTTAAAACACGCCGCGAAGGTAAGGGGGAGGGAGATAGATAGATAGATAGGTTTGAGTGGATAGGTAGGAAGGAGAGAGGGGGCTGCATGCGATCAGTGACCACGCGCGTTCCCTCCCTTAACTGCGGGGACAAGGCCATTCACCGCTCCACGGGGCGGTGGATGACCTTGTCCCCGTACCTGCAGTGAGCACCATTCCCCCCTCCACCGTTTTGGCGGGTTACCCACGGCTACTCACAGTTAGCCACAGGTAACATCCACCGTGTCATTCTCTACTCAGTATCTCTCCTCTCTTATCAGGTAAGTCTCTCTTAACTGTACCCTTCTCCTCTACTTCCAACTCCAGACCCCATCCCTTCTCTCTTGCTGCACCGTATGCCTGGAATAGAGTGCCTGAGTCCGTACGTCAAGCTTTGTCTCTGGCAGTATTGAAATCTAGGCTAAAAAACCCCTTTTATCTCCTAACTCTCACTCAGTTGTAAAGTACCCACATCTGTTTTCTCATTCCCACTGTGAGAAACTCCTTAAGCCCTCTTTGTCCCATTTGCCTGTTTTAATTAGATTGTAAGCTCTATTGAGCAGGGACTGGATACATCTAGCAGCACTATGGAAATGATAAGCAGTGGTAGTTCTGGTTGTGCCATCTCAGCAATGATATAGTAGAACTAGCAAAGGTTCAGAGAAGGAGGACAAAACAATAAAGGAGATTTTTTAAAAAAAACCTCCCTTATGAAGAAAGGTCAAGTAGATTAGGGCTCTTCAGAGGGAATATTATGGAAGTGTATAAAATTCTGAGTTGCACAGAACAGTTAAATAGGGAATGGTTGTGTAACCTTTAAATACAAAGTCAAGAGGACACTCCATGTGACTAATAATAGATTGAAAATAAATGATAAAAAGTTTTTTTCCCATGCAGCTGATAATTAAGCTTTGGAATCAGTAGCTGCAGGATGTGGTCAAGGTGACTAACAGCAGGATTCAAAAGAGGTTTCCACAAATCCCTCGAGTAAAAAGTAAAAGTATCAAGTCACAAATGACTTATGGGGTTACCACTTGCGTGATGGTTTCTCGGCGTACTATTAGCAAGTTGGTTTGCCATAGCCTAGAGCAGGGATGTCCAAGTCCCTCCTCGAGGGCCACAATCCAGTCATGTTTTCAGGATTTCCCCAATGAATACGCATGAGATCTATTAGCATACAATGAAAGCAGCGCATGCAAATAGATCTCATGCGTGTTCACTGGGGAAATCCTGAAAACCCGACTGGATTGTGGCCCTCGAGGAGGGACTTTGACACCCCTGACCCAGAGGAAAAGTCAACAAAATCTAATGACTAGGTAGACTTGGAAAGCCGTGGCTTGTCCTAGATTCCTGTGATGCAAACTTGTCACTGTCAGAGACTAGGCTTCTTATTTATTTATTTATTCAATTTTCTAGACCGTTCTCCCAGGGGAGCTCAGGTTGGTTTACATGAATTTATTCACGTAACTCAAGCAGTATTCTCTGTCTGTCCCGGTGGACTCATAATCTATCTAATGTACCTGGGGCACTGGGGGGATTACGTGACTTGCCCAGGGTCAGAAGAAGCAGAATGGGGTTTGAACTCACAACCTCAGGGTGCTGAGGCTGTAGCTCTAACCACTGCGCCACTCTAGAAATCAAAATGTAGTAAAAGTGAGCCAGGTATAGGACAATCAAGCCATTGTGACATCACCGATGAGGTTGGATTTTATTGGTGGACTGAGGCATTATGACATCACTATCTCAGCTCTGGTTACCAGAGCCAGAAACTTGTCTATACTGTTCTCCCAGGGGAGACCAGAATGATTTACATGAATTTATTCAGGTACTCAAGCATTTTTCCCTGTCGGTCCTGGTGGGCTCACAATCTATCTAATGTACCTGGGGCAATGGGGGGGGGGGGGTTAAGTAACTTGCTCAGGGTCACAAGGAGCAGCGTGAGTTTGAACCCACAATCTCAGGGTGCTGAGGCTAAAAAAAAAAAACCAATTCATTTTATAGGTTGCAAAAGTTTGATTATCATTCTCTGAATGTCAGGCTTTTAAATGCTTTTTCACATTAGCATAAAGAGTAAAACAAGAGTAAGTTGACTGAAAACATTATCAGCAAATAAACAGGTGTAAAATTTGGAAGGCAAAGGCCTGGGAAGAGGCATGCCTTTACCCAGGTTGTACTCTTCTGAACCATAGCAACTGAAGCCATGGCACTTAACTTTTCTCTCTGTTCTTAGAGGGAGGCTGAGCAGGATAAATTAGGTGCATTAATACACAGTAATAATTTTATTTATTAATTATCTATACCGTTCTCCCAGGGGAGCTCAGAACGGTTTACATGCATTTAGTCAGGTACTTGAGCATTTTCCCCTATCTGTCCCGGCGGGCTCACAATCTATCTAATGTACCTGGGGCAGTGGGGGGATTAAGTGATTTGCCCAAGGTCACAAGGAACAGCATGAGTTTGAGCCCACAATCTCAGGGTGGTGAGGCTGTAGTTTTAACCACTCTAGAAATTAAAATGTCGCAAACATGAGCCAAGTGAAGGACAACCAAGCCATTGTGACATCAGTACTGAGGTTGGCTCTTATTGGTGGAATGAGGCATTATGACATCACAATACCAGCTCTGGTTATCAGAGGCTGAAACTTTTTCACACTGTTTATTTATGCAATTGTCTCTACTGTTCTCTGTAGGGAGCTCAGAATGGTTCACATGAATTAATTCAAGTACTCAAGCATTTTCCCCTGTCTGTCCCAGTGGGCTCACAGTCTATCTAATGTACCTGGGGCAACAGGGGGATTAAGTGACTTGCCCAGGGTCATAAGGAGCAGCATGGGTTTGAACCTACAACTCTCAGGGTGCTGAGGCTATAGCTTTAACCACTGTACCACAGATAAAGACCTGCGCAGTCTATCTGCCCTTCAATGTGGTTAGAGCCGCCGCCACCAATCTGTACGTTATAGTCATTCATGCTTAAACACTGGTTGGTAATTTGCCATCATGCCAACTACATGTGGAGGGGAATTTTCGATAGCTTTGTCCACGTTTGGATATTTCCCGCAAGACATCTAAAGGTCGGGGTGGGGAAACATCCATTTTCGAAACTGGTAGACGTCCAAATTTATTTTTTGAAAATGACTTTTTGGGATGTCTTGGCTCCTAAAGATGTCTAATGTTTGTAGCCATTTCCGAATACAAAAAAATCCGTTTTCAAACCGTCCAAATCAAGCTCATTTGGATGTGGGAAGGACCAGCATCTTAATGGACTGGCCACCCATACATCCCAACAGGGCACTGAGGCACCTTAGTGGGCATTGCTGTGAACTTCACATAAAGGGTGCCAGATACATTTATCAACAGAATCCCCATTTAGTGGATTTTGAGCCCTCCCAAACTCCCCCAAAACCTACTATACCCACCTGTCTATTGCCCCAATCGCTCTTATGACTACAGGTGGCACATATATGGCAGTATAGTAGGATTTCAGTGAGTTTTGCTGGGCTCGCACTTTCCACCATAAAAGTAGTGGTCAGAGTGGCTTATGGGCCTGGGTCCTCCTCTCTATGGTTCACTAGGCTACCCACCAGGTTACTTAAGACATCTGTGCGATGCTCTACTAGGCTTTCCCATACCAGGTTCTGCTGTTCTAGAGACAGGTATGTACTGTTTCATTTACATCTTTGGGGGGTGGGGTGGGAGGGAATCAGTGACCAGTAGAGGAGTGTGGGGAGGCCATACTTTCACCTCTCCAGTAGTCACCTGGTGAGTTAAGGCAATGCTTCCCAACTCAGTCCTGGAGTATCCCTTTGCCAGTCAGGTTTTCAGGATATCCACATTGAATATGCATGAAAGAAATTTGCATATAAAGGAGGCAGTGCATGCAAATCAAGCTTATGCAGATTCATTATGGATATCTTGAAAACCTGACTAGCAAGGGATCACTTTCATGATATCCACAATGAATATGCATGAAAGAAATTTGCATATAAAGGAGGCAGTGCATGCAAATCAAGTTTATGCAAATTCATTGTGGATATTCTGAAAACCTGACTAGCAAGGGAGCACTTTCATGATATCCACAATGAATATGCATGAAAGAAATTTGCATATAAAGGAGGCATTGCATGCAAATCAAGTTTATGCAAATTAATTGTGGATATTCTGAAAACCTGACTAGCAAGGGAGCACTTTCATGATATCCACAATGAATATGCATGAAAGAAATTTGCATATAAAGGAGGCAGTGCATGCAAATCAAGTTTATGCAAATTCATTGTGGATATCCTGAAAACCTGACTGGCAAGGGAGCACTTTCATAATATCCACAATGAATATGCATGAAAGAAATTTGCATATAAAGGAGGCAGTGCATGCAAATTAATTGTGGATATTCTGAAAACCTGACTAGCAAGGAAGCACTTTCATGATATCCACAATGAATATGCATGAAAGAAATTTGCATATGAGGCAGTGCATGCAAATTAATTGTGGATACTCTGAAAACCTGACTAGCAAGGGAGCACTTTCATGATATCCACAATGAACATGCATGAAAGAAATTTGCATATAAAGGAGGCAGTGCATGCAAATCAAGTTTATGCAAATTCATTGTGGATATCCTGAAAACCTGACTGGCAAGGGGGTACTCCAGGACCGAGTTCAGAAACACTGAGTTAAGGTACCTTTTTGACCCTTATTCGCTTTTAAAACAGGTCTAACCCTGAACGTCTAAATGACACCCTGGAAGTCTTCAAAAAGGTTTGACTATCTCTGCAAGATGTCAAGAGTGCTAAGCCCACCCAGAACACACCTCTTACAGGCCCCTTTAACATTCAGATGTCATGGCGGGGAAGTTAGTTTTAAAAATCAGCACTGTTTTCAAGGATTTCTGGCAGGTCATAGTTTTGTAATGTCATGATTAATTTCTTGATATTTTAAGATATGCACGTTTTATTGTAATCTGTATAGGTTTAAGTGGAATAAATTTTTTTTTTTAAATAAATAATACATCCAAGTGCCGGCTTATGCCATTTTTGGGATGTTTTTCTCTTTTGAAAATGAGCCGCCTTAGTCAGTTAAATATATGTTATATCCAAAGTATCGCTAATAGCATTTAAGAATGCCTTTCCCTCCCCTTTGAGTCTTTCCCTGGAGTCGTACAGCACCCTCACTCGCATCATACGAGATAATAAAGTGATATATAACAGTGAAATTGCCAAATCTTCATCTGTATTTTGCCATTTGCAAGACACAGGCCTCAGTTCCCACAACATAACACCTCAACAACCATGTTGCATGTCCATCTCCTTTCAATTTATAGATCAATGCACGGCATAGACCAGGGGTAGGGAACTCTGGTCCTCGAGAGCCATATTCCAGTCGGGTTTTCATGATTTCCCCAATGAATATGCATGAGATCTATTTGCATGCACCGTTTTCTATGCATATTCATTGGGGAAATCCTGAAAACCCGACTGGAATATGGCTCTCGAGGACTGGAGTTCCCTACCCCTGGCATAGACAATGCAGAAAAGATCAGCATCACATGTGTAATCATTTAGCCACTGTCTAAGAAAAGTATCTCTGAGATAATTTTTTTTTAATTTTTAATTGAAATTTTACAAATATAAAAGTATAAGAATTAAACAAAACAATAAGAAGCAGATACCAAAATATACCTAATAATATGCAAAATATAGTATAGTTAATTGGGATTTACATGAGTCATTCCATATCCATCAAGAGGGGTCCAAATTTTTGTGAATCTGGCTATGTCATTTTGTTTGAATGTTATGATTTCCTCAGACTTTCTGATGACACAAAGGTGATTCCACCATTCGTAAAAATTAAGCCTAGAATTGTCTTTCCAATTGGAAAGTTATTAAGTTAAGTTTATTAAGTTTTTTTTTAATATACCGCCTATCAAGATTATCTAAGCGGTTTTTACAATCAGGTACTCAAGCATTTCCCCTCTCTGTCCCGGTGGGCTCACAATCTATCTAACGTACCTGGGGCTGTGGAGGATTAAGTGACTTGCCCAGGGTCAAAGGAGCAGCAATATGGTAGATAGCTAAGGCAATCATGAAAGCAAAAATATTTTTTTATATAACGGTGGTATTGATATATCTAGATTAGAGGAACGCAATGTGATTGATTTATACGACATGGGCAACTCATTAATATTCATGTTTAAAATTGAGCAGATTTTGGACCAAATGTCTGACCAGTAAACCTGTAAGTTAGGGCCTTCATATAAGAGGTGTTTTAGAGTCCCAGGTATCTCTGAGATAATAACGAAAGATAAGATGGGGGTGGAATAGGGTAGAGGGAAAGGCTAGATGAAGAAGAGGTAGGTTTTTATAGCTTTTCTAAAGTTAAGGAGGCCTTCAAGAGATCTGATGTGGGGAGGAAGGCTATTCCAGAGATGGGAGTTGGATCGTTTTGTGATGTTTGGAGCTGGAGGGCATGTCCTGAGGGCGCATAGAGGCGTATTTCATCTGGGCATCATTGTGCTCTTTTGGGGGAGTAGAGAGGAAGTTTGTCTGAGAAGTATCTAGGTACCATGTTGTGGAGGGATTTATAAGCTAGCACTAACCCTTTAAGGAGGCAAAGTTTGGTTATATAGCATGTAATTCCTATATTGTAGGTCGCCTTGAACCCGTGTAGGCATGACGACTCAGAAATACTAGATTAGATCTCTCCCTCCACCTTGTGATCGAGTATCTCCCTCTCAAGTCCCTCTACCTGCTCGAACAGGTGAAGCACTGGCTCAAGACACTGGTGATAAAAGGAGCCAAAATCTCAGTCCATCACCTATCCCTCTAAAAGTCTGAAGGCAGTGCCTCACCTGGTCCATGGGTTTGGCCGGCCCGGCTTCTATGTTCATGTATGTGCTGAGGAGCTGCTGTTGATAGGATGCTCATTTCAGTTTCACCAGAACTTTTCAGTTTCAACTTGGGTTGATGGTGCTTTTACTACCCAGTATTCTTTCCCTGTTCTCTACTGCAGTTTTCTTCAACCACTGGTCCATGGACCGGTGCCGGTCCGCAGAAATTTCCTGCCGGTCCACAGAGCCGGCACGTGCATCAGGCCTGAGACAGTGTTTATCAACCGCCAGTCTGCGGGGCGATCAATGCGGCATTATCTTCGGGCTGGCTCCCTGTTCCTCACTGCACAAAGCTGCGGGCAGCGGATCCTAAGCGCGTCTTGCGCCTGAATCGGAAGCCTTCTCTCCGACGTCGCAACGTCAGAGGGAGGACTTCCAGATGAGGCGTGGGACCCGCGAGGAGCCGCTGCCTGCGGCTTTGTGCACTGCAGCAGTGAGGAAGAGGGAGCCAACCCAAAGATAACACCGGGGGCGGCATAAAACGATCAGGCGGGAGCAGGCCAGAAGGTAAGGCTCAGCATGGAGGGAGGGAGACAACAAAGGTAGGGGGAATGATTTTATTTTTGAATTTAGTGATTGAATAGTGTCAATTTTGAGAATTTACATCTTAGCCCAGTGTTCTTCAACCGCCGGTTCACAAAATAATTCTTTTATTTCCGCCGGTCCATAGGTGTAAAATAGTTGAAGAACACTGCTCTACTGCATCCCTTTGGATTCTGTCCAGCTGCTTTATTTTGATGTCATGTGCTTAGAAAGAATTTTCAGCGCAGTTTGTTTTCTGATCAGCCACTCATTCAGCTCATTTTGGATTCCGACTCATTTCTCTCGTTCATTTCCATTAAAGTTAATGGAGCAAGCGCGTTTGCACTCTAGGAGCTGATGTTTCATCCATTTTCAATCAAACAGTCTTAAAACTTGATGGCAGGCATCTTCCATAGAGGCAACAGCACCACAAGACATCAAGGCTGACACGAAGACCCCGCATCAGCACAGTCGGAGCAAAGAGAGGACGCCAAGCCAGCAGAGGACAAGCGAGGCAGCACAACCAGTGGAATGAAAACCCTAAAACAGCAAGAGGGGGATAAAGCAACCCCATATTGGCAGGACGGGAGAGAAGTAGAGTAGGGCAAACACTGGCACGAAGGCCCCAAGATACTGGCAAGGCAGGAATACCTCAAGATACGAGGAGCACCAACATTGGATTGAAGACTACAAGGGTCAAATAGCAAGAACATCTCAAATCCTCTGGGAGAAGGGCAAAGAAACACCAGCAAGGTTAAGTTAGAGTCAGTTTTGTGGGGAGATGAGGGGTTCATGAAGAAGCATTCAAAGGCTTCCCAAGATAGATTTGCTCAAAAGTTGATGGCAAGAACCTACTTTGCTGTAATCTTTCTGCCAGTGTGACCGAAAAGACTTAGGGCCCACACTTTGGAAGACTGGAATGCAGTTTTATCTGTACCATTCCCCAGTCACAGTGAGCAAATACAGCTTCTGGGACAATATAACCTTAACATATGAAAGAGATGTCTTCCTTTTAGGGGCAACTTTATGTCTGCTTTAACTTAGAGTGCAGGATGAAACAGAGAATGACACAGACAATTTTTCCCCTGTCCCTGCGGGAACTCATTTTCCCATCCCGGCAAGTTCTTTTCCCGTCCCTGCTCCATTCCTGCAAGCTCCATCCTCATCTACACAAGCCTCAAACGCTTTCCAATCCTAAGTAGCAACAACATTCTAGAGCTCAGATTGTGATGTCCTAAAGCCTCATTCCACCAATGCCTAAGCTCCGTCCTCATCTGCACCAGCCTCAAACACTTTAAAATCCTAAGTAGCAACATTCTAGAGCTCGGACTGTGATGTCATAATGCCTCATTCCACCAATGCCTAAGCTCCGTCCTCATCTGCACCAGCCTCAAACACTTTAAAATCCTAAGTAGCAACATTCTAGAGCTCTGACTGTGATGTCATAATGGCTCACTCCACCAATGCCTAAGCTCCGTCCTCATCTGCACAAGCCTCAAACACTTTAACATCGTAAGTGGCAACATTCTAGAGCTCAGATTGTGATGTCATAATGCCTCATTCCACCAATGCCTAAGCTCCGTCCTCATCCGTGCAAGCCTCAAAAACTTTAAAATCATAAGTGTCTGAGGCTTTTGCGGTTAAGGCAGAGCTTATAGGAATGGGACAGGGACAGTGACAAAACTTGCAGGGATGGGACGAAGAAATTGAGTTCTTGCAGGGACAGGGACAAATTTGTCCCCGTGTCATTCTCTAGGATGTCATCTTAGCCTAATATTAACACCGTCCCCTGAAACAAGCTTAAATATGTGTTCGTATAAATTATGGCCTGGGTCATTATTGGAAATATGGCCCAGGTAGTACCTATCTTCTGACTAAACGCATTCTGCCTTCTCATTATTGATTTTTAAGGGAAGGGGAGTGGGATTTGATATACCACCTTCCTGTGGGTACAATCAATGTGGTTTTCATATTATACACAGGTGCTTATTTTGTACCCAGGGCATTAAGTGATTTGCTAGTTCCCCAGGTTCCCTGGCCACTGAACTAACGCCTAGGTTACTCCTCCACTCTGTGATACCGTGACCCGACAAATGCGCACAGAACAATTGTGCCCCATCAATCGCGCCCTGTCAAATGCACGCACTGAGAACTGCGTGCAGGACAATGGCGCCAATACTATTTTGTCTTTTTGAGGGTTACAAAGTAACCCTCTTTTTTTAAACCCCCCCCACTACACTGGTATCTAGTGTTAGGGTTAGGTTTACATGGGGTACCCATAATCCTCATCTAAACTTTACCCTAACACTAGCGCGATTGACATGGCACCATTGTCCTGCGGGCATTTGACTGGGCGTGATTGACGGGGCGCAGCTGTCGGTGTACCCTGGGATACAAAGCAGATAGACCAGTGGTCTCCAACTCCAACCCTTTGCAGGGCCACATTTTGGATTTGTCGGTACTTGGAGGGCCTCAGAAAAAATAGTTAATGACAATTTTGCAGGAGGTAAAACTCTTTATAGTTTATAAATCTTTCCTTTTGGCTAAGTCTTAATAATAATATTGTCATTTATAGCTAAAGAGACATATGCTCAAGAAACGGTTTCACTTTACTTTTGTGATTATGCTAAACATACTGAGGGCCTCAAAATAGTACCTGGCGGGCCGCATATGGCCCCCGGGCCGTGAGTTTGAGACCACTGAGATAGACTGTATGGGGCTCATAATCAAAACTTAACCACGTCTAAAAACCCACCCAAGTCGGCTTGATTAGAAACCAAATGAAACATAGAAGATGACGGCAGAAAAGGGCTACAGCCCATCAAGTCTGCCCACTCTGCTTACCCACCCCCTGTCTATGCCCTAATGACCCAATTTCCTTATCTTGACCCTCGTAGGGATCCCACATGGGTATCCCATTTATTCTTAAAGTCTGGCACGCTGTCTGCCTCGATCACCTGCACTGGAAGCTTGTTCCAATGATCCAATGGGATCCCTCTTCTGCCCAGAGGATAACTATTCACTGGCTTCAGATGCAATGATGGTCTTGATCCCTAATGAGCCTCCCACAGGCCAAGCAAAAGCAAGCGCCACTTTCCTGGCCTCATAGACTCTACCAGTGCCATTCTCATTTTCTATACCACCTTCCCCAAATCCTGAGAGACAATGCACAACATTAATAATCAATATAATTAGTACAATTCATAATATAAACAGGCAGAGCACATAATTGAAACAATAAGTAATCCGATAATTTTAAGAACAGTACAAAAAGCCCAAGATGGATTTTTTTTTTTTTTCATCATTAATTCCCGTGCCTTTACAGTTCCTTTAAAGATATTTGAATTGAAGCTTCCCCGATTTGTTGTGTTTTACTGTTTGTTGGTGCATATTGATGTCAGTCTTCTGCCAGGGCGGTAAGGTTTTGGATCTTTCTCATTATCTTGATATTCTGAGGTACTCGTCTATCAATCATGCACTAATTTTATTTATTTTAGCCTGTTACATTAACGGGTGCTAGAATATATGTCTGTCTGTCTTTATTTCTGTCTCTCTCTTTGTCCCGCTGTCTTTCTTTCTGTCTGTCTCTCTCCCTGGCCTCTTTTGTCTGTCTGTCTTTCTGTGTCTCTCCTTGTCCCTGTGTCTTTCTTCTTTTCTTTCTGTCTCCCTTCCTCCCGCTGGTGCTAGAATATATGTCTGTCTTTATTTCTGTTTCTCTCCCTACCTCTGTCTTTTTCTTTCTGTCTCTCTTCCTCCTGCTGTCTTTCTTTCTGTCTCTCTCCCTCCCTGTCCCCCTTTGTCTGTCTGTCTTTCTGTCTCTCTCCCTGCCCCTGTCTCTGTGTCTTTCTTCCTATCTCCTTCCTACTTTTACTGACTGGCTATCCATTAAAACTCCCCATAGGCGTCTTTTAAGTTAAAAAGAAACTTCGGCCCGGCCTGTAGGTCAGGGGTTTCTCGGGCTGACCGCCACCCACTGCTGGTGGGTCCGTGCTCGGCAGCCGACAGCTGCCGCGGCCAACATCCACCTCAGGGGAAGAGAGAAAGAGAGAGAGATTCACGCGCATGCGCACTCCTACCTGCAGTGCCCTACAGTGCACGGAAAACGGGAGCATGCAGGTGGGAGTGCACATGCGTGGCTTAGGGTTTTATTATATTATATATATATATATATATAGTTTGTCACCCGCACTCTCAGGGCAATGGGTCCTGGACTGCGGGAGCAAGATTTGTATCCTTGTGAGCCGCGGAAGGCTCCACAAGGAAAGAAAAAGACACCAGGTTTAGAGCAAGGATTTTGCCAAAAGTCAGGTAAGTTTTCTTGCAAATCAGGAATGTACTTTATTCTGCTGCATAGCAGTAAACAAGAAACAAAAACAAACTTTTCATCAGGATTCCAAACAAAAATCATGCAGTCTTCAAAACTCAATTTCAACATTATCTGGTTTAAAGTTCAAACTCACAGCTAAAGTGAGAAGGACTCTGTATTCATGAGTCTCAGCTTTAAAGTTCTTACCAAAAATAAAACTAACCAAAATAAACAGTCTCTTCCTTTTCATAGAAACTGGAATAGAGTTCAGTGACACAGCACTGTGCTCCTGCAGCAAATGGAAATGCTGGCCAGGTGGTGTGCTCCACGTGTTGTAATAATTTGCTACACAAACGAGCCCTCAATCCCACCTCAAAAACGTGGGGCTAAATCCCCTACCACACTGGCAGGAAAAAAAAAGATTATTTCCTCCAAAACAGGAACAAGCATAACCAACAAATGTACTTAGGGTCATTCAGTCACAAGGGTCTGTGCTTCCCTGCATCAACTTGAAAGGGAGAACAAAGCACAGCTTAACCCAAAAAGAAAAAAAAACAAAACAGTTCAGCAAACTCCTTAGCAATGGAAATCTTCAATAGGTAGTTTCCTTACTTGGCATGGAGTAACATATTTCCATAGGTTGTATTTCCAGCGGTACCTCTGAGCACGGTTCCGGCCCCAACTCCATGGCTTGTGGAATTGCAGAGATGTCAGGAGTTAGGTCAGTATCAGCTTCAGTAATCTCCATGCATTCAGGGCTTTGAAGATCCTGCAGAGCTCTCAGTCCTGAGCTAGACTGCCAGTGCTGTTCCTGTGACCTTTCTCCTCCTCTCCAGTTCTCCCTCTGCCTTTCCAACTGCCCAGCTCTGAGGTTAAGCAACTTACAGCCCCGCCCAACCTTCCCAGGTGAAAAGCATTTCCGGTCATCAACCTTGGGAAGGTGAGGGGGAGGGGAAGTTTGGAATTCAATCCCTAAGCTCCCTCTGCTGGATTTAGTGGGAAAGTCAGGCAAGAAGGCAAAATGTTCTTTATTTTGAACAGCATAAGGATTACCTGCTCTAGGCATGGGGTTTGTACTAGGCCCAAACTTAGCAGGCTTGTCTCGCATACCACAATATATGTATATATATATATATATATATATATACACACACACACACATACATACACACACCGCCTATCACAGTTATCTAAGCGGTTTACGATCAGGTACTCAAGCATTTTCCCTGTCTGTCCTGGTGGGCTCACAATCTATTTAACATGCCTGGGACAATGGAGAATTGAGTGTCTTGCCCAGGGTCACAAGGAACAGTGTAGGATTTGAACCCACAAACTCTATAAGCTTTTTCTAGGGAAGAGTTGCTATTTTTATCTTTTCCTTTTCTTCTGTCCTTGATAGTACGATTTTTTCAGAAATGGCTTTCACTGTAAAGCAGGGGTGTCCAACCTGCGGCCCTGTGAAGTATTTTGTGCGGCCCCGGTCGAGGACGATGCAGTGTCTTCCTCTGCTGCCCCCAGGTGTTTACCGTCTTGCCAGCTCCCTCCTCTGTCTTGCTGCAGCATTTGTGTGTTTGTGAGGCCTCAGAAACATCTTTTTCGGCCAATGCGGCCCAGAGAAGCCAAAAGGTTGGACACCTCTGCTGTAAAGCAATATCTATCTGTTAGGTTAGGTGCCATCGAGTCCTCGCGACTTACTGTTACTACTATTTATTATTTCTAAAGTGCTGAAAGGCTTACGCAGTGCTGTACATTTTAACATACAATAGAAGGTCCCTGCTCAGAAGAGCTTACAATCTAATTTAGACAGGACATTTCGGGGTTGGGGAGATTATGGTAGAGGAAATGATACAGTGAGTCTAGGGATCTGACAGCCATGAGGAGGAGTTAGGAGTTGAAAACAGGTTTTAAAAAGTGGCCTTTGAACGTCAGCATGTATCTCCAGAGCCCTTTTGATGGGGACAAAAAGCCATCCTCACCAACTGGCTCTCCCGTGATCCCCATCCCCCGTCATATGCACAATGGAGATCCCTAATGATAGTGCACGCAACACTGGAGAGACGCATGGTGGGAGACTTGACTCTTGGCCCGGGTCGCAAATTTTGTCAGGTGTGGGAGCACTTCTGGCAGGACCTCACACCGCGTACTCGCAGTAGACTTTTGAATCTTTAAGATTTGATTCCCACTCTCAGCTGTTGGACTGGCCATGGATTCTTGGGGAGGGGAGGGGAGGGAGGGAGGGGAAGGGAGGGAGGGATGGGAGGGGAACTGATTATATTGTTGAAAATGTTATTTCCTGAATGGTACTACTGTTTGTATTTGCTTCTTACTGCTGGAATAATAAAAATTAATTTAAACATAAAAAGTGGCCTTTTAGCTTTAATTTGAACGCTGCCAGGGAGGGAGCACAAAGTATTGATTCAGGCAGCCTGTTCCAGGCATACGGCGCTGCAAGAAAGCAGGAATGGAGTCTGGAGTTGGCAGTGGAGGAGAAGGGTACAGATAAGAGGGGCTTGCTCGATGAATGGAGATCACGGGGAGGAGCAAAGGGGGAGATAAGTGAAGAGAGAGAGGATATCCTGATATCAAGTTTTTGTGGCAAAATACAACAATAGATTGCCGGGCCTTTCTTCTGCAATATCTATTTATCTACTGCTTATTTCTGTAAAATATGAATCGATGACCTTGTTGATGTAATTTGGTTTTGGCCTTTTTCTCTCCTGAACTCAGTAAACCTTTGGTGCCTATTTTCGGCTCGTATTGCTCCTATGCTGTCCTCTAATTCCTGCGTATCCCATCTGCTACTTTCTTCAATTGTTCTGGCTGTTCCATCATTTCTCTTCTGGACTTCCTTTAGGCATTTCCTTTATTGCTCTCGCCGCCTCAGACTTGGTTTGAGACGTTATCACGTACGGACTTCTTTATTTTTCAAATTATAGATCTTAGATTTGCTTCAGTTGCTTTTGCAATTTTTTCCTTTAATAGTATTCCTCTGGCGTGCTGCCTACGTGAACCCTCTTAATTTAAAAGTGATGTAATTTTATTTGTAACTTGCAATTCAATTTATAAGGTTCTCCAAAGAAGTGGCTGCAAAACTAAAGGCACAAAAAGTAGCATTTGCAAAATATAGAACATCACGGAAAAAAGAATGGTGCAAACGGCTGAAAGAGTCATAGAAAGAATTTGGGATGGCAAAAAAAGCGAGCTGAAGGGAAAAAGAAGTATAGCAAGTTAAGAAAAGACTTTATTTTTGGGAAGAGGTGGAAATATCTGACTCAAAGCTGCTGAGGATGTATGGAAAGTGATGGGATGACTGACAAAGATGCATATGGGAATGACATAGGTAACTCGTCATTCACAGAAGACAGTGCTGAAGAATGATTTGCAAAACTGAAACTGGATAAAACCATGTGAGCAGATGAGATACGTCCCAGGACACCGAGGGAACTCAGAGATGTTCTGGTTGGTCCTGTAAAGCAGTGGCTCCCAACCCTATCCTGGGGGATCATCAGCCAGTCGGGTTTTGAGGATATCCCCAATGATTATCATGAGAGAGATTTGCATACGTATCACTTCTGTTATATGCAAATCTCTCTCATGTATATTCTTTAGGGATATCCTCAAAACCCGACTGGCTGGTGGTCCCCTGGAACAAGGTTGGAAACCACTGCTTTAAAGGGTATGTTTAATTGATCCTTGGAGATGGAGAAGGTTCCAGAGGATTAGAGAAAGGTTGATATGGTTGTTCTATACCAGGGTATACCAGGGGTGCCCACACTTTTTGGGCTTGCGAGCTACTTTTAAAATGACCAAATCAAAATGATCTACCAACAAAAAATTAAAAAAAAAAACCCACAAAGCACACTGTACGCAGAGAAAATTTTAATTATTATTTATATTCTGCGGGTTTTCAAAGAGGTCAAGGCAGATGACTTTATGCAATGTCACCTCAGGAACAACTATAAAAAAATAGACAAATATACCCCCTTCATTTTTACTAAACCACGATAGCGGTTTTTAGCGCAGGGAGCTGCACTGAATGCCCTGCACTGCTCTCAATGCTCATAGGCTCTCTACGCTAAAAAAAACGCTATTACAGTTTAGTAAAAGGGGGCCATAGTGCAAAATATAGACAGCAGATATAAATTCTCAAAACGGACACATTTTGATCACTAAATTGAAAATAAAATAATTTTGCCTACCTTTGTTGTCTGGTGATTTCATGAGTCACTGGTTGCACTTTCTTATTCTGACTGTGCATCCAATATTTCTTCCCTTCTTTCAGCCTGCTGTATGCTTCCAGACCTCATTCCCTCCGCCAACTTTTTCTTCCTCTCCCTGCCCCCCTCCCCTTTCTTTCTTTCTGTCTCCATGCCCCTTTCTGTTTGTCTTTCTCTCTCCATACCCCCTTTTTTTCTTTCCTTTTCCCTTCTTTCTTTCTGTCTCCCTGTCTGCTCCCAAGCCACTGCCACCGCCATCGGGGAACAGGCCTCCAAACCACCACCGCTCCAAGCTCTCCCTGCTTCCCCCCCCCCCCCCCCAGAAGCATTGAGCCGACCAGATTTTCTCTCCCCGGTGTCATTTCTGAAGTTGGAGAGGAAGTTCCGGGCCAGCTAGGCAGCGATTGGCTGGCCCGGAACTTCCTCTCCGGGTGGGGGAAGTTGGTCAGCTCGGCGCTTCTGAGTCAGGAATCAAGTAGAACGCAAAGGCAACGCGATCGACTCACGTTGCCTTCGCGATCTACCGGTCGATCGCGATCGACCTTTCGGGCACCCCTGTTCTATACTAAAGCGGTAAGAGAGAAGAGGTGGGAAACTAAAGGCTGCCAAGTCTAACCTTGATGGTGGAGAGATAATGGGGATACTGCTGAAGAAAAGGAGAGTGAACTTTCTGCAATCTAAGAGGGTTGCAAGATCTGGAACAACATTATACCAAATGAATATGACTTATTTCTTTGACTAGATGACAAAAGAACTAAATCAAAGACCTGTGCTAGATGTGGTCTGCTCAGATTCCAGCAAAGCCTTTGCTAGTGTTTCTTTTAGGAGGGCTCATGAAGATGGTGCTTGAGGTGATAAACTAGAAACAGACTGGTTGACTGATAGGCAGATATCCTGAAAACCTGACCTGCCTATGGCTCTCGAGGACCGGAATTGCCTATCCCTGATCCAACAGAAAGAGAACAAGTCAGCCTTGAGACAAACAATCTTTATTTCTATAAACTTAAAATAAATGCAGAAACACGAATAAAAGCATATGTATAGAAAGACCTATAAATGTGATGTCCTTGTTGTGAAAGGATCCGGTAGGTGACCCGACACGGTCCGTATTTCAGCCTCCAGGTGGAGGCCTGCCTCAGGGGGGTGTCTATTGGTCCACTAAGTGTCACTCCAGTGCTGGGAATGCAAACTTAAAAAGCTTGTAAACATATGTACATTTCTGCCTCTGTATTCGCGGTTTTTAGCTTGCTGGCTCCTCCTCCCAAATTACGTCAGCTTGCATAAAGAAATCGCCGATTCCAAGCGTTTACAGAGAAAATCGCCGAGTCCCAGCACTTCACTGTGTTTTGCCTCTCCTTCAGGAACAGGCCAGGTCTCCCACCATGTTATTCGCGGTTTCACCATATTCACGATGGTTTTTAATAGAAAACAGCGAATAACATATGAAAAAGTTATCCGCGTTTTTTCTGTATTTGTGGGTCTGTTAATCCCCTATCACGGCGAATATGGAGGGGCAAGTGTAGTACTCTAAAAAGTATGCAATACTCGTAAAGAGGTCCAAAAACTCAACAGGGTACAGGTACCCTGCTGTTTGAGGTTTTGGACTTCGTTACGAGTCCTGCACATGTTTACCAGCTTTTTAAAGTTTGTATTCCCAGCACTGGAGTGACACCAATAGACACATCCCTGAGGCAGGTCTCCACCTGTGTTATGTGGAAAGATTTGCTTGACTCTTGAATTATTGGACGTTTTTTTCCCTTCACACAAACACAATTCTGGACTTAATTCTAAATGGGCTGCGAGGACCGGCACAAGATGTAGAAGTAGAAGGGACGCTGGGAAACAGCGATCACAATATGATCCACTTCAACCTGGAAATAGGAGCGAAACATCGGTCCAGAACAACGGTCACGGCGCTAAACTTCCAAAAAACCTGGGGGGGAAGCTGGGAGAGCTTGGGGCGGTGGTGGTTTGGAGGCCTGTTCCCCGATGGCGGTGGCAGTGGCTTGGGAGCAGACAGGGAGACAGAAAGAAAGAAGGGATGAGACGCATGGTGGGGAAGAAGATTAAGAAGAGGATGAACACTGCAAAGACGCTAGAGCAAGCTTGGTCTCTTTTTAAGGATACGGTCACCGAGGCGCAAAATCTATATATACCGCATATCAACAAGGGATCCAAGAAGTAAAAGAACAAAGAACCGACATGGCTCACTGTAGAGGTAAAGGAAGCGATCAGAGCCAAAAAAAAAACCTCGTTTAAGGAATGGAAAAGATCAAAAACGGACAAAAACTGGAATAAGCACAAACAATATCAAAATAGGTGCCATAAGGCGGTAAAAGGGGCCAAAAGAGACTACGAGGAAAAAAATAGCCAAGGAGGCTAGTCTCAGGGCTAGTCTCAGTTAGGGCACTGGTCTTTGACCAGAGGGCCACCACGTGAGAGGACTGCTGGGCACGATGGACCACTGGTCTGGTATGTTTATAAGGACACATTTCCCCTTGGGTTACTTTTTGACTGTGGGCTTTATCTGCCATCATCTACTATGCTTTTTTTAATGAGTCATCTGAGACAGACTAAAACACTTATTATTAGTGTCCAATCTGTCTCTGAAAACTAGGTATGGATAGTGGTAGGAGACTGTAGTGTTGCTTTTGAAATCTATTGTTCTTAACCTGCTCTGACTTTTGAAGTAGAAGAAAGCGGGGCATGTTAATTAAGCCTTGATGTAAGGAACCTGAGCAATTCAGCTTCCAAAATGAGGCCGTCTATAAGTCATTGCGAATGCCATCTCAGCACTTGTGACTCCGTGCTAACTCAGAAAAATCAGTCTTATACGATGTCCTGTAAGGTCACTTGAAACCTTCCTGCATATGCTATACGATATAAAACGCTGAACGCAAACTGTGTGATTGAACGTGGGTCACAGTTGACCACTCGGCTGTGCCACGAAAATGGATTATAGCAAGGCACTTCTTACAGTAAACTCCCAACGGAATATTCAAGGTCTTGGTACAAATGGATGAAACAAAAACATGAATTAAAACGCTATTTTTTTTTTGTTGTTGTTATTCGCAGAAATCTGACTCTTTGCTCTCATTTCCATACCAAAAATCACAGTATCATAGGATAATGCCACTGGGTTATCTAATAAATTATTAATTTGGTCCCAAATTGATTTCCAAAAATTCATAATACACGGGCAATGAAACAGTAAATGATCTAAAGTTCCTGCTTCCAGATGACAATGCCAACATCTGTTAGACAAAGAACTATCTAATTTTTGTAACCTAACAGGGGTCCACAACGCTCTATGCAAAAGAAAAAACCAAGTTATAATGACTGGTGTTGCCATTGAGCAAATTACATATAATTGGGAGGATTGGAGGAGATTAAATTACAACTTCTGGTGGAATTCTTTATGCCATATCTATAAAATGGAAAGGTTTATTGCATTACAACGGGGATATTTTAAGAAGTTTCAGGATGTGTGGAAACCATTGACAAAGTATTGCAAAGATTAATTTGAATTTGTTTCCCTTATATTTATCAACTTAAGGTATAGGGAGGGGGGGAAGTTTATTATTATATGTTTTATATGATAATGGAATATATGGGAGGGAGGGATGGGAAAGGGGAAGGGATAAGAATTTATGAAATATATCAATGATTGTTTGTAAGTGATGTATTTATTGTTAATATGAATGAATATATTTAACACTTAATGTATTTTTGAAAATGAATAAAGAATAAAAACAAACAAACAAAAAAGCGCTATTTTTCTAGGTGCTTACCCTGTCTTTTTAATTATGAATGCAATGATCCATTGGCTTGCCTTTGACTTGAGGCCTCAACTTAGGTCTGTCAATGGGAATGAGATATACTGTACATGTGAATCTTAAAAACACTTTTCAGGGGGAAATGAGAAATGCCGCGCCATATCATAATGGGATATAATACAAAAACACAGAACTTGTTGTCAGTTAAAGATTACATGTTACCTCTGGTTTGCCCAATGTACTTTTGCATATAACCCCTCTCCCCGCACCCCCGGATTCTATATATGGTGTTTTGAGTTGCATGAGCAAATTTGGGCACACAGCGTAATTGTTTGCCAAGCCAATCAGCACTGGCAGTGGGCTACCAACAAGCAATCAGTGGTGCTAATTAGATGTTACATGTGCATCTTTTTAGGCAGATTCTGTAAAGAGGTGTGTGTAAATTCTAGCCCATGGAACCAAAAAGGGGGTGTGTGGCAGTGGGAGGGGCATGAGCAAATTGTGGGCGTTCTGAAAATGACACGCAGTTATAGAATACGCCCGCAGGGATTTACACCAGGCTTTAATTGGCATAAACCAGGGGTCTCCAAAGTCCCTCCTTGAGGGCCGAATCCAGTCAGGTTTTCAGGATTTCCGCAATGAATATGCATTGAAAGCAGTGCATGCACATAGATCTCATGCATATTCATTGGGGAAATCCTGAAAACCCGACTGGATTCCGGCCCTCAAGGAGACCCCCCGGCGTAAACGGTCGCGTCTAAATGTAGTCGCATGTCCCAGCTTAAGCGCTATTTTATTAACCGCACCTAACTTTGGGCACAGTTTATAGAATAGCAGTAAGTGGGGGAGGAGGAGGGTTCTGCGCTGATTTTTGGGCAGTTGCCATACATAGAAACTAACTGTGTAAGCCAGACATGGGCAACTCCGGTCCTCGAGGGCCGGAATCCAATCAGGTTTTCAGGATTTCCTCCCTGAATATGCATTGACAGCAGTGCATGCAAACAGATCTCATGCATATTCAGGGAGGAAATCCTGAATACCCGATTGGATTCCGGCCCTCGAGGACCGGAGTTGCCCATGTCTGTAAGCCATGCACTTGCTTAGGGTGGCAGCTCTATTAGGGAGGCAAGGAGGCCTTGTTGCAAGGAGCCGAACAGCATTGCAGCCTTTATCCTGACTATCTCAAGAAGACATTGAATGCTTGAGTGTTTGGAACTAAAGACAAAAACAGATTCTTTCATATAGAACAGGGATCTCAAAGTCCCTCCTTGAGGGCCGCAATCCAGTCGGATTTCAGGATTTCCCCAATGAATATGCATTGAAAGCAGTGCATGCACATAGATCTCATGTATATTCATTAGGGAAATCCTGAAAACCCAACTGGATTGCGGCCTCAAGGAGGGACTTTGACACCCCTGATATAGAAGATACAGGAAGTTAGCTAGAATTCACTTGTATAGATTTTCTTTTTTCTTTTTAATATTCTTTATTCATTTTCAAAATTACATTAAGTGTAAAATAACTTGTATAGATTTTCAATTCAAGACATATATCAACAAAAAAAGATAGATAAGGCTCTTTTTACGAAGGTGCGCTAGCCAAAAAACTACCGCCTGCTCAAGAGGAGGCGGTAGCGGCTAGCTTCTTTACCCAGCGTGTGGTGGACACCTGGAATGCGCTTCCAGAGGACGTAATAGGGCAGAGTACGGTATTGGGGGTTTAAGAAAGGATTGGACAATTTTCTGCTGGAAAGGGGGATAGAAGGGTATAAATAGAGGATCACTGCACAGGTCCTGGACCTGTTGGGGCCGCCGCGTGAGCGGGCTGCTGGGCACGATGGACCTCAGGTCTGACCCAGCGGAGGCATTGCTTATGTTCTTATGTTCACAGTGGCCAATCCAGGTCATTTGACCAAAACCCAAGGTGTAGCAATAATCCATGCGACCGATCCAGGGCAAGCAGTGGCTTCCCCCATGTCTGTCTCAATAACAGACTATGGACTTTTCCTCCAGGAACTTGTCCAAAGCTTTCTTAAAACCAGCTACTCTATCCACTCTTTATCACATCCTCTGGCAATGCGTTCCAGAACTTAACTATTCTCTGAGTGAAAAATATTTCCTCCTATTGGTTTTAAAAGTATTTCCCTTTAACTTCATCGAGTGTCCCCTAGTCTTTCTCATTTTTGACAAAGTGAAAATTTGATCCGCTTGTACCCGTTCTACTCCACTCAGGATTTTGTAGTCATCAATCCTATCTCCCCTCAGCCATCTCTTTTCCAAGCTGAAGAGCCCTAACCGTTTTAGTCTTTCCTCATACGAGAGGAGTTCCATCCCCTTTACCATCTTGGTTGCTCTTCTTTGAACCTTTTCTAGCACCACTATATCTTTCTTGAGATACGGAGACCAGAACTGAACGCAATACTCCAGATGAGGTCTTACCATGGAGTGATACAGGGGCATTATAACATTCTTAGTTTTGTTAACCATCCCTTTTTTAAATAATTCCTAGCATCCTGTTTTGTCACCCCTCGGCACTTAACCGGCTTGGTTAGTGCTTTTGGGCAGCAACAATCTCCCCAGCGTGCCCTCTCTAGCTTGAGGGTTCCCTTCAGGTCTTTTCCACCACCCTAGGCAACTGCCTAGTAGCACAGTTGCAGGTGAGTAAAGGGATTGAAAAAACGGACACCAAGTCAGAATGGCTTCCAAAACAAAATAAAGATTTATTGAGGCCACTGGCCAGATAGATTTCAACCCTTGGGTTATAAGTCATATATTTCATAAGCAGAAAACTGAAAATACATGCAATCCTTGACTCAGGGATTTCTGCTCTGGACTAGTCTTTGCAGAAACAAATACTTTAGTAATTTCCAACCTCCAGTTTGAGGCACTGGCATAGACAGAAAAAACATACAAAACACTATTCGTAAACCATAAGACAATCTTTGTACTTTGCTCTGTACTTATGATAATGGGTTTAAAAAAAATATTTTATATGTTATACTAGTTTTACCATGTATGCTGTTAACTTGTGCAATGCTATTCATTTTTTTGTATGCCACTGTGATGCCATTCTGGCCGCCCAGTGTGTGAGAGATTCAGGGATATTCTCTCACTGAAGCTGCAGCAGCAGGGGGCAGTAGACCTATCTGCGGGAACTACTTGTCCCAGAATGCAATGAGCTTTGCAGCTCAGTGCTGAGATCCATTAGAGAAGTGATACAGCCCTGCTGAGTCAGAGGGCAGGGACTCGGGGACGAAGGAGTACTTCTGTCCCAGACTGGAATCATTCTGAGAGGTTCCGACTTGATGTTCTGGAGTGTTTCCCACATACTGCCTGGCTGGGGTGAGACACTATTTGTGTAGCTGGGACTTTATTGTAAGAGCGGGCTATAATAACCAGACCTGGGTGATAGACACAGGGCTGCTAACCCTGTGTTTGGAGCCTTAATCCCTTCTTTTTCTTGGTTGAAAGTATCACCGTTCCCTATACCTGTGAGGCAACAGGCAAGGTTTGTATGCCAAAAAAACACATTTCTGTTCATTTGCAAACTGTGTCCAGGTTTTATTAACAGGACCCTTTCCTATTGCACTTGTTCTACCATATCACATGGTGTCAGGTTAAAAGCGCGCCGGGACAAAGGCGCGCGCAGACAATTGAGCGCAGCGCGGAGGCACGCGCCGCAGAAAATGACAGTTTTTACGGCTCCGACGGGGGGGGGGGCGTGAGGGGGAACCCCCCCCACTTTACTTAATAGAGATCGCGCCGCGTTGTGGGGGGTTGTAACCCCCCACATTTTACTGAAAACTTCACTTTTTCCCTGTTTTTAGGGAAAAAGTTAAGTTTACAGTAAAATGTGGAGGGTTACAACCCCCCAAGCCCCCACAACGCTGGCGCGATCTCTATTAAGTAAACTGGGGGGGCTCCCCAACAAAACCCCCCGTCGGAGCCCCTAAAAACTGTAATTTTCTTCGGCGCGCGCCTCCATCTTGCACTTAGTTGTCGGCGCGCACCTTTGTCTTTCGCCGAGTTGTCTATGAACCATATCACACAGCGGTATAACAAGATTTAATAAAGATAAGAAGATAATAATCATCAAAAGACACTAAGGACTCATTTCGACCTAAAAGGCCTGTGTGACTAGCCAAGCTTTGGCATGGAAGGCAGATTTTGTTACAATAGCTCTTAAATTATTAGGAAGACAATTCCATAATGCAGTTTTGCATGTCCTCACCAGGCATGGCACTGTCAGTCGATTTAAATCAGACGACTTTAAATCTTGTGGTGATAAGTAGGGAAGGGGATGATTAAGTAGGCAGATTGATTCATCAACAAAGCTCTGAAAACAATAGACTCTTGAACTGAATCCTGTACTTAAGAGACATCCAGTGGCGTTGCCTTAACAAGGATGTGATGTAGTCAGAAAAACAGCCCGCTCACTAAGCTGTGGTAGAGATTTCTACCGCAGCCCAAGGCGCTAAATGCTCCGATTCTGCAACAAGGCGCCCAAACACGAAGCCACGCCCACGCCTAACGCGCATAGCGCCTGTTTTTTTTGAAGGCCTAAATTTTTAGAGGCACAGAATCTATACATCCCCCAGATATCCAAAGGAAGGAAAAACAAAAGCAAAAGAGAACCAGCTTGGCTAACTAAAGAGGCGAAGGATGCAGTAAGAGAAAAGAAGAACTCATTTTAAAAAATGGAAACGAGAACAATCAAACGAGGCATGGAATAGCCATAAAGAAGACCAAAAGAAGTGTAATAGATAGCGCAAGAGGCAAAAAGCTTCAAGCCCTTTTTTAGATACGTAAAAGGGAAAAAACCTGTAAAGGAGGCAGTGGGCCCACTCGACGACAAAGGAATAAAAGGGTGTATCAAAGTAGACAAACATTGCAGACAGGTTAAATTCTTTCTTTGCGTCTGTCTTTACTAAAGAAGACACCACATCAATACCCGGAACGGTGAAAATATTCAAGGGAGCAATTGAGGAGAAGCTCACTGCAGTGAGTGTGGATTTGAACCAGATATACTATCAGATTGACAAACTGAAAAGTGACAAATCCCCTGGACCAGACAGAATCCACCCGAGAGTATTAAAGGAGCTAAAGGTAGAAATTGGAGAACTACTGTAAACCCTGGCTAAAGAGCTCCAGAGAGATTTGATACGAGTGACCAAGGTCCTCGTCGGGGAACACCTAGCTGAGCCTCCGTGGGTGCGGACCACCGGACTAGATGAACCCATGGTCTGATCCAGTGCGAGCATTTCTTATGTTACAGAATCGCTCTTTCTTGATAGGCACCTAAGTTTCAATTATTGCTGATTAAAAAGCTTAATTGAGCTGGTTATTCAATTTAGATAGACGCTTATCTACTTGGGCACCTCCAAAAGAGGTGCCTCTTGCCGAATTTGGGCCTACTTCTTTACATTTCTCTTGAACCTATGGTAACCATATCAATATCAAAGTGCCCCCATCATAGATTACATAAAAGCATCCACAAACAGCTGAGCTTTCAACAATCTCTGGCTGGAAAATGCGCTGTGCGTGCAAATGATGACCGTTAAGGGCACAGAGGCATTCTACGGCGAGTCACAATAGAAACCTGGAAATGCCAAGTGAAGCGTCAAACCAGCATCAAGCCCCTCCTATACAAAGCGGCGCTAGCGTTTTTTGGCGCCAGCCGCCGCGATAACTGCTCCGACGCTCATGGAATTCCTTTGTAAAGGAGGGGGGTAAATAAAAGAGGGAAGCGATCTCACTCAATAAAGAGAGGACGAGGGACAGAAAGCAGACTTAGAAGGAACAAATTAACAATCTGTAGCTGGCAAGTTGTTTCCAGTGACAAGTGGCCTAGCGGCTACCCAAGAAAACTGTTTAACCACTGTGCTCTAGAGAGCATTTTTACGCTCATGTTATTTTGATAGCTGGCTCTGAGTGTTATTCATTGCCATCCGCACACCAAGAGATTATATTGTGGGATTGTTTAGTTTATTGAGAGAGAGAGAGAAAAAAAAAAGACAATTCTCCAGAAGCACTGAAAAAAAAAAAAAAAAATCCCTTTGTGCCAAGAACTACAATGCAGCAGAGAGGCTTCAGAGATGAAAAGCTTGCCGAGTGTCATCATACTGATTTCCATTAGGGCTGCGTTAGCAGGGAGAGTGGCTGCTGGCAAAACTGACGGCAGAAAAATGCAAAGAAATCTTTTTTGAGACTGCAGTAAATATGCAATATGTGAAAGGACAATGAAGGTTGCATTGCATTTGATTTATGAAGCCAGACGATTAGCCTTCTTTTATGAAGCATTCTCTTATGAATATGAACACAGGATTCGTTATAAAATTCTATTACTTATAATAATGGAGTATATGGTTGGGGGGGATGGGCGAGGGATAGGGATAAGAATATATGTAATATACCAATGATTGTTTATAAGTGATGTATTTATTGTTACTGTGAATGAAAATATTAACACTTAATGTAATTTGTGAAAATGAATAAAGAATTATAAAAAAAAATTTAAAAAAATTCTATTACTTACATTCAAGACACGCCAAAGTAACCAACCTGAATTTATCAATAGCTTACTAATTCCCCATTGTCCATCTAAAACACTTCGTTCCGTGACACAAAACCTTCTTGTGGCCCCATGTCTAAAGCATATCAGCATAAGATCAAATAACTTTGCAGTGACCGCGCCATCAATTTGGAATTCTATTCCTAACTCCATTCGTGAAGAATTCTCTCTGCTTCACCTTAAAACAAAGCTAAAAACATTTCTGTTTCAAGACGCATTCGATACCTAACTGCAACATCCTTCCCCTCCCTGTTGTTTTCTCCTTAATTGTTTTCTTTTTCCAAAATATTGTAGCTCCTCCCCTTTTTCCATTTGTTCCTGACCGTCTTTGTCTGAGTTTATCACGTAGATTCTAATTGTCAAATATTCACTCTTATTTTATCTGTTGAAAGCTGTATTTTTATTGTACACCGCTCGGAAGTCTGATTGAGTCCTGTTGTGGGTTCTCCAAGGGGAGTAATTTTTGGTAAAGCAGCAGCTTGTGGGGTTTTTGGCCAAAGGAAATGTCTCTATTTCAGAAGGCTTGTATGATTGGGCATAAATGTACTATGCAATTTTGGTTACAGAAAGAACCTCCAAGTTCTGGCATTGGAGGAACCAATTGCATCGTTTACTTTTATTCGAGATTTGGGAGGTTCGGCGATCGTCTAGAAGAGCTCATCTTTTTATGGACGTTTTGGATCCTTATATTCAAAACCTTTCACCTAGAGCAATAAGTTTAATTCTCAATGATTTACGTTGAAACTAAGGTTGTCTAAATTACATTCCAGATCTTTATTTTTGTCAACTTTCGCCCGGGGAGGGGGAATTGATTAAGGGATGGAGGGGAAGGAAATGGGTGGCATGAATAGGGGGAGATTATGGTTTATTATATAAAATGTTTGGAGAAATGATATAATTTTATATAATATATGGATTAGAATTCTGACATTTGTGAAATCATTTGTAAAAATATCTTTCTGTATATTTTATATGTATTTTTACTTTAATAAAATGTTTGAACATAAAACAATGGGGGGAGGGAAGGGGGGAGAAGGGGGAAGGGAACAAGGGGAGTGTTTAGAGGTATGAAATAAGGAAATATATTTTGGAGGAATGATAAAATATGTATGGAAAATTAGAATTGTGATTATAATTGTAATGAATATCTATTTATATTATATTATTGTATTTTTATTTGATTCCTTCAATAAAATGTTATAAATTGTCCCCCTTCCACTCAAACACGATGGGTCTTTTACTAAGGCGCGCTAGCCAATTTAGTGCGCGCTAAATGCTAACGCATCCATAGAATATAATGGTCACGCTAGCATTTAATGTGTGCTAATCTTTAGCACGTGCTAAATCGACTAGCGCACCCTAGTGGAAGGACCCCATAGTTTCATACTATTTTCTGACCGCAAACACCTTCTGGGCTGATACATTTCGAAAGATCCTTGCAAAACAGTAGGAGAGGCGCGATACAATATCCGATGGACTATCGCCAAAATTTTTTAATGCGCTCTTCGTTGGATTGGCAACCAGTGTAACTGTCTTAGAACTGGTGCTATGTGTCTCGTATTCAAACTACATATTGGTTGCGGGTGCTGCTACTTTGAGAAATAGCGCTGGCAGGGGCCATGCTCAGATTTTCAGAAGCATTATTCAGATAGTATCACTGAGAGTCTCTACAGACCACCCTGACGGTCTCCAGATAGCGAGGGGGTGGTCTGACAATATTCAGTGCCTGTGTCTTGATAACTTAACATAGAAACAAGATGGCAGATAAAGGCCAAATGGCCCATCTAGTCTGCCCATCTGCAACATCCGCTATCTCCTCCTCTCCCTATTGCCTAAGGCTCTTAACATTTGCATCTCGTCTTTTTATAGGCTAAGGCTCTTTACACCTACATTGTGAGGTCATAGAACTTTATGGTTATAGAAACATTGTAACATGATGGCAGATAAAGGCCAAATGGCCCATCTAGTCTGCCCATCTGCAACATCCGCTATCTCCTCCTCTCCCTATTGGCTATGGCTAACATTTGCATCTCCTCTTCTATAGGCTAAGGCTCTTTACACCTGCATTGTGAGGTCATAGAGCTTTATGGTTATAGAAACATTGTAACATGATGGCAGATAAGGCCAAATGGCCCATCTAGTCTGCCCATCTGCAACATCCACTATCTCCTCCTCTCCCTATTGGTTAAGGCTCTTAACATTTGCATCTCCTCTTCCTATAGGCTAAGGCTCTTTACACCTACATTGTGAGGTCATAGAACTTTATGGTTATAGAAACATTGTCACATACTCTAGAGTGGGAGTATCAATTCATTATACATAATTCTTTAAAAAAAATTTTTAAGCTTTCTACAAAAAAAGAATTACTATACTTCAAACATTGCTTTAATTTAAATATTATTAAAATCATCACAATCAATATACCATACACACTCACAAATGCATAAGCACAGGATGCCTAAAAATCTCCAGCAATACTCCTTATTTAAAATAATCAAACATCTAACAGTCCATCACAATAAAGAAGTATTTATCTTCTGAAGTTCCTGTCTGGAGTTCTTATCTTCTGAAATCGTTATATCATCCTGAGCTCAGCTGCAAATTCCAAAGTGCTCAGTGCTCCCATACAAAATCACAAGTGAAAAAAATCCATCCAAATTTTGTAACATGATGGCAGATAAAGGCCAAATGGCCCATCCGCAGTAACCATTATCATTTTCTCTCTCTGAGAGATTCCACGTGCCTATCCCAGGCCCTCTTGAATTCAGACACAGTCTCTGTTTCCGCCATCTCTTCCGGGAAACTGTTCCACGTATCTATAGAAACAGAGAAACATGACGGCAGATAAAGGCCAAATGGAGCGGTGTTAACTAAGGCATGTTTAAAGGTGTCGGTCTATATCATACCCCCTATCTCTCCTTTCCTCTAGGGCAGACTTCGAGGGCCAGAATCCAATCGGGTTTTCAGGATTTCCCCAATGTCCGGGGTGTTACTTGGAGAGACCCCCCAAGGAAAGAGACTTGGGAGTGCTGGTCGACAGGTCGATGAAGCCATCTGCGCAATTTGCGGTGGTGGCAAAAAGGGCAAATAGGATGCCAGGAACGATTAAGAAGGGGATCACGAACAGATCTGAGAAGGTTATCATGCTGCTGTACCGGTCCATGACCTCACCTGGAATACTGCGCCAAGCACTAGTTGCCGTCCATGAAGAAGGACATAGTACTACTCGAAAGAGTCCAGAGAAGAACTGGAGGAATTGCCGTACAGTAAGAGATTAGAGAAACTGGGCCTCTTCTCCCTTGAAAAGAGGAGACTGAGAGGGGACATGATCGAAACATTCAAGATAATGAAGTGAATAGACTTAGTAGATAGAGACAGGTTGTTCACCCTCTCCAAGGTAGAGAGAACACTCTCTAAAGTAAAGGGGATAGATTCCGTACAAACGTAAGGAAGTTCTTCTTCACCCAGACAGTGGTAGAAATCTGGAACGCTTTTCTGGAGGCTGTTATAGGGGAAAACACCCTCCAGGGATTCAAGACAAAGTTGGGCAAGTTCCTGCTGAACCGGAACGTACGCAGATAGGGCTGGTCTCATTTAGGACATTGGCCTTTGACCTAGGGCAGGGGTGTCCAATGTTGGTCCTCGAGGGCCGCAGTCCAGTCGGGTTATCAGGATTTCCCCAATGAATATGCATGAGATTTATTTGCATGCACTGCTTTCAATGCATATTCATTGGGGAAATCCTGAAAACCTGACTGGATTGCGGCCCTCAAGGACCGACATTGGACACCCCTGACCTAGGGGCTGCTGTGGGAGTGGACTGCTGGGCGCGATGGACCTCAGGTCTGACCCAGCGGAGGCATTTCTTATGTTCTCATGTTCATGCACTGCTTTCAATGCATATTCATTGGGGAAATCCTGAAAACCCGTTTGGATTCTGGCCCTCGAGGACCGGAGTTGCCCATGTCTGCTCTAGGGCAGTGGTTCCCAACCCTGTCCTGGAGGACCACCAGGCCAATCGGGTTTTCAGGCTAGCCCTAATGAATATGCATGGTGCAGATTTGCATGCCTCTCACTTCCATTATATGCAAATCTCTCTCATGCATATTCATTAGGGCTAGCCTGAAAACCCGACTGGCCTGGTGGTCCTCCAGGACAGGGTTGGGAACCACTGCTCTAGGGTATACATATTGAGATCCTCAAGTCTTTGCTCACACATCTTCTGGTACAAGCCCCTAATTATTTGGTTGGCTTCCTCTGAACCGCCTCAGGTCTTTTTTGTGAGATTATGGCCTCCAAAACTGAAAACAACAGTCCAAATGGGGCCTCACCAATGACTTATAGCAGTGGTTCCCAAACCTGTCCTGGGGGACCCCCAGCCAGTTAGGTTTTCAAGATATCCCTAATGAATATGCATGAGAGAGATTTGCATACCTGTCACTTCCATTATATGCAAATATCTCTCATGCATATTCATTAGGGATATCTTGAAAACCTGACTGGCTGGGGGTCCCCCAGGACAGGTTTGGAAACCACTGACTTATACAAATGCATTAACACCTCCTTTCTTCTACTGGATATGCCTGTCTCCAGGCAGCCCAGCATCCTTCTGGTTACAACCACCGCCTTATGTCATCGTTTCACTATCTTAAGGTCCTCCAACACTATCATCTCAAGGTCCCTCTCCTGGTCTGTGCTTATCAGCCTTTTTCTCCCTTTTGGGCAGTGCATGCAAATAGATCTCATGCATATTCATTGGGGAAATCCTGAAAACCCGACTGGATTCCGGCCCTCGAAGACCGAAGTTGCCCACCCCTGCCCTAGGTGTATTTTTACTACTACTATTTATCACTTATATAGCGCTGAAAAGTGTACATAGGGCTTTACATTTTGACATTTAATATATGGTCCCTGCGCAGAAGAGCTTACAATCTAAGTTGGACAGACAGACATGACATATAGGGTTAAGGATGAAGAACCCAAGGTGAGAGGAGTTAGGGGTGGAAAGCAGTCTCGTAGAGGCGGTCTTTTAACCGGGCCTTAAACACTACTAGAGATGGAGCCCGCCGTAGGGATTTGGGCAGCTTGTTCCAAGCATACGGCACAGGAAGGGAGCTCTGTTGCGAGTTTGATAGGAAATACTCTTAGAGGGAGCCGGGATGAGTATTGGCAACATCGGAACGCACTCAGAGCAAACTTGAACATCACGAGTCTTAAGAACCTTAAATATTTACATCCTAGGGAAGATGTTTTCATTTTGTTTGAATTCTAGGTTAGCTTTATTTATTTTATTTTTTTCCCTTTATTTTGGGATTTCTTTGTCTTGTTTTTATCGTCTTAGCAGACAGTAATCATTTGGCAAGCTCAAAAAAAAAGAGATAAACATAATTTCAATGTCTTTTATGTCATTTCAGATTGGAAATACTGCAAAACAAAACAAATTTTGTTGATGTTTCCCTGTCAGTTTAAAACGCCAGCTCATCCTTCATGAGAGGAAAGACAGGTAGGGGGTAGGAGACAGACATTTAAATATCTCTAAACAGAACCTAAGAACATCAACATGCTCCTCGCGACGGCTCTCCCTCGGATGTCACTTCCTATATGCGGCACCCGGAAGTGATGTCAGCAGGAAAGATGACACGGTCATGAGGAGCACGTTGAAGTCGTTGGGAAGAACAACTAGAGATACAAGGGAAGGAGTGGGAAGAGGCGGACGGGTGGAGAGGAGGAGGGTGCCAGCGGACCGCCCCTCCCCCCTTACTATGCCACTTCATTTTTGTAAAGGGGGGGTAAATAAACAAAAGGATGGGAGAGAAATGGCAGAACTGCAGAGCTTGTCCCAGTAAAGACCTTTTACGTAAACACAGAATGGAGAAATTCTCCTTTCAGAGAGATCTGTGTCTCTTTTTTCACCCACGACAGCTGTAGTTAAAATTTAGCAAGGACGGGGAGTATAAGAAGAAGCCTATTTACCTTCTTTCTCACCAAGGAATTTGCACACACTCTCACTGCACGCCGAACGCGAAGAAAAATTCACATAGCTGAAGGAAATGAAAGAGAGCTGCCCAAAGGGAGCCAGCCGGTCACAATTTATTTTTCATGCACCTTGCTTCTAGGCCACTCGTCATCTTTGCTCGGTCATCTGTGAATAAAAAGGTTACTTAAGTAAATGAAAAATGAACCTTGCACAATCCTCAGCTGTGTCTTTGTGTGTATGAGACACACAAAGACACAGCTGAGGATTGTAGCAAAAATGGTCAGAAATCACCAGTTGTTTTTTTTTATATATATAAATATTTATTCATTTTTAAAACTCACAATAAGTGTAACATAAGATACAATCATTTTATACTTTAACATCATTTAATATATCATCAAATTCTAACTCGCAACAAATATCCCCCCTCCCTTATACCCAACAATTATTCATAAGCAAAAGAAATCATCTGCTCACGCTCAAAGGCCCTTCAGACGCGACTGGAGCTCGTCGGAGCTTTCCAACACCCGGACAAATGCTAGGTTTTGGAAAGTCCATCCGGGAGCCCAGACAGTCCTCTAAAAAGAGGACATGTCTCGATTTTCCCAGATGTCTGGTAACCCTATCTATTGACAGGGGAAAAATAACGGAACCTAAAGGTAACTTACCTGGAGTTACTATCGACAAGGTACGAGATAAATACAGATAAATGATTCTGATTTGCATTGGCTTCTCTCTTGTTCTTGACTTCATTGTACTCAAATGGATTTGGGCCCCAACCCTATCTTGATTTTCTTTATATTTCTCCTCGTATCGCTGGTGGTTCTTTTTTCCTACAACGGTGCACCGAAATTTAGCCTAGATGGTGCCTGTCTAGAGCGTAAATTTATAAAGGAATTAGGCGCCTACTTTTCTTTATAGAATTCCAACATAAGAAGTCAAAGTTGAGTGGATTACTTTAATGCAGGTCAGTGAAACTCACAAGGGTTGCCAGACACACTCAGCTCCTCCCAGAAGTGAAAAAGTTAACTTCTGCTGGCTATATTTGTACTCTGGATGGGTGGGGGGAGGAAGATTCTCAAAGCTTCGCGGTAAAAACCGATGAGCCGCTGCTGAAGCATTTCTTGTAACGATTTTAAAAAAAGCGAGTCATTCTCCAAAAACGGTGCATGCAAATGAGGTTTGTGGAGTAGCGCATAGGCTCGCTAAATTTACTTGAGATGAGTCGCTAGTGGTAGCAATCAGCACATTTGCAGAATCCACCTGGATAAACCCCTCCCACCCCCCAAAAAAAAAACAACAAATCAAAGATCAGGAGAGATGCCCACTCTCCTGCCATGTCGCACAACCTCCCGACATCCCCTGGCAGCAGGAGAGATGCCCACTCTCTCCCGCCGTCATCCAACCCCTCCTCCCGACAACTCTCTGTGTTCCCAGCTCTACACCCCCCCCCTGCAGTGGGAGAGATGCCCACTCTCTCCTGCCGTCGCCCAATGCCCATGACAACTCCCCGCATGCCCCCTACTCTACAGCATCTCACTGCAGCGGGAGAGATGACCACTCTCTCCCTCCATCATTCAACCCCTCCCAACAACTCCCCCGTGCTCTCGACTCTACACCCCCTCCACACAGTGGGATAGATGCCCACTCTCTCCTGCTGTCACCAACCCCCCAACAACTTCCCCCTTATCCCATCTATACGCCCCCACAATGGGAGAGATGCCCACTCTCTTCTGCCGTCGCCTATCCAGCCCCCCAACAACTCTCCCCATGCTCCAATGACCCCCACCTGTCCCTCCCTACCACTATATCTTTTTTGAGATAAGAACTGAACGCAATACTAAAGGTGAGGTCGCATTATTGAGCAATACAGAGGCATTATAATATTCTTGGTCTTGTTTATCCTCCCTTTTTAATAATTCCTAGCATCTTGTTTGCTTTTTTTGGCCGTCACCGCACTTTGGGTGGAAGGTTTCAGCATATTGACTCAACACTTTTTTTCAATGATCATCTTAATTCTCTGGTGAAAAAAATGTGGTTTGTTTTTTTTAGTCTCCACATGCTGAGGAAAGCGAGATCCTGCTTCCATCAACAGCATTTTTCTGTTCTTGTACAATCGATCGTTCTTTCGAGGTTGGATTTTTGTATTGCGGTCTTCTTAAACCTGACTAAGAAAAGTCTTCAAAGACTTCAGTTGATCCAGAATACTGCGGCTAGGCTGATCTTTGCAAAAAGTAAATTTGACTCCGCTTTTTCTAAAACTTCACTGGCTTCCAATTATTTCTAGAGTCTATTTCAAATGTGCCTGCTTTACATTTAAGATCTTGGATGGCATTTTTCCTTCCTTCCTTCCTCTATTTTGGAATTCTACAAGATCTGAGACTACCAGACCTACTCAAAAAACTTAAATGATCCTTTCCTACGCTGAAAGGCGTCATCTATACTGGAAAACTAGGGAAGTCTCTTCTTTTCAAAATTACTGAGCTCTGGAATAATCTTCCTGTCCAGTTGCGCGATCTGGGCTCTCTCCAATTATTCCGTAAACATCCGAAAACTTGGCTTTTTTCAAAATTGTGATCTTCGTTTCCTTCTAAATTATTCCTATTCCTATTGTATTTTTTTTCTTTAATTTTCTGTAAACCATGTCGAGCTCTGTTCTTAAAGAGAAGATGTGGTATATAATCTTACGGTTTAGTTTAGTTCAGTGTTTTTAAACCTTTTTACACCTAGGGACCGGCAGAAATAAAAGAATTATTCTGTGGACCGGCGGTTGAAGAACACTGGGCTAAGTCGTGGGCCAGACCCCGCCCATCTCTACCCAATCTCCACCCCAGACCCCGCCTCCATAATATTACTAATTGCACCTTGCACGTCCCGTGCCTCATCTGGAAGCCTTCCCTCTGCCGTTGCGACGTCAGAGAGAAGGCTTCCGGTTCAGGCGCAGGATGCCCGTAGGAGCCACTGCCCGTGGCTTTGTGCACTGAATCAGTGAGGAAGAGGGAGCTGGCTCGAAGATAACACCGCATCGATCGCACCGTGGACCGGCGGTTGAAGAACATAGTTTTGGGCCTGATGCACGTGCTGGCCCTGTGGACCGGCATGAAATTTCTGTGGACCAGCACTGGTCCATGGACCGGTGGTTGAAGAACACTGGTTTAGTTTGTCCACAATGACACCCAGATCTTTATCTTGAGCGCCGACCCCCAAGATGGACCCTAGCCTCTGATAACTAGGATTGCGATTATTCTTCCCAATGTGCAGCACTTTGCATTTGTCCACATTCAATTTCATCTGCCACTTGTTCGCCCAGTCTTCCAATTTCCTACGGACTTCCTGCAGTTTTTCACCATCCGCAGTTGTTTTGACAACTTTGAACAGCTTCAAGGGTTTCTGTAAACAATTGTTTTTAATAAGGACTTGACATGCCCAGATATCATGTCATAAAGTAGGGTTTCAGATTATTTAGAAACACCTGATAATGCTGCAGCTATGCCTGCTTTAAACATTAAGCAAAATAAGTATGTGGGAGTGGCATAGTGAGGGCAAGAGGCGCCCAGCACGGTGGCACCCCTCCCCCACTCTCTTCTGCATCCCCACCCTATCCGCTCCTTCTCTCCTGTTCCTTTTTAACATTCCCAGCGCGAGCAGCAACCCCATCCTGCTGCTCGCGCCAGCATCAGCTCTTCCTCTGATGTCACTTCCTAGGTGAAGGTCCAGGAAGTGACATCAGAGGAAGAGCCGATGCTGGCGCGAGCAGAAGCTTGTGGTTGCTGTTCACGTTGTGAAAGTTAAAGAGTTACGGGGAAAGGGCTGCATGCACACAGTAGTGAGGAGGCGGGAGGGCTGAGAGGACAGGAGCAGGCTCCCCACCATGACAGTGCCCTGGGCTGACCGCCCACCCCTTACTATACCACTGAGTATGTTCTTAGGGTACCAAGGAAAGAAGCACCAGAGTTTTTTCCCCTAGCTATCATGCCCTTATCGCTTGCACTGCCATCTGCTGCATCCATTATGTTAATGTTTATTCAAAGCTTATATACTGCGGCTAATGACTGAAACAGTCAAATCTGAGCGGTTTACGTGAGCCGTCGCAATGGTGTTACAAAGCATGGCTTCCGTAGTGATGCAATAATTCAGAGCAATATACGCGAGCCGTCGCAATGGTGTTACAAAGCATGGCTTCCGTAGTGATGCAATAATTCAGAACAATATACGCGAGCCGTCGCAATGGTGTTACAAAGCATGGCTTCCGTAGTGATGCAATAATTCAGAGCAATATACGCGAGCCGTCGCAATGGTGTTACAAAGCATGGCTTCCGTAGTGATGCAATAATTCAGAGCAATATACGCGAGCCGTCGCAATGGTGTTACAAAGCATGGCTTCCGTAGTGATGCAATAATTCAGAACAATATACGCGAGCCGTCGCAATGGTGTTACAAAGCATGGCTTCCGTAGTGATGCAATAATTCAGAGCAATATACGCGAGCCGTCGCAATGGTGTTACAAAGCATGGCTTCCGTAGTGATGCAATAATTCAGAGCAATATACGCGAGCCGTCGCAATGGTGTTACAAAGCATGGCTTCCGTAGTGATGCAATAATTCAGAGCAATATACGCGAGCCGTCGCAATGGTGTTACAAAGCATGGCTTCCGTAGTGATGCAATAATTCAGAGCAATATACGCGAGCTGTCGCAATGGTGTTACAAAGCATGGCTTCCGTAGTGATGCAATAATTCAGAGCAATATACGCGAACCGTCGCAATGGTGTTACAAAGCATGGCTTCCGTAGTGATGCAATAATTCAGAGCAATATACGCGAGCCGTCGCAATGGTGTTACAAAGCATGGCTTCTGTAGTGATGCAATAATTCAGAGCAATATACGTGAACCGTCGCAATGGTGTTATAAAGCATGGCTTCTGTAGTGATGCAATAATTCAGAGCAATATACGCGAGCCGTCGCAATGGTGTTACAAAGCATGGCTTCCGTAGTGATGCAATAATTCAGAGCAATATACGTGAGACGTCGCAATGGTGTTACAAAGCATGGCTTCTGTAGTGATGCAATAATTCAGAGCAATATACGTGAGACGTCGCAATGGTGTTACAAAACATGGCTTCTGTAGTGATGCAATAATTCAGAGCAATATACGTGAACCGTCGCAATGGTGTTATAAAGCATGGCTTCTGTAGTGATGCAATAATTCAGAGCAATATACGTGAACCGTCGCAATGGTGTTATAAAGCATGGCTTCCGTAGTGATGCAATAATTCAGAGCAATATACGCGAGCCGTCGCAATGGTGTTACAAAGCATGGCTTCCGTAGTGATGCAATAATTCAGAGCAATATACGCGAGCCGTCGCAATGGTGTTACAAAGCATGGCTTCCGTAGTGATGCAATAATTCAGAGCAATATACGCGAGCCGTCGCAATGGTGTTACAAAGCATGGCTTCCGTAGTGATGCAATAATTCAGAGCAATATACGCGAGCCGTCGCAATGGTGTTTACAAAGCATGGCTTCCGTAGTGATGCAATAATTCAGAGCAATATACGCGAACCGTCGCAATGGTGTTACAAAGCATGGCTTCCGTAGTGATGCAATAATTCAGAGCAATATACGCGAGCCGTCGCAATGGTGTTACAAAGCATGGCTTCCGTAGTGATGCAATAATTCAGAGCAATATACGCGAGCCGTCGCAATGGTGTTACAAAGCGTGGCTTCCGTAGTGATGCAATAATTCAGAGCAATATACGCGAGCCGTCGCAATGGTGTTACAAAGCATGGCTTCCGTAGTGATGCAATAATTCAGAGCAATATACGCGAACCGTCGCAATGGTGTTACAAAGCATGGCTTCCGTAGTGATGCAATAATTCAGAGCAATATACGCGAGCCGTCGCAATGGTGTTACAAAGCATGGCTTCCGTAGTGATGCAATAATTCAGAGCAATATACGCGAGCCGTCGCAATGGTGTTACAAAGCATGGCTTCCGTAGTGATGCAATAATTCAGAGCAATATACGCGAGACGTCGCAATGGTGTTACAAAGCATGGCTTCCGTAGTGATGCAATAATTCAGAGCAATATACGCGAGACGTCGCAATGGTGTTACAAAGCATGGCTTCCGTAGTGATGCAATAATTCAGAGCAATATACGTGAGACGTCGCAATGGTGTTACAAAACATGGCTTCTGTAGTGATGCAATAATTCAGAGCAATATACGTGAACCGTCGCAATGGTGTTATAAAGCATGGCTTCCGTAGTGATGCAATAATTCAGAGCAATATACGCGAACCGTCGCAATGGTGTTACAAAGCATGACTTCTGCAGTGATGCAATAATTCAGAGCAATATACGTGAACCATCGCAATGGTGTTATAAAGCATGGCTTCTGACACGAGCCGTCGCAATAGTGTTACAAAGCATGGCTTCCGTAGTGATGCAATAATTCAGAGCAATATACGCGAGCCGTCGCAATGGTGTTAAAAGCATGGCTTCCGTAGTGATGCAATAATTCAGAGCAATATACGCGAGCCGTCGCAATGGTGTTACAAAGCATGACTTCTGTAGTGATGCAATAATTCAGAGCAATATACGTGAACCATCGCAATGGTGTTATAAAGCATGGCTTCTGACACGAGCCGTCGCAATAGTGTTACAAAGCATGGCTTCTGTAGTGATGCAATAATTCAGAGCAATATACGCGAGCCGTCGCAATGGTGTTACAAAGCATGGCTTCTGTAGTGATGCAATAATTCAGAGCAATATACGTGAGCCGTCGCAATGGTGTTACAAAGCATCATCTGAGTAATTATACTATGCCTATGTACAGCTCACAAATCCTATACAGTATAATTAAAACTAAAACTTTGGGGGGGGGTGTTTGTTGAATGTGTGTGAATCGGGGGAGAGAGTGTTGAGTAGCTAAGCATGCGAGTTTGCGAGTGACGGGCCTGGTGGCTTTTTGTGAGTGTATAAAATGGAAAAAGGTGGAGGAATGTAGAGATCTATAGCATGCTCCCTCTTCGTATTATTGTCTTGCTTGTCGATTGGATATAGTACTGTTTCTCTGTTTGAAGAGGTGGCTTGACATACAGTCGTCGCAATTTTGTCTACACCTGATGAAGTGCTGTTCACTATACTAGTTGATGCTTGAAAGTGATTTGTCTGTGTATGCATGTTACCGCTGTTAATAAAGTACATTTAAAAGAAAAAAAAAATACAAAACTAAAACTAACCCCCCTCCTTTACAAACGCGTAGCGCGGGTTTTAGCTCCGGCAGCGGCGGTCACTGCTCCGTCGGCTCATAAGAATTCTATAAGCGTCAAGAGCAGTGACCGCCACTGCCGGCGCTAAAACCCACGCTACGTATTAGTAAAGGAGGAGTAAACCTAAAAAGAAACTTACCTCCAACTATGGTATATAGCAGTGGTCTCAAACCCGTGGCCTGGGGGCCACATCGGCCCGTCAGGTACTATTTTGAGGCCCTCGGTATGTTTATCATAATCACAAAAGTAAAATAAAACTGTTTCTTGATCATATGTCTCTTTAGCTATAAATGACAATATTATTATTAAGACTTAGCTAAAAAGAAAGATTTATAAACTGTAAAGAGTTTTACCTCATGCAAAATTGTCATTTCTTTAATAAGACATTAACTGTTTTTTCTGAGGCCCTCCAAGTACCGATAAATCCAAAATGTGGCCCTGCAAAGAGTTTGCGTTTGAGACCACTGCCAAAGGTCCATCAAGTCCATTATCCTGTTTCCAACAGTGGCCAACCCAGGTCCCAAGAGTAGCAACATTCCGGAGCTGAGATTGTGATGTCATAATGCCTCATTCCTCCAATGCCTAAGAGCCATCCTCAGCAGTGATGTCACAATGGCTTGATTATTTCTCACATAAGAACATAAGAGCTGCCATAGTGGGACAGATCAAAGGTCAGTGTTCTCAAACTCGCGCCCCGCCCGGTATATTTTGAGGCCCTCGGTATGTTTATCATAATCACAAAAGTAAAATAAAACTGTTTCTTGATCATATGTCTCTTTAGCTATAAATGACAATATTATTATTAAGACTTAGACACTGGCATTGTCATCTCGAAGCTGGGACATTAGATCATTTACTATTCTATTGTCCATTGATACTTAGTTTTTGGAAATCCATTTGGGGCCAAGTGAATAATCTACTGGAAAATCTGGTGGCATTATCATATGACACTGTGCTATTCGGTACTTCCACGAGAGCCAAGAGTCAAATCTCTTCTAATAATAATAATAAAGTTTTGCTCATCATGAGAGGGGTTGCTATGAAAGATTGTTATCGGCTGAATTATAATTTTGGGTGGAATTCGTTACGCCAAATCTTTAAAATGGAGCGGGCAATAGCCATACAGCAGGGGCATTTTAAGAAATGTAGGGATGTTCGGGAGCCATTAACAAAATACTGTACAGAATGAATATTATTTTTTTCCCTTTTGTTCATAAACATCCAGGGTGGGGAGGGCGGAGGGAATACTTTATGATTTCTTATGCTTAAGAATAATTGATGGGTATAAGGGGGGAGGGATATTTGATGTGAGTTAAACTTTGATGGTAAAGTATAAAATGATTGTATCTTATGTTACACTTGTTGAAAGTTTTAAAAATGAATAAAGACTTATATAAAAAAAAAAAAGCCAAAAGGAAAGATTTATAAACTACACTTCTCCCTCTGTATTCGCGGGGGATGTGGGCAGAACATAGCCGTGAATACTGAAAAACCGCGAATAATGTTTTGCACGTTATTTACGGTTTTTCGGTAAAATAGACCTGAAAAAGATAATAAACCGTGAATAACCCAATCTGCGATTTGCTCTGTACAACACCGGGAGCAACGATTTCCAATGTGACATGCCGGGTTTAGTCACGAAAATTAGGGGGCGGAGTCAGCAGCTGAAAAATCGCAAATAAGCGAATCCGCAGATACAGAAACTGTGGATAAGGAGGGAGAAGTGTATAAAGAGTTTTACCTCGTGCAAAATTGTTATTTCTTTAATAAGACATTAACTAATTTTTCTGAGGTCCTCGAAGTATCTACAAATCCCCAATGTGGCCCTGCAAAGGGTTGGAGTTGGAGACCACTGGTATATAGGACTGCTTTTACAAAGGCGCACTAGCGGTTTCAGCACTCACTTAGCGCGCACTACATTGCTGCATGCGCTAGCCGCTACCACCTTCTTTTAAGCAGGCGGTAATTTTTCGGCTAGCGTGCACTGTAGCAAGCGCTAATCCTGTGCGTGCGCTAAAAATGCTAACGCACCTTTGTAAAGGAGCCCGTAGTGTCTACCTCAGAAATAGCAAATTAGAGCAAACTTACGAAAACAAAATTAAAGTTAAAATAAATAGCCTAAATTAAATATCAGTATCAGATCATAATTAAAATGTTATTAGTTAAATAAACGAAATGTTAATTAATAAGATAATTAGTACCCCCTTTTACAAAAAGCGTAGCGTGGTTTTTAGCGCCGGCCGCAGTGATAACAGCTCTGATACTAAGGAGTTCTATGAACGTCAGAGCTGTAAAATTTTATATTATGTAATTATCAGATTTTAGGGATTTTGGCCATTGGTTCTTACTCTCTAATTTCCTTTCTGCTTTTATTGTATTTTAAATGTATTTTAAATTGTGTAAACTGCATAGAACTTCATGGTTTTGCGGTACAGTATATAAATAAACTTGTTATTATTATTATTACTGCAGTGGTCGACGCTAAAAAACGCTGGCGAGGCTTTGTAAATTATACATATATAATTTAAAAAAGATTACTGATAAAGAAAACCAAATACAAAGAAATAAAAGAATGCTAAATAAAATAGAAAATAATACTAAGGCACCCTATAAAACATAACTGGTACATAAAGAAAATTCAAATAAATGAACATAAAATAAACATCAGTCCATATCCACAACGAGCCTGTTCCAAAAAGGAAGATATTATAAAGAGAGATGGTCCAGCACGGGGGTGTCAATGTCAAAGACCCTCCTCGAGGGCCGCAATCCAGTCGGGTTTTCAGGATTTCCCCAATGAATATGCATGAGATCTATTTGCATGCACCGCTTTCATTGTATGCTAATAGATCTCATGCATAGTCATTGGGGAAATCCTGAAAACCCGACTGGATTGCGGCCCTTGAGGAAGGACTTTGACACCCCTGGTCCAGCATGAATTTCAGTGTTTTTCTTATCATTATAAATATACAGTATGTGATGTTTTATTTCATAGAATAATGATATTTCTCAGACTTTATTGAGTCTTATTGTCATTTAAGTGAAGTTACGGAAGGACTGAGGGACACCATTGTTAGGCTGTGCTTAGGACATCAGTTAACCTTAATCTAGCCCTGGCAATAGAAGGATAACAGAACCTGCTGCTACACAAAAGATCTGCTGTCATTCCTAATTGCATATGACTATTTTTCCATAAATAGACCTTACTACTCATACTACTATTAATTATTTCTATAGCGTGACCAGACATATGCAGCGCTGTACAGTCACGAAGGAGACAGTCCCTGCTCCAAAGAACTTACAATCTAAACAGACAAGACAGACAAACAGGATGTCATGGATACGGTAAAGGGGAACGGTTAATCTGCTGGCTGGGTTGGAGAGCAGAGGGGAGTACAGGACAATCGAGCCATTGTGACATCACTGATGAGGTTGGCTCTTATTGGTGGAATGAGGCATTATGACATCACAAGCTCAGCTCTGCTTTCCAAAGACTGAAATTCTTCACACTACTAATATGAAATATTTCTATAATGCTACCAGACGTACACAGCGCTGTACAGAGTCACAAAGAAGACAGTCCCTGCTCCAAAGAGCTTACAATCTAAACAGACAAGACAGACAAACAGGATGTCATGGATAGAGTTAGGGGGAAGGGTTAATCTGCTGGCTGGGTTGGAGAGCAGTGGGGAGTAGGGTTATATCAAAAAAGGTTGGTTTTCTTGCCAATTTAAGGCAAATTGAAGAGAGAGCACGGGAAAGGTTTCCTTCTCTGTTGCATGCATTTGTCACCATTTCAGGTAAAGTCTCCAACAAAATGGAGGTCGCGTTTGTTCGTTACGATGAGACCCTGATATGGAATTGCCACCCGCCTCTCTCCCCCATTGCTGGTTTCTGTGTTTGTGCCCCCATGTATTAGCCTCCGTGCTGGCTGCAGAAATACAGTAACCTGCATATCACTGTTTGTTCTTTGGGCATGAACAGATAAATCTGCTTTCCCTCAGTTCCATGGGAACATTTCGGAACACGTTGCCCAGATGGTGCACAAGAACTGTTGGCAAAGAAAAATCAGGAAGCAGCACAAATCAGGATTTATTGGATGAAGCCTCAGATCTGGCCTCTTATCATCATAGGAATACAGTGGAGGGGAAGAGAAGGCAAGAGAACTTGACGTTTGAAACGCTGTCTGTTTCGTAAAATGAAATATGAGCTTTGAGCGCTTATATTTATCTTTGTATTTGAATGATGTGTTTTCAGGGAGGTTTTGTAGCTGTCTGCTAATTATGAATGGTTGTAACGATTAATATATATGCATTTCTGCAACCCACTTTGACAAAAGAGGGATATAAATAAACTATAAACTATTAACTTGGACCTGAGGAGGGGGGGGGGGGGAAGGGGGGGAGACAGAGAGAAGAAAGGAGAAACTTGGAGGTTAAACTGAGAGAGAGAGAGAGAATCTGGACCAGAAGAGGGAGAGATGCTGGATCATGAGGGTTGGGATGATTAATGGAGAGGCATCAGATCCCCATGAGGAGAGAGGGAGATGATGGAGTGGTGCCAGACCCGCACATGGGAAAGGGAAGTGATGGAGATGAGCCAGATCTACGGGTGGGGTCGCAGTGATGTAGAGGTGCCAGGTCCTTGGGTAGAAAGTGAGGGGAGAGATGCTAGACCTAGAGGGAGGAAAGAGAGAATGAAATACCTGGAGTTAAAAGGACAGGAAGAGAAGTGGAGAGATCTTGGACCTGGGGAGGGGAGAAGCAGAAGAAAGAGAGAGAGAGAGAGAGAGAGGAGAGACCTGGAACACAGGAGAAAGGTTTGGGGAAATCCACTGCTTATTCCTAGGATAAACAGCACAAATTCTGTTTTACTCCTTGGGATCTTGCCAGGTACTTGTGACCTGGGTTGGCCACTTGTGGAAACAGGATAATGGGCTCGATGGACCTATGGCAACTCTTGGGTCCTTATAGTGCTGCAGCTGTACTTTGGAGACGGAAAGGCATTTGTTTGATTTGGTCAATGCGGTTTGTATATACCTTATCCACCATGGACCCTGAGAAAGGTGTTGTCCGAAACACGGACCGTGTTGGGTCCACTGGTTGGTAATAAGGTGGTATATTTAACATACTGCATTAATATTGTAATAAACAGTGCCTACATCTTGCACATGGTCTGCAGGTTTGTTTGGTTTTTGCTTATAGAAACATGATGGCAGATAAAGGCCAATGGCCCATCCGCAGCATCCACTATCTCCTCCTTTCCCTATTGGCTAAGACTCTTAACATTTGCATCTCTTGTTCCTATAGCTAAGACTCTTAACACTTGCATTGTGATGTCAGAGAACTTTCTGATTATAGAAACATAGAACTTGATGGCAGATAAAAGGCCAATGGCTCATCCGCAGCATCCACTATCTCCTCCTCTCCCTATTGGCTAAGACTCTTAACATTTGCATCTCTTGTTCCTATAGGCTAAGACTCTTAATACTTGCATTGTGATGTCAGAGAACTTTCTGATTATAGAAACATAGAAACTTGATGGCAGATTAAAGGCCAAATGGCTCATTCCGCAGCATCCACTATCTCCTCCTCTCCTATTGGCTAAGACTCTTAATCACTTGCATTGTGATGTCAGAGAACTTTCTGATTATAGAAACATGATGGCAGATAAAGGCCAAATGGCCCATCCAGTCTACCCATCCACAGTAACCATTATCTCTCCCTCTCTCTAAGAGATTTCCACATGCCTATCCCAGTTTTTCTTTAAGTCAGACCAGTCTCTGTCTCCACCACCTCTACTGGAAGACTGTTCCATGCATCTACCACCCTTTCTGTAAAAAAATATTTCCTTAGATTAATCCTAAGCCTATCGCCTCTTAACTTCATCCCAGAGCGTCCTTTCAAATGAAAGAGACCTCGACTAATGCGTATTTACGCCACGTAGGTATTTAAATGTCTCTACCATATCTCCATTGTATGTAAATTAATCTCATGCTTATTCATTTGGGAAATCCTGAAAACCTGACCTGGCGAGGGCTGAGGATGGACAACCTGCACTAGACATAAGGGAAGAGAGCCTAACCCACACAAAGGACATACGTTCACTAGTTCAGTCAGATTCTGCCCTTCTTCATTGCAGTGTTAGTTTTAAAGACACACAGATCACAGCCTGCCACATCAGAGCTATTACCCTGGGCCAAATAACCAAAACTGACGCCAGGAAACGGAGAGCTGGAACGAAGACAACTGCCTCTCACTGTTAAGCAACAGCTGCTCCTCTTCTCTGGCACTGGCCACCCAAATTTTGTTTGTTTCATATTGGCCTGCGCTCAATAACCATCGTGCCAGAGAGAAGGCCCAGTGCTCAGGGGCAGCCATCGGAGTGTTTTGGTTGCATTGGTTAGACATATGGGGGTGATGGCGGTGAATTCTAGAGTTCTTACCTATGGTTTTCCATGGTTTGTGACAGGGAACATCATTTCTGTTATGGTGCCTCTATCTGTCAACCATCCAGCCAGAGAGTCCATTATTTTTTTTTTTTTTTTTTTAATATTCTTTATTCATTTTCAAAATTACATTAAGTGTAAAATATATTCATTCACAGTAACAATAATATATCACTTATAAACAATCATTGGTACATTATATAAATTTTTATCCCTTCCCCCTTCTCCCATCCCTCCATCCATATCTTCCATTATTATATAATATATGTAATAATAAAAATACCCCCCTCCCTATATCCTGAACTGATAATTAAAAGGGAAATAATTTTACTTAATCCTTACAATATTTTGTTAATGGTTTCCACACATCCTGAAATTTCTTAAAGTATCCCCTTTGTAAAGCAATAAATCTTTCCATTTTATAGATATGGCATAAAGAATTCCATCAAAAGTTATAATTTAATCTCTTCCAATCTTCCAATTATATGTAATTTGCTGAATGGCAACCCCAGTCATTATTAGTAATAATTTATTGTTGTTAGCAGAAATCTGACTTTTTGCTCTCATTTCCATACCAAATATCACAGTATCATAAGATAATGCCACTGGGTTATCTAATAAATTATTAATTTGGTCCCAAATTGATTTCCAAAAATCTAGAATTCTAGAGTTCTTACCTATGGTTTTCTGTGGTTTGTGACAGGAACATCATTTCTGTTATGGTGCCTCTATCTGTCAACCATCCAGCCAGAGAGTCCATCATTTTCAATGCGATATGAACTCCTAGTACAACAAAGTTGGGCACATTTCTGCTCTGTATAACCTTTTGTCTTGAGATTTATGATTAGTAGTAAAGCTATCCTGAATTTGGATGTATAACCCGCCTTTTCCAAACCCAAGCTCAAGGTGAGGGACGTATTCAGGTGCTCAAGTTTCTTGCCTGCCGAAAAGGTCTCACAATCTAAGTTAGACATGACGCAACAGAGGATGAAGTGACTTACCCACAGTCATTAAGGAGTAGAGAATGACACGGTGGCTGTTACCCGCAGCTAGCCACAGGTAACCGCTGAAACGGTGGAGAAAAAAACAATGTTCACCGCGGCTTGCTACAGGGACAAGGACCATTCACCGCCCCGTGGAGCGGTGAATGGCCTTGTCCCCGCAGTTTAAGGGAGGGAACTGCGCGCGGTCACCTATCGCGTTCCCTCCCTCCTTACTGATCACCTCCACTGCCGCTGCCCAGTCCAAACATCTCCCTACTCCCTCTCTTGCCCCTTACCTTCGTGGCGGGCAATTTCTAAATTTCCTTCCTACGAGCAGCTGGAGCGTTGAAGTTGAATCAGAGATGAGCTTTCTTGCAGCCACACGCAACTTCAACGCTCCGGCTGCTCGTAGGAAGGAAATTTAGAAATTGCCCCGCCATGAAGGTAAGGGGCAGGGAGATTTGCCGGCACAGTTGTGTGTTGCAAGCAGGAAACACTCCTTCTGCTTTTTAAATTGAGGAGCACATGAGTAGGACTTACTGTTTAGTTTTTTTTAGTTGGACCGGGGCCTGTTGTCCGAGGGAGGGGGGACGGGGACGCGGTGTGCATTGCAGAAGCGACTAAGAGGTATCCCCACTGTGTGAGGCGGAGAACACTGGCTGGTTTTTGTTCTGCCGCTTGTTCGGGGGATGGTGGGTGCGGCAGTGATAGCGCCGAGAGGACTTGCTTGTTTCCTGCGATAGTGATACAGTAGTGGAAGTAAAATGTGTGGCCACGCCGGCCCAAGATTGGACCTCTCTGGCAGCAGGAGCCATGGATGCAGGGGGGAGGGGTGAAAGCGCAAGGGAACGCAGACTTGGATTTTTTACGGGCAGGACCCATGTCTTTTTCCCCGGAATTTGTTCTTTTGTTTCACAAAGCTGTTCTGTTGCAACAGGCCAACTCAGATCAGGCAGGAGAGAATCCAGGGAGTAGTTGGTTCAGGAGATGCTGGCCCAATCATTGTTTGGGGTGTGGGGAGGTCAGCAGGGAGCCAAATGGCGCAGGGTGGTTTTTGATAAGGAGGAGGAGGAAGGAGCGCATACCTACAACCCTGGACTCTCTCTTGTTCAAACTGGGTCCCCTGGGGAACTACATATGGATTTTGATGAGATATCTGGGTCAGAGGCAGATGATCTGTACATGCTCCGTCTGTTTCATAGAGAAGAGCTGCCACACGCATGCTCATAGGAAAGAAATTTAGAAATCGCCCACCATGAAGGTAAGAGGCAGGGAGGGAGGAAAGGTGGGGTGGAGAGGAACAGACGCTGAAGGGAACCTGGAGAAGGTAGCGTGGGGAAGAACAGATGCTGAATGGAAATGGGGAAGAGAGAGTGGGGAGAATGGCGTTTAAGGGAAATGAGGAACATAGAGTGGAGAGAAGACACTGGAAGGAAGAAGACAAAGATGCCAGACTATGGGGGGAGCGGAGGGAAGAAGATGGGTGCCAGACCAATTGGGGAGGGGGGTGAAGGGAGAGGCACAGTAACAGAGCAAATGGAAGATGCAGAGAGAAGGCAGACAGCAGATGGAAGAAATTGAATGAAAAGAAGATGAGGAAAGCAGAAACCCAGACAACAAAGGTAGAAAAAAATTTTCTATTTCTATTTATTTTCTTTTTTTGCTTTAGGATAAAGTAGTATATTAGTTTGTGTTGATAAAAATTTATATTATAATAGAAAAAATCCCACTTAATTTGAGAAGTGCATTTCCCTTGATAATTTTTAAAGTTTTTCTCTATACAGGAAAAGGCCTCATCGACTGGATTGATCAGCATAGTTGCCATGCTCCTTGCTCCAATCATCGGCCCAACAAAAACCCGCTTCACATTATATAAGTGTTTACTATTTAATTGTTAATTTACCATAAAATCTTAACTTCTAAAAGTATATATTTTAAAAAATTATTTTTTAAATTTTTCTTTTCTTCTTAGTTATCACCTTCTATGTAGTTAGATAGCTTCATACAAACACACTTATACATGCACAAACTCTTATTTGACTGAAAAAAAGTGACTCAAGCCATATAAATTTCACCGCTTAGCTTAGCACAGTGTTTGTCTCAGGAAATGCCACTTCAAAACGGCCAACCGCGGTTAACACAGTGTAGAATTCTGAAATGCTAGAACTTGGCCTGAAGCAGCGGTTGCAGATATTCGCCGAAATGGTGGCCGCGTTGGCCTTTTTTGAAGTGGCATTTCCTGAGACCAAACACTGTGCTAAGCTAAGTATGAAATTTATATGGCTTGAGTCACTGTTTTCAGTCAAATCAGAGTTGTGCATGTATAAGTGTGTTAGTATGAAGCTATCTAACGAACATAGAAGGTGATAATAAGAAGAAAAGAAAAATTTTAAAAATTTTTTTTAAAATAAATACTTTTAGAAGTTAAGATTTTATGGTAAATTAACATTTTAAATATTAAACACTTATTTAATGTGAACGGGTTTTTGGTGGCCGATGATTGGAGCAAGGAGCGTGGCAACTACGCTGATCAATCCAGTCGATGACTGTGCGTAGGCTCCATCTCTAAGGCCTTTTCCTGTATAGAGAAAAACTTAAAAAATTATCAAGGAAATGCACCTTCTCAAATTAAGGTGGGATTTTTTTCTATTATAGTATTGGATTATTTCTACCACTTGGGTTAGTTTATTTAGGAATAAAAATTTATAAACAAAGCCCTGCCAGCTGAACATCTCTTTCCTCTAGTTCAGCAGCCCAAACTTTGATTTATAAGGAAGGAATAAGCTAAATATTGTAGTACTGATGCAGGGACGGGGTGGGGACAGGGGGATGACAGGGACGGTGCTTCGCAGGGACGGGGTGGTGACAGGGATACATTTTTTCCCCCGTGTCATTCTCTAATAAGGAGCCTCAGTGAGAGAGAAGCAGGATTCGAACCCTGGCTTCCCTGATTTGCAACTTATTTCAATGTATTCACTGCCACTCCCTACTTCGTAATGCTCACTGACTGCCAATTAAACATAGGATTTCCTATAAAATATCCCTAATTAACTTTTAAATGATGCAAACTAACCACCCCAATTCATAGATAAATATTTGATTCCCTATGAGCCGTCCGCATCCTTAGATCCTCTGACCGTAAAATTACTCACCGTGCCGCCTCTGCGAATAATAGGCACTAAAAGACATGACATTATTTTAGTGGTCGGCCCTCAACTTTGGAATACTCTTCCAGCCCCAGTCAGAGAGGAGAATAATCTAAACCGGTGGTCTCCAAACTCAAACCCTTTGCAGGGCCACATTTTGGATTTGTAGGTACTTGGAGGGCCTCTGAAAAACATTGTTAATGTCTTATTAATGAAATTACAATTTTGCATGAGGTAAAAAAAAAAACTCTTTATAGTTTATAAATCTCTCCTTTTGGCTAAATCTTAATAATAATCTTGTCATTTATAGCTAAAAAGATATATGATCAAGAAACTGTTTTATTTTGCTTTTGTGATTATGATAAACATACTGAGGGCCTCAAAATAGTTTGATACTCAATTTTTGGAAGTCAATATGGCGTAGAATTAATAACATTTAGAATCATCAGTTCCTCTACGTATGAGGCAGTCATTTGTGGTACAATTTTGCATGTTAAGCCCCTTATAGATCAATATAAAGGTCATCTTTTCCAGATGATCACTCGAAATTGGAAGAACTGTGAGCGTTTAAATTTTTCATTCTGGTGGGCAAGTCTTTGCTCTAGTTATAGATTTGAAAAAATAAATGCTGAAAAATTTAGGACTTGGTAATATATTTAAATTAATATGGGGCCCATTGGCATCTTATGTTACCTCATTGTATTTGTTTGTTGACTGTGAGTCAGTTTGTCCTTTATTTTGGTAGCATATCCAGGGCAGGGTATGAGGGGGATTCTTTATGTCATAAATTGATTTTTTAATATTTATAATTGGGATGGGTGAGAAGATATCATTATTGAGAATAGGTATGATATTTATGATAATACTAGTCCATTAAGCCCATTACATTAACAGGTGCTAGAATATATGTCTGTCTGTCTTTTCTGTCTCTCTCCTTCCTGCTGTCTCTCTCTCCCTGGCCCCCTTTCTCTGTCTATCTTTCTGTCCCTCTCCCTGCTCCTGTGTCTTTTTTCCTTTCTTTCCGTCTCCCTCCCTCCCGCTGTCTGTCTGTCATTCTTTCCCTCCTTTTCCTGTGCAGCAGCATTTCCATCCCACTTCCCTGTGCAGCAGCAACAGCATTTCCTCCTTCCCCTTCCCCCCTCCACTTTCCCTGTGCTGAAGCATCAGCAATATTTCCCTTCCCCTCCAGGTCCCTGTGCAGCAGTAGCAGCATTTTCACCCACCCTCCCTTCCCTTACTGCGATCTGGCCTGCTCCGTTCGGGCCCCTCCCCCTTCCCTTCCCGCGGTCTAGCCTGCTCCATGCCCCTCCCTTCCCTTATTGCGTTCCTGTGGCTGGAGTCCTCCTTCTTTGTCTGGCCCCCCCCCCTTCCCTTCCCCGCAGGCTGGCCTGCTGCGGCTTGAAGTTTTTTTTTAAAAGTTTAAAAGTGCCACGGCGGCTCCTCTCATGATCCCCGCCGGCGTCAGAAGGGTTCTCCGACGTTGGTGCGGCTCGTGAGAGGAGCCGACACCGCAGCTTTTAATTTTTGCTTGAGGAGGTGGAGAGCAGGGAGGTCCAGCGCTTCAGGCCAGTCCTGGCGTCCACGGAGAGAGGGAGCGATATATGCGCGCATGCACACTCCTGCCGCCACAGACCTACTGATCAGAGATCACGGAAGCACGCAGATAAGAGTGCGCATGCGCGGCTAGTGTTTTATTATATAGGATATGTTGTGTTATATACTGAAATGATTATTGTTTGGGGTGGGTGGATGTGAAGGGGGAATGGATGATTATGAACATGAGAAAGATGAATGTGCTTTTATAGTATTACTATGCATTGCATAAGTTGTACTGCACTATTGTAGTTTTGAAAATTAATAAAGAATTAAAAAAAAAAAAAAGAAGTACCTGGAAGTATACTCCAGAGTCCTCTTTAAATGTGCCTCCTTAGCCTTCAAGATCCTACATGGCATCCTTCCTCCCATTATCCCACTCTTTTGGAATTCCTCAAACCCACACTCCACCAGACCCTCCCAAAAACTGAAACTATCATTCCCCTCTATAAAAGGTATATTCCCGTGCAGGAAAACTCAGAACATCCTCCCCTTTAGAACCACAGAACTCTGGAACAACCTCTCATCCCCACTCAGAAACTCAAGCTCCTTCCAATCCTTCCCGCAAACACTTGAAAACTTGGCTCTTTGCAAAAATCTAATCACCTCCATTCTCCAGTATTCTGTCCCTCTCTATCCTCTTAGTCCCTCTCCTGTATCCTTCATTGTAGTTCCTTTCCTCTTAATCTGTAAAACCGTGCCGAGCTCTGCGCTTGCGGAGATGGCGCGGTATACAACCTTAGTTTAGTTTAGGAAGCCGCATGTGGACCCTGCGCAAGTTTGAGACCGCTGATCTAAACCAATTCAAAGGCCTACTTAAGAGCCATTTATTTAAGAATGCTTTTAACATTTAAGCCCTTTGTAATTTCCCCCGGTTAATCTTTCAAAGAAGCAAGTTTCAGCGCTCCCCTTCCCATGTTCCTTCCTTAACTGGTTTCCTATCCTATACTAATTGTATTTCTTCCCTTTTGTCCTCGTGTAAGTCTTGTACCTGACGTTCTTAACTTTTCATTTGATTATTGTGGTTATTGCTCCTTTTTAATTGTATCGTTATTGGCGTGTTTAAAAAAAAAAAAAAGTTTCCCCATTATATTTTAATCTGTATCTCGCTTAGAAATTGGATAAGCGACAGTAATCAAATTTTAAATACAAACTTGAAACTTGATACTGTCTCACAAAGCCCTCAAGTGATTTAGAAAGGTGGAGGGGCATAATCGAAAGGAACGTCTGTCCGTTTACATCCATCTCGCAAGTTGTCCAAAGTTAAAAAGAGCCTAAGACACATTTTCGAAAGAGAACGTCCAACTTTTTTTACTTTCAAAAATCGTCTAATTATACGTCCTACAGATCTGATCGTCCAAGTCGCTAAATCGTCCATTTTTTATACTACTTTTCCATCCAACTTTCCGTCCAAGTCCAAAACGCCTCATAGAACAAGCCCTGTTGGACGTGGGAGGGGTCTGCAAAGTGATGGATTGAACATCCAGACATGCCACCTAAATAGTGGGGTACCTTACAGGGCACTGCTATGAACTTCACAAAAAGGGGTGCCATGGCTTCTCCTCCCTACAGCCCCCCAAAGCCACCTCCAGGAATCCCCTAGACCCCACTTTATCTACCACCCCAATAGCCCTTATGGCTTCAGGAGCCACTTATATGCCAATAAAAAAGGTTTGGGGTTGTATAGGGGAGTGCACATGTTTAAGTATCAATGCAGTGATTACAAGGGCTTATGGGCATGGGTCCTCCTCTCTATGGGTCACTAACCCACCCCCCAAGATGACTTAAGCTGCCTCTGTGCTGGACGACTAGGCTTTCCTATGCCAGGCAGCCAGGTGATGATGGTCTAGAGCAGTGGTTCCCAAACCTGTCCTGGGGACCCCAGCCAGTCAGGTTTTCAAGATATCCCTAATGAATATGCATAAGAGAGATTTGCATATAATGGAAGTGACAGGTATGCAAATCTCTCTTATGCATATTCATTAGGGATATCTTGAAAACCTGACTGGCTGGGGGTCCCCAGGACAGGTTTGGGAACCACTGCTCTAGAGGCTGAAATTTAAAGTTGAGAATAAAATTTTTAGGATGGGGGGGTTGGTGATCACTGGGTAGTGTGTGGGGGTCTGTGTTATGTGTTTGAAGTGCTTATCTGGTGAGTTTAGTGGGTTTTTACATGGTCTAAGTCACAAACGTCCAAGTTTCCGTCGATCCTGGGCTATATAACTTTCAGTTATATATGCTGTACAATTAAGTCTAAGCCAGCCCACGTCCCGCCCAACTCCCGCCCTCAAAACGCCTCCCGAAACACCCCATTTAGCGTTGGACGTTGAGAGGCACTAATGAAGGCCTAGGTCATTTAGAAATACGTCCAAAACCCGTTTTTTATTTTCGGCGCTTGGACATTTTTGAGAATGTTCATCCAAGTGCCGACTTAGGCCGGTTTTTTGGCACGTTTTTTCTCTTTCGATTATGAGCCCCATATTCTATAAAATCTGTGCAATAATATTTAAGAGTTTTGGTGTGGTATATTATAATATTTGCTCTCAGTGTACATGTACAGTTTAATCCAGAGTCATTTTGGCCCTTTACCCAAACTTAGAAATTGTCATGAGAAAAGGCCCATTTGTCCTCATGTATTGTGCAGAATCTTGTCCTGGGGTCTTCTTCCAACCTTTATAAATAGCATCATTTAAGCCCAATATTCAGCTTGTCCAAAAAAAAGTTCCCCGAACAACTTAATCTAGAGATATTTTGCTTTAATCCTCTCAGGCTAAATATTCAGTCTAAAACTAACTGGACAAAGTAGTTGAAGTAACTTGAGCATCTGCTATTTGGCTATCCAAGTATCCACTGAGTTGGCAGCAAGCATTGGCGATCAGCACTGACTCTCCAAGAAAAAACTGTGCTCTAAGACAATCCCTTCACTGCCATTTTGTGGCCAGGCAGTGATTTACCCGGAAAAAAAATTGTTCATGAGTAAAGCAGGGAAGGAAAGGGGAAATTTTAAATGTTGGGTTTCCAAAGGTGAGCGAGAAAGACCCTTTGAATATAGAACTTTTTTGCGTTTTTCCCATACATGCAATAAACACATGAAGAGGCACAGTCTTCTCGGTTACAGCATTGCATTGCCGAACTTACATAAAGGAAGAAAAAAAAAACCACTCAGTAGGTTTAAAGGAATATTAAAATTCTGGTTCTATAAAAAGGCTTTTTGAAACTTGAATCTTACGAGACTCCCACTCACAATAAATCCTTTTAACTCTCCTCTTGTGTTGACCTCAAATATATCACGGGCCGCATTGAGGTGGAGGAAGAAATCTTTTTTCTTACGGGTCCCACGGTGACAAGAGGGCATCCGCTAAACTCAGGGGGGGAAGATTTCATGGGGACACCAGGAAATACTTCTTCACCGAAAGAGTAATTGATCGATGGAATAGTCTTCCACGTCAGGTAATCGAGGCCAGTAATACGCTCGACTTCAAGGGACGATGGGACAGACAGGCGGGGGTCGCTCCAGAGGAATGCTTAAAAGATGGATCCTTGAGGGAGGGAGGGTTCTTGAGTGGGCAGACTTGTTGGGCCGCCGGCCCTTTTCTGCCGTCATACTCTATGTTTCTATGACCTATTGGTATTTCTTTTCTACATGCGTTATAGTTCCTCCCACTTTCCTCTTGTGTAAGTCTATGTCATTGATTTTAGGAATACTTGGGGCTCCTTTTATAAAGGTGTGCTAGCATTTTTAACGCACGCACTGGATTAGCATGCGCAGGCAGTAGCGGCTAGCGTGCGTGGCATTTTAGCGTGCGCTATTCTGCGCGTTAAGGCCCTAACACGCCTTCGTAAAAGGAGCCTTTAAATATGTTGGATTCCCCTTTTTTATTTGTACATCGCTTTGAATTAAGATATAGCGATTGAATCAAAATTTTAATAAGCCTTGAAAACATTATTTTGGCTCTTACCAACTGAGCAGGAAGTCAGTTCAAAATGTCCACTATTCTCTCAGTTATAAAGCATATTTTTATGATACACCCCCCCCCCCCCCCTTGGAAGAGGTTTCTGACTGAGCTTGGAAATAGAGGTCTGCACAGGAACAGGGATTGCAGGGGTCCTGCGGGAATCCCCCCCTAACCCACGGGACTCCCACGTGGACTCCCACAGGGATGGAAGGCTTTGGAAGCAGGGTTCGTCCATATAATATAATGGACACGTCAGCCTTAGTAAAAGAGGGGATTTATAAGTTAATTACCTGAACAGAAAACAAAAAAGGGTTCCACCAAAGAGATTCCACAAGGAAAACAGCAGCACAAATACAAAAGAAACTGTGAAATTGATGATCCTGTCAGAAGTAATTGCTGCTTTTTATGGGGACGGGTGGGGATGGAGAGGATCCTGGCGGGGACGGGCAGGGATGGGTGGGATTTCTGTCCACGCGCAACTAATACTTGGAAAGAGGTGTTTGTGAACAGTTTGAAACTAGCACTCACCTACCTAGGGTTACCATATGACTCCAGAAAAAGGAGGACGGATTGAGACATCTGGGCTTTAGTTCTATTGCTTCTATTAAAATCATCATGAATGCAAAAAAGTTTGACCATGTTTTTTCAACACTTCTCAACAAAATCTCACTGACTCCCAGTATCGTATAGAATAATTTACAGAATATGTGGTATATAAAAATGCTTATATATACAGATGTCTGTTATCACTTAAGGCTCAGCTCTGTAAGTCTCCAGCTTTCATCGACAGGATTCTAATTCCATAGGCCTCCACTAGAATACTTTGGTCTAATGACCAACATTTGCTGACCGTTCCATCACTTAAAACTATTAATAAGAACATAATGAAATGCCCGCACCAGGATCAGACCGGGGTCCATCTAGTCCGGTGGTCCACACCCGCGGAGGCTCAGCTAGGTGTTCCCCGACGAGGACCTTGGTCACTCGTATCCCTCAATGTGTCTTGCAAGAAGATGTGCGTCCAACTTGCCCTTAAATCCTAGAATGGTCGTTTCCCGCACAACCTCTTCCGGGAGAGCGTTCCAGGCGTCCACCACTCGCTGTGTGAAAATAGTACTTTCTGACCATTTGTCCTGGTCCTGTCTCCCTTCAGTTCAGTCCATGACCTCTTGTCCGAGTCACATTTGACAACGTGAATAACGTTGTTTCTTGCTCTATTTTGTCGAGTCCTTTTAGTATTTTAAAAGTCTCTATCAGATCCCCGCGCATTCTTCTCTTCTCGAGGGTGGTCAATTCCCAGTTCTAATACACAAAGACAGTGCATTTTTTCAGTCATGGCCCCTCAATAGTGGAATTCCTTGCCAATCTACTTAAGGGAAGAAAGAAATGTCGACAGATTTAAGTCAGTTGAATGCTTTCTTTTAAAGATGCTTTTGACTGCTAGACATCGTAAAAAAAACAAACAAAAAAAACCCCCCCTCTTTTTGTAATTTTCCATGATTGTCTCATTTGCTTCCAATTATTGTATTTCTATCCCACTTCCCGTACTGGTCCTGTTTGTCTTGAAAGTCATGTATTTGCTATATGAACTTTTGTTCCCTTGTATATTGTTATAAACTGCTTTTAGAATTGTGCATCGCCTTGAATTTATGATTAGGCGATCAATCACATTTTAAATAACTTGACCCTTGAACTTAGATGTCTCCATCTGTCCTCCTTACTTCCATTGCTTTCAATGGAAGTAAAACCCAGATATCTCAATCTGCCCTCCTTTTTCTGGAGCTATATAGGTAACCCTTGGCAAGAGCTTCTTCCGTCCTGATAAAAAGGACTAAACCAAGCTGAATAACAACCTCAAGATAAACAGGTTAGCAACAAGGAAATCTCCAAAAACCGCATCGACTGCAGATGTCCAAGCCTGGTTATTTCAGTCTGCTATATGATTCATATGTGTAAAAAAACTTTCCGATACACTTTTTAAGAATTCTTATCTTGGCTTTTAGCAAAGTCAGGTGCTCTGGGGATTCATGCGCATTTGCTTATCCTATATAATAAAAACGCTAGCCGCGCATGCACACTCCTATCTGCGTGTTCCGTGATCAGTAGGTCTGTGGCCGCAGGAATGTGCGCATGCGCGAATCCCCAGCACCTACCTACACTCGCCGGAAGGACTGGACCCCGGCGCTTGGCATCCTGCTCTCCTGTCGGCTCCTCTCACGAGCCGCACCAGCGTCAGAGAAGGCTTCCGACACTGGCGGGGATCAAGAGGAGCCACGGCGACACCTCAAGGGGCGGGAAGGGAAGCGCCGAAAAAAGACTCCAGCTGCTACTGTCTTCTTCGCGGTCCCGATTCCAAACGCCGATTCAAGCAGCGTGTGCAGCACTCTACACACGCTGCATTCGGGGCCTTCTACTGCCCTGATTTTGCTCTGTGGCCGCGTCTCTGATGATGTCATCAGGGACGTGTCAGACTAAATCAGGGCATTGCAAAGGCCCCAAAGCAGCGTGTGTAGAGTGCTGCACACGCTGCTGGAGTCGCAGGTTTGCGGGAAAGGGGAGCAGGAGAGAAGACATGCACAGCCACTTGCAGCAGGGGCTTAGAGGGCAAGATAGCTGCAATTGGACAGACTGAGGAAGTAAATATTCAGAGAAAGAAGGGCTGAGACTGAAGAAGGAAAGAAAATTGGAGAGACTGAGGTAGGAAATGTTCAGAGAAAGAAGGGCTGAGACTGAAGAAGGAAAGAAAATTGGAGAGACTGAGGTAGGAAATGTTCAGAGAAAGAAGGGCTGAGACTGAAGAAGGAAAGAAAATTGGAGAGACTGAGGTAGGAAATGTTCAGAGAAAGAAGGGCTGAGACTGAAGAAGGAAAGAAAATTGGAGAGACTGAGGTAGGAAATGTTCAGAGAAAGAAGGGCTGAGACTGAAGAAGGAAAGAAAATTGGAGAGACTGAGGTAGGAAATGTTCAGAGAAAGAAGGGCTGAGACTGAAGAAGGAAAGAAAATTGGAGAGACTGAGGTAGGAAATGTTCAGAGAAAGAAGAGTTGAGACTGAAGAAGGAAAAAAAATCGGAATAAATACCTACAGGGAAACACAAGATCAGGAGCATACAGAGAATAAAATACAGCATAGAGGTTTGCAGGAATAAGGAACACATAGAGAAAGTAGAGCAGAGACCCTTGCAAGAAGAGAAAAAGAGCAAAGAGACTGGGGATGAGAAAGAGAGCAGACATGCTTGCAGGAGAAAAAGCGAGGCAGTAATGTTACAAACTGGAAGAGTGCAAAGTGCGAGAGAAAGCAGAGACAGCGCTACACAGGGAAATGGAGGGGAGAGAGACAGAAAGAAAAAAAAAAAAAAGACAGACATATATTCTAGCACCCGTTAATGTAACGGGCTTAAAGACTAGTAAGATAAGAAAAGCGAAGAAGTGCGTCCTGAATGGCACGTTTAAAGAAACAAGCAACCTGTTAGAAAGTCAATCTGGCGAATGAACGTTCTTCTCGACGTTCCAGGGCAGCTGTTCTGCTGAGCCATGAAATGCATTTATCGACCCAAACAGCGCCATCTCCGGAGGGGCTGCGCAACGGCAGTCTTCCGCTCAGTTTGTAGGGCGACATCAATATATGCCCGTGGCTTTATACTCCTGTGGTTTATTTGAGGGGTCCACCCGGGGTATCGATTTAAAAAAATTGGCCCAGAGTTGTGGAATAATCTTCCATCAATTTAAGGCGCGCTAAACTGATTTAGCCCACGCTAAATGCCAAGGCGCTCAGTAGACTATAATGGATGCCTTAGCATGTAGCGCGCCTTAATAAATAGGACCCCTTATGATATCTAGAAGGATGATTTAGGGCCTCTCTTTATAAGCCGCGCTAGAGGGGTTTAACGCGCGTGGCTTTCATCACGCGCTGGCCTAAAAACTACCACCTGCTGAAGAGGAGGCGGTAGCGGGCTAGCACGGCGGCGGTTTAGCGTGCGGTATTACGTGCGTTAAATCGCTAGCGCGCCTTTGTAAAAGGAGCCCTTAAAATATATTTTTGTTTCCCTCTTAACTTGGTTTTTTTTAAATGATATTTAAATGTAAATCTACTGCTATCATGAAGGAATCTGGGTTAATTCGTTATTTTGTTTTTGATGTCTTTATTCTGAGGGTTCAGAGGAGAGCGACACGTCTGATAAAAGGGATGGAAAACCTTTCATATGCTGAGAGATTGGAGAAACTGAGACTCTTTTCCCTGGAGAAGAGGAAACTTAGAGGGGATATGATAGAGACTTATAAGATCATGAAGGCATAGAGAGAGGAGATAGGGACAGAAAGAGAGAGAGAAAGGAAGACAGAGAGAAATAGAGAGAGAGAGAAAGGAAGACAGAGAGAAATAGAGAGAGGGAGAGAGACAGAAATAGAGAGAGAGAGATAGAGAAAGATTGGAGAAACTGAGACTCTTTTCCCTGGAGAAGAGGAAACTTAGAGGGGATATGATAGAGACTTATAAGATCATGAAAGGCATAGAGAGAGGAGATAGGGACAGAAAGAGAGAGAGAAAGGAAGACAGAGAGAAATAGAGAGAGAGAGAAAGGAAGACAGAGAGAAATAGAGAGAGGGAGAGAGACAGAAATAGAGAGAGAGAGATAGAAAAAGATTGGAGAAACTGAGACTCTTTTCCCTGGAGAAGAGGAAACTTAGAGGGGATATGATAGAGACTTATAAGATCATGAAAGGCATAGAGAGAGGAGATAGGGACAGAAAGAGAGAGAGAAAGGAAGACAGAGAGAAATAGAGAGAGAGAGAAAGGAAGACAGAGAGAAATAGAGAGAGGGAGAGAGACAGAAATAGAGAGAGAGAGATAGAAAAAGATTGGAGAAACTGAGACTCTTTTCCCTGGGAGAAGAGGAAACTTAGAGGGGATATGATAGAGGACTTATAAGATCATGAAAGGCATAGAGAGAGGAGATAGGGACAGAAAGAGAGAGAGAAAGGAAGACAGAGAGAAATAGAGAGAGAGAGAGAGAAAGATTGAAGAAACTGGGTCTCTTTTCCCTGGAGAAGAGGAGACTTAGAGGGGATATGATAGAGACTTATAAGATCATGAAGGGCATAGAGAGAGTAGAGAGGGACAGATTCTTCAAACTTTCTAAAAATAAAAGAACAAGAGGGTATTCGGAAAAGTTGAAAGGGGACAGATTCAAAACCAATGCTAGGAAGTTCTTCTTTACCCAGCGTGTGGTGGACACCTGGAATGCGCTTCCAGAGGACGTAATAGGGCAAAGTACGGTACTGGGGTTCAAGAAAGAATTGGACAATTTCCTGCTGGAAAAGGGGATAGAGGGGTATAGATAGAGGATTACTGCACAGGTCCTGGACCTGTTGGGCCGCCGTGTGAGCGGACTGCTGGGCACGATGGACCTCAGGTCTGACCCAGCGGAGGCATTGCTTATGTTCTTATGTTTATTGTTTTGTATGCCTGTAAACCATCCTGAATGATTGACTTGATCAGGGCCAAATCAATGCCTTAACGTCTCACCAGCCCCCTCTCAGGCGTGCAAGGCCTGTCCAATGAATCAGAGAAAAGATATTCCTGCTGTCTCTAATGATTACTCCACCGCAGCAACTGAACATGCCAAACCAGATACAATATTTTCACTAGATGTTTCAGAAAAATGACAGCAGCTTTACAGATACGACTCCAGCGAGGACAACATCTGCTCCGATTCTTCAAGCCCTGGCAGAGACTACTGCTGTTTATTTTACAGCGTGGGCAGTCTATAGTAGAGATAGCATTTGTAGTTTTGCAGGAATTTTTTTTATATCATTGTCCACTCCTTGAATTACACAGGGCATCTAACTTAATTTTTATATCAATCAACCTCTAGTAAAAACAATCTGTTTCAAGTGAGGTGCTCAGACCACCAACCTTCGTGCTCAAATTCCGAGCGGTTTGGGCTCCGGTCTGGGACAATTTGTCTCCGGGTGCCCGAAGTGCCCTTCTGAATTTCTGACACTGGAGTGCTTGGGGGGGTGAGGGGTGGGGTTGGGGGGGGGGAGGGTTTGGGGGGTGGGTTATTCTTGACTTTTGCTGAGTATCTTTTGTCTCCGCGCAGAAACCACACGGTAGACCCTCTAGTCTGGTGTTTTGCTTTGTTCCTGGTTCTTTGTATTCGGATTGTGGTTTACTTCTTTGTATTCTTCTTTTCTTAATAAAAAGAAAATTAAAAAAAAAAAAAAAAAAAAACCGAGCACAGGCTGCCAAAGGGTAGGGAAACCCGACGTTCGGATTTCTTCAGACGTGTCCGGGGGTCCGAACAGCTTTTCAAACCCTGCCAGTTTGCCACTTTGCCCAGGTTTTGAAGAGCTTTCCTCTACGTCGATGTCGTTGCGTCGCATCCACGCATGCGGGGACGCCCTGCCTGACGAGAGCAGGCAGCGGGGGCGGGACTAGGACAGCATTGGGGGCGGGACAGGGGTGGGTCTGGATTTTCCAAAACGTAAAATCTGGTAACCCTACCAAAAGGGACCATCATAGCACTTCACGGTCCCATTCCACCAAGACTATAATATATAACTTAAATTTTGTACTAATTCAATTAGTAAATTGGCTTCACTAATGAGCTTTAAAAAGCTCATAATTGGAAAAAAAAAATTAATTGAGAGATTGGTGCCTTTCTTCTTAGGCACGATTCTACAATATATAGACACCTATTAGGCCCTAACACCAAAGTAGGCGTGTTTAGGGGTGGAGAATGACTTAGGCATCGCTAGGTGTGATTCTCTAGAGCAGTGTTAAACCTTTTTACACCTTTGGATCGGTGGAAATAAAATAATTATTTTTTGGACCGGCATCAGTCCGTGGACCGGCGGTTGAAGAACACTGGGCTAAGTCGTGGGCCAGACCCCGCCCATCTCTACCCAATCTCCACCCCAGACCCCGTCCCCCATAATAGTACTAATTGTAACACTATTTTTTCCATTCATTTTTCACAGATACACAATATAATCTTATTAACAACACATAATGTTTAACCACAAAATTAAACTACACAAAGCACCCTGACAGCAGATGTAAATTCTCAAAATTGACAAGATTCAATCACTAAATTCAAAAATAAAAATCATTCCCCCCTACCTTTGTGGTCTCTCCCTCCCTCATGCTATGCCTTACCTACTGGACTACTCCCGCCTGGCCATTTTAGTGCCGCCCCAGGTGTTATCTTCAGGCCAACTCCCTCTTCCTCACTGATGCAGATGCAGCAAATGCTTGCAGGCAGCGGCTCCTTGCGCGTCCCGCGCCTCATCTGAAAGCCTTCCCTCTGACGCTGTGACGTCAGAGAGAAGGCTTACGGTTCAGGCGCAGGACGTGCGTAGGAGCCGCTGCCCGTGGCTTTGTGTACTGAACCGGTGAGGAAGAGGGAGCCGGCTCGAAGATAACGCCGCACTGAGTGCACGGTGGACCAGCGGTTGAAGAACACTGTTTTGGCCCTGATGCACATGATGGCCCTGTGGACCGGCTGCTAAGCTTATCTTCGCAAAAAGCAAATTCGACCACGTCTCACCACTTTTGTCCAAGCTCCACTGGCTTCCGATAATCTCCAGAGTCCACTTCAAATGTGCCTGCCTTACTTTCAAGATCCTACACGGCATCCTCCCCCCTTTTATTCCTCTTTCTTGGAATTCCTCTAACCCCAATTCCACCAGATCTACCCAAAAACTGAAACTCTTCTTTCCCTCTCTAAAAGGCGTCTCCCTTGTAGGAAAACTAGGTTCCTCCCTCCCTCCCTTTCAGAATCACTGAGTTCTGGAACAACGTTACCTCCCCTCTTAGGAATCTGAGCTCCCTCCAATTCTTCCGTAAACATCTGAAAACCTGGTTATTTTCAAAAATGTAACTCTTCCTAAATTACTGGTTACTCTGTCCTAAATTTTCTCCTCATTTTGCTTTGACACGCAGCTCCTGACTGGTGAGGCCCGACTTTAGTGCAGGAAGAGGTGGTCGGAGCATAGCGCGCGTGATTTCCTTCACTCGCCGGCACTCCGGCTGCTCTCTCCGGCTGCCCTCTCCTGCCCGGTCATTCGCGGTTGGAAAATACCGCGAATGACTGGGACCGCAAATCGCCGACCGTGAATGACCGGGGGAGCATTGTACACTAAAACTTAACAATCCAAGATCCTATAGCTATTGAAACAGAGTGCGCCATTTACGTTACTTTATTCTTTTAAAAATACTCATCTGCTCTAAATTAGGGGAGTAAGACAGCTTCAAAGAAATTATCATGCCCTATTAGACGTAAGCGTCAACAAATATCTTTGGGCTCCTTTTACTAAGCTGCGTTAGGGCTTTAACGCGCGGAATAGCGTGCGCTACAATGCCGCGCGCGCTAGACGCTAACGCCAGCATTGAGCTGGCATTAATTCTAGCTGCATAGCGCGGGATTAGCGCACGCTAATCTGCTGCGTGCTAAAAACGCTAGCGCACCTTAGTAAAAAGGAGCCCTTTGTCTTAAGCAATTTTTTAAAGGTGGAATATTCTGCACATAACTTTATTTGACCAGATAACATGTTCCATAACGACATCCCAGTGATCGTAAACATTTTCATTCCTGTAGAGACATAGTTCATATTTGTAAATGACTGGCATACTAATTTCATACTGCTAACTGATCATAGGGCTTTACCAGGTCTATATATCTTCCAAGAGACGGTGGAAGTGGCGTTAAGACGTCATAAGGCGCCTCCGTAGACACGATTCTCGCGGAAGGTAGGCGCTGAAAATGTAGGCCTTTAAAACCCTGGCCTACATTTCCGGCACCTACCTTTCACCTAGCCGAATTCTGTAAATGGTGCCATTGCATGACTGACACGAAGTCGGCGGCCATTTTTAAGGCGGCCACCGATAATGGCTTCGTTCACAGAATCCAGGCCTTAATCTCTGATTTCATATTGCTTCTTATATTATTTCTTAGGTTAAAACCCAATGCTCATTTTTTTGTGTTCGGTATTCACATTCAGCTGAATAATATTGTTCATAATTTGCATTCAGCCAGATAGTAAATTATGCTATTTGCTACAACTCTGTTAAGCACTCAGCTCTCTAGAAGACCTTGCCTCTGGATCAGTGAAATGTCACAGGATGATAAGTTCCAAAATGAATTTTTAAGGCATTGCAGCTACTCTTCTAGGTATTTTGGACAAAGTGCAAAGCTCTGAATATTTGCATCCAAACCTGACCAAAAGTAACTAAGCTCGGAGACTCTGAGGCTACACGTTGAGATGAAAATGGTTTAGTGCTCAGGGCATGATTTGATCTGACTCCTTTTAACCAATCTTCCCACCTTCGCTGCCAGCTCCCTAGGTTCAGTTGGGGGTTTAGAACTGGAACTAGTCTTTGGTGGTCTTCATCATAAGGTGTATGGAGTCAGACTTAAATATCTCAATTTATATATAATTTGCTGGAAACGTAGGAGAGGGGAGATATGATAGAGACATATAATAATAATAATAATAATAATTTTATTCTTATATACCGCCAAAGCCGTAGTAGTTCGAGGCAGTTTACAATAAAGAAGAGCTGGACAATCGGCGAATATAGGTACAATGTAAAGTCATCAACATACAGGTGGGCAGGATGCAGGAGGTATAAGAGAAATTGGGGAACAATCCGGTTTGTGTTGGGGAGATAAGACTTAAGAGGTCTTAGGTTCCAAATCTTAAAACTAGTTTGTTTTTACTAATTTTCGGAAATTTAGATAGGATGAGGAGTGCGTGATAATATTACTCAGCCAATCGTTCAGTTGACCTGCTTGGAAAGCAAGGAATCTTTTGTAACGGCAGGTCTTTAGTGTTGGACGGTTAAACAGATGGACTCTACATATGGGTCTGGATGAACAATCTAAGTTAAAATGGGGAACCATGTACATGGGGGCCGAACCAAGAATGGATTTGAAACAGAGACAGGCAAATTTGAACAGCACTCTAGCTTCAAGGGGCAGCCATTGGCATAAATGTGCATGAGGCTGGTTTCTTTCAATGAAAAGAAACTGTGGAATGAGGGGACATATGGTGAAGGTGAAAGGAGACCGATTCAGAAGTCACCCCAGAAAATACTTTTTTCATGGAAAGGTTGGCGATTGCTTGGAATGGCCTCCAGGTAAAGGTGTTGGAGACAAAAAGGGTATCAGAATTCAAGAAAGTTTGGGACAAGTACTTTGGATTTCTAAGGGAGAGGAAGAGATAGTAGATGGCATGGCAATTGCCTTCATTTTTCTCTCTGTTTCTACGTATAATTTGCTTGCTCTTACAAACTGTAAAGGTTGATTTGTTTCATTTTTAGTAGTTTGTCTACTCAAACTTTGTGGACAAGAGGGAGCCAAATATTATTTCATCGAGACAATAGATGACAGAGTCAGCAGCATTGCTGTCCTTCACTACGGATGGGTAGCCAGAAAAAATATCGATTCCTATTGTTTCCTGTGTCATTTCTGGAAATATTATTTGTTATTATTTGGCCTTTTATTTCATCAGGGGAGCAAAATGATTAAGAACATAAAAATTGCCATATTGGGACAGACCGAAGGTTCATCAAGCCCAAAATCCTGTTTCCAACAGTGGCCAACCCAGGTCCCAAGTACCTGGCAGAAACCCAAAAAGTAGCAACATTCCAGAGCTGAGGTTATGATGTCATAATGCCTCATTCCACCAATGCCTAAGAGCCAACCTCAGCAGTGATGTTACAATAGCTTGATTATTTCTATACTTGGCTCACATAAGAACATAAGAGCTGCCATAGTGGGACAGACTAAAGCACCATCAAGCCCAGTATCCTGTTTCCAACAGTGGCCAACCCAGGTTACAAGTATCCGACAGAAACCCAAAGTGTAGCAAAATTCCAGAGCTGAGATTGTGATGTCATAATACCTCAGTCCACCAATGGCTAAGAGACAAACTCATCAGTGATGTCACAATGGCTTGATTGTCCTATACTTGGCTCACATAAGAACATAAGAGTTGCCATATTGGGACAGACCGAAGGTCCATCAAGCCCAGAATCCTGTTTCTAACAGTGGCCAACCCAGGTCCCAAGTACCTGGCAGAAACCCAAAGAGTAGCAGCATTCCAGAGCTGAGCTTGTGATGTCATAAAGCCTCATTCCACCAACGCCTAATAGCCAACCTCATCAGTGATGTTACAATGGCATAAGAACTGCCATACTGGGACTACCGCAGGTCTATCAAGTCCAGTATCCTGCTTCCAACAGTGGCCAACCCAGATCACAAGTACCTGGCAAGATCCCAAACAGTAAACCAGATTTTATGTTACTTATTCTAGAAATAAGCAGAGAATTTTCCCAGGTCCATCTTAATAGTGGCTTATGGACATTTCTTTTAGGAAATTGTCCAAATCTTTTTTAAGCTCTATTAAGCTAACCACATTCTCTGGTAATAAATTCCAAATTTTAATTACACCTTGGGTGAAGAAATATTTCCTTCGGTTTGTTTTAAATTTACTACTTAGTAGCTTCATCGCATGCCTCCTAGTCCAAGTATTTTTGGAACGAGTAAACAAGCAAGTCACGCCTACCTGTTCCACTCTACTCAATATTTTATAGACCTCTATCATAATTCCCCTAAGTCGACTCTTCTCAAGGCTGAGGAGCCCTAGCCACTTTAGTCTTTCTGCATAGGTAACTCCCATCCATTTGATCATTTTCAGGACCTTCTCTGTATCATTTCTAATTCTGCTATATTTTTTACCGATTCAGTGACCAGAATTGAACACAGTATTCAAGGTGCAGCCACACCATGGAGCGATATAAAGGCGTATTATATACATAAAAGTGCACTTTTTTTCTGAAAGCGTACATGCTTACGTCATAATTTGTGAGAGCGCAATGGTTGTCCTCTTTACAAGAAGAATGCACTGTTCGGTAGATCTGCACGTTTTTGTGTCATATTTTTCTGCTTGTATCGTGTTTTTGTGTCATGTGCTCGTATCATGTAGGTACACCGAGAAATCCGCGCAGGAAAATTGCGCTGGGACAACTGCACCCCGACAATTGTGGCCTGTAAGAGGAAGGCCCTGATTTTCTGACACTCCTCAGGCCCCGTCTGTTGGGAGGGGCTTGAGGCGCCAAGCCCCTCCCAAGGGACGGGGCCTGAGGAGTGTCAGCAAATCAGGGCATTCGTGTTGGGGTAAGGTTTATATCATGATTAATAAACTTACTAGATAGCAAGTGACTGTTTAAAGTGTATTGGGGGGGTTCCCTCCCAACCTCCCCCTCAAAAAAAGACAAAAATAGTATCCACCGCCACAATTGTCCATGTGTGCACTTGTCCATGCGCACAATTGTCAGGGTGCTTTTGTTGGAGCGCAAATGTCCTGTACTCATTTGACGGGTCACCATTGTGTTTTGGGAGTACTGGTTGACAAGTCAAAGAAAGCCATCCGCACAATGCGCGGCGGTGGTGAAGAGGGCGAACAGAATGCTAGGAATGATTAAGAAGGAGATCATGAACAGATCGGAGAAGGTTATCATGCCTCTGTACCGGGCCATGGTACGCCCTCACCTGGAATACTGCGTCCAGCACTGGTCACCATACACGAAGAAGAACACGGTACTACTCAAAAAGGTCCAGAGAAGAGCGACTAAAATGGTTAAGGGGTTGGAGGAGTTGCCGTACAGTAAGAGATTAGAGAAACTGGGCCTCTTCTCCCTTGAAAAGAGGAGACTGAGAGGGGACATGATCGAAACATTCAAGATAATGAAGGGAATAGACTTAGTTGATAGAGACAGGTTGTTCACCCTCTCCAAGGTAGAAAGAACGAAAGGACACTCTCTAAAGTTAAATAGGGGATAGACTGCGGGAACGTAAGGAAGTTCTTCTTCACCCAGAGAGTGGTGGAAAACTGGAACGCTCTTCCGGAGGCTTTTATGGGGGAAAACACCCTCCAGGGATTCAAGACAAAGTTGGACAAGTTCCTGCTGAACCGGAACGTATGCAGGTAGGGCTAGTCTCTGTTAGGGCTTTGGTCTTTGACCTGGCGGACTGCTGGGCGCGATGGACCAGCAGTGGCAATTTTTATGTTCTTACGTATCGTTTTTTTGTACTCATATTTTTCTGCTTGTTTCCATTTCATAATGACATGAAGACATTTCCCAGATCACTGCAAATGAATGCCAATCCTTGCCCTTCACCTGCCCCTAGAGATCCCAGAAATGAGAGATCTCTATGCCGAAAATATGAACCTGCAAGAACTGACTCACCGTGTCTTCTGCCAGCAAACTCAGCTGATGTTCAAAATAGGTTTATGTTTATTACATTTATTAAAAGTTTTTTTTTTTAGTTCAAAAAGTTTTTATTAAAAGTTTTTAACAGCACGGTGTACATAATATGTACAACAACAAACCAAGAAAAGAAAGGAACGCCATGAATAAATAGGAAAGCAAAAGAAAGCGGAAAAATGAAATAAAAAACGATAAATTAATTAAATTTAAGTCATCTAAAAACCGAAAAAGGCAAATAATCGTTTAAATTTTGTTTAAATAGTTGCCCATAAAATACAGGATCCCAATTCACCAATCTTCTCATAAGAACGCTAAACCAAAAAGATGCATCTTAACCATTGATCTGAATTTTATAAAGGATAACGCAGAACGAATCAAAAGTGGGCGAGAATTCCACAGGCGAGGAGGAACTGCTGGAAAAAAAAAGGGCAGGCTTTTGCGTAGATGCCAAACGCACCAAATGAACTGCAAGGCAAAGCCAGCTGGTGAGCAGTCGATGCACGCGGAGTACGAGAAGCTCAGGGAATTAATTTTCCTAAAGAAAGTCCCTGAAGTCAGGAGCTGCCGAGTTTCAGGTGGCAAAAATGCGCATAAGCCGTGGTGAGCCAGTTGTTTACTCATGTAAGTCGCCTATAGAATACTGACTAGCAAAAAAGTACATGCCATGGTTTGATGCCACGCACTTTGCTAGTGGGCATTCACATGGGTAGAATTTGGGCAGAGCATGGGTGGAACATGCAAGTACGGGCATAAATTGTAGCATTCTATGATTTAAGTGCTTTCCCACCAACGTCTAGGCATGAGCCACAGGGCCGTCGTAAGCGACCGGGCCCTAAATGCAAGCGCATTTTCAGTCACATATTCTGTAAAGAAATGTGGACGTTTACTGGCAGATTCTATAAAAGACGCCTAACATTTGATGCCTAGGTCGGTGCGCCTAGCCAACCTAGGAGCCTAACATACCCCCCCCCTTTTACGAAACCGCGCAAGAGGTTTATAGCACCATCTGGCACTGCTCCGACGCTCATAATAACTCTATGAGCATCAGAGCAGCGCAGAGCGTTCAGCGTGCTGTCAGGCGCTGAGAACCTCTTGCGCAGTTTTGTAAAAGGAGGGGTTAATTATTTTAAAAGCGCTGATAAGTAATTAGCATCTCATAATTAGCTTAAATTAAAACTAATTGGGTGGTAGGCACCTAACTCGGTAGGCGTCTTCTGTTTTCAGGTAGGCGCCTAGTCCAAGGCACCTACCAGAAGTTAGGCATGGTTAGGGGGTATATTGTGGGTATATTTTGCATGTAGGCACCTTCTTTTGGACATAGGTGTCAATGGGTACCTAATTTAGATGCCGTCAATTAGGCCAAGATAACCCTGGTATAAAGATGTGCCCAAGGTTCAGATGCCCACCGGTGCCTAAGTCCACTTTAGGTGATCTACAAACAGCGCCAAACTTAAGATTGACATGTACTAAGCCAGTGTCTCTCAAACTTTCTCGAGCCAGGGCACACTAAAGGTAATGACATCACGCATATGAATGACATCATGACGTCGATGTCCACGCATGTGCAGAGGCCCTTCAAATGGGCCCCGAGACGCCAGTAGGGGGTGCCAGCAGGGAAGAGAAGGAGAGGCCCTGGCGCCAGCTGATGGCCTACAGCAGTGTTTCTCAACTACTTCAAGCTAAGCACCCCCTAAGTCTAACAAATATCCACCGAGTACCCCAGTCAGTTTGCGCCAAAGTTAAAAAGGCACAGGGAAGGGGGCGGAGAGGAGGAAGGGCACTGGTGCCCCACGCAAGATTGCTTCCGGGACAGACCGCCTCCCCCTCCCCCTTACTATGTCACTGGTGAGAAATAAACTTTGCACTTATCACAAATTTCCAGCGGCGTGCTACGAAAGGGGGACATGTACGAAAAGTTTGGTAAAAAAAGCAAGTTACACAACATAGTCTCCATTCACGGTTATGGTTCATAGTTAAAATTGCACGCAGACAAAGCCGGGCCGACAATCGCGTGCAGGACATCAGCGTGCCGGATTTAAACTCAATTTGAAAGCGCTCCGAAGAGGGTTGTGGGGGGGAGGGGAACCACTGCACTTAACTTAGTAGTGTTGACGCTGCTGTTCGGGGGGGTGTTGGGGGGGGTAGAGGAAACAAGATTTTTCCCTATTTTTTTACGGAAAAAAATTCAGTTTCCTCTGTAATGTGTGTGTGTGGGGGGGGGGGGCTAATAGATCGAGGTTCCAGAAAAAAGTCCAACTGCAATCTCATGACATGATCAAAATTCCAATTAGTAAGTTAGACCAGTGGTCCAAAACCCTGTCCTGGAGGACCACCAGGCCAATCGGGTTTTCAGGCTAGCCCTAATGAATATGCATGAGAGAGATTTGCATACAATGGAAGTGACAGGCATGCAAATCTGCTCCATGCATATTCATTAACCGATTGGCCTGGTGGTCCTCCAGGCCAGGGTTGGGGATCACAGAGTTAGACCATCAATCTTAGATTGAATCAGGTTGGGCAGACTAGATGGACCATTCAGGTCGTTATCTGCCGTCATCTACTATGTTACTATGTTATACTTTTAGGCATTGCTACTACACGAATTTTAGATTATTAAACAATACAACTGATATTATTAGGGAGTTTTTGAAGGAACAACCAGGGATCACGTTTTTTTTTTTTACAGAGGCTTTGGTTTCACTCTTACTCTGAATCGAAAATTAGAGAAACGTGTCCTGTTGGTTTCAAATTTTAAATTTACCTAGAAGAGGAAAAAAGGGTGGAGGTGTGGCGGTAGGTTATAAAGTTTTTTTTTACAAGAGTTAATGTCTTTTGAGGTGAAGATGAACTCTCGTTAAGATTCTCTATCTTGCATTTTGTTTCATTGCTCACCTGGAATATGGAATGAAGTTCAGACTAATATATATGATTTTATTGCACATAATGTTCTTAATTTTAATCATGTGCTGTTGCTAGGAGATATGAATTTGCACTTTGAGGATAGGAATGATTTAAATGTTAAAGATTTTTTAGAAACATGATGGCAGATAAAGGCCAAATGGCCCATCCACAGCATCCATCACCTCCTCTCCCTATTGGCTAAGGCTCTTAACATTTGCATCTCCTCTTCCTATAGGCTAAGGCTCTGTGCACCTGCATTGTGAGGTCATAGAGCTGCCCATCCGCAGTAACCATTATCTCTTTCTCTCTCTGAGAGATCCCATGTGCCTATCCCAGGCCCTCTTGAATTCAGACACAGTCTCTGTCTCCACCACCTCTTCCGGGAGACTGTTCCAGGCATCTACCACCCTTTCCATAAAAAAGTATTTCCTTAGATTACTCCGGAGCCTATCACTTCTTAAAGTCATCCTATGCCCTCTCATTCCAGAGCTTCCTTTCAAATGAGACTCAACTCATGCACATTTATATTACGTAGGTATTTAAACGTCTCTATCATATCTCCTCTCTCTCGCCTTTCCTCCAAAGTATACAGATTGAGATCTTTAAGTCTATCCCCATACGCCTTATCACGAAGACCACATACTATTTTAGTAGTCTTCCTCTGGACCGCCGCCATACTTTTTATATCTTTTTGAAGGCGATTCTTTGAGATTACAATATTATGTTGAAGGAGCTACGCACCAAAAGGGTCAGTGAATGGCCTTGTCCCCGATCTCACGGTGACCTTTTTTGGGGGTCACCGTTTTGGCGGGTTACCCGCGGGTAACAACCACCGTGTTATTCTCTAATTACAAACTGTTCAAAATACTGCAGTTAGAGTTATATTCTCAATTCTCAAATATGAAAGGATTACACCTTACTTTGTTCAATTACATTGGTTACCAATTTCTGCTAGGATAACTTATAAGCTCGTGTGTATTGGTTTTTAATATTTCACATGGCCTAGCTCCTTCTTCTTTGCTGGATTTAGTTTCCTTAATGATTGGTAGGCAGGGTCATATACAATTAAATCAATGCTGTTTTCAATTTCCATTGCTTAAATCAATTAAGCTATTCCATCAACTTAATGTTTCTTTTAGTTATCAAGCTCTGAACATTTGGAATACACTTCCTCTCACTGTTAGATCAGAAGAAACTACTGTATTTTTCACTCCATAAGGCGCACTTTTTCCCCCCCAAAAATGGGTGGAAATGTCTGTGCGTCTTTTGGAGCTAATTTCCCTCCCCCCCCCCGATACTTTTTTTAATTCTGGTGGTCCAGCACTGTATCAGCAGGAGCTTTCTACGCTCCTGCCCCTCCCTCGCTCAACAGCTGCCTCATCTCTTGTTGCCAGCGGCGCAAAAGGCAGAAGCGAGCTTTTCGTGCTCCTGCCTGGCCCCACGCCACTTCCTGAATGCTGCCGTCAGTTCTTGCAAGTCTCGTGTGTCTTATGGTGCGAAAAATACGGAAATGATCTAGTTTTTTAGAAAGCTTTTAAAAACCGTTTTTATTAAAAAAAAAAAATTGTTGAACTGCTTGTTTATATAATTTTTTTTCAATATTGCTTGTTTAGCTGGGTTTGTTTCCGGTCATCTGCTTTATTGGTGTCAGGACAAAGGCGCGCGCAGACAATTGAGCGCAGTGCGGAGGCGCGCACCGCAGAAAATTACTGTTTTTAGGGCTCCGACAGGGGGGCCCCCACTTTACTTAATAGAGATCACGCTGCATTGTGGGGGCGTTGTGGGGGGTTGTAACCCCCCACATTTTACTGAAAACTTCACTTTTTCCCTGTTTTTAGGGAAAAAGTTAAGTTTACAGTAAAATGTGGACGGTTACAACCCCCCAAACCCCCCCATAACGCCGGCGCGATCTCTATTAAGTAAACTGGGGGGCTCCCCAACAAAACCCCCCGTCGGAGCCCCTAAAAACTGTAATTTTCTTCGGCGCGTGCCTCCGTCTTGCGCTCAGTTGTCGGCGCGCGCCTTTGTCTTTCGCGGGGTTGTCTATGAACCTGCTTTATTGTAATCCACCTAGAACTCATAAGGGCTATGGCGGAATATAAAAAGCTCTGTAACGTAATATAATTCTTATTTGTAGTGGAATAGAATTGGCATCTGGGTGTGATAAGGAGATATTCAGCAGAGGAGCAAAGTGACAAAACAACCTGAAGCAGCTTCAGAACAGAACACTGACAAAGAGGAAGGAGGTTGAATAGAGAACAAAGAAAATCTGTCAAGAGAATAAATCATTTGCGTAAAATGTGGCTGGTTTGTTCTGTAGCGAGTGCATGCCTTTTTGTAGGTTGTATTTCTGGTCTAGAAGGCATTCCAACTACAGGTGTTTTTACTGCTATAAGAGCTGGCTCTGTGTTATCTTATCCCAAGCTGTTCAGTCTCTCTGATTCATGGTATCTGTAATCTATTTTTTATGTTTTCACACAGTCGCTATTTATTGTGGAGGCCGCTGAAGTTTTGAACAACTTGAAAGCTTAAATGCCTGTTGCTGAGGGAAAACTCCACTAAAGGGTTTTTCCTTTCGTAAATCTAGACTGAGGGCTGCTGTGATAGTGAACACATATTCTCCTTCGTGCTTTCTCTAGCTTGAGAAGTAGATGGTGTGGACCAATGTTGACCGGTGGCGGTAACTGGATTGTTTTAAATGCCAGCCATGTGGGATTTTTTTTTAAATGCTGGCAGATAGCTGAAGGCACTGAATATACACGAAATGCGGTCAGCTCTGCTGGCTCTCTGTATGTGGAGCACCATTTCAGAAGGAACACAGGTATCTGAATTAGAAACATAGAAACATGACGGCAGATAAAGGCCAAATGGCCCATCCATAGCAGCCACTCCCTATTGGCTATGACTCGTAACACTTGCATTGTGATGTCATAGAACTTTCTGATCATAGAAACATCATGGCAGATAAAGGCCAAATGGACCATCCGCAGCATCCACTCTCTCCTCCTCTCCCTATTGGTTAAGACTCTTAACACTTGCATTGTGATGTCATAGAACTTTCTGATCATAGAAACACGATGACAGATAAAGGCCAAATGGCCCATCCAGTCTGCCTATCTGCAGCATCCATTATCTCCTCCTCCAGATTCAAAACCAATGCTAGAAAGTTCTTCTTCACCCAGAGGGTGGTGGACACCTGGAATGTGCTTCCAGAGGGCGTGATAGGACAGAGTACGGTTTTGGGGTTCAAGAAGGAAAAGGGTATAGAAGGGTATAGACAGAGGATTACTATACAGGTCCTGGACCTGATGGGCCGCCACGTGAGCGGACTGCTGGGTACGATGGACCTCTGGTCTGATCCAGCAGAGGCATTACTTATGTTCTTATGTTCCCTATAGGATAAGGTTCTTTACACCTGCATTGTTTATGCTTATTGAGAGCTTCTATACTGCTGCTAATGACTGGGGAGTCAACTCAGAGCAGTTTACATGAGCTTCTGTAGAGATGTTAGAATATATGGGCTCTATACTGAAATTCATGGAGCTCTGTGGTGGTCTTACAATACAGAGTTATTAACACTGGCATGATTATGCCATAATCAATCATCCTACTTATGTTACTGGCACATTGATCATCCTACTTATATGCACACGTTTATACCAAATCAATCATCATGGAGCATTATTGTTATAAGCGTGAGGCTCTTAACACTTGCACTGTGAGGTCATAGAGCTGTAAGGTTATAGAAACCTGATGGCAGATAAAGGCCAAATGGCCCATCCGCAGCATCCACTATCTCCTCCTTTCCCTATAGCAGGGGTAGGGAACTCCTTGAGAGCCATATTCCAGTTGGGATTTCCCCAATGAATATGCATGAGATCTGTTTGCATGCACTGCTTTCAACGCATATTCATTGGGGAAATCCTGAAAACGCGACTGGAATATGGCTCTCAAGGACCAGAGTTCCCTACCCCTGCCCTATAGGCTAAGGCTCTTTACACCTATATCGTGAGGTCATAGAGCATTATTATTTATAAGCTAAGGCTCTTAACACTTGCACTGTGAAGCTATAGAGCAGGGGTAGGGAACTCCGGTCCTCGAGAGCCATATTCCAGTCGCATTTTCAGGATTTACCCAATGAATATGCATGAGATCTATGTGCATACACTGCTTTCAATGTATACTTATTGGGGAAATCCTGAAAACCCAACTGGAATACGGCTCTCGAGGACCGGAGTTCCCTACCCCTGCTATAGAGCTTTACGGTCATAGAAACATGATTTATGTTTATTTTTATTTAAGATTTGATATACCGCTCCTGCATCTTACTGACCTAAGCGGTTTACAATGTATTACATTACATTACAGATTTCTATTCCGCCATTACCTTTCGGTTCAAAGCGAAGGCAGTGCAAGCAAATCTCTCTCATGCATATTCATTGTGGATATTCTGAAAACCTGGCCTGCCAGTAGATCTCGAGGACCGGACTTGGGCAGCCCTGTCATAGTAACATAGTAGATGACGGCAGATAAAGACCCGAATGGTCCATCCAGTCTGCCCAACTTGATTCAATTTAAATTTTTTTACATTTTTTTTCTTCTTAGCTATTTTTGGGCAAGAATCCAAAGCTCTATCCAGTACTGTGCTTGGGTTCCAACTGCCAAAATCTCCGTTAAAACCTACTCCATCCCATCTAAACCCTCCCAGCCATTGAAGCCCTCTTCAGCCCATCCTCCCCCAAACAGCTATATACAGACACAGACTGTGCAAGTCTGCCCAAAACAATTACTTACAGAGAATTTAATAACCTGGAGGACAAAGATTTAACCTCTTTTCTTGATCCAAACATCCTAACCTCCCATTCTGATTCAATATCAAATCAAGTATCAGCTTGGAACACATCATTGACCTCTCTTCTAGACATAATAGCCCCATTAACTACAAAAACCATCTCTACTCGCAAGTTCATTAACCCTTGGTATAATAATGAATTACAATTGATTAAACAACAATTACGTTCACTTGAAAGAAAATGGCGATCCAACAAAACTCTCGATAACTTACAAAAATATAGGGAAACTGTTTCCCTATATAAAACCAAAATTAATTTAACAAAAAAATCTTATTTCTCTAAAAAAATAGAAAAAGCAAAAAATTCTTCCATACTTTACAATATTTTAAAATCTATGGACCCCACAAATAAAATAAAAAATTCTTTGCACAAATCTTCTCTAAAAGCCCAAGAATTAGCCAACGCTTTCACAAACAAGATAAACAATATACGCAATGCTTTCATTCAAAACACATCCACAAATATCATTAATTCTGATCAATCAAACCACATTCCAACAGCAAAATGTTCAAACTTTAAAATTCCAGTATTACAAGAGATTGAATCTCTATTTCCTCAAATGAATCTAAAAAGTTCTCGATTAGAATTAATTCCACCATTTTTTCTGAAAAAATTCTTCTCACATTTCGGTCCTTTTATACTATCTATCATCCAAAATAGTTTAATTACGTCTACAGTCCCATCTCAATGGAAGTATACATCTATTACTCCTATTGTTAAAAATCACAAAATCAGTATCAATGAGTTATCTAATTACCGTCCGATATCCAATATATCATTTCTTGCCAAAATTACAGAAAAACTAGTATTCAACCAGCTTTCGGATTTTTTTGAAAAAACAAATGCGTTACATCCACATCAAACTGGATTTAGAAAGTTTCATAACACAGAATACTCCCTGATAGGTTTAACATCCAATATTCAATACTATTTAGACCACCACAGATCTGTCGTCTTATTTTCCTTAGATATCTCGGCCGCCTTTGATACAATTGACCACGAACTACTTCTACACCGACTTGAAGAAAAAAGAATAACCGGGAATGTCTTAAATTGGTTCAAATCCTATTTTAACAACCGAACTTCATCCGTTAGATTTAACAATGAAGAATCTTCTATTTTTACCTCAACTTTTGGAATCCCTCAAGGATCCATTTTGTCTCCCCTACTATTTAACATCTTTTTATCACCACTCCTAGAAATTTGTCAGGCAACAGGTTTCATCCCTTTTTCATACGCGGATGATATCGAATTGATTCACCCTGTAGATCCCGAAAGTAACACTGACATCTTCTCTATTAATCAAAAATTAGAGTTAATACATAACTGGTTGAACTCAAACAAACTAGCTCTGAATATTAACAAAACAAAATCCATTCTATTTAAATGGAAAAAAGATATTTCTCTCATAAAACCTTTTCTTATTAATAATATACCTATCAACACGGAACCTACGGTTAAAATTCTTGGAGTACTACTCGATAATAACTTATCCTATCATGAACATATCTCTTCCATTGTTAAACATTGTTTCTACAAACTTCGACAGATAAGATCAATTTCCAAATTTCTCTATCCTTCATCTTTAAAGATTTTAATCCATTCATTCATCATAACTAAAATAGACTATTGTAACGCCCTTTTTTTAAATATCAGCCAAAAAGAAAAAAGAAGACTGCAAATCATTCAGAACACAGCCATAAAGTTAATCTACAATGCAAAAAAATTCGATCACGTCACCCCATTATTAATTGACGCGCATTGGTTACCAGTTAACCATAGGATCCTCTACAAGCTGATGTTCCTAATTTTTAAGACCCTCACATTCAGCGAACCACAATTTATTTTAAAATCACTTATCCCATACACACCCCAAAGATCTCTGCGCTCATCTAATCAAAACTTATTAACTGTGCCATCATTAAAAGTCATCGGAACAAGAAGAGCTGAAATGTTTACTGTCGCAGGGCCACAATGGTGGAACTCCCTTCCCCATTACATCAGAATTGAAAGTGATATCCTAACATTTAAAAAGTTTTTAAAATCTTATTTATTTAAGGACGCCTTTGATTTATAATTTAACTAAAGGACGCCTTTAATCAATTTTAATGCATAAATTTTTACGCATAAATTTTTATTCATAAATTTTACCCTACCTTTCGTTCTTTCCTGGTTTTTTGTTTTTTTCTTCTCCCACATTGTAACTTTACCCTCCTTCCCTATCTTTCATGTGAGTCTTAATTGATTTTGTAATTAGGTTAAAGTTTCTATATTATATTATTATGTACATCGCCTAGAATTTTGAAATAGGCGATTCATCAAATGTGAAATAAAACTTGAAACTTGAAACTTCTGGCCTTAGTTCAATATTTAATAATACTTTCTGATTCTAGATCCTCTGTGTTCATCCCACGCTTCTTTGAACTCATAGAGCATTATTGATATAAGCCAAGCCTCTTAACACTTGCATTGTGATGTCATAGAACTTTATGGCTATAGAAAAATGATGGCAGTTAAAGACCAGTCTGGCCATACGCAGACATTCACGTCAGCAAGGGTTTGTTTACTCCAAAAGGTATTTTAGAAAAGGGTCTACAAATGTAAAGCATCCATTTTATTAGCACACATGTGGGAAATGTCCACGGCAGAAAGTCAGCATTTAAGCCCATATATATGTATGTCAGCCATTTTGCAAGCCTACATGTTTAGCTGCTTCTAATTAGCTGCAAAGTCCACATTTTTTTCGCTGCACCATTTAGAGTGGAAACTTAACAACGGGGAATTAAGGAAGGTAGCTCTCTTAATCCCTCCTGTAATGGCCGAACAGAAACAAGCCTTTTTTTTTTTTTTTTTTAAACCTCTACGTGTGTATTCCCTTTCTGAAATAGGGAATATACAACCCAAATTGTGCCGAAAACATGCCCCTTTGAAATCACTATACAGAATGGATTGTAACATTGTGAGAGATTCAGCAGCTTAAATCTGCTTGAATTTCGCTTGCTGTTCCCTAAAACTGGCAGATCAGAACGGTGTAGAATCTAAATTAAGGAAAATAAGAATGAGACGCCAGATAATGATAGGACAGTAATGCAAGCACATGATACACAAGAAAAAAGGTGAAGGAGACAGGAGAAAGGCCTAGCAAGCACACCAGGAGAATTAGGTGTTGTGAGCTTAGTTGAACCGTCATTTAAGGTTGGAGTCTGAAAAAAGTCTCTGAAAGTTAGATTGTGCCAATTGGCGGTGCCTAACTTAAGTGTTTCAGTTGGTTTTAAGTGGTGTGATGATTGGTTGCATCGTTAAAAAAATCCAATTAAAAACTCATTTTAAAAAATTAGGCATCTGGGTCCATGGTGTCTAGTAATGCCAAAGTCCGGAAGTGGGCTTGTTTAAGGGCAGCGCCAGACTTCAGCGTCAACATGCACCAGTGGCCTACATTTCTGGCACCTTGGTAGCCATGATTCTGTAAATGGTGCCTGTCCCGTGATTGCCACACAGCAGGTGCTGCTTACAGAATCAGATGCGTATAGAAAATCGTGCTTCCATGTATTGCCACTTCCGCCATTAGCCACGCCCATAGTGACATTAGGCGGCCTACGGAAGCGCACTTTTGGTGCCGATTTTTGGGGCACCAGTAGGCGCCTTGAAACTCAGTTAAAAATGTTGTGTTAACAGCGTTTTGTAAATTGGTGCTGATTAGAGAATCCAGGCCTTAGTGTCTAAAAATCAGGTCTATCTTTGACTGCTAGGACCTAGCCAGCCAGCCAATGAATTTCAACTCATCTGGCTATGTCTCAGCTGCCCCCCCCCCAAAAAAAAAAAAGGAAATTAAGTGTCGGTCACCAGGTACGGCACCAGCATTGAATTTACGATTTTGCCACTGACTGCTGGAGATAACTGGCTGTCTCCCATGGTCTGAATATCATTACATTACATTACATTAGTGACTTATATTCCGCCTTTACCTTGCAGTTCTAAGCGGATTACTGTATAAGACAGCTGGACATATCCAGGAAGTTACAATTCAGGGGATGTTTACAGTTCTAAGCGGGAAATAGTAAAAGATAGCTGAGATTTTCTAGGAAGTTACAATTGGGGGATGCTTACATAATAGATGCAAGGAATTACAATTTAGGAGAAGGGTTTAGGCTTGGTTACTTGTTAGGGTCGGTTGGGAGGTTGTATAGTTTTTTTTGAATAGTAGGGTTTTGATTTCTTTTCGGAATGATTTAAAGTTACTTGTAGTTGATAACAAGTCGGAGATAAAGGGGTCCAGTTTGGCTGCCTGTGTCGCTAGGAGGCCATCGTACATCTTCTCTCGCTGAGTACCCTTGAGTGGGGGATAGGCGAATAGGTTCTGGGTTCTTCTTGTTCTGAATGTGCAGTTGAAATTAAGACGGTTGTTGAGGTAGGTGGGTGCAGATCCATTTATTGCTTTGTATAGTAGACAATAAAATTTGAATTGGATTCAAGCACGTATTGGTAGCCAGTGAGAGTCAAGGTAGGCATTAGTGATGTGGTCGAATTTTCCGAGAGAGTAGATCAGCCTGAGGGCTGTGTTTTGAATGGTCTGCAGTTGGTTTAGCAAGTTTGTGGGGCATGGAAGGTAGAGGACATTGCAATAGTCCACTAGTCCTAGGACAAGGGATTGAACTATGATCCTGTAGTGGTCTTTTTCGAAGAATTTTCTTATTATATCAGCCCCTTAGCCTTTATTTTGGAAGAAGGAAGTTGACAGTTCAATTTTACTTGTCTATTTTGTACATTTATGTAACTCATAGGAATTTATAGTCAGGTTCAATCTCTGTTCATTTGGGACCATTAAACCTATATATCCTTTTGAATATTGACCCAGAGTATGTTCTCTGAACTAAAAGTTTGTCCTTGATGCTAGGATACCATAGTTGAGGCCTTGTAGATGCTAAATGGAAGTGATTGCATTGTTGGTCTTCTTGGTAAGCCTTATTGCTGAAGAAACAAGTGCCCAAACCAGAGAGAGATAAGATTTTGGTATCTTGTGTGTTTTTTTTAATGATCTCCATGTGCTGAATTTTCACCTCTTTTTTTCTTCTCAATAGGTTGTAACGTCACTATGAACAATGGCCCAGCTATACTACAAAAAGGTTAACTATTCTCCGTACAGAGACCGGATCCCGTTGCAGATTGTGAGGGCAGAGGCAGAGCTCTCACTGGAAGAGAAGGCCTACCTCAACGCCGTAGAGAAGGGTGACTACGCCAGTGTGAAGCATGCCTTGGAGCAGGCCGAGATCTATTACAACATCAACATTAACTGCATGGATCCCCTGGGACGTAGCGCACTTCTTATAGCCATAGAGAACGAAAATCTGGAGATCATGGAGTTGCTATTGAGCCACAGTGTGTATGTGGGCGACGCCCTACTGTACGCAATACGCAAGGAGGTGGTAGGAGCCGTGGAACTGCTTCTGAGTTACAGGAAGTCAAGTGGAGAGAAACAGGTATGTTTTGTGCAAGCCAATTTATGTTCTTAACAATCAACAGTTCATGCCACTAAAAATCTCTTATTGGGTTGGCAAAATTTAGCCATCATGTGTTTTAATATTATAACAAAAAGGAATCTCTTTATCCAAATAAAAAAAAGCAGACATTTGCTTAGGAACATTGTTTCTGATTGTTTATGGCGCAGGAAAGGAACGTCTGTGTACGCCTTGTCTCAGAGTGGCTACTGGGTTTAGGCTTGGGTTTAGGCTTACCAGACTTCCGGATTTCCCCGGACATGTCCCACTTTTGATGACTTTGTCCAGGTTTTGAAAAGCGTCCGATGTCATCCTGCAAGTGCGGATGCCGTCCCGACGCACGAACAGGTTAAAGGGGGAGCTGGGGGGGGGCGGGATGGAGGCATGATGCGGGCCAAACTTGGTGGGCCTGGGGGAGTGGCCATGGGTCCGAAGGAAAATCTGGTAACCCTACTTGGATTGGACTAGTCGACGTGGCTAGACTAGGTGACAGTTGCTGGGCAAGGATGATTTTAATTTTTAGGGGCCCATAGGTACGAGGGGGGTGCCCAACCATGAAGAGAATGACATGGATCTGAAACGATATCAAAACGTAGAATTTCGTTTCTGCAAATTGGCACTTAATGAAATAAGATAATGCTCTTTTCAGCTACCGTAGCAAAATAAGACTCAGAATTTAGGAAGTTGGTTGATTGGGCCGAGAACCTTTCAGCACCCCCTTGTAATGGAGGTGAGAGAGAGCTAGGGGTGCTGCTCAAAACCTCCCCTGTAAAACTTTCATGATGTCTCTTGTCATTTGTCTTCCAGCCTGGCACCCCAGCAGTAGCAGCAAAGTAAAATAGATAAATGATAGATGGTTCCTTGGAAGCTCTTCTTTTTGTACTTATGTTTTTTATGTTTTCCAAAAACCAATCCAATAAAAAATTTTTTTGAACTAAAAAATAAAAAAATGATACATGGTTTTCAATTTCTACTCCTACGATTCAGGATTGCAGTTCAAATGGAAAAGTCTGCATTGTCTATAGCAGGGGTGTCCAACCTTTTGGCTTCCCTGGGCCGCATCGGCCGAAAAAAATTTTTCTGGGGCCGCATAAACGCACAAACGCCGCAGCAAGACAGAGGAGGGAGCCGGCAAGGCGGTTAACACCCGGGGGCAGCAGAGGAAAACACTGCATCGCCCTCGACCGGGGCCACCCAAAATACTTCACGGGGCCGCAGGTTGGACACCCCTGGCCTATAGTAATTCCTGAAGTGTAGCGTGGGTCAGTCGAGAGTCATTTGGTTTTGTTCTTATTTAGTTTGAGGCAGTGGGTCGAGGTCTAGTTATCTAAGACAGTGGTTCCCAACCCTGTCCTGGAGGGTTCATAGACAACGGCGCGAAAGACAAAAGCGCACTCCGACAATTGAGCGCAGCGCGGAGGTGCGCGCCGCACAAAATTACAGTTTTTAGGGGCTCCGACGGGGGGTTTGTTGGGGAACCCCCCCAGTTTACTTAATAGACATCGCGCCGGTGTTATGGGGGGTTTGGGGGGTTGTAACCCTCCACATTTTACTGTAAACTGAACTTTTTCCCTAAAAACAGGGAAAAAGTTAAGTTTTCAGTAAAATGTGGGGGGTTACAACCCCCCACACCCCCCACAACGCGGCGTGATGTCTATTAAGTAAAGGGGGGGTTCCCCCCCACACACCCCCGTCGGAGCCCTAAAAACAGTAATTTAGAGCAGCGTGCGCCTCCGTGCTGCGCTCAATTGTCTGGGCGCGCCTTTGTCGTGGCACGCTTTTGACCTGACACCGTCCTGGAGGACCACCAGACCAGTCAGGTTTTCAGGAAAGCCCTACTGAATATGTATGGAGCAGATTTGGCGGTAATGGAGGTAATGGCGGAATAAAAATCACTAATGTAATATAATTTGCATGCCTGGCGCCTCCATTCCATGCTGATCTCTCTCATGCATATTCATTAGGGCTTTCCTGAAAACCCGACTGGCCTGGTAGTCCTACAGGACAGGGTTGGGAAACACTGATCCAAGATGTGGTGAGGGTACTGACTAATGCAGCTGTTGCAGGGAGAATGAGCGTTAGGTCATCTGCATAGGTGAAATGTTTTATTCATGCAAGATCTAGATGAGTGGTCTAAAACACGCGGCCCGCCAGGTCCTATTTTGAGGCCCTCAGTATGTTTATCATAATCACAAAAGAAAAATAAAACCGTTTCTCGATCATTTGTCTCTTTAGCTATAAATGACAATATTATTATTACGACTCAGCCAAAAGGAAAGATTTATAAACTATAAAGAGTTTTACCTCATACAAAATTGTCATCTCTTTAATAAGACATTAACTGTTTTTTCTGAGGCCCTCCAAGTACCGATAAATCCAAAATGTGGCCCTGCAAAGAGTTTGCGTTTGAGACCACTGCCAAAGGTCCATCAAGTCCATTATCCTGTTTCCAACAGTGGCCAACCCAGGTCCCAAGAGTAGCAACATTCTGGAGCTGAGATTGTGATGTCATAATGCCTCATTCCTCCAATGCCTAAGAGCCATCCTCAGCAGTGATGTCACAATGGCTTGATTATTTCTCACATAAGAACATAAGAGCTGCCATAGTGGGACAGACCAAAGGTCAGTGTTCTCAAACTCGCGCCCCGCCCGGTATATTTTGAGGCCCTCGGTATGTTTATCATAATCACAACTGTTTCTTGATCATATGTCTCTTTAGCTATAAATGACAATATTATTATTACGACTCAGCCAAAAGGAAAGATTTATAAACTATAAAGAGTTTTACCTCATACAAAATTGTCATCTCTTTAATAAGACATTAACTATTTTTTCAGATGCCCTCCAAGTACCTACAAATCCAAAATGTGGCCCTGCAAAGGGTTGGAGTTTGAGACCACTGATCTAGATTGTCTCCCAAGGATTGCATTAGGAGGTTGAACACTGACGGTGCGAGAGTGGGGAACCTTGGGGGACCCCGCCGGGAGGGTGCCAGCTATCCGAGAGTTCACCATCCTCATGTACAGCATAGAGCTGAGTGGTTAGGAAGCCTTGGAACCAGCAGAGGACCGGACCGCTAAATCCAAAATCACTGAAGATCTCAAGACGTTTGATCGAAGTCTACTTGGTCAAATTTGGATTATTTGTTTATTTTTCTATACCATTCTCCCAGGGAGCTCAGAATGGTTTACATGAATTTTTTTCAGGTACTCAAGCATTTTTCCCTGTCTGTCCCTGGTGGGCTCACAATCTACCTAATATAACTGGGGCAATGGGGGGATTAAGTGACAAGGAGCAGGGTGGGTTTGACCGAAAACCTCAGGGTGGTGTGGCTGTAGCTTTAACCACTGTGCAACACTCTTCCCCATTCTCTTCTCGGTTAGGCTGAGAACTTGTCAGTGGCCCCTTGTATTGTGATGTCATAATGCCTCATTCCACCTCATCTGTGAGGTCACAATAGCTTCAGAAGGGTTTACATGAATTTATTCAGGCACTCGAGCATTTTTCCCTGTCTGTCCTGGTGGGCTCACAATCTACCTAATCTACCTGGGGCAATGGGGGGATTATGTGACTTGCCCAGGGTCACAAGGTGCAGTGCGGGTTTGAACCCAGAACCTCAGGGTGCTGTGGCTGTAGCTTTAACCACTGTGCCCTTGCTTGGTAGTTCTTTGCCGTATATTACTAGCACTGCTGTGATTTTTTTCTGAACCCCAGTTGTGAAGTGTGGAGGATACTGAAGCGTTGTAAATAGTCAATTAGTGGCATGCTAAACAGATTCAGGCCTTAACATTGCAGGGGAGCCCACAAATGTATGTTCACCCAGGGCCCCATCTTAATCCAGCCCTAGTCGTGATCCGTACAAACATCTCAATTCCAATTTCTATGTTCTTTCTAAATTCTTCTTAAAGTGAACAGCTTGTGCCAAAGTCGTTTTAATACAGTTCGTGCAATTCAAGAGAGCAGGTCTCCGTGGGTTATAACACTAGCATCTGATTATATATTCTTTGTGCTATCAAAAACTACAGTAGATAGACCAATTGCACAGGATAAGTAAGCTGCCCAGTTCTACCTGCTGTTCCTTTCACACCAACAGCTGAATTTCAATGAATAGAATTATTTGTAAGTGTACCGCGACAGAGGATTTGAATGAAACTCTTACTAACATAAGAACAGCCTTATTGGATCAGACCAATGGTCCATCAAGCCCAGTAGCCCGTTCTCAAGATGGCCAATCCAGGTCCCTAGTACCTGGCCAAAACCCAAGGAGTAGCAACATTCCATTCAGAATCCTAAAGAATAGTAAGATTCCGGAACCCCAAAGAGTAGCAACATTCCATTCAGAATCCTAAAAAATAGCAAGATTCTGGAATCCCAAAGAGTAACGAAAGATTCCGGAACCCCAAAGAGTAACAACATTCCATTCAGAATCCTAAAGAATAGTAAGATTCTGAAATCCCAAAGAGTAACAAAAGATTCCGGAACCCCAAAGAGTAACAACATTCCATTCAGAATCCTAAAGAATAGCAAGATTCTGGAATCCCAAAGAGTAACAAAAGATTCCGGAAAACCCAAAGAGTAGCAACATTCCATTCAGAATCCTAAAGAATAGCAAGATTCTGGAATCCCAAAGAGTAGCAACATTCCATTCAGAATCCTAAAGAATAGCAAGATTCTGGAATCCCAAAGAGTAGCAACATTCCATTCAGAATCCTAAAGAATAGCAAGATTCTGGAATCCCAAAGAGTAGCAACATTCCATTCAGAATCCTAAAGAATAGCAAGATTCTGGAATCCCAAAGAGTAGCAACATTCCATTCAGAATCCTAAAGAATAGCAAGATTCTGGAATCCCAAAGAGTACCGAAAGATTCCGGAACCCCAAAGAGTAACAACATTCCATTCAGAATCCTAAAGAATAGTAAGATTCTGGAATCCCAAAGAGTAACAAAAGATTCTGGAAAACCCAAAGAGTAGCAACATTCCATTCAGAATCCTAAAGAATAGTAAGATTCTGGAATCCCAAAGAGTAACAAAAGATTCCGGAAAACCCAAAGTGTAGCAACATTCCATTCAGAATCCTAAAGAATAGCAAGATTCCGGAACCCCAAAGAGTAACAAAAGATTACGGAACCCCAAAGATTAGCAACAATCCAAGCTACCGATCCAGGACAAGCACAGACTTAATAACAGACTATGGACTTTTCCTCCAGGAACTTGTCCAAACCTTCTTTAAAACCAGCTACGCTATCCACTCTTACCACATCCTCTGGCAACGCGTTGCAGAGCTTAACTATTCTCTGATCAAGGCTGTGCTTACTGACACTGAGTTGATGAGAAAGAAAGATAGGGCATATTGTACCTCTAACATTCCCGAATGGGGAAGTGTCTTTAAAGGAGTACGGCCCATATGCTCAAAACTCGCTGTGCCTTTAATGACCGACGTTAAACCAGTTTTAACCGGTTTAGCATCAAAAGTATTTCAGCTATCGATGCTCAAAATGGCTAATCGCGCTGCTTTCCGTGGTTTGTAGCAGCCTCTGATAATCATATGCAAATGGATTACAACAAGCTCATCTATATTGAAATGAGCACTCTGACCGATGCCCGGATGATGCAGAAAATGAAGTGCCGGCCTTTAACGATCCAAAGTTAGTGACAGGTGAGGAGGTGCCGGCAGCGTTGAAACGCGTGCGTTAGAAGTGTACGCCGGCGGATCTGGGCTGCCAATTGCACGCGACGGTTCATAAAAATACTTTCCATGGGATCAGGGACCATATATTATACGTGTGTGTAAAGAGCGCATCTCATGCGCGTGTGTTAAAAAGGAAAATCACGTTTATGACCACAGCATGAATGAAAAAGAAAACGTGCCAGTCCTTTTAAATCACTTTTGTCACACATACGAGATATAGACACATACGAGACGCGCCTAAGATGTGCGCTTATGACACGCACCAATAAACCACGCCTACGATTGATGCTCAGGCGTAACTACGATGTAGCGTTTCCTGGTGCACGCGCACCTTTGTGCCTCTATCCTTGATCTATTCTGCCCCTGTCGGCCGCTTTCCCATACGATCGGTCGGATGGGATTACGGCCGACCTCCGCAAAACTCATTTGCATGCAGAGTCGTTTGAACAAAATCGGTGGCCGTTTCAAAATCGGACAATTTACTGGCACCCAGCGACCCGCAGGATTTTAACGGCGAGCCTCTGCCTCTATGTTTCTGTAGGTAAGGGCAGTTCCCTGTATATGGTTTTATTGTGGTTGGGACCTGGGTCGGGACCAGCACAAACCGAGAGGCCGTAAGTGTGTCCACACATGCTGCACATTTCTCTCAAGCAATAAGGAAGACCGCTCCGGTATTACTTAGTCTGTTTTGGCAAGCAAACAGGATATGGGACCAGAAGTGACATCAGAGAGAGAGAGAACCGAGGCCGGATCATGCTCATGCTGGCAAAAGGGGGCGAAGTGAAGGGGTGAGAGGTAGCAGGGGAGGAGCGGTGCTGGCACCCCCACCAAGATGGCACCCAGGGCGGCCCTTCATCCTCCCCCTTACTATTCCTCTGTCACTTTGGCTAAGGCAGTAAGCAAACAGCATTTACAGATGTCTCTTCTCCAAGCTTTTCTTTGCTTAGGTCTCCTTAGTAACCGTATAGCAAACAGCTCAAGTATGTTACAAAGGAAATGATCATTTACAGGTGCTGAGAGAATCGAGCTCCCAAGCGGTGCGTTAGGTAGCTTGGACGTGATTGGAGTTGTGAAGGTACCGAGGGAGCCCATACCTGCAAATTTAGCTATCATTATCATTTTCATTTACCACCGACTACACAATATAAATAAATGACTGATCCACACGGTTTATATAAAAACACTCTGGAGCTGTTCCAGGAACCTCTATGGGTGGTCCTGGGCGGTGGCATAGTGAGAGGAGGTGCCCAGGGTGGTGGCCCCCGGTGCCACCATGCAGTGTGCCCCCCCCCTTCGGCATGCTTCTTCACCATGCACGCCCTCTGCCCACATGCCTCTTGAAATCTTGGCCAGCAGCAAGCAGCACCGCCTTCCCGCTACGCGCACTGGCCTTGGCTTTCTCTCTCCGACATCACTTCGTGGTCCTGCGACCAGGAAGTGACTTCAGGAGGAGAGCCGAGGCTGACACAAGCAGCAGGGGGGGGGGGGAGGGAAAGGAGCTGCTCACAGCCGGAGATTTCAAGAGGTGGGTGGGCGGAGAGGATGAGATGTGTCAAAGCTGGCGCCTAGGGTGGTCTGCACTCCTACCATCCCTTACCACTGGTCCTGATCGCTTTGCTGGAAATACACAACTTCTCCTTCAATTCTTGATCCCAGGAGTGAGTGCCCCACAGAGAATTCCCAGTTGCAGCACAGATTTTAAGTGATGTCTGGCCGGAACAGGGCGGGCCTGGGGGCAGGGCCATGGGTCCGGATTTTCCGTTTGGAAAATCTGGTAACCCTAATCAGAGAGAGAGCCAAGGCCGGCGCGAGTAGCAGGTTGGAGCTCGTGCTGGCAAAGAGCTAAAAGGTATGTGGCGGGAAAGTGAAGCTACAAACATGGCGGGGGAGGGGTGAGAAGTAGCAGAGGAGGAGAGGCGCTGGCGCCCCCACCAAGATGCACCTGGGGCAGCCCATCCCCCGCCCTATGTCTCTAGGTGCCAAAAATGATATGGCGCTTGGGCCAAAAAGCACATAAGAGGAGACTTGAAGACCTCACTATGTATACCCTAGCGAAAAGGAGGGATGGGGGTGCGATACAGATGTTTAAATACTTAAAAACTATTAATATGCCAACTAATCTTTTTCCGAGATGGGGAAGTGGTAGAGCTGGAGGTCACGAGTTGAGGTTGCAGAGTGGGAAAGTTAGGGGAATGATAGGAAATAATGTTTCACAGAAAGAGTGGTCAATGCCCTCCCAAATTAACTTCCAAAATCATTACTCTGCTCTCCAAAGCTATGCAGGTATTCTAAGGCCATGCAGTCAGGAAGGCTGAATTTTCTGGCGATGACATCCTCGTTCTGAAATGAGGCTGAATACCAATAGCCTTAGACTGTAGCAGAAACAGGTGTTAGGAGAAAGATTATTCACAGCTGAAACAGTCCCCGTGGAATCTTCCACACCAGCAGAAAGCTGGTGTTGTTCCAAGAGCTTTGCCACCAGCTAGAACACCTTATCAAAGGAGCCGGCAGATATGTGCTGAATTAGTGGGAACTGTTCGAGAGAAAAAAAAACAACCAGGTTTCACCCCCGGGGTATTTAAGCTACTGATTACAGCAGATCTGTGGCAGTAGCCGTGAAGAGCGGCAGCCAAGTGCTTGGCTAGGCTGAGCAGGCACAGGGATAAATATATGAAATCCCCCAGGCCACACATGTATCGGATGCAAAGGCAGCTTCTAGGAAAGGTGCAATAAAAGCAGGCAGATTTTGAGTAGGATGCCCGATAGATTTGGGGACAGACTCAGCATGAATCGTCGACAACAGCTAGCCATCAAGATGACTGAAGGCAAAATATATCTGAAACACAACACAAGACAGCAGATAACATAGATACAGTGGTACAGCTAGCGTAGAGGTTTATTTATTTTTCAGTTATTATAATCAAAAATTCTTTGGCTGTGCTACACTGGGCCAAGAACTGTTCAAAGCAGCGACCAATAAAAGAAGAAGAATATTTTGGAAGCAAATCTATAACAGGTTAACAAAATTCATGCACCAAATTTCCAGGGGTTATTATTAGCTTATTCCAGTGGTTTAGACAGACCTAAATTATGGGTGGGCCAATGGGCAAATTGGATGGGCACATGCCCTTCTGCATCTAGCCGCCTCCCTGCTCCTCACCTTCCATCCCCATTTTTTGCTTCTTCCCCCCAACTCAGCATTAAGTACCTGAGCTGGTGGGTATCCCCAAGCCCCACCAGCTGAAAACCTTCTAGAATGGTCTAACACGGTTCTGCGGTGACCCGTCAAATGAGCGCAGGACAATTTCGCTCCACCAAAAGCGCCCCGACAAATGCAGCAGTGGATACTTTTTTGTCTTTTTTTGAAGGGGGGGCCCCCCAACTACATTTGAAAATTCACTTGCTATCTAGTGTTAGGGTAAGGTTTATATTATGATTATGAGAACCCTAATCATGATATCAACCTTACCCTAACAAGAAGGCCCTGATTTGCTGACACTCCTCAGGCCCTGTCCCTTGGGAGAGGCTTAAGGCGTCTCAGGCACCTCAAGCCCCTCCCGAGGGACAGGGTTGAGGAGTCATCCTGCGCAGGATCACAAACAGATCGGAGAAGGTTATCATGCCACTGTACCGGGCCATGGTGCGCCCTCACCTGGAGTACTGCATCCAGCACTGGTCGCCGTACATGAAGAAGGACACGGTGCTACTCGAAAGGGTCCAGAGAAGAGCGACTAAAATGGTTAAGGGGCTGGAGGAGTTGCCGTACAGTGAGAGATTAGAGAAACTGGGCCTCTTCTCCCTTGAAAAGAGGAGATTGAGAGGGGACATGATCGAAACATTCAAGGTACTGAAGGGAATAGACTTAGTAGATAAGGACAGGTTTTTCACCCTCTCCAAGGTAGGGAGAACGAGAGGGCCCTCTCTAAAGTTAAAAGGGGATAGATTCGGTACAAACGTAAGGAAGTTCTTCTTCACCCAGAGTGTGGTAGAAAATTGGAACGCTCTTCTTGAGGCTTTTATAGGGGAAAACGCCCTCCAGGGTTTCAAATAGGGGAAAACACCCTCCAGGGATTCAAGACAAAGTTGGACAAAGTTCCTGCTGAACTAGAACGTACACAAGTGAGGTTGGACTCATTTAGAGCACTGGGTCTTTGACCTGAGGGCCGCCGCGTGAGCGGACTGCTGGGCACGATGGATCACTGGTCTGGCCCAGCAGCGACAATTATTATGTTCTTATGTTTTGTAGCCACCCGAGTGGCGTGATGAGGGCGAGAAGTGCCCAGGCAGGTGGCGCCCCTCCCCCATCCTCGACCCTACCCCTCCATCCCTCCTGCCGCGTGCACCCCCTTCCCTTATCCCAAGAGCAACAAGAACATCGATGTATTCCTCGGGGCCCTGTCAGCTCTCCCTCCGACATTGCTTCCTGTGTGCAGCACCCAGAAGTGACACCAGCGGGAGAAATGACGCGGTTGCGAGGAGCACGTTGAAGTTGTTGCTTGTGGCACTGAACTAGAAGTAATGGGGGAAGGGAAGGGGGTGAGTGCATGGCAAGGGGAGGAGTGGGAAGAGGTGGGAGCAGAGAGGAGGAGGGGAGCTGGCTCCTCCACCAATATGGCGCCCGGGGAGGACCGCCTCCCACACCCCTTCACTACATCACTGCACCCAACAATGGAAACTGGTGCACACTCCATTTTCACACATGTGCAAAAACTGAGCCTGCACTTGGTGATTTTTCTTTAGTTCTCCCCTGCTTCTTTCTTTATCGTTTTCAAATTTTTTACTAAATTATTCAACAGCGTGAACAAGAGAGACAAACAGTATAGAGCAGTTACCAAAATATACAGAGAATACAGTAGCTTTACTGTGCTGTAAAAATATCCAGATTCCCCCCATTGAACCAGCAATTCATAAGAACATAAGGCTAGCCTTACTGGGTCAAACCAAAGGTCCATCAAGCCCAGTAGCCCGTTCTCACGGTGGCCAATCCAGGTCCCTAGTACCTGGCCAAAACCCAAGGAGTAGCAACATTCCATTCAGAATCCTACAGAATAGCAAGATTCTGGAATCCCAAAGAGTAACAAAAGATTCCGGAACCCCAAAGAGTAGCAACATTCCATGCGGAATCCCCAGAGTAGCAACATTCCATTCAGAATCCTAAAGAATAGCAAGATTCTGGAATCCCAAAGAGTAATAAAAGATTCCGGAACCCCAAAGAGTAGCAACATTCCATGCGGAATCCCCAAAGAGTAGCAACATTCCATGCGGAATCCCCAGAGTAGCAACATTCCATTCAGAATCCTAAAGAATAGCAAGATTCTGGAATCCCAAAGAGTAACAAAAGATTCCGGAGCCCCAAAGAGTAGCAACATTCCATGCGGAATCCTAAAGAATAGCAAGATTCTGGAATCCCAAAGAGTAACAAAAGATTCCGGAACCCCAAAGAGTAGCAACATTCCATGCGGAATCCCCAGAGTAGCAACATTCCATTCAGAATCCTAAAGAATAGCAAGATTCTGGAATCCCAAAGAGTAATAAAAGATTCCGGAACCCCAAAGAGTAGCAACATTCCATGCGGAATCCCCAAAGAGTAGCAACATTCCATGCGGAATCCCCAGAGTAGCAACATTCCATTCAGAATCCTAAAGAATAGCAAGATTCTGGAATCCCAAAGAGTAACAAAAGATTCCGGAGCCCCAAAGAGTAGCAACATTCCATGCGGAATCCTAAAGAATAGCAAGATTCTGGAATCCCAAAGAGTAACAAAAGATTCCGGAGCCCCAAAGAGTAGCAACATTCCATGCGGAATCCCCAGAGTAGCAACATTCCATTCAGAATCCTAAAGAATAGCAAGATTCTGGAATCCCAAAGAGTAACAAAAGATTCTGGAACTCCTAAGAGAAGCAACATTTCATGCTATCGATCCAGGGCAAGCAGTGGCTTCCCCCATGTCTCTCTCAATAATGGACTATAGACTTTTCCTCCAGGAACTTGTCCAAACCTTTCTTAAAACTAGCTACGCTATCCACTCTTATCACAACATCTGGCTACGCATTCCAGAGCTTAACTATTATCTGAGTGAAAATTTTTTTCCTCCTATTGGTTTTCAAAGTATTTCCCTGTAACTTCATCAAGTGTCCGCTAGTCTTTGTAATTTTTGACAGAGTGAAACATCGATCCACTTTAACCCGTTTTACTCCACTCAGGATTTTGTAGACCTCAATCATATTTCCCCTCAGCCATCTCTTTTCCAAGCTGAAGAGCCCTAACAGTTTTAGTCTTTCCTCATACGAGAATGGGTCTTAACAGCCAAGAGATCTTCATTTTTCTGGAGAAGGCAAATTGTATTCCAGCACTTTCAAACAAGTAAATACGAGCCCTTCCAGCTTTAAAGCAATAGATATAAAACGGTCAAACAGATATGCATCATCTGAAGGGACTATACAGTATCTCCTGGCCCGTGAGATTTCCAAATAACTACTCCAGAAAAAAGTGTTGCCTTCAGAGGCAGAACAACAGAAATGTTGTTCCCATCATCTAACCAGAAAGTGCATATCACTGGTCTCCAACGCAAGGCCCCAGGGCCACAGGTAGCCCCAAAACTCCTTCGTTATGGCCAGCAAATAGTTGGCTGAAATGTTTCTCAAGTTCTGAAAATTTGTTAAGTTTAGTCTTGCCTGTTTGGATGATGCATAAATGGTGCTCTACCAACGCCTGTCTTAATTGGTAAAAGTCATTGAAAAACATTATAAAGATTGTTTAAAAAAAATAAAATAAAATTGTAGGCACCTACTGGTGCTTAGAAAAATGGCACCTTCATCGCGTCTATGGAGGTGCCTTAGAACGCCTAAGGATGAAGTAGGCGTGGTTAACACCGCAAACAACCTTAGATGTGATTCTTGTCAAAGGTAAGCACCAGAAACGTAGGCCTTTAAAACCCTAGCCTACATTTCCAGTGCCTGCGTTTGAGAAAAGTCATAATTCTATAAACGGTGCCTTTGCGTGATTGACACATGATCGGTGGCCATTTTTTAGGTGGCTGCCAACAATGGCGCCGTTTACAGAATCCTGCCCTAAATGTCTTGAAAAAAAGAATTGCCGTAGGCCGGGCATTGATGAAGGTCAACGTAGGGCAGGTGTAGGATCTACCGAGACCGATTTTCAGTACTATTTAACCGGCAATCTCCTGCTGAATATCTGGCGTAGCGGATTGGCGCGTGATATAGCCAGTCACCACCAATATTTAACGGCTTGCTGACTAAGTTCACTGACATCATCTTATCCAGACTTGATTACTGCAACTCCATCTACCTAAGCCTAACAAAGAAAAGTCTCCTCAGACTCCAACGGATTCAAAATACCGCAGCTAAACTAATCTTCACAAAAGGCAAATTCGACCATGTCTCCCCGCTTCTGTCTAAGCTTCACTGGCTCCCAGTCACCCTCAGGGTTCGCTACAAGTGCGCCTGTCTCACCTTCAAATCTCTTCACGGCATCCTTCCTCCCCTCTTTCCACTATCCTGGCTCTCGAGTACCCACTCCACCAGATCCACTCAGAAATTTAAACTATCCTTCCCATCTCTAAATGGCATTTCCCATACAGGAAAACTTGGAACATCCCTCCTCTTCAGGATCACCGAGCTGTGGAACAGCTTCTCTGCCCATCTTCGGAGTTCGACCTCCCTCCAACACTTCAGAAAACAACTGAAAACCTGGCTTTTCTCCAAAATGTAACCACCCCCCCACCTCCATTATTCAAAGCCCCCTCTTTCCTTCCTGTTTAGCAGCCCTTCTTCCTTCCATTGGAGTTCCTTTCTCTGCTTTAATTCCTGTAAACCGTGTCGAGCTCCACTTCCGTGGAGATGACGCGGTATATAAACTTAAGGTTTAGTTTAGTTTAGTTTAGACAAGATAGAGCCACCTAAAAGAGTGCTGTATTTTTGGCCATTGAAACTTAGCCAGCTAGCTGCTCACTATTGGCCTAACTGGCTATGTCTCAGCTGTTCAAAAATAGATTGGAAATTCAATGCCGGTCACTGAATACAGAGCCAACTTTGATTTTCTGGGTTCGCTGCGGACCATAGGAGATCGCCAGTGATCTCCCACGGTCTGAATCTCAGGGGACTATGTCTGCTCTGCACCATATGTACATGAGGCCATATTACAGGTCAAAGGTCAGGATTCATATTTAGATTCACGTGTACTGCAGTGATACGATAAAGCTAAAGAAACCATGAAACACTTGTGTTCAGAGAACTGCGGAAACCACACCAAAGTTTTGCTAACATGCAGAAGACTTTATACAGATTGAGATCTTTAAGCCTGTCCCCATACACCTTATGATGTACCCGAATCTCCAGGTCATGATACATCTATCATTCAAAACTTGGGGGTTTCTTGGAAAATCTGCTAGAGAGGTTTCAATAATGGTGAAAGAAAGCCAGAGTAAAGGACTCAAATTATCTCTGTCAACTTCTAAGCAGCCTGTAGATGCAAGGAAAAAACCCCCCACAATTTGAAATGTCTGTATACAAATGCTAGAAGCAAAGCTGGGTTTAAGAAAGGTTTGGACATGTTCCTGGAGGAAAGGTCCATAGTGTGCTATTGAGACAGACATGGGGGAAGCCACTACTTGCCCTGGATCAGAAGCATGGAATGTTGCTACTACTTGCGTTTCTGCCAGGTACTGTGACCTGGATTAGCCACTGCTGGAAACAGGAAACTGGGCAAGACGGGCCATTGGTCTGATCCAGTAGATCTGTTCTTATGTTCATTTGTTAGTTTTAAAAAAACCAAAAAACCAGAAGACCATGCAAAATAAAGCTGCTTCCCGTTGATGCTCAGGTCCTTCCTTGGTGAGTAGTTTCATGTGGGCCTGCACTTTTTTTTTTTTCAAACTCTAGACTAGGGGTTCTCAAGCCAGTCCATGGGGCATACCTAACCATTCAGGTTCTCATGATACCCACAATGAATATGCATGAGATATTTGCATGCACTACCTCCATTCTATGCAGATCTATCTATTCATTATGGGTATCCTAAAATACCAGACTAGATAAGCCTGCTCCAAGTCCTGGATTGGGAACCCCTGGTCTAGACTGGATGAGGCTATCGAGGTACATGTCAGTAGAGCGCTGAGCAAAGAAGTTTTGCACTCAATTTGTATGTGTGATAAAAAAAATCTTTTGATTTATTAATTATCCACCCCCCTTTTACAAAACCGTAGTGCAGTTTTTAGCGCTGGCCATGTCGGTATGTCTGACGCTCATAGGAATTCTGGATCATTTCTGAGCAAACGGGGGAGATAAAACACTGACTCCCAAGTGTCCTAATCGATCCTACAGGCAACAGCGTGTCATTGCCAAAGGAGAAAGAAAACGAGGGCTTTGTCCTTTCAAAATATTGGCAAAACGTGGATATTTAGATCCTTCGTCAAAAGGTTCCGAGAAAAATGTTCATGAAATGAAAATAAGCCTTTTCACGCAGTTCACCCCTCCCACTGCAGGATTTGCTCATCTCAAAGAGGCACCTCTAGTGTACCTTTAACCCAGCTGTGAGGGTTTCAGCTCTGCGGCAAGGTTTGGCTATACAGTTGGAGGGTTTTTTTTATGCCAATGACTACCTATGTTTATGACTGTCACTTTATTCGGAGGCTTTTTTTCTCCACCTGCCACTGTTGCAGACAGATTGTTATTTGCTCTCTCTGTGGTCTTAATCCTTTTCAACAGCCAAGTAGAGTTACTATTGTTATTCTGTTGAAACCCTTATTGTTTGCGGTTTTCCATAAGCCTCGTAGAGGTCCTCGCAGTTCCAGCTTGTTTAATCCCACCTAGAATCCCTTTGATTTCATTCTTTTCAATCAATTTCCCTGTTAACTCTAAACCTCTCGCTTTTGTGTCTTGAAAGTCTGTCAGCGCCGTAGAAAGGACTGCCTGCTCCATCTCCCTCCCACCGCCACCTCTTACAAAACTGCGATAGCGGTTTTCAGCGCAGGACGGTACGCTGAATGTTCTACGCTGCTCCCGGCGCTCGTAGGAACTCTGTGAGCATCGGGAGCAGCGCTGTGCATTCAGCACGCCGGCCTGCGCTAAAAACCGCAGTCGCTTCAGTATAGTGCTGCACACAAGTATTATACAAACAATAATAATCCTCACTGCCAGTGCGACAAATGCCCTCTGTGACAAATCTGTTATTTATACAGTCACTGCTCATTTATCACAGTATTTTCATTATAGTGTATCTCTATTGTTACTGCAGCATATCTTACCATAAAAATATGCAAATGAAAGGTCACCCAATAGTATCTCAGTGACAACACTTTGCAGTGCTGCATGGTGGGCCTAGGTTAGAGTCAAAGGTCTAATTTCTGCTCCCCAAATTGGCTGGGACTGAGGCAGTATTGACGGTAGAGAATGACATGGGGACAAATTTTTCACCGTCCCCGCAGGAACTCAATTTCTCCATCCTGTCCCTGCGAGTTTTGTCACTGTCCCCCGTCTCTGTCCCATTCCTGTAAGCTCTGCCTTAACCGCACAGGCCTCGAACGCTTACGATTTGAAAGCGATTGAGACTTGTGAAGTTGAGGACAGAGCTTGCAGGAATGGGGCAGGGGCAGGAAAAGAACTCGCCGGGACAGGGAAAAATTGGTCCCCCGTGTCATTCTCTAATTCACAGCCATCAATATGGGAGGGAGCCCTAGATGCTGCTCAATGGTGACATCTACTGACCGCACTGAGGGTCTACATTGCCCCATTTCAGAAAGGTCTAGGGCTGTAATGGCTGACCTATATTATATAGGAAATTAAAAAAAAAATTTTGGGAAAAATCCTGGAATAGTTGTTAGTTAAAGTTGATGCTGCTGTAGCTGAACAGAGGTTGGTTTTAATTTTGTTACACAATCAGAGGAAGAGGGTTTTTTTTTTTTAAAGAAAAACTTAAACATCAAATCACTTCAGTGCCAACAGGTATAAATCGATAACTCTTCAACTATGAAACTGTCAGTGAGCGCCGAGATGTATTTACATGAAAACCAGAGCAAAATAAATGATTACCAAGTCAGAAAGCTTGCTAACATGTTGTACATTTCAGACAAGGTGAAAAACGAAAGAAAATTAACCTTGCTCTGAAAAATGCCTTTATGGTCCTAGGCTGGCTTCATTGTTTGTACTAAGGCTGACAGCTGTCTGTTGAAGGCCCAGCAAAGACTAGTAAAGTCTCAGTTTCAACCTCTTTGCTTGGCTGTTCTTGTTTTTCCGTCACCGACTCAGGAGGCCGCTGAACTGTAAATGACAACAGGAAAAAGGTGAAGCAATGTACCCTGTGCAAATGAATAAAGGAAGAAGACAGATATCAAACCAAGTAGTCTCCAAGAAATATCGCTGACGTGGTTCCAAATATTGCAGCAATAATTCTGAACCACGTGGGAAATAAATGAACGCCATTCCTCCAAACAAATGAATGTGAAAAAGCTATTAGAGAGAAGAACTCTTCGAACTAAACCTGACACTATTCTTTGAAAATGTACCGTATATATTTTTTCTATTTTAGGGGTAATCATCGTATATAATCCATAGATCACCAAAACAGATCAGCATCGGAAAAGAACTAAGATCATCTGTCTCATATTTATTATGGTGATGTACTTGAAAGGAGCTGTCACTTCTTTTCTTGTTGGGCTTTCTCGGAAGCCTGTTGTTGTTTATTTTATACCTATAAAATCAATAAAAATATTTTGAACTTAAAAAAAAAGAAACGAGGGCATCAGAAACCTTCCATCCTTGCAAGAAATTACAAAAGACTGTAGTGAAGCCAGCAGGGGAGTGAAGAACTGAAAAGTCCAGGAAAAAGTGGGCTTTCTGTGTGGACTTCACCGTGTAGTAACTCCTTTTCTTCCGTGGCATCGATAGATGGTTAACACTACCATGCCAATGATACACTTTTGACCCCCCCCCCCAAAGAAAAATAGCAAGCACAACAACAAAGGTGACCAACTGGTGTTCAGTCTCTTTTATTGTGATGGACTCCACACGACCGTGTTTCGGCCCACAAAGGGCCTGCCTCAGGAGTTTTTTTTTATAATCAAATTGTACAAAATCCACAAAAATTCACCACATTCTGTAGAAAACCGCGGGCAGCAGCAGCTACTTGAGCTGCAGTTTTCTGTAGAATGTGGTGAATTTTGTACGATTTGATTATAGCGCCTAAGTATATCCACACGCAACTTCAAAGGGTGCATACCCAAAGGCGGGTCAGGGGCATTCCAGAAAACCATGTACACCGTTATAGAATCTTGCATGGCAGGATTTACACCTGGTTTTTCAATTGGGTGTAAGTCTTTGTGCTCAATGTTGGGCGTGGAATTCAGCCCCCAGGGCTCTCCTATAAAGAAGGTTCATCCTGGAGCGCTGGGTGCCGATCTGTCTCAGCGCTCACATTTCTGTGCCATTTACTGAATCTGGCCTTATCCTTTAGAACAATATATACGGTAGTGCTCTTGCATACAAACATGACGCTTTCCTGTGTACTTATGCACACAGGGGCAAATTCTACTAGAAGCACTTAAAGATAGGCGCCTATCTTAATTAGTAAATTAGCTTCAATTATGAACTTTAACAAGCTCATATTTGGAAAAAAACAACAAAAAAAACAAATTAATTGGACGATACAAAGTTATTCAGAGTAGTAAAGACGCAGGAGGATTGCGAAGACCTGCAATGCGACATAAACACGCTCAAGAAATGGGCCGCGACATGGCAAATGAGGTTTAACGTGGATAAGTGTAAGGTGATGCATGTCGGTAACAAAAATCTTATACATGAATACAGGATGTCTGGTGGAATACTTGGAGAGACCCCTCAGGAAAGAGACTTGGGAGTACTGGTTGACCCATTCTGAGCTTGTTGGGGAGAAAGGAAAAGAAAACGAATTAAACAAATAACCAGTGATTTTCAGCTGAAAATGACCAGTTAGCCACCAAGACACAAGTTAACAGTCGATCGTTGACGACCGGTTAACTCATTCCGAATAGTAGGATGGTTGCTTCCTTTGCGAGTTACTTAAAACTAGGAATATAAACAAGCTTAAATTTAACAGTTAAGGTGCAGCTGTCTAAACTGAGGAACTGGTCAATTCCCCCCCCCCCCCCCCCAAAAAAAAAAAAAAAAAAAAAATTTCCTAACGATTGCTGATTCAAATTACCTGATTATAATGCACAACAAATTTTAAATTTTTTTCTGGGGCAAAAAGAAAATGAGGTTTACACTTCTCCCTCCATATTCGTGGTTTCAGCAATTACGGTTTCGATTATTCACGGTTTTTAGCTTCCTGGCTCCTCCCCCCAAATTACGTCAGCTTGCATAGAGAAATCGCTCATTCCAAGCGTTTACAGAGAAAATCGCCGATTCCCAGCACTTTCTTCACTGTGTTTTGCCTCTCCTTCGGGAACAGGCCAGGTCTCCCACCATGTTATTTGCGGTTTCACCATATTCACAATGGTTTTTAATAGAAAACAGCCAACAACACATGAAAGTTATTCACATTTTTTCTGTATTCGTGGGTCTGTTAATCCCCCATCACAGCGAATACGGAGGGAGAAGTGTACTTTATAGAAATTGACCACCTGTGTATGAAAATAGCCTCAAATTTTCTCCCGTCACGTCTAGTTTTTGAGCAAGTCGCAAATATTTATGGCATGAGAAGTCATAATGTATCACATTTCGCCGATTGAAGAGTTCCTACAAATATTATTTTCTAGAATCATTTTGCTGTTGATGTGCGTTTTATAAACGAGATTAGGAGCATCTCTAAGTAGCCCTTTCAGGACCAAGGGACATATTTGTCCCATAACTTTAAAATCCTATAAATTTTGATTGGGATAGTCTACAGTTCTAAATTTGATATGTACGGATTCCATATGATACTGCCTTTATGTAAACAAACTGGTTCCGACATTCATTCATTAGCGTCGTTGCTAGATTGACGAGAAGATTCACTTGCCACACTGTCCATAAGCCAGAAGTGTGATTTTTTTAAATAAAAATAATGATATTTCACAAAAAAAATCAATTTTTTGGCATCTGCAAGCCCTTTTTACCATAAAAATGTCGTCAAAACCACAAAAATTGGCCTACGATCCTTATGGTCCTGAAAGGGTTAAGGGCCAATAAAAATCAGCCAGCATTGGTGAATTCCATCTGCCCTGATATCGTTTCTCCATTGTAGCAATGTCCTGGTGAAACCTTTCCCCGTGCTCATCACTAACACTACTAAGATTATCGGGGGAGGAAATCTAATTTGAAGCAAACTGTTTTAATATTTCAGAGATTGTTATAACATTTACTCCAAGCATGAGAAAATATAGCAAAAATGTTAATTTTGCACTATAATGCTCTTTTGTCAAAAATCAGAGGGTTATATTGAAAAATTAAGGTCAGTTTTGAATTCAGTGACCCCCAGATCACTATAGTACACCCACAATTCATGCCCCAAAACCTCTGTTGCACTGTGTTTCCTTTCTCTCTCAATAGCTTTTATTAAAAAAATATCACCATTCTAGTGACTTAGCCATCAAGGGATGTATTTAATAACAATTAGCATATGCTAACGCTGTTAACACGCATTATTTGAACATAAAAATAGCCTTACTGAGTCAGATCAATGGCTCGCAAGCCCTGTAGCCCATTCTCACGGTGGCCAAAACCCAAGGAGTAGCAATATTCCATGCTACCGCTACACGGCAAGTAATGGCTTCCCCCATGCCTTTCTCAATAACAGACTATCGACGTGTGATTATTTTTGCAAAAATGGCCATGGAGCAAATAAAGAGAAAGAGGATGGGATTTGATATACTGCCTTTCTGTGCTTTCAGTTAAGCAATTTAAATATTATATACAGAAATGTGTTTAATGCCCGGGACAATGGAGGTTTAGATGTCTTGCCCAGAGTCACAAAAAATGGGAACGGGAATCAAGCCCAGTTTCCCTGGGTCTCAGGCTTCTGCACTAATCATTTGGCCCCTCCTTCACTCCAGGCTATTCTAGGCTCAAGTCTCCACCTGCCTGTCCAACATTGCCGCCTCGATATCTCAATGCTATCTAAAACTGAATATGACTAAGACCGAGCTCCTTATCTTTCCGTTAAACCCACCTTCCCCTCACCCCATTCCCTATTTCTGTGGACAAAACTCTCCTGCTTAGGGTTGCCAGATTTAAGATTGTAAAATCATAGAAACATAGAAACATAGAAGATGACGGCAGAAAAGGGCTACAGCCCATCAAGTCTGCCCACTCTGTTTACCCACCCCCTGTCTATGCCCTAATGACCCAATTTCCTTATCTTGACCCTCGTAGGGATCCCACATGGGTATCCCATTTATTCTTAAAGTCTGGCACGCTGTCTGCCTCGATCACCTGCACTGGAAGCTTGTTCCAATGATCAACCACTCTCTGTGAAGAAATACTTTCTGATGTCGCCATGAAATTTTCCGCCCCTGAGTTTGAGCGGGTGCCCTCTTGTGGCCGAGGGTCCCTTGAGAAAGAAAATATCATCTTCCACTTCGACACGTCCCGTGAGGTACTTAAATGTTTCGATCATGTCTCCCCTCTCCCTACGTTCCTCAAGAGTGTAGAGCTGCAATTTGTTCAGTCTCTCTTCGTACGAGAGACCCTTGAGCCCCGAGATCATCCTGGTGGCCGTCCGCTGAACCGATTCAATTCTGCGCACATCTTTACTGTAATGTGGCCTCCAGAATTGCACATCCTAGACCCCTCCCCCCCCAAGGCCCGCCCATCTCTACCTCAATCCCGCCCTAGCTCTGCCACCGCTGCATGCTTTGGTCGGGCAGGAGGCAATCCGCGCCCAACGCGATTGAGAAGGCTTTTCAAAACCCGTCTGGTAACCCTACTCCTGCTCCCTGTCTTGTCAGCTCGCAACCTCTGTGTCATCTTCGACTCCTCTCTCTTCTCCGCTCCGATCCAGCAAATCACTAAAGCCGGTCACTTCTTCCTCTATATTACCACAATCTGACCTCTCCTCTCCGAGCATACTGTCAAAACCCTTAGCCACACTCGCATCACCTCTGACGTAGATTACTGCAACTTGCTGCTCTGGGGTCTTCCACTCAACCACCTCTCTCCCCTTCGATCTGTTCAAAATTTTGCTGCACAACTCATATAGGAAGTTAAAGACCATCAAACATTATTTTGATTTCTTAGCCTTTAGACCAGTGGTTCTTAACCTGGGTTCGACTGAACCCCAGGGGTTCGGTGAGTCAGTCTCGCGGGTTCAGCGGAGGTCAAAACACACCTCCGACTCATATAGCGCTTCGGTCACATTCAATCATCTATCAGTTATTCAGTGATTTTGATCAAGATTGATCGTGTACTCGGTTTCTTGATCTATCAATCAACAGCAGAAGTCACACTGATTTGCAGTAAATTTCATTATTATGTTATTATTATTCGAAATATAGGAGAACTTTTTTGTTTTCAAAATTGATATTATTTTTTCCCTCACTGTAAACCTATGTTTTGAATTTGTAAAAATCATATTTTATTTTTCCAATAAAGAAGGGTTCGGTGAACACGCATATGAAACTGGTGGGGTTCAGTACCTCCAACAAGGTTAAGAACCACTGCTTTAGACTGTTGGTGCAGGCATTGGTATTATCCATATTGGACTACTGTAATATTGTCTACTTGGGCGCCCCAAAGAAAGTTGTGAGAAATTAAGAATAGTACAGAATACGGCTGTTTGCCTGATATTCGAACTGAATAAAAGTGATCATATCAGTCCTTACTACCGATCATTGCACTGGTTACCAGTGGAGGCACGAGTAATGTTTAAATTCTCATGCCTCTGTTTTAAGTCAGTCTGGGGATTGGCACCTACATACCTGCTATCTCATTTTGTGCTATATAACCCTGTGAGGATAACCAGGAATTGCAACCTATTTGCTTACCCGAAGATTTTAGGCTGCAAACTTAGGTCTTATTTAGACAGGATGCTTGCTTTCCAAGCAAGCAAACAACAGTCCTGGTTGGTTAATTATATCAGCGGAGCCATGCTGTCCTATGGCGCTTTTAGAAAAGAAATCAAGACAGTATTATTTGACAAATTTATCTCTTAATCAGTGCTTTCTTTTTTAACATAATTAATTTTAAATCCGAATGTCTTTTTAATACAATAGGTTGTATTCATTTTTTACTATTTTGTATTGTCCAGTTTTTTCTCTTTTGTGGAAACCGCCTAGAATTCTTAAGGTGGTATAGAAAAATAAAGTTATGTTATATTATATTCCACGAGAGCCACCATACTCACATTATCCCTCTCCTCAAGTCCCCATCCATTTACGAATACAGTTCAAACCCATAAGTGCATTCACTCTGCAGCCCCTCAATATCTCTCCTCGGTTATCTCCTCCTAGGTTCCACCCCATAAACTCCCTCCTATCTGTACCCTTCTTTACTGTCAACTTTAGACTCCGTCCCTTCTATTTTGCTGTGCTGTATCATGCCTGGAACAGACTGCCTGAATCAATAGGCCAGGCTCCGTCTCGAGCAGTCTTCAAATCCAGGCTAATAGTTCACTTAGAGGCTGTATTCATCTCCTAACTCCCATCACTGTAAAATTACCTATGTCCATCCTATCGTTCTCTCTGGAAGGAATTCCCGAAGCCCTGCCTGTCTGTGCAAACTAGATTGTAAGCTCTTCTGAGAAGGGACCGTCTTTTACATGTTAAATGCACAGTGCTGCACAAGACTTTCAGCACTATAGAAATGATAAAAACATAAGAATAGACTTACTGGGTCAGACCAATGGTCCATCAAGCCCAGTAGCCCATTCCAGGGCTACTGGGCTTGATTGGGTGGCCAATCCAGGTCCCTAGTACTTGGCCAAAACCCAAGGAATAGCAACATTCCATTCAGAATCCTAAAGAATAGCAAGAGTCTGGAATCCCAAAGAGTAACAAAAGATTCCAGAACCCCAAAGAGTACCAACATTCCATGCTACCGATCCAGCGCAAGCAGTGGCTTCCCCCGTGTCTTAAATAGTAGTCGTAGTAGCACTCAGTTCCATATCAATGCTGTTGGCATGCATCCTCTATAATAAAACCCTAAGCGCACATGCGCACTTAGGAGGCCGTGATCCCTGCCGCCGTGCTTTGTGCTTCCGTGGCTGCATTCCATTTGTGGCGCATGGGGCGGCTTGCGGTGCGTGGTGGGCTTGGGGGCGGCTTGTCTCTGCAACGGCAGGAGTTTGTCGTACGGGTGCTGCGAGGTGTCCATGCTGGTAAGAAGTGGAGGAGGAGAGGGAAAGGAGGATGCTTTGGAGGGAGGGGTGTGCTGGGGAGCAGACAGCAATCATGCTTTGCTCTTGGGGGGGGGACAGAAGGGGCCCTGGAAAGACAGCCAGGCATGGTGACACAAAAAATACAGGGACAGGGGGAGGTAAAGGGAAGGGAGATGGGCGGCTGCTAGACAGGGGGAGCAGTGAAGGGGTGCTGATGGACAGGGGGGAGGTAAACAAAGTGAGAAGGGCTACTGCTGGACAGGGGGAGTAGTGAAGGGGTGCTGCTGGACAGGGGGGAGGTAAAACGAAGGGAGACATGGGGGAGGTAAAATGAAGGGAGAAGGGTTGCTGCTGGACAGGGGGGAGCAGGCAAGGGTTGGTGGTGGACAGCCGAGGAAAGAGACAGAAAGAAAGAAAGACAGACAGAGCGGCCATGGAGAGAGAGAGAAAGAAAGACAGACACACTAATCGATTCTAGCACCCGTTAATGTAATGGGCTTAAAGACTAGTTGATAATAAATGACCCTGCAGATGTGTGATTGAGGAAACGTGAATATTAATACTTGTTTCTGCTTTCAGAGCCCAGAATAATGGTAGTATTTTCTTGAAACAGTAGGAGTAAGGCTCTTGCCGTTTCTCGATAGTAGCTCTACAGCCTGCCTGATTGATTTTTCAGACAGGGTTCTCAGATTTAAGATCAGTTTCTTTAGCTGAGCTAGTCAGAGATCCATATATGCATTTAGCAGAGTTTAGGCCCCCCCCCCCCCCCCACACACACATTTTAAGCTTCTTGGTAGTAGCAAGCTGCGAGCCAGCAGAGCCCAGTTCAAATACCTTGGGCAAGTTAGTTAACCCTTCATTGCCTCAGGTACAGATTGTAAGCTCTGCTAGGACAGAGAAATCCTACTGGACCTGAATGTAACTTGCCTTGATCTAAACTGGAAAAGGTACGAGCAAAATCCCTTCCTCTTTCATTGAACCCAGAAATGTTCGTTAAGGTGCTAAGGACCATGGTTCCCTCAGAAGATGGTACATGTAGATCTTGAATCTGGCCACTAGGTGTCACTGTTATCAACTGTGTTCCCACCCTCTCCCCAACCCCCCCCCCCCCTACTCACCACCCCTCCCACCTTTGGAGGTTATAAATTCAAACTTCACAGCGTTGTCCAGAACCAATCAGCTTGACAAAGAGAAGCGGGTTTTTCATATTGCCTTATGCTACTTCTCCCAGTCATAACCTATTATTTAATGTGTTCAAAGCAAGTTAACAGTAGGTGGCATTTCAAACACTATTTTTCCTCTAGAGCGGACAAAAATCAGCGTTAAACTTCTTTCAGCACCTCCAGCGCTGTAGAGAAATAGATCGGCTATGAGGAATTTCTTTCCAGCTGCCATTAGAACGGGGAAAAAAGGCCTGTTGATTTTATTATGTTCTTTATAGCAAAATAACAGCGCACAATTTTCTTTTCCGATTTAAGAAATGTCATATTCAGCTGTTAGGGCTGAAGTAGAACATGACACTCATTTTCAAAGCATATGGCTGAATAAAAATAGCCAAAAACACCCATCTGCCACAATCATTCAAATCATGATTTTTGAAAGGCAGAATTTGGTTGTCCAAATAGCAAGGGGACGCGTTTTGGGCAAGACTAGGGAAGGTCCAAATTTAGGACGTTCGACAGGGATAATCAAACTGGAAGGAATGTCCAGCTCCGAAAATAAAGGGACATCGCATTTTATTTAAATTATGTTTACTCACTTTTAAATCATTAATATTTCAAACCCCCGCTTTTATTTTTAGAGTTTTAATTCCTTATACTACTTCCAGAACACTGAGATCACAGGATCAACATTTATTGGCCATTCCCTCACTGAGAGTCATTAATACGAGGCGTCATACTATTTTTTCAGTGACTGCTCCTCAGTCTTGGAATGATCTCCTACTCTATATAAGAGAAGAAAAGAATTTAGACAAATTTAAGACTAAGCTTAAAAGTTTCCTTTTTAATGATGCTTTTAGTGAATAAATGATCCTTTAATCTATCTTTATCTTATACTTCTTTTTTTTCATGTTTGTCTTCCCTCCTAATGTTTTTACCTTTATATATTAAATTTAAAACAGATTGTAACCATTAAATAATTTCCCTGTTGTTTTGATATTGTATTTACATTTTCTTTTTATTTATTTATTTATTTTTTTGCTTCATAATTTAATATGATATACTGTATCATCCAAAGAGCATTCTTCACAATGCGTAACCTAAGAAAAATAAGAAAATTCTTCATCAAGGATCAATACAAGATAGTAGTACAATCCCTAGTTCTAAGCATAGTAGACTACTGCAACAGCCTATACCTATCATGCCCAAACTACATGATAAAACAATTACAGACCGTTCAGAACACGGCCTTCAAACTCATCTATTCCCTCAGCAAATTTGACCACATCACCAATGCTTACCTTGACTCACACTGGCTACCAATAAAAGCAAGATCCCAGTTCAAATTCTACTGTCTACTATACAAAGTAACACACGGAACAGCACCCAGCTACCTAAACAAAAGACTACACCGTAATCTCTTACACAGATTAAGGAGAACTCAAAACCTATTCGCTTACCCTCCTCTCAAAGGTACACGACGCATGAAACTATACGACAGCCTTTTAGCTATACAGGCAGCAAAAATTGACACTACCATTTCCAATCTACTGATCAAATCAATAGACATAAAAGAATTCCGAAAAGAAATCAAAACTCATCTCTTCAAAAAATACTTTCCATCATCTTAACCTCAACATAGCACTAGAAAATACTCACACGAACACCCCACCATAACTATACCTAAACATTGTACAACTCTCTTCATCAACCTACTATTCATCTACTATGAGCTCTAAATTTCTCCTGGAAACTTCCAGACTAACAATTGTAACTTGATACATTCCTGATTCTATGTACTGTAATATTCCTGAAATTGTCCAGTCTCTTAATTTGTAATCCGCTTAGAACCGCAAGGCACAAGCGGAATAGAAATCTGTAATGTAAATGTATGTCTATGTAATATGTTACCCATGATTTTAGATATTTTTAACCATCTTGTACATCGCCTAGAATGTAGAATAGGCGATTAATCAAACTATATAATAAACTTGGAAACTTGGTGTCCTACGCTAGACCTGTTTCAATTAGGTCCACGGTATGAAAAGGTGCCCTGACTGAGTAGCTGACCACTGGAGGGATTAATTTAATTTAACAGATCGATATTCCGCTTTGACCAATAATTCTAGGCAGATTAGGAGTCAGTACAATCAACTGTCAAATTTTACTCATTACAAAAATACATGTGGAGGGGCATTTTCTTTTTTTTTTAAGTTCAATAAGGTTTTTATTGAAATTTCAATACAGAACAAAGAAATGAAATGCAATCGTACATGGATACTGAGCATCAATACGTGAACAATGAAAGGATACAGGGATCAAAAGAAAAAGGAGAAACATTCTGATCTTGAGTTGTAAAACATAAAGTAAAGCATCATCTGTTTGCTAGACATCATATAACAGTAGGTAACAGGTACAGAAGTCAATTAAGAGAGGAGAATATGTGATGGCATCATCAGCAAATGAATAATTGTACAAAAATAAATAATATGCAGAAAACTCATGTAACCTAGGACTATGATAATTTAGTAAAGGCAATAAGAGGGGCCCAAACCCGTTCAAAACGGGCTAATAATCCTGTTCTCTCAGCATAGATACGCTCATATTTAGCTATCAAGCATACGTTGTTCCACCAACTGTGGTAGCTCACAGACTCCAAAGATTTCCAATTGGAGAGAATGTGTTTTATGGCAATGAGAACCAGTAAATGTAGAAGAGAGTCTGTTTCTTCAGTGAGAGATGCAGAGGAGCCAATACTTCCCATCACAATGAGTTGATAAGATAATGGTAATTGCAATTTTAGCAGACACTGAATGTCATCCCAAACTTTACTCCAAAAAGGTTGCAATAGTGGACATTCAAAAATTCGCAAGACCAGCAGTTATCGCTTATTTCCGGAGTGAATTTAGCTAGTCTACTAGGTGTCCAGTACACTCTATGCAGCAAGAATAGAGAGGTTTGCATGAAGGAGGCGGTACTTGAAAGAGTCCAAAGGAGAGCAACGAGAATGGTAAGAGGGCTGGAACACTGCCCATACGCCGAGAGGCTGGATAGGCTGGGGCTCTTCTCTCTGGAGAAAAGGAGGCTCAGGGGAGATATGATAGAAACCTTCAAGATCATGAGGGGCATAGAGAGGGTGGATAGGGACAGATTCTTCAGACTGAAGGGGACAACAAGTACGAGGGGGCATTCGGAAAAACTGAAGGAAGATAGGTTCAAAACAAATGCAAGGAAGTTTTTTTTCACCCAGAGGGTCGTGGACACTTGGAATACATTACCGGAGGAAGTGATCAGGCAGAGTACGGTCCAGGGATTCAAACAGGGATTGGACAGATTCCTGAGGGATAAAGGGATCATGGGATACTGAAGGAGGAGCTGGGATGTAACACAAGTATAGAAAGTTAACCAGGTAATGAGTAAAAACCAACCAGGTCGTGCATGTGAAAGACCGGAGGGCTAGGGCTTCGATAGGAAGGCAGGACTTAAATGGGAAGCCAAGGTGGCAAGGGAGCCCCTTCTGATGATTCTGACAGGTCGTGACCTGTTTGGGCCGCCGCGGGAGCGGACTGCTGGGCAGGATGGACCTGTGGTCTGACCCGGCGGAGGCACTGCTTATGTTCTTAACAAAAATCCAGACGTGAATATGACCATTTTCAAAGCAAAGATATGTCATTTTGTTTCGAAAATGGCCATTTCTCAGATGTGCTTGTCCTCAGTATGTCTATCTTTTCAACCATTTTTTTTTTGGGGGGGAGGGGAAATTCCAAAAGAAAACCACACAAAACATGTAGGAGGGGGCCAGAATTTTCAGTAGATTGCCCCACACACATTCCAGCAAAGCAGCGGATCACCCTAAAGGGCAATTCATATAAAAAGGTCCCGGTATACATCTCACCATAAACCCCTTACATAGTATTCTGTGCCCTCCAAAACACCCTCAACTGTACGAGTAAGTAAAATCTGGTAACCCTAGGAAGATGTCTTTAGCTGGCTGGGCTTGGGAATCCCCACTAGCTCAAGTATTTATATATTGCACTCAGGTAGGAAGAAACTTTGGTGCCCGTCCACTAATTTTGGGCTCCAGTCCCTCCCCCAAATCAGCTGGATGACTATGCCACTGAATACAAAAATAATTGTGATGCACATATCCCAAAGCTAACATAGTCCAGTTAATAGGCGGTCTATAAATAGGGTTGCCATATTTCATGTTGGATAAACCTGGATGCATTGCCCCGCCCCCATTCTTCCCAAGCCCCACCTTCTTCTGCCTCCAGCCCCACCCCCAAAAGGCCTTGTGTGACATCACCCGTGCATACTTGTTGAAGACCCTCCAGTTATAGCCAGAGCTCGGGACTTTCCAAAATCCAGACAAACTACCGAGTTTTGGAAAGACCTAGATCCTAAAAAGAGGGCAAGCCTGGGTTTTCCTGGTAACCCTATATATAAATAACTTAAATAAATACTAAGCATTAAAATGTTGGCAATTTGGGGTTCACAGTGATGATTTTCAAAGATACCCACTTTTTATTTAAAAAGAACAAAGAAGGGTACTGAGAAACTTATGGTGACTTTTGTCCCAGAATGCAGTGCAGCCTGTTGTCTTACATGTGGCTGACGGGGATAGCAGCAGGCAGACTTACTGAACAAACAATATTTAGCTTGTAATTGATGCTTTGAGACCAAAAAGGTCCCCGTCAGGAGTTATAGGGGTTTTACATAGTGGCTCCCTCAGTGAGGGCTGGATAGAAAGCTATTTTAAAGGAAAAACTAGCAATAGAGGGAGAAGTGAACATAAGAATATAAGAATAGCCTTACTGGGTCAGACCAATGGTCCATCAAGCCGTTCTCACGGTGGCCAATCCAGGTCACTAGTACCTGGTCAAAACCCAAGGAGTAGCAACATTCATTCAGAATCTGGAATTCCAAAGAGTAACAAAAGATTCCAGAACCCCAAAGAGTAGCAACATTCCGGAATCCCAGAGAGTAACAAGATTCTAGAATCCCAAAGAGTAGCAACATTCAATACAGAATGCCAAGGAGTAGCAAGATTCTAGAATCCCCAAAAAGTAGCAACATTCCATGCGGAATCCTCAAAAAGTAGCAACATTCCATGCTACCGATCCAGGGCAAGCAGTGGCTCCCCCCCATGTCTTTCTCAATAGCAGACTATGGACTTTTCCTCCAGGAGCTTGTCCAAACCTTTCTGAAAACCAGCTACGCTATCCGCTCTTACCACATCCTCTGGCAACGCGTTTCAAAGCTTAACTATTCTCCGAGTAAAAAAAAATTTCCTCCTTTTGGTTTTAAAAGTATTTCCCTATAACTTCATCGTGTGTCCCCTAGTCTTTGTCATTTTTGATGGAGTTAAAAACCGATCCACTTGTACCCCTTCTACTCCACTCAGGATTTTGTAGACTTCAATCATATCTCCCCCTCAGTGAAGTTAGCTTATGATCCAGAACTGGGTGTCCATGCTTTCTGACCGTCTGAGTGATATTTAAACTGGTGGAAATGATTATTTAGAACTTAAAAATCCTTCATGACAAATGCTGTTCGTTCAAGTAGGGTAGGGGTAGGGAACTCCGGTCCTCGAGAGCCGTATTCCAGTCGGGTTTTCAGGATTTCCCTACTGAATATGCATGAGATCTATTTGCACGCACTGCTTTCAATGTATATTTATTGGGGAAATCCTGAAAAGCCAACTGGAATACGGCTCTCGAGGACCGGAGTTCCCTACCCCTGATGTAGGGGAATGCCAAAAAGGATGCATGGTGGACCACAGAGGGAGAGGCTTCATTTTATAAAAACATAGAAACATGATGGCAGATAAAAACCAAATGGCCCATCCAGTCTGCCCATCTGCAGCATCCACCATCTCCTTCTGTCCCTAAGAAATCCCACATGACTGTCCCATGCTTTTTGGAATTCAGACACGGTCTTTGTCTCCGCTACCTGAAGTGGGAGACTTATAACCTTGGCAAACATCAAGCTTCTAGTTCCACCCCCTCTAAACCATGCAGCTGTCCCGAGTGGTCTAGGCTAGAGAGCGTTACAATTATGAATTGAGCAGTCACTTGCGGACTCCTTCCATGTTGTGAGGGGAGCGTTGCTTGGGGGCACAGCCGATTTCTTAATAATCCTCTCTGCATGCAGACGTTTTAATAAGCAGCGAGGCTGGGTTTTCTGAATCGAGCCTCACCTTCTGTCTGGTAATAATGATTACATTGTGTTTTCCATTGTAGATGTTTTAGGCAGTATAATTGTGGGAAATTAATGATCTCTTTGGCAAGCGGAAGGCCATGAGTTAGGGATGAGGAAGAGATGCGAGATTTCATTTGACTATCGAACACATTTTTAGGTGGTAATTAAAACCAAATTGCTACACAACAGCCCTCTGGTTTTCATTCTGAATTTATACTATGGTCCCAGGTCATACGTTGAAAGATTGGAGAAACTGGGGCCTCTTTTCCATAGAGAAGCGGAGACTTAGAGGGGACATGATAGAGACTTACAAGATCATGAAGGGCATAGAGAAAGTGGAGAGGGACAGATTCTTCAAACTTCTGAAAACTACAAGAACGAGAGGGCATTTGGAAAAATTAAAAGGGGACAGATTTAGAACCAATGCTAGGAAGTTCTTCTTCACCCAAAGGGTGTTGGACGTCTGGAATGCGCTTCCAGAGGGTGTGATAGGACAGAGTACAGTATTGGGGTTCAAGAAGGGATTAGATGATTTCCTGAAGGAAAAGGGGATAGAAGGGTATAGATAGAGGGGTGACGGGTCAAAAGCACACGAGGACAAAGGCGCGCCGACAACCAAGCGCAGACAACTGAGTGCAGGACTTCATCGCGCCGAAGAAAACCCGTATTTTAAAGGGTTCCGATGGGTGGTGTGGGGGGGGGGAACTCCCCCACTCTACTTAATAGGGATTGCGCTGCCTCACGCTGCCATGTTGGGGGGTTGTGGGGGGTGTATACTGAAACTTACTGAAACCCTACAGAACAGGGAAAAAGTTAAGTTTCCAGTATAATGAGAGGGGTTACAACCCCCCAAACCCCCCACACCAGTGCGATCTCTATTAAGTAAAGTGAGTGGGGGGTTCCCCACCAACACCCCCCATCGGAGCCCTTTAAAATACAGTTTTTCTTCGGCGCGATGAAGTCCTGCGCTCGGTTGTCGGCACGCCTTTGTCTTCGCGCGCTTTAGACTATGAGCCGATAGAGGATTACTATACAGGTCCTGGACCTGATGGGCCACCGCGTGAGCGGACTGCTGGGCGCGATGGACCTCTGGTTTAACCCAGCAGAGGCACTGCTTATGTTCTTATGTTTACTAAAGGTGCACTAACCAATTAGCGCGCATTAATCGATTTAGCACGTGCATGTTAGTTTATGGATGCGTCAGCGGTGAGCGCACGCTAATTCGGTTATTGCACCTTAGTAAAAGAGGGGGTTATGGTTTCTACCTCTTAACTACGGCCAATGTTACGAATGCAACAGAATTGTGTTTTATTCAAGAACCCAGGTGTATCCCACATACATTGAATTCCTCACCAATTCATATCCGGCCTTCTCCGTTTCTTTGGATGCAGAGGAGGCCTTTTTGTTGACTAGTTATTGGATGGATGGGTGGGTGCCCCTAACACACCCCTCTCCTCTTCAACTCCCATCAATACTCGTGAACCCCCTCCTTCCCTCTTATCGTACCCTCCAAATCTATTAACTTCCTATTGTACTTTCTTGTATATTCCTTGTACATTCTTTGTATATCCCTTGTACATTCTTTGTATATTCCTTGTACATTCTTTGTATATTCCTTGTACATTCTTTGTATATTCCGTGTACATTCTTGTATATCCCTTGTACATTCTTTGTATATCCCTTGTACATTCTTTGTATATTCCGTGTACATTCTTTTTTATATTCCTTGTACATTCTTTGTATATTCCGTGTACATTCTTTGTATATCCCTTGTACATTCTTTGTATATCCCTTGTACATTCTTTGTATATCCCTTGTACATTCTTTGTATATTCCGTGTACATTCTTTGTATATCCCTTGTACATTCTTTGTATATTCCTTGTACATTCTTTGTATATTCCGTGTACATTCTTTGTATATCCCTTGTACATTCTTTGTATATTCCTTGTACATTCTTTGTATATTCCTTGTACATTCTTTGTATATTCCGTGTACATTCTTTGTATATCCCTTGTACATTCTTTGTATATCCCTTGTACATTCTTTGTATATTCCGTGTACATTCTTTGTATATCCCTTGTACATTCTTTGTATATTCCTTGTACATTCTTTGTATATTCCGTGTACATTCTTGTATATCCCTTGTACATTCTTGTATATCCCTTGTACATTCTTTGTACATTCCTTGTACATTCTTGTATATCCCTATCAACTTAAATGACCATTCCTAAAATGTTAATTCCAATGATCTCATCGTTTGTAATCTTAATTAATTGCTGTGAACCGCCTAGAACTCTCCGGGTATGGCGGTATACAAAATAAAGTTATTATTATTATTATTATGTATGTCTGTAAGATGAATGTGCTTTCCTTGATTTATTATATGTTTATACCCTTCCCCTTCCGTATTCGGGGATTCCGTATCTACGGATTCACTTATCTGCGATTTTAAACCTAAAATTCCTTTTTTCGGGCTATTTTAAGCCCTGTAAGCCCCCCCTTAAGCCTTACCTGGTGGTCTAGCGGGTTTTCGGGGCAGGAGCGATCATGCCCACGCTCCTGCCCCGTGCAGATCGCTCACAGGAAATGACTCGAGAGACTACGGGAGCTCAAGGCAGCCATTTCCTGCGAGCCGATCTGCACGGGGCAATAGCATGGGAAGATCGCTCCTGCCTGAAAACCCGCTAGACCACCAGGTAAGGCTTAAGAGGGGGGGGCAGAACCGGCCCAAATTTTATTCATGGGCCGGCTTTGCCCCTAACCACCGCAAATACGGAGGGGGAAGTGTATACTTCTGTATTGCACTGTTGATATATGAAAATCAATAAAGATTTAAACAAGAATTCCTCACCAATTCTCAAAATGCTGTTTTGTGCTTTAGAGCGGTGTCAACTTCTGGGGGCCTCACCTGGCAGTTTAGACTTTCCCAGGTCTTTAAAACTCATTCTCCCCTACTGTCACAGTGCTGAAAAGAAAGGGCCGGGGGGCGGGAACCCAGTTGTCTATGGCAGACCTACATCCTGCAAAGTTATTAAAGAGGTCCTGTTATAAGGAGAGCGTGAGAGGTTTCCTTTTATACCAGAAGATATGAAGGTAGATTTTAGATAGAATTTAAGATATTGGAATGAAGATGTCCAGGTTTCGATGTCTCAAATTTTGCTAGCATTTTAGAAAACTGCAGACATAGAGCTTTTTCTGCAGTGCATACAAGAATGGACGTGTATATATGCCGTGGCGTGAGGTGAGGGCTTTCAGGGGATTCAGTGAATCTCCAGCCCTGCTTTTTTTTAATTTTGTTTACTTTTTGCTCGATACAGCTTGATTTCTTGAACAGGCAGCCTGCATCAAACAAAAATAAAGCAAAGCAGGGCTCTTGGGCTGGGGATTCTCTGCACCCCCTGAAGGCCCTGACAGCACCGATCCGAATTTGATTGGCTGAGCAGCAGCTGCCTGTTGCCTGCTCGGCCAATCAAATTCTGAACAGTGCCCTCGGGGCCTTTAGGAGGCGGGGTGAATCCCCTCTAGACCCTGACTGCACGCCACTGTATTTGTGTCAGCTATATGCAGTGGCCCCACCCATTAAAAAAATCTCTACATGTACGATATCAGTGGACAAAATTCGGCAACACGCATGCCTTTGAATTAATACATAGAAGTGGATTATGGTAGTTTATAAAATATAAAAAGAAAAAACCAGGGGAAAACAAAACCACAAACAAAAATACAAAGAACCAAAATGGTATTGTCCAGATCAGAATGATGTGCACTAAAAAAGTGTCCTCCAACTCATCTGGTAATGTGAAGATCTTGATTTCTCCAATGTCACAAATGTACATTCAACGACTCAATGATTCAATGACTCGACATGTACATGTTTTGGCCAACGGGCCTGCCTCAGGAGTCTTAAGAATCACGAACGATGATATTCAAAGAAATTCACATAGATTTAACCAAAACTCAAAAAAGGAATGTCATCTGACTCTCATACCTGCCCACCTTTGAATATCATCGTTCGTGATTCTTAAGACTCCTGAAATAAAGATCTTCACATTACCAGATGAGTTGGAGGACACTTTTTTAGTGCACATCATTCTGATCTGGACAATTCCATTTTGGTTCTTTGTAGTTCAGAAAATATATACATTCTTTTGCAGCTGGAATGTAAGATATTTAGGGCTACTATTCTTAGATGTTTATGAACTGTGATTTGTATTTAGCTTGCATTCAACTAGGGCAGGGGTAGGCAATTCCAGTCCTCCAGAGCCGAAGCCAGGTCAGGTTTTCAGGATATCCACAATAAATATGCGTGTGATAGATTTGCATCTCAAGGAGGCAGTGCATGCAAATCCATCCCATACATATTCATTGTGGATATCCTGAAAAGCTGACCTGGCTCCGGCTCTCGAGGACCGGAATTGCCTACCCCTGAACTAGGGGGATCTTTGGAGTACAAAAATCAGTCCAGAAAATATTCATCTAGAAGTGGTCAGCATTCCTTTAAATGCCGGCCATCGCTGGCTAAATTAGGCCTGGATATTCAATGCTGATCCATGTCTGTTTGTTTTCCCCTCTAGGTTCCCACCTTGATGATGGACACCCAGTTTTCTGAATTTACTCCTGACATTACCCCAATTATGCTGGCCGCTCACACGAACAATTACGAGATCATAAAACTTCTGGTGCAAAGGCGGGTAACAATACCCCGCCCGCACCAAATACGATGCAACTGTGTAGAATGTGTCTCCAGCTCCGAGGTGGACAGCCTGAGACACTCCAGGTCGCGACTCAACATCTACAAGGCTCTGTCCAGCCCGTCTTTGGTTGCCTTGTCCAGCGAGGACCCCATCTTAACGGCCTTTCGACTCGGGTGGGAGCTGAAGGAGCTCAGCAAAGTGGAGAATGAGTTTAAGGCGGAGTACGAAGAACTGTCTCAGCAGTGCAAGCACTTTGCTAAGGACCTCTTGGATCAGGCTCGGAGCTCCAGGGAGCTGGAGATTATCCTCAATCACAGAGATGATCAGAGCGAAGAGCTGGATCCCCAAAAATGTCACGATTTAGCCAAGCTAAAAGTAGCAATAAAGTATCACCAGAAGGAGGTAAGTGTGGTTGGGGAGGGGGTTGGGGACAGGATCGTAAAGCCCTAAAAACTGTTGTTGTTTACACAATATCTTAATGGTTGACCTACTGAAGTGACAAATTGATCACATTCTCTTTCTTAGGTTCGCATTCTTTTATGTATTTTGGTCTTTTTTTTTTTTTTAATATCATTTTTATTAAAGAGGCAACAAGAGAAACAAGCAAGGAACAATAAAGATATATTAGTTTGGGACCGCACTGTGGATGCTGCTGGTTGAGAGCTTTGCCAGGGAGGTGTGTGTGTGTGTGGGGGGGGGTCTCTTCTCCTGTAGTTTGATTGCTCCTGGGATGGTTAGAGGCAGGGTTGGGAAAGCGACCTTGGGAAAGGCCTTCAACCTTAGGCCCCTCTCAATTAATTTTCAAGTACTAACAGCTCCCTCTCCCCACCCACACTCAAGATTTTTATAATTAAACTCAACAAATCATAATAATCACATAAATATTCTATAAAAATTCAGGTTAAAGTGTTTGTGTGTAGAGGGGGGTGTTCTTTGAACTACTGTTGCCCCAAGTGACCACCTAGTCTTGTCTAATTGGGTCGGCCCAGGGCCTGATCAGGCCACACCCACAGCATTTCCCTACCCCCTCTTGTCCAGGAACAGACGTCACTTCCAAGGATCAAACCTGGGTTTTCGGAATGGCAGTGCACAGCAGTTGGACGGATCCACGCAGTGTTTCCTCAGTAGCCAATCAAATGCAATTAATAGCCCCTTATGGCTTCCATGCTGTTTTTAAACTCCAGTTACATCCAATCTGGCTGCGCTTCCGTTATTCTCTTTTCTAAATTTCATTTCCGCATAAAGCAGCAACACATTTTATCCTTGCAATATGCTTTGACGCCAGGCCTACTGAAAAGGTTGATAACAGTTTCCGTGCTACAGCCCCTGAAGCAGGGCTTCCCAAACTTGTCATGGAAATCCAATAACCACAGCTTAGTGAAAGCGCCCCACGATCGATAATGCAACGCGTGAAAAAAAGAGACCCCCCCCTAAGACCTGGCGTCTCTGAATGTCTTATGGATTTGTTTTCCCGAGGGATTGCAATGTGCATCACATTTTCAAACCTTTCTTTCAGCTGGAATGCACAGGCTGATTTTGGACAGCATATAATGCCGACGTGATCATCAAAAGCTAATCAAGCTTCGTATGTAAAGAGAAAATATTCTGTGTTGTTTCAGCTCTTACAATATAATCTCTACATGAAATCTGTGAAATAATACTTCTGAGAATGGATGCCAGTCATCTCACCTAGGCCAATGCAAGCAGGCGGTCCTTTTCTGTTATTTTTTTTTTTTGGGGGGGTGGGGGTCGCTACTACTGCATGCATGGAGATGTAGCTCTGGTTTACCTCTGTCCCTAGGAAAACGCTACAAAAGGTTCAAAGAAGAGCGACCAAGATGGTAAAGGGGATGGTACTCATCTCATATGCGGAAAGACTAAAACGGTTAGGGCTCTTCAGCTTAGAAAAGAGACGGCTGAGGGGAGATAGGATTGAAGACTACAAAATCCTGAGTGGAGTAGAACAGGTTAAAGTGGATCGATTTTTCACTCCCGTCAAAAATTACAAAGACTAGCGGACACTTGATGAAGTTACAGGGAAATACTTTGAAAACTAATAGGAGGAAATATTTTTCACTCAAGAGACTAGTTAAGCTCTGGAACGCGTTACCAGATGTTCTGGTAAGAGCAGACAGCGTAGCTGGTTTTAAGAAAGGTTTGGACAAGTTCCTGGTGGAAAAGTCCAAAGTCTGTTATTGAGACAGACATGGGGGAAGCCACTCCCCTATCCCACCTAGGGCAGTGGCATAGTAGGTGGTGGGCGTGGACCACCAAGGCCGCTGTCTTGGTGGGGGTGCTGGCACCTCTGTGCCCCCCCATGCCACGCTCGCGCCCTCCCTTCCCTACCCCCCACACCTCTTTAAAATCTTTCCCAGTGTGAGCAACTACTCCAGCCTGCGGCTCACAAAGGCCTGGCTCCCTCTGAAATCACTTCCAGATTGTGGGGCCAGGAAGTGATATCAGAGTGAAAGCCAATGCCAGTGCGAGCAGCAGGCAAAGATTTAAAGAGGAATATGGATGGGAAGGGAGGGCTTGAGTGTGCAGTAGGGGTGCCGGGTGTCCTCAAAAAAAAGACATGTCCGGGGAAATCCGGATGTCTGGGAACCCTAACCATAACCACCTTATTTTGTATGGTGAGCCCTCCAAAAGCCACCCCAGTCGCCAGTGTAGTAGGTTTTGAGTGGGTTTGGGAGGGCTGACCCTTTCCGCCACAAGTGCAGTATTAGCATGGCATCTGGGCCTGGGACTCCTTCTCTGCAGTCCACTGCACTGACCACTAGGCTGCGCTAGAGATTTGCTTGCTGCTCTAATAGGACTGGCCATAACATCTAAAGCCGTCATGCAGTCTGGCATGAACTCTTTCATTCACATCTTTGGAGGGTGGGAGAGAGTCAGTCACCACTAGGGGAGTTAGGGGAGCCTTTTTGGTACTTATTTATTATTGAGACAGGTCTAGCCTCAAATGTCTAAGGTTTCTGCAATGTTTATTACTGCAAAAATAAAAATATCAATCTGTCTGTCTATGGTGTCTATCTGTAACTGTCTAAATCATGTTTGCCCTAATCCCACCCAAAGCATGCCCCCTTGAGATTTAGATGCACTGCACACAAACAGCATAGAAAACCATCTAAAAATGTGTTTTGAAAATGATAATGTCTAAATACACTTCCCCATCAAATCTGCGGTTTCTTTTTTTTTCCCCAATTTCTTTATTCATTTTATATCATACAACAAGTGTACAGAAATATATCAATTAATATCTATTAATATCACTTGAAAATCGTACTAACAATCATCACAAATACATAAATATTATAACCCTTCCCACCCACCCTTCCTTAATTATTCCAAATAGACACATCATAGTAATATTATGCACTGAATATTCAGCAAAGCTCCACAAAACAACCCCCCTCCCCCCTTATGTGTACCTATATTATCTAAGGAAAATGATGTCTACTCATTAAGCACAGTTACTTACCGTAACAGGTGTTATCCAGGGACAGCAGGCAGATATTCTTAACGTATGGGTGACGTCACCGACGGAACCCCGGTACGGACACTTTTAACTAGAAAGTTCTAGTTGACCGCACCGCGCATGCGCGGGTGCCTTCCCGCTTGACGGAGGAGAGCGTGGTCCCCAGTTAGATAAGCCAGCTAAGAAGCCAACCCGGGGAGGAGGGCGGGTCCTAAGAATATCTGCCTGCTGTCCCTGGATAACACCTGTTACGGTAAGTAACTGTGCTTTATCCCAGGACAAGCAGGCAGCATATTCTTAACGTATGGGTGACCTCCAAGCTAACAGAGAGGGAGGAGGGATGGTTGGCCATTAGGAAAATAAATTTTGTAACACAGATTGGCCGAAGTGTCCATCCCGTCTGGAGAAGGCATCCAGACAGTAGTGAGTAGTGAACGTGTGAACTGAGGACCAAGTGGCAGCCTTGCAGATTTCCTCGATGGGTGTGGAGCGGAGGAAAGCTACAGAAGCAGCCATAGCTCTGACCCTGTGGGCCGTGACAGCACCTTCCAGTGAGAGACCGGCCCGAGCATAACAGAACGCAATGCAGGCAGCAAGCCAGTTGGACAGCGTCCGTTTAGAGACAGGGCAACCTAGACGGTTAGGGTCGAAGGACAGAAAGAGCTGAGGTGACGAGCGGTGAGCCCTGGTACGGTCAAGGTAGTATGCAAGGGCACATTACAGTCCAGCATGTGCAACGTCTGTTCCCCAGGATGAGAATGGGGCTTAGGGAAAAAGACAGGCAACACAATGGTTGAGGTGGAAGTCCGAGACCACCTTGGGAAGGAATTTAGGATGGGTACGCAGAACCACCTTGTCATGGTGAAAAACTGTGAAAGGTGGGTCGGCAACCAGTGCATGCAGCTCACTAACCCTCCTGGCAGAGGTGATGGCAATGAGGAAAAGCACCTTCCATGTGAGAAATTTGAGTGAAGTTGTGGCAAGAGGCTCAAACGGAGGTTTCATGAGGGCTGATAAAACCACATTCAGGTCCCAGACGACTGGAGGAGGCTTCAGAGGTGGTTTGACATTGAAGAGGCCTCTCAAGAACCGGGAAACCAGGGGATGAGCCGTAAGAGGTTTTCCGAGGATAGGCTCATGAAACGCAGTGATGGCACTGAGGTGGACTCTGATTGAGGTAGACTTGAGGCCAGCGTCGGAGAGAGAGAGCAAATAGTCCAGTACAGTTTCCACCGCCAATGAGGTGGGATCGTGATGATGTAGTAGACACCAAGAGGAGAACCGGGTCCACTTCTGATGGTAACATTGGAGGGTGGCCGGTTTCCTGGAGGCATCCAAAATACGGCGGACAGGCTGAGACAGATTCTCTGGAGAGGTCAGCCCGAGAGAAACCAGGTGGAGGGAGGACAGATTGGGATGAAGTAGAGACTGATGCTGCTGCGTAAGTAGAGTAGGAAACACAGGAAGAGGAATGGGCTCCCTGGAGCTGAGCTGGAGCAGGAGGGAGAACCAGTGTTGGCGAGGCCACCGAGGAGCGATGAGAATCATGGTGGCTCTGTCCCTGCGGAGTTTGGATAACGTCCGCAACATCAGAGGCAGTGGAGGAAAGGCATAGAGGAACCGATCCGTCCAGTCGAGCAGGAAAGCATCCGGGGTCAGACGATGAGGGGAGAAGAGTCTGGAACAGAACTGTGGCAGCTGATGGTTGTGAGGAGCTGCAAAGAGGTCCACCTGTGGAGTGCCCCAGCGAGCAAAGATGGAGCGGAGCGTGGGAGGATTCAGGGTCCACTCGTGAGGTTGAAGAATGCGGCTGAGATTGTTGGCCAGGGAGTTCTGTTCGCCCTGGATATAGACAGCCCTGAGGAAGAGACTGTGTGCCGTGCCCCAGGTCCAGATGCGGATGGCCTCCTGACAGAGGAGGGGAGATCCGGTGCCGCCTTGCTTGTTTATGTAATACATGGCGACTTGGTTGTCTGTGCAAAGGAGAAGGACCTGAGGGTAGAGAAGGTACTGGAAGGCTTTGAGAGCATAGAACATGGCTCTTAGTTCCAGGAAATTGATGTGATGTTGACGTTCCTGAAGGGTCCAGAGTCCCTGGGTGCGAAGATCTCCCATGTGAGCTCCCCACGCATAGGGGGAGGCATCCGTGGTGATGATCATGGAGTGAGGGGGCAGATGAAAGAGTAGACCCCTGGAAAGATTTGAGGAGTTCAACCACTATTGAAGAGATTGCTGAAGAGACGATGTCACAGAGATGGGATGAGAAGGAGGATCCGTGGTCTGTGACCATTGGGTGGCCAGAGTCCATTGAGGTGTTCTGAGGTGGAGGCGTGCCAGAGGAAGCACATGGACCGTCGAGGCCATGTGGCCCAAGAGGACCATCATTTGCCGAGCAGGAATAGAGCGACAAAGGAGCACCTGATGGCAGAGGCGGAGCAGAGTCCGTTGGCGGTCTGAGGGGAGAAATGCTCTCATCAGAGTGGTGTCGAGGACGGCTCCAATGAACTGAAGTCGCTGTGTGGGAAGCAGATGCAACTTGGGGTAGTTGATCTCGAACCCCAGGAGATGGAGGAAAGAGATGGTGTGATGAGTGGCCTGTAGCACAAGTGGAGATGTAGGAGCTTTCACCAACCAATCGTCCAAGTATGGGAACACCTGGAGGTTGTGAGACCTGAGGAAGGCCGCCACTACAATAAGGCACTTGGTGAACACCCTGGGCGATGATGCGAGGCCAAAGGGTAGCACTTTGTACTGGTAGTGGCGGTGCTGAATCTGAAATCGGAGATAGCGACGTGAAGTCAGATGGATTGGAATGTGAGTGTAGGCCTCTTTGAGGTCTAGGGAACATAGCCAGTCGTGTTGAGAGAGAAGAGGGTAAAGCGTGGCAAGAGAGAGCATTCTGAACTTTTCCTTGACCAAACACTTGTTGAGGTCCCTGAGATCGAGGATGGGACGGAGGTCTCCTGTCTTTTTGGGTACCAGGAAGTAGCGGGAGTAGAATCCCTGACCCCTTTGGTCTTGGGGGACTTCTTCGATGGCATTGAGAAGAAGGAGGGATTGGACCTCCTGAAGGAGGAGGAGGGTTTGTGAAGAGTGAGAAGCAGACTCTACGGGAGGATTGTCTGGTGGAAGAGTCTGGAAGTTGAGAGAGTAGCCGTGGCGAATGATGTTGAGGACCCACTGGTCTGATGTGATGACCTCCCAACGGCTGAGAAAAAGTTGCAGGCGTCCTCCGATAGGTTGAGGAAGAGGTAACGCCGGTGAGAGACTGGCTATGCCCTGGAGAAAGGAGTCAAAAGGGCTGAGCAGGTTTTGACTGAGGGAGAGGCTTGGCAGGTTGATGAGATTGGGAGCGAGCCTGAGTTTGATGTTGCTGACGAGGTCGGCGAGGTTGTTGCGGAGGTGGCTGAAGAGGTCTGGCGGAGAACCTACGTTGGTAGGAAGACTGCTGTCTGTAAGGGCGAGCAGGCGGAGTCTTTTTCTTTGGTTTGATGAGAGTATCCCACCTCGTCTCATGAGCTGAGAGTTTCTGGGTGGTGGAATCCAGGGACTCTCCAAAAAGTTCATCACCAAGACAAGGTGCGTTAGCCAGGCGGTCTTGGTGGTTAATATCGAGGTCGGAAACTCTCAGCCAGGTTAGACGTCTCATGGCAACAGCCATAGCAGATGCTCGAGAGGTCAGCTCAAATGAATCATAGATGGAGCGCACCATGAATTTTCGGAGTTGGAGCAGACCGGAAATTTGTTGTTGAAAGAGAGGGACCTTACGTTCAGGCAGATATTTCTGTAGAGAAGAAAGTTGATTCACTAGGTGCTTCATGTAGAAGGAGAAGTGAAAGGTGTAATTATTGGCTCTGTTTGCAAGCATGGCATTTTGATAAAGGCGCTTGCCAAATTTATCCATCGTTTTCCCCTCTCTGCCAGGAGGGGTGGAAGCATATACACTGGAGCCCTGGGTTTTCTTCAAAGTGGACTCCACCAGAAGGGATTCATGGGGTAGTTGGGGTTTGTCAAACCCCGGGATAGGAATGACCCTATAGAGACTGTCCAGTTTTCTAGGGCGCCTGGTACCGTGAGAGGGTTTTCCCAATTCTTATAGAAAGTTTCCCGTAAGATGTCGTGGACGGGTAACTTGAGAAATTCTTTGGGTGGTTGCTCGAAGTCTAGGGCATCTAAGAAAGCCTGTGACTTCTTAGAGTCAGATTCCAAAGGTATAGAGAGAGCCGCTGACATCTCTCGAAGAAATTTGGTGAACGAGGTTTGTTCAGGCTTGGAACCGGTATCAAGTGTGGAAGGTTCCTCATCGGATGAGGAAGGCTCCTCATCGGTACCGGGTTGGGATTCCTCCCATAGGTCCGGGTCCCTGACGTCGGGGTGCGTGGGACAGGACGGCGGTGTGGATGGTTCTGCGTGGCGAGTCTTTGAGAGAGATTTGCCAGAACGCATGGAGATGGTACCGGGGGAAGAAGAACGGTGCCGGTGTTGGTCTCGGGGAGCCTGGTGCCGTACCCGATGTCGGGGAGGATCGGCGTCAGATCGTAGTTGAATGAGAGGATTAATGGGTTCCGCCGAGAGTACCGGCATGGATGTGTTCAATGGCACCGATGGAGTGGACTCCGGTGGTATGGAGCGATGCTCGGGCCGGTCCGGTACCGGAAGTAGCGGGGGCAACATTGCCGGCAACAGATGTTGGAGCTGTTGCTGTAGTTGCTCCTGCAATTGGGTTTGGAGTATGGCCGCTATGCAGTCGTCCAGAGGAGGCACCGGTACCGCTTTTTTCTTTTTCGGTACCATAGGTGCCGCTTCACGCCCCGGCGATGAGGAGGCCGATGACGAGGCACTCACCGATATCGGGGCGGAGCGTTTGCGGGGTCGGCGCGATGCCGAGAGGACCGGCGTCGCCGTTGTGGCAGGAGGGCGCTCAAGGGAAGTGGAAGGCTTCTTAGCCGGCTTACCTGGCGCTATCGACCCCGAGGAAGGATCAGGTGGTGTCGATGTAGTCGGTGCCGACTTCGGTGGTGCCGTCGATGGTGTGGCAGATTCCATGGCAGAACCGGTACCGAAAAGAATATTCTGCTGGATCTGCCGATTTTTTAACGTACGTTGTTTAAGAGTGGCACAGCGGGTGCAGGTGTCAGCCCGATGCTCTGGACCCAGGCACTGTAAACACCAATTGTGTGGGTCAGTGAGAGAGATCGGGCGTGCACACCGCTGGCACTTTTTAAAGCCCGGCTGAGGGGGCATGAATGGAAATACGGCCTCCGCAAAATCAAACCCGGAGGCCTGTATGTTGGCAACAGACCCCGCCGGGGCCGGCCAGAAAAATAAGGAAAAAAACTAATTAATAATGTTTTTTTTTGTTTTTTTTTTGAACGAAACAAAAAAAAAACCCGAAGGGAAAAGTAAAAGAAAAGAAAATACGCGAGCGGGAAGGCAAGGAAGGAGATTTCAACAGCCGTTGAAAGCACATGCATCTTCTTCGCTCCGCGGAAACGAAGAAACTGGGGACCACGCTCTCCTCCATCGAGCGGGAAGGCACCCGCGCATGCACGGTGCGGTCAACTAGAACTTTCTAGTTAAAAGTGTCCGTACCGGGGTTCCGTCGGTGACGTCACCCATACGTTAAGAATATGCTGCCTGCTTGTCCTGGGATAACAATAATTTTCTAATAGCCCCCCATATCTTTATAAACGTATTATAATTCCCCTTCTGCAAAGCAATCACTCTTTCCATTTTATAAATATGGCATAACGAATTCCACCAGAATGTATAATTAAAATTAGTCTAATTTTTTCAATTGTTGGTAATATGCTGAATGGCGACCCCTGTCATAATCAACAAAAGTTTGTTGTTTTGTGATGATATTTGACTTTTTTTTTTTTTTCATAGACATACCAAACAGAACCGCTGATTCGGTTATTCACAATTTTTTTTAGGGGGGGGAAAGCTTAATTTCGGATCTTCCCCGCCTGCCTCCCGCCTTCCCCCCGGCATCCTGGTCTTACCTGATGGTCTAGCGGGCTTTCGGGGCAGGAGCAATCTTCCTACGCTCCTGCCCCATGCAGATCGCCAATAGGAAATGGCTGCAGTGAGCTCCCATCGTAGTCTCGAGACACGCAGCATGCACGGAAGGAGGCGATCGGAGGCGGAGACCGGGGGTGGGTCAGAGCCGGCACAAAGTTATTCGCAATTTTTCACACTTCGCTGTCCGGCTCTGCCCCTAACACCCCGCAAATACCTAGGGAGAAGTGTACCGGTTTATGCCATTTTGGGATGCTTTTCTCTTCTAGAAATTAGCTCCATTGTAAAACAAGGACTGGCCTCACTCAGAACATGGAGCCACCTGACCACCCTCAGAAGACACAAACACACAGTGGCTCCCGCATCTCCTACCATCCCTTATGCTATACTAGCCATCAGTCAGTCATTCTCATTCTACTGACTGCCCATATTGTCTGCTAATATTTAATTGTGACAGCTGGCAAGAGAGAAACAAATAACGTTAATATCCTTTCCTTTAGAGAAAACCGGGAAAAGAGTCTCCTGGTAGCACAGATTCCTACTGGATATAATTGCTTGCATAATGCAAGCCCAAATCCTTGGTTTCTGCTCTTTATTGAAGAGATTAGAAGGTACCCAATTTAATGCATTAAGCCGATAAGTCTTGTCTGTGTCATGCACTTCCCGTCTTTTTGGTTAAAATTTCTGCTGCAACCTCTGCTGTAACTGGCATCTAGAACAGGCTTTGGGTACGGAGTGTGGGCATCGCTACAATTTTCAATCCCACCCCTCCACCTCCACCCCCCCCCCAAAAAAAAAAAAAAATCACCGGATATAAAAGACAGAAGGAAAATTGAGTGACTGTGTGTTACGACCTCTTGGGCCCTGGCTTTTATTAATATTTCCCTACATTTGTTTCCAAACGAAGAGGTTTTTGGGTAAAGGTAAATGAATATTGCAGGGAAAATTACAAAGTCTAGGAGACATTCAATGAAACTGCAGGGAAATACTTTTAAAACCAATAGGAGGAAATATTTTTTCACTCAGAGAATAGTTACGCTCTGGAACGCGGTGCCAGAGGTTGTGGTAAAAGCGGATCGCGTAGTTGGTTTTAAGAAAGGTTTGGACAAATTCCTGGAGGAAAAGTCCACAGTCTATTATTAAGACATGGGGGATGCGTCTGCTTGCCCTGGATCGTGTCACCCACCCGGCCTCCGCAAGTGCGGGGAAGGGTGGCTAGGCTGATTGCTGCGTGCCACTCTAAAGCGAGAATGGCCCTTCAAAGTGAAAAAAGATCCAATTGCACTAAGTTAGTTTCAATTCACCATGCAAAACAAACAATTCTTCAAACAGTAGAGTTTCGCAAGGTAAGTTCATATTTATTCCTTCCTATTAGGAAAAGTATCAATCTCAGTCCTTTAGATAAAGCCTTATGATGCTGCCCAAAAGAGCAAACAAAGAAAAGATAACTCAAAACTCTGGCTTTCCAGTAAGTCTGGAGTCAGACTCAAGCAGTTCAGTTTAGCCTGTGCGGTTTTCAGAGTCCCAAACAGGCTCTGGAACAAAAGTTATCAGTAAAGCAAAGTAATGCACAAAAGGAAAAAATTCCAAACACTGTAACATAGTAACATAGTAACATAGTAGATGACGGCAGATAAAGACCCAAATGGTCCATCCAGTCTGCCCAACCTGATTCAATTTAAATTTTTTTTTTTTTTCTTCTAAGCTATTTCTGGGCGAGAATCCAAAGCTTTACCCGGTACTGTGCTTGGGTTCCAACTGCCGAAATCAGCCCATCTACACCCTCCCAGCCATTGAAGCCCTCCCCTGCCCATCCTCCTCCAAACGGCCATACACAGACACAGACCGTACAAGTCTGCCCAGTAACTGGCCTAGTTCAATCTTTAATATTATTTTCTGATTCTAAATCTTCTGTGTTCATCCCACGCTTCTTTGAACTCAGTCACAGTTTTACTCTCCACCACCTCTCTCGGGAGCGCATTCCAGGCATCCACCACCCTCTCCGTAAAGTAGAATTTCCTAACATTGCCCCTGAATCTACCACCCCTCAACCTCAAATTATGTCCTCTGGTTTTACCAGTTTCCTTTCTCTGGAAAAGATTTTGTTCTACGTTAATACCCTTTAAGTATTTGAACGTCTGAATCATTTCTCCCCTGTCTCTCCTTTCCTCTAGGGTATACATATTCAGGGCTTCCAGTCTCTCCTCATACGTCTTCTGGCGCAAGCCTCCTATCATTTTCGTCGCCCTCCTCTGGACCGCCTCAAGTCTTCTTACGTCTTTCGCCAGATACGGTCTCCAAAACTGAACAAAACTGAACACACACTGCCCTTGCATTCAACTCTTAAACAAACCAATTCTCAACAAAATAAACAGTTCATATTCTCCAAGCCTGCCTATTGCCAGTTTTGGCAGGTGTTTAGCTCCTGAGAGCTGATTGTGGAGGTTAAGGCTGCAGTGTCGCTTTAATCACTTTTTCTTCATGTAATACACTTCCCCCTCTGTATTCGCGAATTCCGTATCTACGGATTCGGTTATTCACGATATTTGACCAAAAAATACATTTTAATTTTTGGGGCTTTTTTTTTTTTTAGCCCTGTAATCCCCCCCTTAAGCCTTACCTGGTGGTCTAGCGGGTGTTCGAGGCAGGAGCGATCTTTCCACGCAGATCGCTCACAGGAAATGGCTCGAGAGACTACGGGAGCTCAAGGCAGCCATTTCCTGTGAGCGATCTGCACGGGTAGGAGCGTGGGAAGATCGCTCCTGCATGAAAATCTATTAGACCACCAGGTAAGGCTTAAGGGGGGGGGGGGGGCTTACAGGGCTAAAAATAGCCGGAGGAAGCAGGGGACAAGGGCAGAACCAGCCTGAATATTATTTGATGTTTTTTCCATATTCGCGGGCTGGATCTGCCCCTTATCCCCGTGAATACGGAGGGGGAAATGTATAAGAGAAAAAAAAGAGTCCCTCAAAAAATATCCCACCCGGATGGCACAGCAAACACATCCCCACAACCTTATGCATTCCCCAGCAGTTCCACACACTCTAGGGCTTTTGGTTCCAAACAATCCAACAACAACCAAAAACTCTCAAAAGAATAATAGTCTCTTGCTAACAGCAAAAAACCAGCACTGCTAGTAGCACAAGTCTTTCCCAGAGTCCCAAAGGTTTTGGTAAAACCACACAACAAAACTAGACAAAAACTCTGTCTTTCTTTCCCAAGCAAGAGAAGAGGAAAAAAACCCATGCCAAAAATGGCTACTTGCCCATGGCCTCTGCCTGGTTAGGAAATGGCTCTGATTTAGCAAAGTCCATGCTTTCCACTCCCGGGTCTGGCTCTGGTGTCTGGGAATCTTCAGGACCCTGCCATTCCATGGGGTCTTCTGCTTGGACCCACTGCTTTGGCTGGGAAGGTTTTCTCAGCCACTACCCTGGCTAGTTTCTGCAAGCTTGTTAAGTTTGTTTGAACCACACCCAAACCTAGCTGAGGTAGAAGCAGGCTTCAGCTCCCTCTGGCTCCCCTGGTGCTCGCTCAGGAGATTTTCCTCCTCTGGCTGAAAGGGCTCTGCCTAGGCTGAAATGGAGGATAGACAGCTCTAAGTGGTTTATACTGCCTTTAACTATGAATCTGCTTCTCTCTGTGGCCTGGAAGCACAGTTTCTTGCCTCACCTGTGTGTCAGGGCTGACTAACGGGTCGGAACTGTCACAATCGGTAGCAAGGAATGTTGCTACTCTGTGAGGTTCTGAAATCTTTGGGATTCCAGAATCTTGCTATTCTTTGAGATTCTGTATGGAATTTTGCTACTCCTTGGGTTTTGGCCAGGTACTAGTGACCTGGATTGGCCACCATGAGAACGGGCTACTGGGCTTGATGGATCATTGGTCTGACCCAGTATGGCTGTTCTTATGCTCTTACGTGAGCTGAGTATAGGACAATTAAGCCATTGTAACATCACTGATGAGGTTGGCTCTCTGGTCTGATGAGGATTGGACCTCTGGTCTGACCCTGCAGAGGCATTTCTTATGGCTCTGTGGAATGAGGCATTATGACATCACAATCTCAGATCTGGAATGTTTCTGTCATTGGGGTTCCGAAATCTTGCTATTCTTTGAGATGCTGGAATGTTGCTACTCCTTGGGTTTTGGCCAGGTACTAGTGACTTGGATTGGCCATTGTGAGAATGGGATACTGAGCTTGATGGACCATTGGTATGACCCAGTATGGCTGCTATTATGTTCTTACTTGAAAAAAGTATAGGACAATTAAGTCATTGTAACATCACTGATGAGGTTGGCTCTGAGGCACTGTGGACTGAGGCATTATGACATCACAATCTCAGCTCTAGAATGTTGCTCTCATTGGGGTTCCGGAATCTTGCTATCCTTTGAGATGCTGGAATGTTGCTACTCCTTGGGTTTTAACCAGGTACTAGGGACTTGGATTGGCCATCGTGAGAACGGGCTACTGGGCTTGATGGACCATTGGGCTGATCCAGTAAGGCTATTCTTATGTTCTTAAAGCCGAAGATATGGCCAGTGGCATAGAGTGGGTGAGTGGTGCCCCTCCCCCACACTCTTCTCCACCCTCACTCCTTCCCGACCCCCCCCCCCCCGCTGGGCGCGCCCCCCTTCTCCTCCCCTGTACCTCTTTAATTTTCTCAGCATGAGCAGCATCACGAACTTGCTGCCCGCATTATGTCGGCTTTCCCTCTGACATCACTTTCTAGGCGCGGGACCAGGAAGTGACATCACAGAGAGCCGATACCGATGCGGGCAGCAAGTTTGTGATGCTGCTCGCGCTGGTAAAATTAAAGAGGTACGAGGGAAGGGGAACACGCGTGCAGCAGGGGGAAGGAGAAGGGAGGCAGAGAGGAAGATGGGTGACAGTGCCCTCACCGAGAGGGTGCCCGGGACGAACCCCGCCCCCCCCCCCACCTCCTCTTACTATACCACTGGATGTGGTCACCATCAAGAACTTTCCGTCAAGAATTAGGGGCTTTCCTCTGACCAGTAAAGAAGTAAATGAGTTCCTTATTGTGTGGAACGACATTTGTCTTTCGATTTCTTCAGCATTTACATTTCTGAAGCGAAAATATGAACTGCATGGAAAGTATGCAAGTCACAAAGCATTCGGTGGCATTATCTTGACAAAGCGATGGTTGTTCGGTAGATATTTGGGAGGCAGGGTGGCTAAGTTCCCTGCAATATTCTGAAAATTTGACTTCAAAAGTCCTTGAGATAAGGGTGCTGTGTCAGTGGGAAGTAGCTTATATTTGATGCTGGAAGGTATTTGCTTCTGTATTAATGCAGCGTGAAGATAATAATTTCAGCCTGACTGTGTCGAGCGCCGCTGTATACTGGCTACGGAAGGAGCTCTGCTGCTGGTAGACTCGTGAAAGGAGGAAGAAAACCTGGAAAGTTTCCAGGAGGCTTAAATCTGCTTACGAAGAGTGCAAATAAAAAATTCCGCAAACGCGCAGCAAGGCGTTTCAAGGCCCGCTCAAGGTTTGGGCCAGAAATCAAGCTTTGGTGCATCTGCGCTACAGGAAAAATTTGCCTTTGTGGAACTGCGCAACACCTCCCCCCCCCCACCGAATTCTATAAAGATCGCTAAACGTTACATGCTCAAAGTTGGATGCGTTTCAATTTACACGTGCAATTGAATTGATTACTGAGCCAATTAATGCCAGTAATTCGGATCTTAATTATTGATGCTAATTGAATGTAATTAATATGTTTGCACATCAATTTAGATGTAGGATTGGTGACGGGACAATCGCGTGCCAGACACCAGCGCACCGACAATCGAGTGCTGACAATTCGGTGCAAGACACCAGCGCACCGCGGGAAAACTTAGTTTTAAAGAGCTCCAACGGGGGGGTGTGTTCACTTTACTGCATACTGTTCGCGCTGCTGTTTGGGTGTGTGTGTGGGGTGTAACCCCCCCGCATTATAGAGAAAACGGAACTTTTCCCGAAAAAAATCGGAAAAAGTTCCGTTTTCTCTATAATGGAGGGTTCCAACCCCCCCCCCAACAGCACCGCAAATACTATGCAGTAAAGTGGGGGTGGGGGTTCCCCACTCACACCCCGCTTCGGAGCTCTTTAAAACTACGTTTTCCCGCGGCGCGCTAGTGGCTTGCGCCGAATTGTCTGCCCTCCATTGTCGGGGCGGCTGACTAAGAACCGTAGGATCGATGCCTAAATTTTAGGTGTGAGTCCAAAAAGGAGGTGCGGAAATGGGGAGGATCATGGGTACATTGGAGCCGTTCTTCCACACCTAACTTAGGCAACGGGATTTACCCCATGTTCCCAGTGGTAAATGCTAGTCTTTAAAGAGGTGATAACTTCGAGCGCTGTTTATACAATAGCGCTCGCCCCCTCTTTTACAAAGGTGCGCAAAGCTTTTTTAGCGTGCGCTAAACGCAAAAGCGTGCATGTTATCCTACGGATGCGTTAGCGGTTAGCACATGCGTTGATTTAAGTTTCAAGTTTCACGAGATTTTTGATTAATCGCTTAATCTTGTTTCTAAGCGATGAACATAATAAAATTACAATATTTAGGGAACAATACAATACTTAACAATGAAATAAGTCCGAGAGGACTTGTGACAAACTTAACATACCCATAAACACAAGGAAAGAAAGGAAAGTGAAATACAAAATCATTAAAGAAAGCAAAACAATCAGGGAAAAAACATAAGGCAGGGGAAACAAAAAGTAGCCATAATATTAAACATTAAAAATCCAATTGACCAGAGAACTGGTTAATTCATTATCAAAGGCATCTTTAAAAAGAAAGGTTTTTAAATTACTCTTAAATTTCTCCAGATTACGCTCTTCCCTTAAATAAATAGGGAGAGAATTCCACATTTGAGGTGCTGTAAAAGAATAAATAAATTGCCGTCTAGTGTTAATAACCTTAAGAGAAGGGATCGTCAGTAAATTCTGTAAATCCTGCAGGGGAGAACACTTTGAAAGAAGCGGCGCTAACGGCTCACCGAGACCAGCAGCCATATCGGGAGCCATCTCCAGCAGGGCATCTGATCACAGTTACACCCCTCCCCCGATCCAGCAGGGGAGAACACTTTAAATATATATTTTTTATTTCTCTTGATACTTATTTTTTATCTCTATTTTTTTTATTTTTTTTACTTATTTATTTTTAATTCTATCTTTAAATTTATTTATTCATTACTTGGTGGAATATTCATTTCTATCTCTACCTCTGTCTTTATATTTTTATCTTTACTTTTCATAAATTGTCTCTTCAGGTACTTTAGTTAGATTGTGAGCCTTTGGGACAGTTAGGGAATTCCCAAGTACCTATCTTATTTATTTTTATTTATTGTATCTTTTAATGCATTCATTTTTGTAAACCGCTTAGAAACCTCACGGTTTTGATCCCATATGACCCTCCGAGAAGCTTTAAGATCTATTTCACAATATAATCTTAACATTCCATCTTTAAAAATAATTGGTACACGTCGTACCTCAATCTTTTCTGTGACAGCCCCTATGATCTGGAATACTCTTCCTTTACACTTAACAATGGAAAAAAACTTACAAAAATTTAAAAGCAATTTAAAGTGCTTTCTTTTTAAAGATGCTTTTAATTGATCAACTGTGTTTTAGTAATTAACTTAATCTTGTTTCTTACATTTATTTTCCCAATTCCCTTTTGTGTTTACCTTAAATGTTTCTCACATTTTCTATACCGATTGTATTTCTCCCCCTCTTCCTATTCGTGTCCAGGGGCTTTTCGGTCCTTTTTACCTAGTACGTATTTGTTGTCAGTCATGTAGTTTTTTTTATTATTATTCAATTAATAATAGATTTGTCATCACAGTAATGTAAGTTTAATTTGTTGCATTTTTGTTTAAATGTTAATTTTAAATTTTGTACAACGCTTTGTAGTTTCGAAAAAGCGTTCAATCAAAAACCTGAATAAACAATTAAACAAACAATTAGCGGTAGATAAGAATTAAATTAAATTAAAATTAAATTAATAACCTTAAGAGAAGGGATCGTCAGTAAATTCTGTTCATTAGATCTCAATGTTCTATTAGGAGTATAAGGGATTAATAGTTTATAAATAAATGCTGGGGTTTTCGTGCGCCTTTTGTAAAAGAAGGCCTCTGTGTTTTTTGGATTAGGCTTCATATATAGAATCTAGTCCTTAGAAAGGTGACAGGTCAAATGCGCGCAAGACAATAGCGTGCAGACAAAAACGCGAAGACAACTCAGCGCAAAGACAATAACGCATGAGACAAAAGCATGAAGACAACTCAGCGCAAAGACAATAGCGCACGAGACAATTGAGCGCAACGATAACTCAGCGCAAGACAATTGAGCGCAACGATAACTCAGCGCAATGACAATTCAGCGCGCCTCAAGATGGCGCCTGGCGAACGAAGGGCACGCGCACGTTCAGCACGTTAACACGTGATCACGTCACCAGTTATCAGTATGGTTCCCTTGCCCCTTTGCGTTTTGAATATAAGTCACGTGAATGCATTTTCGTTACTATGGTTACGTTTCCTCTTTATATATGTGCTCCGAACAGGCCGCCTTCCTTTCGCTGCCTGACCGTGTCCGTTATAGGTAAAGATCTGGTTTTGCTAGTACTTCATCTATAACGAATATTTGTCGTGCGCGGATTTTTCTCGCCTCTGGTGAGAGCGAACGTACTTCCACATTTCAGATTTCTTCATTTATAGGTATGTTTATAGTTTCGGTTCATGCGCACGCAGACTGTATATTTTTATGTCGCTCCTTTTGCAAGCTATATAAGATGCGCGCTACCCAATATGCGCGCATTTGACTATGAACCCCTTAGAAGTGTAGATATCCAAATGGACTACCGTTAATAACTACATGTCGATTCTTTATGTCTCATCATCAAAATAGGTGGTGGTGTGGGCGCACAGCCTAATTTTTGTTGCGTGGCATTTACCGTAAATCAGAAAATGGAAAATTGACCCTTTTCCTGCCACAGCTAATGGTGTTCTTAGTGCATAGGGAAGACTTATCATAAGGGCATGCTAAGGGTACGCTGCCAGGCACCTTTAAAGGGCTTAGAACACAATCAAAACTGCTGCCCCCTCTCTCCCCCCCCACCGCTGTGGTCACTCCAGGGCCACACACCCTTCCCAAAGCCCCCTCCAAACCAGATATCCCTTACATTTCCCCAATTCCAAACACTCTTCCTGAAGTCTTGCAGTACTACCGCTAGGGTTCAAGCTAAGAGCCTTATATGGAAGCTTGATCTCTAGTGGTAGTACTGTCAGACTACCAGTAGGGGTTGCCAGTGACATTTGGAACCTGGTACCAGCAATGGCCAGGAGTGAGTGGGGATTGTTCCTTCCTGAATACCACTACATACCAGGGATTTAAAAGGTAGGCCGGGGAGGGGGGGGGCTTCCAGAATGAAGGGAGCTTTGGAACATTAGAAATTGGGGATTTCTTGATTGGAAGGACACTTTGGGAAGGGGGGGATTGAGAGTGTCTGGATTGAAGGGGGCTTTGGGAGATGTCTGGCCATCGAGGGGGAGAGGAGAGAGAGGAAGTAGCAGTTTTGATCATATGCTGGCCTCTATAAGATGAGGCCTGGAAGCACTGGACCATGGCTTTGCAGCTCAGTGCTCCCAGGAAGTTAAAATAAACCCAGCTTATTGCTGGACTTATTTTTCCAGCTGTAGCAAAGCTTGTGGTATTATTAACGTGACCATATGTCCCGTTTTGAATGGGACCATCCCGTTTTTAGGTAGCCTGTCCCGTTGTCCCCAAGCACAGCTTCGGGACACCGAAATGTCCTATTTTCTGAGGTTCGTGGGCCGCTCGTTGAGGGTACGTGGGCTGATCACCACTTGCCCCCCGCCAGTCTGCTCATCGCTCATCTGCTCACCACTCGCCCGCTACATTTAATTACAGCCCTGGTGCCTCAACTACAGGAAGGGAAGGGCTAGCACTTGCAGCCGGCCCACAAGCCTTTCCCCTGACGTCAATTCTGATGTCGGAGAGAAGGTCCGGGCCAGCCAGAATTGACGTCGGGGGGAGGCTTGTGGGCCGTCTGTGTGCAATTGCTGTACATTCTGGCCCTTCCTGTAGTTGTGGCACCGGGGCTGTAATTAAATGTAGTGGGTGGCGAGCAGCGGACTGGGGGGGGGGGGAGGAGGAAGCTGTGGCGGTAGCAGTCCAGGGAGGAGGAGGAAGCAGCAGCAGATCGGCTTGGGCGCAGACAGGCTTTCCACGGCTTTGGGGGAGGGAGGGGGTACTAAGTACATAGGAAAGAGGCACTAGGGGCACTAAGGACCTAGGAAGGATGGAGGAAGGGAGAGGGCACTGGGGGCACTAAGGACATAGGAAGGAGGGAGGGGCACTGGGGGCACTAAGGACATAGGAAGGAGGGAGGGAATAGAAAGGGACAATTATTGGGCCTGAGTGCAGAAAGAAATGAAAGAAAGAAAGGATGCACAGTCAGAAGAAAGTGCAACCAGAGACTCATGAAATCACCAGACAGCAAAGGTAGGAAAAATGATTTTATTTTAAATTTAGTAATCAAAATGTGTCTGAATTTATATCTGCTGTCTTTATTTTGCACTATGGTCCCCTTTTACTACACCGCGATAGCGTTTTTTAGCCCAGGGAGCTGCGTTGAATGCCCTGCGCAGCTCCCGACGCTCAAAGAGTTCCTATGAGCGTCGGGAGCAGCACGGGACATTCAGCGCAGCTCCCTGCACTAAAAACCGAAACAGGAAGTTGGAACCAGAAACAGGAAGTAGATGTCCCATTCTGAGGAAAAAAAATAAATGGTCACGTTAGGTATTATAGACATTGCATTACTATGTAGCCCACAGTGACTTTAAATACTGTGTGTTACGGTATTATAACTTGCATTAGTGCACTGTAACATCCCCTAAGGGACAAATAAAGGACCCCTTTTATAAAGACAAAGTAGCGATTCTCCTGCGGCAAATGCACCAAAGCCAATGGGACTTGAATCTGGCCTTTATCTTCCCTCACGTTTCTGTATTTCTTTAAGAAAGCACGAGAATGACTGTTTATGCAACCATGGATGTGAACACAGCGGGGTTGGACTTCTCTCAGCATCACTAGTGAACACTTCAGGGGAGTTTAGATATGAGGATATAGATGCTAAGTGGTGTGAGAGAGAGTTGCCAGGGCAGCAGAAGGATGGGGTGCCCAAGACCGACGTTGGCTCCACCTCTCTGGACAGACTAGATGGGCTTTGCTGCTCTATGTTAACATGTTACTATGGATCATAAAATAATTTTAAAAAGTGGTTTCTGCCACGTGACAAAAACTGTAACAGGCCGATGACGGGAGGCTCGACAGGCCCTTTGTCCCTGTGTTTCATCATGCCCCTGAATGCCAAGCGAGTGCTTGTAAGGAGGAGCCAAGGGGATGCAAGGAGAGACAGCAAAAGGCGCGAGAGAGTCTTGCTTATCTGACCTTTGCTTGTCTGACGACCTTGGTGGTCACAGCAATGTCACTGAGATGAGCAGAGATTTCTCTTTCCCCGCATCATGTTTAGTTCAAAGGTAAGATTCTTGGACACTTTAAGTTTTAAAGTCTCTTATATACCGCTTCCTCTTTTGAAACATGCATTCGGTGTACATCTGTTTTATCCCTTGCACACTTTTTCTGTATTATCCGACTTTTTGATTATCCAACAACCTGTCAGTGCTGTTTGTGTCAGATAATTGAGACTCTAGTGCAGTGTTTTTCAACCTTTTTACACCTAAGGACCGGCAGAAATAAAAGAATTGTTCTGTGGACCGGCATCGGTCCGTGGACCGGCGGTTGAAGAACACAGGGCTAAGTCGTGGGCCAGACCCCGCCCATCTCTACCCAATCTCCACCCCAGACCCCGCCTCCATAATAGTACTAATTGCACCTTGCACGTCCCGTGCCTCATCTGGAAGCCTTCCCTCTGCCGTTGCGACGTCAGAGAGAAGGCTTCCGGTTCAGGCGCAGGATGCCCGTAGGAGCCGCTGCCCGTGGCTTTGTGCACTGGATCGAGGGAACTGGCTCAAAGATAACGCCGCATCGATCACACCGTGGACCGGCGGTTGAAGAACACTGTTTTGGGCCTGATGCACGTGCTGGCCCTGTGGACCGGCAGGAAATTTCTGTGGACCGGCACCGGTAATTCCATTGTAACCCATCCCACAGGGTCTCCCGTATTATCTAGAAAGGGCTGGCGATGCTGAGGCTTTAAGACTTAGCTTGGTCCTGGAAGAAAAACTTTGCCGTGAATGGTGTACGTCAATAGCACTCGTGTGAAGAAGCATTATCTGCTGGGCCATAGAGAGGACAGGGTGAGCTCATTCCTTCCAGACAGTCATCATCTAAGTGCTTCTGGTCTCAGCACTTCTTCCCCATTTGAAATCCAATGTTCACTAATTTAATAAGGAGAGCTAGCGGGAACGTCCCTCTGAAGCTCTGCTTTTTTCCAGTGGGCCATTATTATTATTTTTTGAATGGTAGCGCAAGAAAGCAGCTGTATAGATGTCATGCTCAAGATTTTGTTGCTCAATTGATGTTTGGGAGCATACGATGTGATTATATGACATACTTACACAGGCTGCTGTTCACTGATAAGTCCAACATGCCTTTTCTTTCTGTGGCCATTGAGATGTGCAGTACTCTCCTGAAATTCGCGGGGGTTCCGTTCCAGGAACCCCCGCGAATTTTGAAAAACCGCGAATAAGGTTTTTTCAGCTGATCGACGGCAGGAGAGGGCAGCTGGGGTGCCGGCGGGTGCTTAAATTGTACTTACGAAGCCGAGCACATTTTCCGACTACCTCTTCCTGGTACTAAGGTCACGGTCACACCAATCAGGAGCTGCTTTGACACGCTCTCTGGCATATCAAAGCAGCTCCTGATTGGTGTAACCATGACTTTAGTACCAGGAAGAGGCGGTCGGGAAATACCGCAAATTACTGAGTCCGCGATATGCGAACCGCGAATTCGCAGCGGTTTACTGTACCAGATTTTCTGTCAGCTAATAAAAGACACCTCTCCTCATTCAAACCAGAAGTGGATAAGGGGAATTTCTCCCTTCGCATACCTCAAACAGGAGGCATTTTTCTGTAAGATTCAGATTCCTAGGATAAGCAGCATAAAATCTGTGTTTCTCCTTGGAATCTTGCCGGGTATTTATGACCTGGTTTGGCCACCATTGGAAACAGGATCCTGGGCTTGATGGACCTATGGTCTGTTCCAGTATGGCAGCTCTTATGTTCAAGCCATTGTGACATCACTGATGAGATTGGCTCTTAGGTATTGGTGGAATGAGGCATTATGACATCACAATCTCAGCTCTGGAATGTTGCCACCGGTACTATTTGGGTTTCTGCCAGATACTGGTAATCTGCATTGGCCACTTTTGGAGATAGTATACTGAGCTTGATGGACCTTCAATCTATCCCAGTATGGCAACTCTTCTGTTCTTATGTCTGGTGTACAGTCCATAGTGCAATGAAAAGAAGACAGGATGCAGCCATCAGAGTGCCTTATGGATGTCCCTCCATCTGACTTGAATTCCAACAGATAAGAGGTGGAAAGGCTTAACTCAGACCTCTTCCTGAATTCCACAAATTGAACAAGCAAAATGTTTGTGATAGTAAAATCTGGCAGAGTGCTCTTATACACAAGGCTTTAGTATTAGGCATTTTTAATCAATGGTAGAGTATTTGTTATCAGGTGTCCATGGGCTTCTTCTCAAGCCTAATGAATAGAAACATAGAAACATAGAAACATAGAAAGATGACGGCAGAAAAGGGCTATAGCCCATCAAGTCTGCCCACTCTACTGACCCACCCCATTAAGTCTGAGTACTAATGACCTAGTTCCTTAACTCGACCCTCGTAAGGATCCTACTAGGGCATCCCATTTATTCTTAAAGTCAATAACGCTGGTGGCCTTGATCACCTGCTCTGGAAGCTTGTTCCAGTGATCTACAACCCTTTCTGTGAAGAAATACTTCCTTATGTCACTATCGAATTTCCCTCCTCTGAGTTTGAATGGATGCCCCCTTGTGACCGAGGGTCCCCTGAGAAAGAAGATGTCTTCTTCCACCTCGACACGTCCCGTGATGTATTTAAATGTCTCAATCATGTCCCCCCTCTCCCTGCGCTCCTCTAGAGTGTAGAGCTGCAATTTGTTTAGTCTTTCTTCGTACGAGAGATCCTTGAGCCCCGAGATCATCCTAGTGGCCATCCGCTGAACCGACTCAACTCTAAGCACGTCTTTACGGTAATGTGGCCTCCAGAATTGCACACAGTACTCCAGATGAGGTCTCACCATGGTTCTGTACAGTGGCATTATGACTTCAGATTTGCGGCTAACGAAGCTTCTATTGATACATCCCATAAGTTGCCTTGCTTTGGATGAGGCCTTCTCTACTTGTTTGGCGGCCTTCATGTCTGCACTGATGATTACTCCCAAGTCTCTTTCTTCTGAAGTCCTAGCTAGTGTTTCTCCATTTAAGGTGTAAGGTTTGCATGGATTTCTGCTACCGAGATGCATAACCTTACATTTCTTAGCGTTGAAGCCCAGCTGCCATGTCGAGGACCAGTTTTCCAACGTAAGCAGATCCTGCGTCATACTATCCTGCAGATTGCTTTCACTTACTATATTACATAGTTTGGCGTCATCAGCGAATAGAGTTACTTTACCCTGAAGCCCTTGGGTCAAGTCTCTTATGAATATGTTAAAAAGGAGTGGACCCAGGACCGAGCCTTGTGGCACTCCGCTGGTCACCTCCGATGTCTCAGAGAGGGTGCCGTTGACCACCACCCTCTGACGTCTTCCACTCAGCCAATCTTTGACCCATGCAATTAGTGTCTCACCTAACCCCATAGATTTCATCTTGTTTAATAGTCTACGGTGTGGGACGCTGTCGAAAGCTTTACTGAAATCTAAGTACACTATGTCCAGAGACTCTCCCGAGTCCAGCTTTCCTGTTACCCAATCAAAGAAGCCGATAAGATTGGATTGGCATGACCTACCCCTAGTGAATCCATGTTGACTAGGATCCCTTAGATTCCCCTCATCCAAAATCGTGTCTAATTTACATTTAAGTAATGTTTCCATGAGTTTACACACTATTGATGTGAGACTCACTGGTCTGTAATTTGCAGCCTCCGCTCTGCAACCCTTTTTGTGCAGAGGAACGACGTTAGCTGTTTTCCAGTCCAGGGGGACTCTCCCTGTACTTAGGGAGAGATTGAAGAGCATGGTTAATGGTTCCGCCAGGACATCGCACAGCTCCCTGAGTACTCGTGGGTGCAATTTGTCTGGTCCCATGGCTTTGCTCACCTTGAGTCTTGACAGTTCGCTGTAAACATCAGCTGGTGAGAACCCAAAATTCTGAAATGGGTCTTCCTTGCTTGGCTTTGCTTCCAGCTGTGGCCCGTGTCCAGGTGCCTCGCAGGTAAAGACTGAGCAGAAGTAATCGTTCAGTAGTTTGGCTTTTTCGGAATCTGTTTCCACATAAATCCCATCTGCTGTTCTAAGACGTACTATCCCGTTTGTGTTCTTCTGCCTGTCACTAATATACCTGAAGAAGGATTTGTCCCCTTTCTTAATGTTCTTTGCTAGAGTTTCTTCCACTCGAAGTTTGGCCTCCCTGACTGCTGTTTTGACTGCTGCAGACCTTGTTTTGTATTCAATGTTAGCTTCTTTCTCCCCGGTGCGTTTGTATGAAAGAAATGCTCTTTTCTTGTCCTTGACTAGGTGTGAGACCTCATCAGTGAACCAACGGGGTTTCTTCTTTCTTTGTTGTTTATTTACCGATTTTATGTAGCGGATAGTTGCTTCGTGTAGTGTCCTTTTCAGTGTTGACCACATAGCTTCCACTTCGTAAGTTGTTTCTTGAGCCTGTAGCGTCTGATGGACGAAATCGCCCATGCTTGCGAAGTCAGTGCCCCGGAAATTGAGTACCTTCGTTTTTGTTTGTGATCTAGGGAAGCCCTTTCTAAGGTTGAACCATACCATGTTATGGTCACTGGTTGCCAGCGTTTCTCCCACCGAGACTTCCGTGACGCTTTCCCCGTTCGTAAGTATCAGGTCCAGGATGGCCTGGGCCCTAGTGGGCTCTAGTACCATTTGTTTGAGCTGTACTCCCTTCATGGATGTTAATATCCTCTTGCTATTACAAGTTGTTGCTGAGAATGTGTTCCAGTCTACATCAGGCATGTTGAAGTCCCCTAACAGGACAACGTCCCCCCGTAAGGTGATATTCTCAATGTCTTCAATTAATTCTGTGTCTTTGTCCTCCGATTGTCTTGGAGGTCTGTATACCACACCGAGGTATAGGCATTTTTCTCCGCCTCTGGCCAGGTTTACCCAGATGGATTCCCCAGTGTACTTGACATCTGTGATCCTAGTTGTCTTGATGTTCTCTTTGATGTAAAGTGCTACCCCACCTCCCAACTTACCCTCTCTATCTTGGCGAAGCAGGTTATATCCTGGTATAGTTATATCCCACCCATGAGAGTCAGTGAACCATGTTTCGGATATTGCTACCATGTCTAGGTCTGCATTTACTATTTCTGTTTCTAGTTCTAGAAATTTATTCCCTAGGCTGTGTGCATTTACATACATAGCTCTCCACTCTTTGTGTCTAAACTCCTTTAGAGAGTTACCCATCTGAATTAGAGTGTCTCCTAGCGAATCTTTTGCAGCAAGGGTACTTACCTCTGACTTAGAAGTGGAGTTTTGGTTCACCTTATCAGGATTGTTACTTACTGTTCCGGTATATAAATGGGTACCCTCCCCCAACTTACCTAGTTTAAAGCCCTTCGAAGCAGGCGGGCTACTCGGTGTCCGAAGACGTTCTTACCTCTGTTGGTCAGGTGGAGTCCGTCTGATCCCTGGAGTCCCTGTAGTGCCTCCCCGTGATTCAGGAATCCGAAGTTCATTTCCCAGCACCATCGTTGTAGCCACTCATTTGTCTTCAGAATACGTTCGTCCCTGTCTCTTCCCTTGCCCCTAACAGGAAGAATTGAAGAGAATACTACCTGTGCTCCTGTCTGCTTCAGCCTCTCCCCCAGAGCTCCGAAGTCTCTAGCTATGCCCTCCAGAGTGTTCTGTATGAGCATATGTATGAGCAGTGGCGTACCTAGGGTATGTGGCACCCAGGACCCATCATTTTTTGACATACACCCCCCATCTATATGAAAAATATGATTTTTAGTAACAATCCACATATCGCACAACAAGAGTGTACCTAGGAAAAGGCAGCATCTTAAACACTGCAGTGAGCACTAGAACACCAACACATACATTGTAAAACTAAACAAGCCAGATCCTGTAGTCAATGCCAACTGAAAACTATGTTCTTTTCATACACACAGAACAGAGATACACCCTCGCCCAATATGGAATAATCACAAACTAAAAATAGAAATATGTAGACAAAAGTCAAACAGAACCGCCAAGAAACCAGACCCTGGATACAATGCAACATCACAAAAACAGTAATACATGTCCTCTAATACTGTGCAAAATATAAAGACAGTAGATGTAAATTTGAAAAAACTGATACATAACAATCACCACTTTACAAATTAACAAATAAAAATAAAACAAATAATGAGAAATAAAAAAATACCATTTTATTGGACTAATCCCCGTAAGCTCGGTCCCCATCCCCGCAAACCACCTGATTCCATCCACACAAGCCTTGAATTGTTTATATTAAAGTATAAAAAGAAACAATATTCTGTACAATTGTCAATTTATAAATCAGCGCCTTCTCCCCACTCTCTCTTCCCCATTTCCCTTCAGCGTCCTCAGCCCACTCTCTCTCCACTTTCCTTCAGCGCACGCACATAAAAACAAGCAAGTAATTTTATATCATTTTCATTCTATTCATTCATAGAAATTAAAGTCTAAATAATGCCAGTCACATAACAAAACATGATTTTACGGAAATAATTCTCTGCACAGTCAAGCCTGCAAGGAGGATTACTGGATGTCTTTCAGCAGCTCCCCTCCCTCCCTCCCCCTTACCTTTGTGGCCAAGTCAAAATGATCTACCAACAGTAAAATTTTTAAAACACAAAGCACGCTGTACGCAGAGAAAATGTTAATTATCATTTATATTTTACGGGTTTTCAAAGAGGTCAAGGCAGATGACTTTATGCAATGCTACCTCAGTAACAACTATACAAAAATAGACAAATATTCCCTCTTCCTTTTTATTAAACCACGATAGCGGTTTTTAGCGCAGGGAGCTGCATTGAATGCTCCACGCTGCTCTTGATGCTCATAGGCTCCCTGCGCTAAAAAACGCTATTGCGGTTTAGTAAAAGGGGGCCATAGTGCAAAATATAGACAACATATATAAATTCTCAAAACGGACACATTTTGATCACTAAATTGAAAATAAAATAATTTTTCCTACTTTTGGTAATTTCATCAGTCTCTGGTTGCACTTTATTCTTCTGACTGTGCATCCAATATTTCTTCCCTTCTTTCAGCCTCATGTATGCTTCCTCTCCTCCAGACCTCATTCCCTCCCCACATTTTTTCTTTGTTTCACCCTGCCCCCTTCTTTATTTTTCTCTCTCTCCATACCCCCTTTCTTTCTGTATGTCTGTCTTTCTCTCTCTCTCCGTACCCCATTTCTTTCTTTGTTTCACCCTGCCCCCTTCTTTCTTTCTCTCTCCATGCCCTCTTTCGTTCTGTCTGTCTTACTCTCTCTCTCTCCATGCCCCATTTTTCTTTGTTTTACCCTGCCCCCTTTCTTTCTTTCTGGTTCCTGTCCCCCCCTTTCTTTCTTTCTCCCTGCCCTCCCCTCCCCCATGCTACCACCATTGGGAAAATGCTGCCACCACCGCTGGCGAATAGGCTGCTACTGCCTCCATCTGGAACAGGCCGGCACCAAGTTCGCCCTGCTTCTCTTCCCCGCGGGGCCGACCAACTCTCACCGCACGACGTCAATTCTAACGTCAGAGAGGACATTCTGGGCCAGACAGGCAGCGATTGGCTGGCCCAGAATGTCCTCTCCGACGTCAGAATTGACGCGGGCAGTGAGAGTTGGTCAGCCCCATAGGGAAAAGCAGGGAGAACTTGGCGCCGGCCTGTTCCCGATGGCGGCGGTGGCACTCAAGTGGCTAAAGAGCCGCAGTTTGCCGGCCTAGGGAGAACACTGGAGGATGGCCAGCTGTTCACCCCCTTGGGGCGTAAACCCAGGGAGGACCGCCCTCCCCCCACCCCCACCTTGGTATTCCACTGTCTGTACCTCACTCCCTCCCTAAGACCAAAAATTTTCCTTTCTTCCATTCCTGTGTACACAACCATCTCTTTCCCTCCCTTCCTCTCTCCCAAGTCCATGCCTTCTGTGTCCAAACACGCACTCCCTCCCCCACCTCTTTCCCTCCCTTCCTCCATCCTCTCTCCCAAGTTCATGCCTTGTGTCCAAAAATGCACTCCCTCCCCTCTTTTGTGTTCCGCGTTTGCCTCCTAGCCCTCATTTTAGCAACTTTCTCAGCCAAATACAACTCGAGCCGCGAGGCTCGTCTTCTGCTCCTACCTGCCCTGCCGCGCACACATAGCCGACCGGAAGTCTTCCCCAATGTCAGCGCTGACATCGGAGGGAGGGCTTAAGCACTTTTTGGGCTTGCGAGCTACTTTTAAAATGACCAAGTCAAAATGATCTATCAACAATAAAATTTAAAAAAAACCCACAAAGCACACTGTACGCTGAGAAAATGTTCATTATCATTCCTATTCTGGGGGTTTTTCAAAGAGGTCAAGGCAGATGACTCTATGCAATGTCACCTCAGTAACAACCATACAAAAATAGACAAATACCCCCCTCCCTTTTTACTAAAGCACAATAGCAGTTTTTAGTGCAGGGAGCTGCGCTGAATGCCCAGGGCTGCTCTCAACGCTCATAGGCTCCCTGCGCTAAAAACCGCTATTGTGCTTTAGTAAAAGGGAATTAAGATCTTTGCTGGCTGTTCGTTTCCACTGAGAAGCTAAGTACTTCCTGTTGGCTTTTTCACTTTGCTGGTTTTGGACGTTTGTATTTGACCCCCCCAGATAAGGGGCAGAGACAATTGCTGTTTATGGTGGAGTGTGTGTGTGTTTTTTTGATTTATTATCTTTTTTCACACCGAGCACTGTTGGGTGCACTTTATCACAAATTATACACAGAGTAAAAGCCCGGGGATGTTTCACAGTTAACACCCTTTTGGGTGTAAGCCAAGTGACAGCCTGTACCGCTGGATCTTCCAGTGGGTGGCTGTGTGACTGAGGGCTCTCCTGTGTTTATCACTCATTCATTAGTGGTAGTTATATATTTGTCACTCCACCAGTTCCGCTCTAGTCTCTCCCCCCCTATCTGGTTCCAGTTCTTGGGGTCTGGGAGGTTTACTTTTTTGATGTTAGTAAAAGGGGGGCCATAGTGCAAAATATAGACAGCAGATATAAATTCAGACACATTTTGATCACTAAATTTAAAATAAAATCATTTTTTCTACCTTTGTTGTCTGGTGATTTCATGAGTCTCTGGTTGCACTTTCATCTTCTGACTGTGCATCCAATCTTTCTTCCCTTCTTTCAGCCTGTATGCTTCCTCTCCTCCAAATCTCATTCCCTCCCCCAACTTTTTCTTCCTCTCTCCCTGCCCTTTCTTTCTCCCTGCCTCCCTTTCTTTTTTTTCTCTCTTCATGCCCCCTTTCTTTTTCTCTGTTTCCCTTCTTTCCTTCTGTCTCCCTGCCTGCCCCCTTTATTTCTTTCTCCCTGCCCTCCCCCAAGCCATTGCCGCCGCCATCGGAGAACAGTCTCCCAAGTCACCGCCGTCGGGTAACATGCCCCAAAGCCGCTGCCGCCCTAAGCTCTCCTTTCCTGTGTCGGGCCCACCGGCATTCCTCTCCCCGACGTCAATTCTGCCGTTGGAGAGGAAGTTCCGCCCAGCTAGGCAGCGATTGGCTCGACCGAACTTCCTCTCCGACGGTAGAATTGACGTCGGGGAGAGGCAGGCTGATCTACACGGTAGAATTTTCCGGACCTGGCAGGCTGTGCACCCCCCCTAAGGCTGCACCCGGGGCCAACCTCCCCCAGTCCCTCCCTTGGTACGCCACTGCATCTACTAGGTTTACTATTGCAGCTAAGGAGGTTGGCCATTTCAACTAAATATAATTTATTTACATGTATCTGCAACATGTTTTATATTTATCTTTGAAATATTATCTTCCTCGGGGTCTAGTTTTCTGGGCTTTATCTATTTATATCCTTGTTGTGCTCATCCTATTGGATAAAGTAGTCTGTGAAGAGTCTTTATCCCTTTCTTGAACTTTCCGGTATCTTTTTCTAGTTTTCGTTCCTTTAGGAGGATGTTCCACCACCTTCGAGCCTTCACTGAGAACATTCTTTTCCTGACACTTTTGCATTTGATGTCTCTGAAGGAAGGAATTTGCAGCAGGTGATTTTGGCTCGAGAATAGTGTGCGTGTTGTAGTCTGGTCGCTAGATTTTGTGGTTCAGAGAGATGAATAATTTTGTGTGTCAGCAGTAGGATCTTGAATTTCACCCTGCTTTCAATCAGGAGCCAGTGTAGTTCTTTCAGTAGCACGGTGGCACTCGTCCACCTCGATTTTCCCAGCAGAAATATTGCTGCTGCATTTTGTACCATTTAATCATGTATTTTGGAATGTCCAATAGGATTGCATTGCAGTAGTCGAAAGGGTTATTATCATGTTGGACATTGCTTGACGGGTGAGGTAGGGTTTGAGTCCTCTGGCCCAGTAGAGTTTTTCTCGATGCATTTGATCTGTGTTGTCATGTCTAGGTTTCTCACCCCATCCATAGAAGATATTATGGCGTTGCCATTCAATGTTAGAGAATGACACAGGGACTGTTTACCACGGTAAACCATGGTCAATGCAGTAAATCCACAGGAATGGAGACATTTGCAAGTGGTTTACCACAGGAATGTGGAAAAGACCTTTCACCGCCTTGCCAGAACGGGGACAAGACCTTTTACCGCCCCATGGGAGTGGTGAAAAAAGTCTTGCTCCTGTGGTAAAAAAAATTGCGCCCATGTCAGACTCGGCATCTCCTCTCCAGCTCCTCATGCGCCTATTTTACCTTCAGGAGCCAGCCATGCTACGATGAAGACAGAAAGAACCCAAAACCAAAGCCTGAGACCAATGTGATTTGAAGAATAAAATTACCAGATAACAAAAGGTAGAAAAAAAATATATTTTATATTTAATGATTAGAATATTTCAGATTTGAAATATGTATCCTTCTAGAGCTGGTATTAGACATAACTGGGGACCGCAAAGCCCAGGCTGTGCTTCTTTAGCTTCCAGCTGGCTTAGGGCTCTCTCTCTGACCGGGGGCAGTTGCCCTAGTTGCTCTCCCCTAACATTATTCTTGCCATGTGTGACTAAAGTACTCTGTTAGCTTGATTTTTCTATTTAGCATTCTGTAGTAATTTGGTTTGTTCAGTTTTCACAATAGTGGAGAGAATATTTGTGAAAGGGAGGGGAGACAGGGGTTTTGTTGATCCTTGCTCTGTATTATTTGTGTTTATAAAATGACAATTATACAGAATATTGTCTCTTTTTATACTTTAATAAAATAAGTTCAGTATAAAATCATAACTATCCGAGGTTTGTGCGGATGGGATCTGACAGTTTGCAAGGCAGGGACGGGAACGGGGCAGGGACGGGGCCGAGCTCACGGGGACGGGCGGGAACGGTGATAAATTTTTTCCCTGTGTCATTCTCTAGTTGGTATCCTGGGCTATTTCCTCCCCATTTGTTAATTAGCAATAGTTGCAACTTGGATGAGAACAAGCTGGGATTGCCATTCTCCCTTGATTTAAGTGCAGGTTTATCAAATTAAGAAACTGGAGAGGTGACTGTTTTATTTCTTATTTAGCTAATTGTACGTTTCCTGTTCTTATGCTCCGTGGTTTATTGTTGGACAGTCCACAGATCATCGCAACAATTTGAAACATACACAGTTGCAATAATCTGTTAAGTAGAGCCAGGGGAAACCATTGCACACATAGCACAATGAATCTTCCTCGCAGGAGGAATTGTGAACAGGTTCAAATGATCAGATCTCAGTGTACAAGAAGGTGAATATTGGGGGAGAGGGCCTGCAAGATTTTACCTACCTTAAAATGAAGTTTTTGCTTTATAGCTGAGATATTTTTTTTCCACAGAGTTTCTAATCCAGGGCTGCCCAAGTCCAGTCCTCGAGAACAACTGGCAGGCCAGGTTTTCAGGATATCCACAATGAATATGCATGAGAGAGAGATTTGCACACCAAGAAGGCAGTGCAGGCAAAGCTCTCTCATGCATATTCATTGTGGATATCCTGAAAACCTGGCCTGCCAGTAGATCTCGAGGACCGGACTGGGGCAGCCCTGTTCTAATCACTGTCCATGATGAAACAGAAGTTTTAATAAGGCAGGATTAAAACCCTGAGGCATTTGTGGATAAAGCGCCTTCCTATTTTTGACTGGAGTTAGGTGAAATGGAGAAGTTTACTTCTCTGCAGGCCGAGGATGTCTCATGATGTACTTACACACCTTTTGATCGAACATGATGTTCTAGACGAGCTTACAGGAGGTCAGAGGTCGCTTTTGCAGATATTCTGATGGAGAGCTCCTGTTTACTCTGAGGCTGGGTTGGGAGTTTTCTGACACCAACTAGACATTTTGGTTTTGAGCTCTGCTGGGAAAATATAGTCAGATCCTGCTTAATAATGGCATTTTCTCTCAAACCCCTATTGTACCGAGCTAACAGGAATTGTGCTATCCAGTCTCTGAAATCAGATTTTGTCCATTGTGTACAGCCGTGGCTAATTTGGTTAAAACAGCTGTGCTTGTCAAGGAAATACTGGCGATGTGATGAAAACATAACAAAATACACAGTTTATGTAATTAAACAGAGCTGGTATCACTTCATCAGTAACCACCTTCTGCTGAATGGGCTTCACTGGTAAGTGTTAACAGCTGCAAATAAAATACATTTAAAAGCCAAATGTACTCCTCGTCTCTATCCAGAATCTTATATTTTTAAGTTCTGTAAAATCTTCCTGCATAATTCAGCCAGGGTCCAGGGAACAGGCTGTCTGCATCTGCCTTAACGGTTAATGTTACATCCGGTGGTAGACCACGGAGCCTGTGCATGTGACATCACACCTAATCTGGACCAATCAGAGAAGCGTCCCATCACATGGATCCAACCTGGTGGTCTCCTTGAGTGGTGCATGGAAAAAGCTGAAAGGATTTCAGTTCTTACACAGATTCCTAGGAGGTCTTCATCCTTAAAAGATTTATACCATTAAAACGATCCTTTCCTCGTTAATCGTGCTTAGTAATAAATAGAAACAAAACAAAAATGATATCTTTTTATTAGACTACTTAATAGATTTGGGGGGGGGCTAGTTTTCCAAGGGAATGCCGCCTTCTTCAGGTCAGGAATGAGCATAAGATGGCGATATCTGGTGGAATTCAAATCCAGATTTAAAGCCCACTTCTTCAAAGCTGTGTTTAAGTTCTAACCTCGCCAACTTGCAAAGCACAAAAATCTGTTTGCCATTCCTTCTGTAGTCCCTTATCCTCTCTACCTCATTCCCTTTTAATTCAATACCTGTATGTCTATTATAAGAAGATTGTAAGCTCTTTTTTTTTTTTTTTTTATAATTCTTTATTGATTTTTAAACAAGAACAGTGTTATATAAATAAAAGAACTGTATATTATTGCATTCAGTCATAACACTAATATCTATATAGATAACAGAACTATCATTCAATAATTACATTATTTTGCATATAGTAATAACATAAGAACCAAATAAATAATATAATATGAAACCAAGTTACCTAAAATATCATTATCAATATTTCCTCCCAACCCCCCAACCCCCCCACCCTCCCTGGATGTGTAAAGATAAATAAACCAAGAAAAAAGCTCTTTTGAGCAGGAACCATCTCTTGCGTGTTCAACGCACATCTGGTAGCAGTATAGAAATAATAATTAGGAATATCCGAATATATACTGTATTTTCACGCATATAACGCACGCGTTATACACAATTTTACAAACCGTGCATAACCATGCGCGTTATACGCGTGAGCGCGTTTTACAACTTTTTTTTACATAGTTCCCCCCCCCCCCGACGTCCGATTCACCCCGCAGGACCGCTCGCACCCCCACCCCGAAGGACCACTCGCACTCCCACAGCCTCCCCACCCCCCCCCCCATCATGGAGAAGCTCCTACCATTGTCCTGCTGCTTCCTCTGCCGGCGGTCCCGGCCCTTCTGTGAGCCCTGCGTCTGCGCTGCTTCCTCTTCCGGCGGTCCCGCCCTTTCTCTGACGTCAGAGAGAGCTGGATGGGTCAGAGGGTGATAAAGCAATATTGTTTCCGGTGTATAATGCAAATGGAAGCCCAGGTCTCTGTTATGACATCTTTTGCTGATGTCAAAACATTTCATCATTCTAACCGGTTATATCGCACAGCTTATCTGGTTAGGCGCTGATAAGTTTAGCGGTCAGATAGGACCACATAAATAGCGCTCCTCTCTTTATCCACTAAAACATTAACTAGTTAGCACTAAATATCGGAATAATCAGTCAACTTTTTATTGGTTAACCTCTGCCCCCTAGCAATGGCCTGGCATTGAATATCCAGATTTAACGCTGCTGGTGGACAGCAAAAGTGCCTGTGATTGTATCATGGGTTACCACGGCAGCACCATTGAACGTACTGGGTCTGCTTTACCCTACGAGGTCTTTTTTCCTCCTTATAAAACAATAAAAAAATTTATAATCACAATTTCTGTATATATTGCTGGTTAGGTACCACTGTAGTTGGGTTATCGGATGATATTAATTTGAGTGGACCCGTCTACTCCATTTTTTTTTGCTTTGTATGGGGCCTGAACGTAGCTAGTCGAGTATAGATGAGACTGACTTACACAAAATAGATTTCCAATTATTTGCAAAATTATGTCATGTCTATACATTGGGGTAATTCTGAGAAACAGGCGAATGATGTGACTTCAGGAGAGGACCCTTGGATCTTCTCTGAATAGTTCTGACCCCATTTTTTCCACTGATAATGGAAGGGGCATTTGTTTCCCCAGGCCTTTGCCTCTTTGTATTCGGCCTCCGTGTATTTGATTTGATTTTCTATAATCCTGCTACAATTACTTCAATCTAATCAAACAAACAGGATAAGTAGGAGGGTAGGGAGTTTCTCAGGCTTGGGGGCTTCACATGCGAGTAGAGGGTTGGTTTTGAATATTGCTTTCTCCCCACCTGTGAAGTTAACAGAAGCCTTCCTGTACACCTTTTAATAAAATTAGGTTACCAGCCGTCCGGATTTCCCCGGACATGTCCTGCTTTTGAGGACATGTCCGGGGGTCCAGACGGTTTTTCAAAACCTTGCACTTTGTCCGTGTTTTGAAAAGTGCGGTTGCCCTTCTGCCTGACGAGAGCAGGCAGCAAGAGGTGGGGTTAGGGCTGGATTGGGGGCGGGGCTGGGATGAGTGGAACTGGGCGGGCCTGGAGATGGGTCTAGGGGTGTGTATTTTCCGTTTGGAAATTCTGGTAACCCTAAATAAAATATTTTTTCACCGTAATATGTTGAGTATGAGTGGTTTCAACATACCTGGCCATGTGGCCTACCTTCCCACATTGTACCATAAATTTTGCTCTATAGACATTTTTCTCTTTCTTGTTAAAGAAATGTTCCAATGCACATTTTGATACGGCTAACTAGTTTCATTATCCCATTGATACAACCAGTATGGTACTGACTCCTACACCAAAATCACTTGGAGCCGATTTTCTCTGTTGTAGAATATTATACCAGGTGTGATCCTGTTCATTTTTCATTTGGTCTCCTTTTTGGGCAGGTTGTTATGCCCTTGGAATTATTATTCCTGTCTTTGAATATTATTGGTTTGAGGGGCCGCATTTCATATTTTACTGCGTGATGCGTTGACTATGAGCGCATGCAACTTCGCTCCCTGGGTGCCTGGTTAGCAAACGACCCTCCGCATGCATTGGGGCAGTGGTCTCAAACTCGCGGCCCGGGGGCCACATGCAGGTACTATTTTGAGGCCCTCGGTATGTTTATCATAATCACAAAAGTAAAACCGCATAGAACTTCACGGTATTGCAGTATATAAGCTATTATTATTAATATTATTATTATTATATTGAACAGTTGAACAGTTGTTTTTCAAAATAGAAGTCACTTATCTGAGTATTGGTATTCAAGTGTTGTCCTGGGGTTAAGAAAGCAGGAAAACTGCTCCATGGAAGAAAAGCTACCAATCATCCAAGCTAAATATTCTTCCAAAACATCAAACAGGGCCCCCTGTTTCGCAAAAAATGCTTCTTCAGGGATTTGCTGCAAAACATAAAGAACAAATTGTAAAAAGTTTCCAAAAAACATTAGAAATCAATCAAAAAAATGATAGCTTTACCCACAGCGATCATACACCCGCTTCCACTCCTGTCATAACCATAAAGCCCTATGACCTCACAATGCAGGTGCAAAGAGCCTTAGCCTATAGTAGCGGTCTCAAAGTCGCAGCCCGCCAGGTACTATTTTGAGGCCCTCGGTATGTTTATCATAATCACAAAAGTAAAATAAAACAGTTTCTTGATCATTTCTCTTTAGCTATAAATGACAATATTATTATTAAGACTTAGCCAAAAGGAAAGATTTAAAAACTATAAAGAGTTTTACCTCCTGCAAAATTGTCATTTCTTTAATAAGACATTAACTATTTTTTTCTGAGGCCCTCCGAGTACCTACAAATCTCAAATGTGGCCCCGCAAAGGGTTTGAGTTGGAGACCACTGCATTGGGGTGATGAGGGTCTGAGGAGGATCAGTCCAACAGCACTCTAATTTTACTCCGATTGGCCGTGGTGTGGCAAGGAAGGTGCTGCTTTAAAACACAAAGCCTTTCTCGCCACAATCGTGATGAAAAAAAAGCGGTGGATGGGGGGGGGGGGAAAGGAAGGCTTGATAACGCGGTGCCGCGTATCAGCTTCCAAATGGATTACTGAGAGTGATTTTTGATAGCACGTGTAATGTTCTGTTTAATGGGATGTGGTGCCAAAGGGCTGCATGTCGTGGAAGAGCGGAAGATTTGGAGATTGTTGAGCCTTTATTTGTGGACTAAAAAGTATGTCAGTTGAGCAGGGTACGCTGAAAAGTGTTTCATTTGGATAAGCACTACCGTATTTGAACCATCACCCTCCTCTACGGGTTTACAGCAATTGCAATCAGTTGGGGGAGGGGAGGGGAGTCAGGACATTACATTAGTGATTACTTTACATTAGTGATTTCTATTCCACTTGTACCTTGCGGTTCTAAGTGGATTACATTATAAGATGGCTGGTCATTTCCAGGCGATAACAATACAGTACTTTACAAACTTTGCATACCTTACTTTACATAGCTTTACATAGATTTACTTTGCATTACTTTACATTACATTATTTTACATAGCATAACTTTACATTACAGAAAGCTATATTCAGTTTATAAACAGAGGTATCGGACGTTTTGAGATATTTAGCGGTTACAATGTTTCCGGGTATGTATTGACGTATCGTCATAGAGACTTGATTAGATGTTGCCTGAGGGGAGGAATTGCAAGGAAGGTGCGGAGGGGATAGGAAATGAGGGGAGATTAGGTTGTTGGGGTGTGTTTTTTGAATAGTATGGTTTCGATATCTTTTCGAAACGCTTTATAGTCAGTAGTTGTGATCAGCAGCTTGGAGATGGTGGGGGTCAATTTTCGTCGCCTGTGTAGCAAGTAGGTTGTCATATAGTCTTTTGCGTCTAGGACCTGCCGGCATGCATCCCTAATGAATTCTAAGCGAGTACAGTGGTGCCTCGCATAACGAACGCCTCGCACAACGAACGCTGCACACAACGAACTTCATGTCTTGATTCACACAACGAACTTCGTTTCACACAACGAACTTCACACAACGAACTTCGTTTCACACAACGAACTTCGTTTCACACAACGAACTTCGTTTCACACAATGAACTTCGTTTCACACAACGAACTTCGTTTCACACAACGAAGTCGCCCGAGCTGCCGATGTATTGCATCCTTCCGCGCAGGCACTGCAGGCAGTCGTTAGTCACTGTGCTTAACTGCCCTCTCTCACTGTATACAGTCGTCCTTTTAAGTTAAACTCAATATTTTTTATATATCATGGCTTCTAAAAAAAGCAGGAAGGTGATTTCTGTTGAAATGAAATGGCAAATAATTAGAAGGAGTGAATGTGGGGTCAAACAGTGTGACCTCGTCAAAGAGTTTGGCCTCAGCAAGACCACCATTTTCACCATTTTGACAAATTTATCTTTTTTTATGTCATCTTAGCATATTTTATGCTGCAGAACGAATTATTTTTTTTAACTTGTATTGTTATGGGAAAACGCGTTTCACATAACGAACTTTTCGCATAACAAACTTGCTCCTGGAACGAATTAAGTTCGTTGTGTGAGGCACCACTGTATTTCTATTAACCGGATGCTTTCTCCTTATGCATAAAGAGGATTCTGTTTCCTGAAGGGTTCTCAGCTCTTTCAGGAAACAGAGATGCATTTTTCCTTTGAAATCCTGCTTCAGGATTCATACCTGAGAGGAGCCAAGGTCAGCCTTCCCTCACTGCAGCAAGAAGCTTCTTCGCAAAGTTGTCTGTTTAGTAGATTTCGTAAACATACTATTTAAAAAAAAAAAAACCCAACCCTTTATTGCCCTCATTTGATCCACATTGCCTGATTCATGCTTCTTTGTCGGATCTATATTATAATATGCGTGGGTAGATTCTCCAAACAGTGCATGGGAACAGAAGCGAAGGAAATGTTTTTTGGTTTTTTTTTTAGTTCTTAGTGTTTTGATTTGTTTTTCTCTCTCTCTTCCTTTCTAGTTTGTCGCTCAGCCGAATTGCCAGCAGTTGCTCGCCACGCTGTGGTACGATGGCTTCCCTGGATGGCGGCGCAAACACTGGGCTGTGAAACTCATCACCTGCGTCACGATCGGCTTGCTCTTTCCGGTGCTTTCTGTGGCCTATTTGATTGCGCCCAAGAGCAGGCTAGGACTGTTCATTAAGAAGCCATTTATAAAGTTCATTTGCCACACCGCTTCGTACCTAACCTTCCTCTTCCTGCTGCTCCTGGCGTCTCAGCACATCGTCAGGACCGATCTCCACGTGCAGGGACCTCCTCCCACCGTCGTGGAGTGGATGATTTTGCCCTGGGTTTTAGGTAAATTGGAACATATATTTGTATTTATTTTTAGTATTTATATATCGTTTACATTCAGGTACAAACCAAAAGAAACTCTGTGGAATGACGATGTTCCTTAAATGGACTTTATTTGAAAAATGTCAAAGTTCCAAAGGTACAATAAATCATCCACATAAAATAAAATCATCCACATAAAATAAAATCATCCACATAAAAGTAAAATAATCTACATGAAAACCTTAAAGGACCTAGTTCACTAGGGACGCAGGACCCAACACGGTCCGCTTTTCGACAGTCTTCTTCATGGGTCCCTGAGAGTCCTATAATGGTGAGTACGTGGAGATGCTAATTTGCGGTAAGCCACAAGTGAGACGCTGCTTGAATCCAAAGTGAATCATGATTTTATTTCATGTGGATGATTTATTGTACTCTTGGAACTTTGACATTTTTCAAATGAAGTCCATTTAAGGAACATCGTCATTCCACAGAGTTTCTTTTGGTTTCTTCTGGATTTTCTTCTCTGTGGGTATTTTGGGTTCAATCCTCTTTGGTTTTCGCTTGTTACGTTCAGGTACTCAAGCATTTTTCCCTGTCTGTCCCAGGGTATTAAGTGACTTGCCCAGGGTCACAAGGAGCAGTGAGGGATTTGAACCCACAACCTCAGGGTGCAGAGGCTCTAACCACTGCGCCACGAAAATGGTAACCTTATTGATGGCCTATCTATGCAGTTTCAATAGAGTGGCTAGTTGTAGAGGTGTGGAGGCCAAATATTTTCATTTCATTCACTTTTCCATGTTTGTTTGTTTTTAGAGGGTATTTAAAGTGATTTAACCAAGCACCTGGCTGGTTCATTCCCTCGTGCGTGGTTATCAGCTGATACGGCATTTAACTGATTAGTGCCGCTGAATATCAACAGTAACCGATAAAACCAAAAGCCAACTATTTTGTGGGTGGTCTGATATTCGGCATTTAACCCCTAAGTGGACCGGATAAAATAGTTCTATCCTTATGCGGCGGCGCTATCGCACTTCCTTTATACAAAGCCGCGGTAGCAATTCCTCCGCGGTCAATGCGCCAAAGCCCACAGGAATCAAACGGGCCTTGATGCATTGGCCGTAGGAGAATCGCTGTTGCGTCTTTGCAAAAGGGGCCCTTAGTCAGAGACAAACAGCCGCGTGCAGTGCTCCGATCAGACACGTTGCTATTCCAGTAGAACCATGCCGCTTCTAGCGGCTGCTGCTGTGGGAATCGCTCCAACGTCCATAGGGAATTAACGGACGTCGGAGTGTTTGCCACGCAGTTTTGTAAAAGATTAAGGCACTGAAGAACCAAACTGCATCGACACCGGCGAGGTGGACAAATGCGCTTTCTTTAAGCCCAATGCAAATGAGGCATGTGCAACAGAGAAATGGATCCGCACTTCCTCAAGGTGTAATTAAGCTTTTGGCGTTAATGCCTCTGCAAGGCAATTTGCACTCTTTATCGTGTGTGCTTTTGGGCTGCGTTAATAGCTCTGCCCCTAACCCCCGCGAATAGGGAGGGAGAAGTGTATCTCGGAATAACTAAGACAAGATGCAGGGCATTGCGAGTTGTGCAGAACGCGGCAGAGCGACTGATAACAGGCGTATCTAAATACGATCATATCTCGCCCTATCTCCAACAATTGCATTGGCTGCCTGTTGTTTTTAGATCTCAATATAAAGCAATAATGATTTGCCATCAGTTCTTGTATGGAACCATACCCGAGTTGTTTAAAAGTAAGATGCCAAACTATTTACCATCTCGGGTCTCTGCGTTCTGAGGATTTAGCGTTATCAAAAACAAATGTTCATTTAAAATATGCTAAGGCCAGTCAAATGGCCTTTTGCTGTGCGGGGGTCAAATTGTAGAACTCACTTGTTGGTCAATTACGAAAATGTCATGACAAGGGTAATTTCAGGAAACTATTAAAAACGCAGTTATTTTGTTAATGCATTTTTCTTGGAACTGATCTTTGCGATTGTTCTGTTGATGGGCCCTTTATGTGATTTTCTGATGATTATATGTTAATGTTTGTTTGATTTTATTTGTCTTATTGAATTATGGTATACACGTTTTTAAAATAAAGAAATACAATTATACATATGTTCAGCACTGCTTCCTATCTGAATAGTGATGCTGCTGAATCAGGGCAGATTTGATTTAGATCAGTGTTTTTCAACCTTTTTACACCTATGGACTGGCAGAAATAAAAGAATTATTCTGTGGACCGGCGGTTAAAGAACACGGGGCTAAGTCGTGGGCCAGACCCCGCCCAATCTCCACCCCAGACCCCGCCCCCATAATAGTACTAATTGCACCTTGCACGTCCCGTGCCTCATCTGGAAGCCTTCCCTCTGACGTTACGACGTCAGAGAGAAACATAGAACATAGAAACATAGAAGATGACGGCAGAAAAGGGCAACAGCCCATCAAGTTTGCCCACTCTGCTTACCCACTCCCTGTCTATGCCCTATGGCTTCGGTTCAGGCGCAGGATGTCCGTAGGAGCCACTGCCCGTGGCTTTGTTCACTGAATCAGTGAGGAAGAGGGAGCTGGCTCGAAGATAACGCCACATCGATCGCACTGTGGACCGGAGGTTGAAGAACAATGTTTTGGGCCTGATGCACGTGCTGGCCCTGTGGACCGGCAGGAAATTTCTGTGGACCGGCACTGGTCCATGGACCGGTGGTTGAAGAACACTGGGCTAAGTCGTGGGCCAGACCCCGCCCATCTCTACCCAATCTCCACCCCAGACCCCGCCCCCATAATAGTACTAATTGCACCTTGCACGTCCCGTGCCTCATCTGGAAGCCTTCCCGCTGCCGTTGCGACGTCAGAGAGAAGGCTTCCGGTTCAGGCGCAGGATGCCCGTAGGAGCCACTGCCCGTGGCTTTGTGCACTGAATCAGTGAGGAAGAGGGAGCTGGCTCGAAGATAACGCCGCATCGATCGCACCGTGGACCGGCGGTTGAAGAACACTGTTTTGGGCCTGATGCATGTGCTGGCCCTGTGGACCGGCAGGAAATTTCTGTGGACCGGCACTGGTCCATGGACCGGTGGTTGAAGAACACTGATTTACTGATTTACTGAGAAGAAGCAGCTTGTTATCTCTGCAGACACAGATTCACAGTTTTCAGAAATGCAAAACCAAGCATCTGTGATAATTGCTTCTAGATAGAAAAATTGCCCATGACATTATGAATGGATTAGTGAAATTCATTTACCCAAAAATTTAAACATTCTATGAATATACAGCCTCATGCTACATAATTAAAAACTCATCCTTATTTCATAATGAATAACTTTTGGACTATAATGTATCTAAAATAGAAAACTATTGTTTTCCCCTCAAAAAAGCATTCTATTTAAAAACAATAATCTGCTTTAAATCCAAAAAAAACCCATTAAAACATCATCAACATCTTGTCTCACATCAGGCAGCATTATGGGGTAAAGATCTGGAACAATTGCTTACGCCTACTACTTATGGGGAATTTAGGAAAAACCGAAAAACATATCTTGTTCCGGAAGTATTTAGGCAACTGACCTGTACAATCTTAGTCCACAATATCTGATCTCTAGAGCTGTTTATCACTAACTCTAAACTTTGTTAATTCTTTTAATCATTGTAAACCGCATAGAACTTCACAGTCCTGCGGTATAGAAACTGTTATTATTATTATTTTAAATCCATTGATTTTTATCCATCCTGTACTGAATCCACACCACCCAACATTCAAAGCGATAAAAGTAGGCAGGTCAGGAGAGGTATGGGAAGGCGTGTTGGGAAGGAAGTAAGCAGGCAAAAAAAAAAACAACAACCCCAAAAGCAGCATCCATTATTCTTTTATAACATAAGGTTTTTATGGCGAGAAAGTGAAGAATTAGGTTGTCCCAATGTCAGCTCCAGTTTCTCTTGGTGCAGAGTCTAATTTAAAAAAAAAAAAAAGTGTGAAAAATACCCAGATCCTGAAGGGGTGACCTAGCGGCTAGAGCTAGAGTCTCAGCACCCTGAGGTTGTGGGTTCAAATCCTGTGCCCTGTGCAAGTCACTTAATCCTCCACTGCCCCAGGTACATTAGACAGATTGTGAGTCCACTGGGACAGACAAGGAAAGTGCTTGAAGGTACCTGTATGTAAACCGCTTTGAGTGTGGTTCTATAAGTACAAAAAAAGTGGTATAGAAATCCCGGTCCCTTTCCCTGATGTCATAATGCCTCATTCCTCCAATAAGAGCCAACCTCAGCAGTGATGTCACTATTGCTTAATGGTTCTGTACTTAGCTCACTTCTGATATTGTTTTGGAGGAGAGTGTGGCGCAGTGGTTAGAGTTACAGTCTCAGTACCCCGAGGTTGTGGGTTCAAACCCTTCCTGTGCTGCTTCCTGTGACCCTGGGCAAATCACTTAATCCTCCACTGCTCCAGGTATATTAGATACAGGACAGATAGAGAAAACACTTGAGTACCTGATGTAAAGGTGTTACATAAATGCTTTAAAAAAATAAATACAATCTAGACCTTTAGACTTACATGTATGGGGTCTGTATTAGGCAGGACTTATCCAGATAGAAGTAGCTCCCACCTGGATAAATCCCACTGTTGATAATGTGGTTGGACTACCTTGGCACATTCCAGGCAATGCCAGGGTGGTCCAGTGGCAGGGTCTGGAGTCCAGGTACTATCCAGGTAAGTTAGTAAAACAAAATATTTGTCCTAACTTTATTCGGGCACTGGTTTGAATATCGCTGGTACCCAGATAAATGCCGGGGAGGGGCCCATTGTACCCAGATATTCAGCGCTGGGTATCGGGATTCAGCCCAGTGCTGAGATTCTGGGTATAAAAAGCGCATGACGGCTGGTGTTTGAAACGACCCTGACTGCCACAGGCTGAACCTCAGGGGAGGAAATGTTGAGTGGCTGAATATTACGGCTGAACGGATCAGAACTGAGAAGTCCAGGTCGGGATGTGTTCAATTTTTTTCTAATATAAATAAGAATGGATCTGTATGTGCCAGCGACATGTGTTGGCACCCATGTTTCATTTGCCAGTGGGGCAACATACATGTCTAGGTATTGCTACACCACTGTTCTATAAGGACTCAAAGACACTTATGATATTTAAGAGTCTCAGCCTATTTTTGCTTATTTTCATAAGGCTACTTCTTTTATTTCCCTCCTATTGTTTTTAGTACCATAATCGTCCTTCTTTCTATCTTTATTATTATTATTCTATTTCATTACCCTGCCTTTCCCTTTGTTTTCTTTTTCTGTTTATTCTGTTAGTCGTTAATTTAATATGCTTTGTTCAGTGTCCATCTGTCTTTTATAACCCCTGTATTATCTGTAAATTGAATGATTTGTTCATCGCTTAGATATTTGAGTAAGCGATTAATCAAATACTTATTAAACTTGAAACTTGTTAATATATTATAGTACAGCCTCTCCACAAGTCAAATTAAATTTTACAAAATCAAAAAACTAAAATATAATTTAAACATATAAGTGCATGTAAAGTGCTCAGATCACCCCCCTTAGTGCTTATACCCGTACGAGGGGACCATCGTAGCACTGTTTAGGTCCCAAACACTGCCTTCTTAATTGCTCTTTCAACATCCACAGTAATTGGTTCGCCACAATTTATACATATTGTAATTGGTTTTGAATTCCTGAAAAGGACGGTGTCCCATTTAAGCTTCCTGCGCGCGTGCTTTTCACCAACCTCAGATCGCCCAAAAAGATCTATCCAGACTTGCAGCCCCTCGACTCAAGTTTTGCGACAAACAAAACAGAAACGCTAAAGGGCAAATTCTATAAGAAGCGCCCCAAAGTTAGACGCCTAATTAGGCACTGTTCAGCGCAATTGAAGTAAAATTGGGTGCTGTTTAGTGAATCACACTGAGCGGAACCTATTTTGGAGGCGCCCAAGAAATAGGCCAGCTCTAGGCACAACTAATTAGGCGCCTAGTGATTCTGTAGCCACGCCCACGCCTAACATGGATAGCGCCTATGTTTTTGAAGGCCGCCTAAATTTGTAGAGGCGCCTTGTTACAGAATCGCGCTTTCTTGATAGGCGCCTAGGTTTCAATCAGCGCTGATTAAAAAGCTTCATCGCGCTTGTTCTTCAATGTCGATGGGCGCCTATCTAGATGGGCGCCTCCGAAATAGGTGCTGGTTACAGAATTTGGGCCTAAGATTCCACCTTTAAATCAAGCTTATAACTCTCATATTTTATTATAAATCTTAAATATTATGTCAAAATATACAAACAACTTACTTGACTGTGTTCCTTATGGCGACCCGCAACGCGAGCGTTCTCTCAGACTAACTAACCACACATTTCCGTTTTGTACGCTATCAGTACTGACGTCAGAACACTGCTCTACAAATCATTGGCTGATTCCTCTTCACATCTCCACTTTACATGCGCTTATATGTTTATATTAAATATATATATATATATATTTTTTTTAAAATTTAATTTGACTTGTGGATGAGCTGCAGTAAGTATTGAAACATACACACATAGGTTGGTATTTTCAAAGATACACGTGTAAGTGCAAATTTATAGACGTATATGTCCGCCTTTGTAGAAACCGACACTTGTAGGTTTTTCCAGTTAGTTCCAGAGCTCACAGTCATTCGGCACGGCTGATTTCAGGGGGAGGACACTAGGAGATATAGGGAGCAACCTCCCCTAACCCCTCCTGTAGAGTGCAGTCCAAGCCAAGCAATCTTATAAAAGCTAGATGTCCCCGGGAGCACGTGTAAACCCCATCATTAATCTCAAGGGGTCATAGTTGTGCATTCCCCTTCTGAAATGGGGTCTAGCTGTGTATTCTTTGATCCTGCTCTTACCCCATCCAAAACTCGCCCTGTCCACATCACTGTGTCATTCTCATGTAGCTCAGTTTCACACATGCAAATCCCAGCTTCCTAAATTCATCTTTTCTACGTTTATTCGACATGCATATGTATATGCCAGCATTAGCATTTCTAAATCGCAAATGGGGCTTTTAAAATAACAGCCATAATGTCTTGGTCCACCCAATTGTGTAGCCAGACCTTGAATTTTGCAGGTCTGAACCCAAAGTGGGGGACACACCCTTGTGTTCCGCCCTCCCACTCTCCACCCCTGCCCTGCTCTCCATGCCTCAAGACCCCCAAATATCTGAGCAGGCAGAGTCCCCAAGTTCATCAGTGGAAGAGGTTCTCCACTGGTGTCCATGACCCTGCCATGGTGTCAGGTCAAAAACGCGCTGGGACAAAGGCGCGCGCAGACAACTGAGCGCAATGCGGAGCCGCGCGCCAAAGAAAATTACTGTTTTAAAGGGCTCCGACAGAGGGTGTGGGGGGGAACTCCCCCACTTTACTTTATACAGATCGCGCCGCGTTATGGAGGGTTTGGAGGGTTGTAACCCCCACATTTTACTGAAAACTTCACTTTTTCCCTAAAAAACAGGGAAAGAGTTAAGTTTCCAGTATAATGAGGGGGGTTACAACCCTCCAAACCCCCCAACACCGCCGCGATCTGTATTAAGTAAAGTGGGCGGGGGGTTCCTCCAACAAAACCCCCCATCGGAGCCCCTAAAAACACTCTTTTTCTTCGGCGCGCTTCCGTCTTGCGCTCAGTTGTCGGCGCGCGCCTTTGTCTTTGGCGGTTTTGTCTATGAACCCCCTGCCATATGTTGTTTCCTTGTTACAGCCTTGCCCTTAAAATTTGCCAAGTTGAGCACCCCCAATCATTTTGAAAAGTTAGTTCCTGGCCTTCCCAAAAAAAAAAACAGAAGCCGGGTCTGGGAATGGAATCCAGATCTCCCATAGGTGTTCCTGGTCTGCTTCCACAATTCAGTCACTTATGTCACTGCCCAGAGATACTGCCCAAAAATGCAGTTAGACATTTGCTGTTATGTCTGTGGACCGTTCCAATTGTGCAAGCGAGACACTTTCTCCATTCAGGATTGTCTATGTAAACACAGCCTTTCTTCCTGCAGGTTTTATTTGGGGTGAAATTAAGGAGATGTGGGATGGTGGATTCAACGAATACGTTCACGACTGGTGGAATCTCATGGACTTTGCAATGAACTCCCTCTACCTTGCAACCATCTCCCTTAAAATTGTTGCTTACGTTAAGGTAATTTACTGTTCCTTCCTTACAAGTTCTTTTTTTTTTTTAATTTATAATTTTGAATACATTACAATATCTAATACTTCAAAAGAAAAAAGGAAAATCACATAGATCGATACATAATCAAATATACGTACATAATTCCTTTTAAGCCCACATTAATGGGGAGTACCTTGCTATTCTAATTAACTAAAGTTAAAGAAAATAAAGGACATTAATTCTTGGTTCACACTAAAGAACCTTGAATCATTCCTTAAAAATAGGGATATTTTATATTAATTCTCCTCATAATCTCAGCTAGGTGAAACAAATCTCATTTATATTTTTATTTTTATTCTCTTGCAACTAAGAATTGTTGTAACTGTATGGGGTCCCAAAATGAATACTCAACATCTTGCAACTTAATCAAACATTTACAGGGAAATTTCAGGTAAAAGGATGCATCCAGTGCCAACACTTTATCTTTCAATTTCAAAAATTCTTTCCTCCTCAACTGAGTGGTTCTAGATACATCCGGAAAAATCCTAACCAAATCCCCACAAAATTTCATTAACCTATTTTTAAGGTAAAGTTTCATAATCAGCATCTTGTCCATCTCGCTCATGCATGTCATCACCAGGGTGGACCGACTCTGAATCACATCCTTGTGTCTTCCAAAAATTCAGTCAAATTTTACAAGTTCTAGGTAAGCCAGTAACAAAATTTTATGAGGGCATGAGATGGGCCTAAAAAATGAACAAGACCAGAAGCTCAGTGCAAATGACTGAACGGATCTTTGCAGGGCTCCTGGAATCAGTGGGACGGTGACACATATGAAATGCTGAAATCTCAGGGGCAAATGCAGGCCACCACCAGGAACGATGCAGGGGTTTTCAACTCTGGCCACCTGGTCTTTATCTGCCAATACCTTGTTCACAGTCTAAAATCAGGATACCCTGCAAGAAGAAAAAGGTCATTTTCTTGCCTGTACAAACTAAGATTAGAGAAATGGATGGTGAGAATGAAAGACGAGTCTTTTTTTTTTTTTTTAAAGGGATATTGAATGTTTCCAAAATGTTTTCCATCTGCCGCATGAGCCGTGAGATGCCAAACTGTTAGCGCCGACTCCTGGCACTGAGCAATGAGTGGACGTGCTCCCCTCTCTGCAGCGCTCTGTAAGAAATCTGCAGCTCGATACGTTCTGGGCCATTAGAACAAAACAAGCTGGATTAAGAAGCTCAATCAAAGCCTGTCAGGTCAAGCCTGCAGACCTGAGGACGGAGAATTATCAGGAGACAACATTGCGTGGCATCACGCAATGTCACCCAGCATCGCAGGGCACATGCTGGGGGCTTTACCAGACAACAAGAGAAATGTAGCTGGGGGCAGCATTAGCTTGACCTCCCCCTCCCCCCTAACATCCCCAGTGGTTACAGTAGAACATGTTAGTAGGACATTCAGGGGTTTAAAAGCAGAAATCAAATTCATATTATTCTGTTATTTCAATAATCTGGCTCTTTCCTGAACTGGGTGTTTTGTTTTGGTTTTTTTTAATTGTCTCTGAAACAAACTATGTCCCAGCCTTGCCAGCCTGAACAGTGCCCTGCTAGAGCTGGCGTAAGGTCATTTGTGATCTGAGGTGGACACTCTTAAGTGGAGCTGTATCGCTGGCTGGGGTTCAGATCTGAAGTAGAGGTCTGCACGGGAACGGGGATCGCGGGAATCCTGCAGGAACCCCCCCAACCTACGGGACTCCCAGGGGGACCCCCCTCTAGCCAACGAGACTCCCACGGGGATGGAAGGCTTTGGAAGCAGGGTTCGTCTATATAATATAATGGACACGTCAGCCTTAGCAAAAGAGGGGGTTTATAAGTTAATTACCTGAACAGAAAACAAAAAAAAGGGTTCCATCAAAGAGATTCCACGAGGAAAACAGCAGCACAAACACAAAAGAAACTGTGGAATTGATGATCCTGTCAGAAGTAATTGCTGCTTTTTATGGGGACGGGCGGGGATGGAGGTAATTCCTTGCGGGGATGGGTGGGGACGGAGAGGATCCTAACGGAGACGAGTAGGGACGGAGAGGATCCTGGTGGGGACGGAGAGAATCCGGGTGGGGATGGAGAGGATCCTGGTGGGGACGGAGAGAATCCGGGTGGGGACGGAGAGGATCCTGACGGGGACGGGTGAGGACGGAGAGGATCCTTACGGGGACGGGTGGGGACGGAGAGGATCCTGGTGGGGACGGAGAGAATCCGGGTGGGGACGGAGAGGATCCTGGTGGGGACGGAGAGAATCCGGGTGGGGACGGAGAGGATCCTGGTGGGGACGGAGAGAATCCGGGTGGGGACGGAGAGGATCCTGGTGGGGACGGGTGAGGACGGAGAGGATCCTTACGGGGACGGGTGGGGACGGAGAGGATCCTTACGGGGACGGGTGGGGACGGAGAGGATCCTGGTGGGGACGGAGAGAATCCGGGTGGGGACGGAGAGGATCCTGGTGGGGACGGGTGAGGACGGAGAGGATCCTTACGGGGACGGGTGGGGACGGAGAGGATCCTGGTGGGGACGGAGAGAATCCGGGTGGGGACGGAGAGGATCCTGGTGGGGACGGGTGAGGACGGAGAGGATCCTTACGGGGACGGGTGGGGACGGAGAGGATCCTGGTGGGGACGGAGAGAATCCGGGTGGGGACGGAGAGGATCCTGGTGGGGACGGGCGGGATTTCTGTCCCCGTGCAACTCTCTAATCTGAAGATCTTACCGAGTTCAACAAACAAAAATCGAAACCCAGCTAATCGGCAGCAATATGGTACAACCGCAAACAAAAGGAAAAAAATTGCGGAGCTGATGTTCCTGGCGCCAGGGTTTATTGCGTTGATATGTAAATATAGGGTTACCAGACGTACGTATATCCCCGGACATATCCTGCTTTTGAGGACATTTCCGGGGGTCCGGATGGCTTTTCAAAACCCTGCACTTCGTCCTGGTTTTGAAAAGCTTTCCTTCATGCAGGAACGCATCCGCACATGCGCAGATATCCTGCCCGACCAGCAGCAGCTACGCATTACTTTGTAGAAGAGGGGGGTTAATGTGTATGTATTTACCAAATAGCGAAGTATTTGCAAAAAAAGTCTTTTAATCAATGTATCATGGCTGAGTGTGAAAACATAAAATGACAGGGTTCCCCCGGTCGTTCGCGGTTGGCGGTCCCGGTCATTCGCGGTATTTTCGGACCTCGAACCGCCGACAAGGAGAGGGCATCGGGAGAGGCAGGAGAGAGCAGCCGGAACACCGCGAGTGCAGGAAATCACTCGCGGTACGCTCCGACCGCCTCTTCCTGCACTAAGCCGGGCCTTATCCAATTAGGAGCTGCTTTGTCACGCAGCTCCTGATTGGATAAGGCCAACTGGAACGGAACCCCCGCGAATATCGGGGGAGTACTGTATATCTATAATACCAAGAAATTTGCTCCGTTAAGCAAATATAATAGCAAATTTTAAGAAAAACTGAGCTTTCTCAAATCAGTGGCTTTGAGTGACCCTAGGTTGGGCTTCAAAAATTTTTTTTTAATGTCTGATCAAGAACAATCAAATTCATGGGGAAAACTTCAATTTGCATAGTTTTTTCTGGACAATCCTACGAGGAGCTGCTGAAAAGTTCTCAGCCTAACCAACAAGTTTGGGGCAGTCTCCATCGAGGGCGTTTCATTTAGGGGCTCATAATCAAAACGTAACACATCTAAAATCCCGCCCACGTCGGCACTTGGATGACCTAAAAGACAGGTTGTGCAAGTGCCAGTAATCAAACCAAATTTCTGGATGCATTAGCGGACTTCCTCCCTTTCCCACAAGAGCAGGCAGCGTGGGGGGGGGGGGGGAGAGGGAGGATTGGGCCGGGATTAGGGCATTACAGGGCAGGGATGGGCGGGCCTGGGGGCAGGTCTAGGGGTCCAGATTTTCCAATTGGAAAATCTGGCAGCCCTACCTGGTTGGGCAAAGCTGGGTAGAAAGGCCAGGGCTACCATTAGGCAAACTGAGCAGTTACCTAGAGCAGTGTTCTTCAACCTTTTGACACCTATGGACCGACGGAAATAAAATAATTATTTTGTGGACCGGCAGTTGAAGAACATTGGGCTAAATCGTGCCCATCTTCACTCAATTTCCGCCCCAGACTCCACCCCTATAATAGTATTAATTGTAACACTGTTTTTTCCATTCATTTTTCATATATAGAAACATAGAAATAGATGGCAGATAAGGGCCACGGCCCATCTAGTCTGCCCACCCCAATGACCCTCCCCTACCTTTCTCTGTGAATAGATCCCATGTGTCTATCCCATTTGGCCTTAAAATCAGGCATGCAATATAATCGTATTAACAACACATAATGGTTAACCAGAAAATTAGACTACACAAAGCACTGTATGCTTCTCAACATTCATTCCTACCAGAACACAGATAACCCCATGCAAATACGGGACCAAAAACTAAAAGTACTAATATGTACTAACAAACCCTAAGATGCAAGACTCTGCAAGCAGTACAACCCCAGAGGAAAAGAAACAAATGCATTTCTTTCTGAACAGCCAAATCAATCACTAAATAAAAGCATTTCCCCCTACCGTTGTTGTCTCTCTCCCTCCATGCTATGCCTTGCCTTCTGGCCTGCACCCTGGTGTTATCTTCGGGCCGGTCCACAGTGCGATCATTGCGGCGTCCTCGGGCCGGCTCCCTGAGTGATGCATTGCACAAAGCTGTGGGCAGCGGCTCCTCGAGCGTGTCCCGCGCCTCATCCGGAAGCCTTCCTCCTGATGTTGCGACGTCAGAGAGAAGGCTTCCGGTTCAGGCGCAGGACACGGGTAGGAGCCTTTTCCCACGGCTTTGTGCAGTGCAGCACTCAGGGAGCCGGCCCGAAGATGCCACGTCGATCGCATCTGTGCAGAACGCAGTCTTGGGCTCAATGGACAGAAAATTTCTGCGGACTGACACCTGTCCACGAACTGGCGGTTGAAGAACACTGACCTAGAGCGCCAGATTTTGGAGGGCAGCAGAAAGTGGGTTCCTGAAAAAGCCTTTGCAGTGGTGACTGTATTTATCTTCCATTCCAGCCATTGCCACCACTGGCATTTCTCCCTGGCACTGGCGAGGGCCGCAGTGCCAGTAAAACAGGAAAGAAGCATGATGTGGAGCCTCTGAAAGTCCAGCCGCTCTTGATCCCTGTTACTCAGACTTCCTGTTTGTACGAAGATGGGATTGTCTGGACCAGGGGCGGGGAACGAGGGCCGCAATCCAGTCGGGTTTTCAGGATTTCCCCAATGAATATGCATGAGATCTCTTTGCATACAATGGAGGCAGTGCATGCAAAGAGATCTCATGCATATTCACTGGGGAAATCTTGAAAACTTGTCTGGATTGCGGACCTCACTCCCCAGCCCTCGTCTGACATTCACAGCGCAATATGCAGGGATTCAAAGACCCCCTGGTCACATTTCATATTTAATTACTATTGCTCTTGCTTCAGGCTTTGAAGAAATGTAGTAGTATCATTGGCAAGGACAGGAGTAGGAGGGTAGGGTCAAGAAAAAGGGTTTATCTAGACTAGGGGGTAGGCAATTCCGGTCCTCGAGAGCCACAGACAGGTCAGGTTTTCAGGATATCCACAATAAATGCATGAGATAGATTTGCATCTCAAGGAGGCAGTGCATGCAGATACTTCTCATACATATTCATTAGGGATATCCTGAAAGCCTGACCTGCCTGTGGCTCTCGAGGAATTGCCTACCCCCTGGTCTAGACCAGTGGTTCCCAACCCTGTCCTGGAGGACCACCAGGCCAATCGGGTTTTTAAGATAGCCCTAATGAATATGCATGGAGCAGATTTGCATGCCTATCACTTCCATTATATGCAAATCTCCCTCATGTATATTCATTAGGGCTAGCCTGAAAACCCGATTGGCCTGGTGGTCCTCCAGGACAGGGTTGGGAACCACTGGTCTAGACCACCTAATATCCCTGCGCTGTCCTGCTGGGCAGTATGCATGTGCTTGGAAGAAAGAATTCCAACAAATGTCTAAATGGAAGAGGCTACCAATTAAGAAGGGAATGGGGACTTGTATACTGCCTTTTTGTGGCTTTGGCATTGCAAAACGGTGGGCCCTGGGTTACAAGCATCAGCACCGGGATTTGATCTCACAACCAGTGAGCCAGACCATCAGCTAAGGACTAATATTCAACATACCTGAATTCAAGAAAGCATGGGATAAGGATGTGGGATCTCTTAACGGGAGGAAGAGATAGAAGGCGATATGGATGGGCAGATTGGACGGGCCTTTATCTGCCATCATTTTCTGTTTCTATAAAAACTATATAAGATGAAAACATTTACATTTTAAAACAGAGATATCAAATATTTAGGATAAGAGGTATATCAATCATTGATCCCTGTGGTTATAAAGAGTACAAAGTTTTTATATTTTTTATTGAGCGTTTGGCTTTCAACATGATGGAAGAGAAAAATGCAACAAAAATGCAACAAAAATATTCAACTTGTACTTTGCATCTCTGAATCTTAGGGCCTTCTTTACGAAGCCATTTAGCACGGGCCGCTGTGGTAACTGCCCCAAATCCCTTAGGGATTTAAAGGGCTTTGGCGCTTTTGCCACACAGCAGCCTCTAGTTAAATAAAAAAAAAACTGGCCTATTTCTAACCAGTATTCACGAGAAGATTCATCTGATCACTTGCCTGTTCCATTGCAAACATTTCTGACCATAATTACATTACATTACATTACATTAGAGATTTCTATTCCGCCATTACCTTGCAGTTCAAGGCGGATTACAAAAGAGTTATAAAAGGTGGGTTACAATATTGGATCATTGGTAAATTCAAGAGAAATGCTGTTATCAGAGAGTCACTTGGTGCCTCGGTCAGGAAAGCTCTTTTGCTCTGTCCGCCGAAGGCCTCAAGTGAAGAACCTTTCCAGTGCTGAAATTTGCTCAGATATTTCCAAGCCTTTCCCAGGGTCATTACATTAACCAACACCCCCCCCCCCCTTTTACAAAACTGCGAAAGCGTTTTTTTAGCGCAGGCCAGCGGGCTGAATGCTCTACGCTGCTCCCGACACTTAAAGAGTTCCTATGAGCGTCGGGAGCAGCGCAGAGCATTCAGCACATTGGCCTGCGCTGAAAACCGCTTTCGCAGTTTTGTACAGGAGGGGGGGGGGTTAAATTAAGAATGCCACTTCCTAAAGCACTTATGCAAAGTCGAGGCACTGCTGAGTTGAGGTACTTTTGCTGCTTACTTGAAAAGATTTACCGTCTTTTAACTAAGGCGCGCTAACTGATTTTGCGCACGCGAAATGCTAATGCTCATAAAATATAATGGGTGCCTTAGCATTTAGTGTGCGCTAAATCAGTTAGTACGCCTGAGTCCTGCTTGGAAATTTACGGTTTGTTTCTTGTGTTTCATTGCAGTATAATGGCTCTCGGCCAAGGGAAGAATGGGAAATGTGGCACCCAACTCTGATTGCTGAAGCCCTGTTTGCGATATCCAATATTTTAAGCTCCTTGCGACTCATCTCCCTTTTCACAGCCAACTCCCACCTCGGACCCCTGCAGATATCTCTAGGACGCATGTTGATAGACATTTTGAAGTTTCTTTTTATCTACTGCCTGGTGCTTCTGGCTTTTGCAAACGGACTGAACCAGCTTTATTTTTATTACGAGACCAGTGCCTCGGAGGAACCCAACAACTGCAAGGGGATTCGTTGTGAAAAGCAGAACAATGCGTTCTCCACGTAAGACTTTTTCCTTTCGTTATCTGAAGGCCCAATCGGCCTCTGTTGGCGTGCTCTTTTAAGATACAGGCCAGGCTGCGGAGACAGGGGGTGTCAAGGGACGTGTCTAGAGGAGTGAACGTTTTTCCGATGCCTTCATTTTCTTGCTATAGGAGTGAAGAAGTGCTGGCTGTTCCTTAAAGTCTGGTGGGAAATACAGTGTTCCCCCGGTCGTTCATGGTCGGCGGTTCGCGGTCCCGGTCATTTGCGGTATTTTCCGACTGCGAACCGCCGACAAGGAGAGGGCAGCGGGAGAGGCAGGAGAGAGCGGCCGGAGCGCCGGCGAGTGCAGGAAATCACTCGCTGTATGCTCCGACCGCCTCTTCCCGCACTAAGTCGGGCCTTATCCAATCAGGAGCTGCTTTGACACGCAGCTCCTGATTGGATAAGGCCCGACTTAGCGCAGGAAGAGGCGGTCGGAGCAAACTGCGAGGGATTTCCTGCACTCGCTGGCGCTCCGGCCGCTTTCTCCTGCTGCCCTCTCCAGTCTCTCCCATTGAAAAACCGTATTCGCGGTTTTTCACGATTCGCGGGGGTTCCTGGAACGGAACCCCCACGAATATCGGGGGAGTATTGTACTGCATTTCTCAACCGATTTATAAATTGTAGAACCCATTGTACATTAATGCATTTGTACGAAGGGGGTGGTGAAAAGGTTTCAGCCCAACCAACGAACTTCCTAAATTCTGAGCGTTATTTTATTTTGCAACGTGCCAATTTGCAGAAATGAAATTCTATGTCTTTGACATTGTTTCAGATCATTGGTTTGAACCATATCCACGTCATTCTCTTCTTGGTTGGGCTGAGAACTTTTCAGCACCCCTTGGTAGCAACATTCCAGAGCTGAGATTGTGATGTCATAATGCCTCACTCCACCAATGCCTTAAGAGCCAGCCTCATCAGTGATGTCACAATGGCTTGATAGCTCTATATTTATTACATACAAGGGGGTGCTGAAAAGTTCTCAGCCCAACCAACCAACTTCCTGAATTCTGAGCGTTTTTTTGCCACTGCAGCTGAAACCACATCATTCTCTTCTTGGTTGGGCTGAGAACTTTTCAACACCCCCTCGTATTCCCTTTTTTTCAGTAGTAACTCAAGGTGATACACTAGGGGGGCAATTCTATAAATTGCCGGCATTGAATATCTGGGTCAAAGTTCACTGCAGCAGTCAGGTTGATCTTCGGGTTGAAGAAGTCCGATCACATAACCCCTTCCTACCGACTCCTGCACTGGCTGCCAATGGAGGCTCGCACGAAGTTCAAGCTAGGATGTCTCTGCTTTAAGGTATTATCAGGTCTAGCCCCTAAATATATAATAGACCTCTTCTCATTCCCAACTAACAGACACGAGAGAAGCACACACCTGAAATTTGTTTCCCCACCGGCTAGAGGATGCAGATATAAGAGACATCATCAACAACTTTTATCGTACCAAGCAGCCTTATGGGGCAAAGACCTAGGAAAACTCATCACACACTCAAACAACTATAGCGAATTTAGGAGACACCTAAAAACATACCTGTTCTTGAATTACATAGGTAACGAACAAGGACAATAGCCCCCTTCATAATTCCACCCATATCTGATCTTGCAAACTGTTAACCTCTAACCTCTAAACTATGAATGTCCCAATCAATTAATGAAACTTTTCTAACTCATTGTAAATAGCACGGAACTTCCCGGTCCGGCAGTATATAAACTGTTGTTATTATTAATGTTGTTAATATCAGATGGTCACTGTTATACTCTGTAATCCACCGACTGTACAGTTTCACCTCACTGTAAACCGCCTAGAAGTCGCAAGATTGTTGGCGGTATATAAGAATAAAGTTATTATTATTATTAACTGGCCAAGCTGATGAATATTGCTGGCAAAACCGGATATTCAGCAGGAGACAGGCTGCTACGTATAGGGTCGCCATATTTTTGCAGGAAAAAAAGAGGATGTATGGCCCCGCCCCATAGCCCTGCCTAATTCCACCACAGACAAACCTTGTCTCTTCGGGGGCCACTTCTAGAGGGCACTTCTGTGCATGTGTGGAAGCGAGACGATGATGTCCCGCGCACGCATTTTGACATCACCGCGTTGCCTCCGCGCCTGCCCTCCAGACGCAGCCCCGATCTCAATGCTTTTCAAAACCTGGATAAAGTGCCGGGTTTTGAAAAGCTGTCTGGACGTCTGGTAACCCTAGCGACATAGTTTGTATGAACTGAAAACATGTCTCTCGGTGATGGGACTAAATCGCGCGAGACAACGGCGCGCCGACAACTGAGCGCAAGGTTGACGGCGCGCCGAAGAAAAGCACTATTTTAAAGGGCTCCGACGGGGGATGTGGGGGGGGGAACCCCCCCATTTTACTTAACAGACATTGCGCAGGCGTTGTGGGAGGTTTGGAGGGTTGTAACCCCCCACATTATACTTAAAACTGAGCTTTTTCCCTAAAAAACAGGAAAAAAGTTTGGTTTCAAGTATAATGAGGGGGGTTACAAACCCCCAAACCCCCCACAACGCCAGCGCGATGTCTGTTAAGTAAAATAGGGGGGTTCCCCACCAACACCCCCGTCGGAACCCTTTAAAATAGTGCTTTTCTTCGGCGCGCCGTCAACCTTGCGCTCAGTTGTCGGCACGCCGTTGTCTCGCGCGATTTAGTCCTGTCATCGGGCTATTTCACAGCTTCAGCATTTTCACCAACTGTGAAAGAAGAAAGCATGCACTATTTCCACGGCAGGGCAAATGCTACCGCAGGATTAGTTCAAATAAGTCTTATGTAATAAGTGGATCAATACAGCATCGTAACCACTACGGTTTTGCCAAGCTATTCCATTCATCATTGCATCAAAAGACAGGGTGTTGTAAGGAGAGTTAAGACTGTCTCTCATGCATACATCTAATTTAAACCAAGACATTGATTTACTGTCATATTCTGCGGCATTGCTCCCCAGAGATGTCTTTAATCTCTTCGCAAAGCGAGACTCTACCACCACACGTGTAGCTCTCGGTAAAGTAATATTCTTCAAGGGAAAGAGATGTTGCGAAAGCATCGACTGGTTAGATCATTTGGAAAATGCATAGAAATGTTGCCGAACCCTGAGTGACTAAGTCAAAAACAAAACACGGAGGAAAAACAGTCCAAAAAGGAAAACGTGAGATAGTCGCACAAATTATAATACACAACACACTTTCATGAAAAAATATAATAAATTCAAAAACATTTTTAAACTTATGTTGATATGGTGCTCGCTTCGGCAGCACATATACTAAAATTGGAACGATACAGAGAAGATTAGCAAGGCCCCTGCGCAAGGATAACACGCAAATTCGTGAAGCGTTCCATATTTAAAAAAACAAAAAAAAAAAAAAACTTATGTTGATATGATTTGTCAAATAAGAAGGTTGTGCTCAGAGATATGGAGGAAAAAGTTCCCCCCCAAAACTCACCACCCAATCGTTGCTGTACCTTCAAATAAACAATGAATTGCTACTGTGATAATATTTTTTGGCCTCGACGTGCCACGTTTCAGTATTTCTTCAGGAAGCCAAACTGAGAGTCTTTCTTTGGGTGTCAGTCTCTTTCGAGCTCAAAGAGTTTTAAGAGCAGATGAGTGAATGTTTTCCTTAAAACTTTTTTCACAAGGAGCAGCGAGGGATTTGAACCCAGAGCCTCAGGGTGCTGAGGCTGTAAATCTAACCCCTGCAAAAAAACAAAAGGAATTGACCCCAAAATATCCACAAAGAAGAAAATCCAGAGAAAACCAAAAAAAAACTCTGTGGAGTGACGATGTTCCTAAATGGACTTTATTTGAAAGTGTCAAAGTTCCAAAGGTCCACTGAAATCATCCACATAAAATAATTCCATCCACATAAAAGTAAATCATCCACATAAGAGCCTTAAAGGACCTAGTCCGCTAGAGATACAGGACCCAACATGGTCCGCGTTTCGACAAAAAGTCTTCTTCACGTACTCACATTTATAGGACCCCCAGGGACCCCTGAAGAAAACTTTTTGTCAAAACGCGGACCGTGTTGGGTCCTGTATCCCTAGCGGACTAAGTCCTTTAAGGCTCTTATGTGGATGGAATTATTTTATGTGGATGATTTCAGTGGATCTTTGGAACTTTGACACTTTCAAATAAAGTCCATTTAGGAACATCGTCTCTCCACAGAATCTAACCCCTGCGCCACACACTATGACTGCTCTACAGAATATGGACCCGGTTCTATAAATGGCTCCAACAAAACGGCACTCAAAGTTAGGCGCCATTTATAGCATAGCACTCAGCGCTGGAGTCCACGCCTAATTTTAGGCATGAGGATTTACGCCAAATAAACCCTGGAGCAGTGGTGTAGCGTGGGTAGGAGGCACCCAGGGCGGCGGTGCCCCCCCCCGCGCCCTCCTCTCCAACCCCTGCTTTTTCCGTGCCCCCACCCCACATTTGCGCCCTCCCTTCCCACCCCCCGCACCTCTTTAAATCTTCGTCAGCACAAGCAGGATCTCCAGCCTGCAGCTTGCATGGGCGTTGGCTTTCCATCTGACGTCACCTCCTGGCCCCGTGACCCAGAAGCGATTTCAGAGGGAGTCAGGCCTGTGCAAGCAGCCGGCTAGAGTAGTTGCTCACGCTGGCAAATATTGGTGGGGAAGGCAGGCGCAAGAGTGGCACGGGGGGGAGAGAGGTGCCAGCTCCCCCACCGAGATGGTCCACACCCCTTTATTAGGCACGGATCCTCCCTTATTCTATAACACTGTGCTTAAATTGAAGGAGTGCCCCCGATCCTCCCATGATCCTTCAGTGGCCACGCCCCCTTTTTGGAACTATGCATAAATTTTACGCCTGGATCCTGGTGCCTAAAAATGTGCACGTGAAATTGATGCCAATTCACGCCAGTAATTGATTACTGGCACCAAATTATTGGCGCAAATTGGCTTGTTATTCAACTGGGCACCCCCCCAAATTTCCACGTGCAATTTTTAGCATCATTTATAGAATTAGGCTGTATGTGTTTACATTTCATTACATTTCTATATGGCCTTTTTAGGACTCAGTCCATCCTAAATATAAAGATCTTGCATACACTTGGGTCAACCTGATCGGAAAAGTCAGAATGATGAGGGTAATGTGGAGGAAATTGACAATCTTCCAATCAAGGGGTTCTCAATGAAGATTTATAGGATCTCATTACAACTTTTCAACATATGTACCTGCATGTGATCAAAGAACAAGGCAGCCCTCAGCGAGCAACACATAGGTCCCGATTGTGAATAATTTTGCATGCTGTTTTCTTTGCAATTCAGAAGCAATTTGGCAAAAATTATGTAAAATTGCTAAGGTGCTGCAGAATCATTCAAATCACCTCATTACCAATGTCCTATTAGGAAAATTTCACATAATAAATGTCACCAAAGCGAAAGCAGATGTGCTTAAGTTTTACTGCGAGAAGATCCATGATTTTAAGAACCTTTTGATAAAACTGAACTCCACAATGCAATTAGGATCATACAGTATATAAATTAGCTGGTACAAGTAATTACGTCACTACAAAGTGGCCCGACTCTCAAATCTCAAACGCTGTGTGCTTCATCCCATGTCAGACCAGACCATGTTTTCCCAAACAATGTTCTTCCATACCTTGCCATACTGTTCACCATCTTTGTCCTAATACACTAGGATAGGTGGCAAAGTCCAGTTGTGGATTAGGAATTGATCATTGGATAGAAAACAGTGGGTAGGGTTAAATGGTCGTTTTTCTCAATGGAGGAGAGTAAACTGTGGAGTGCCACAAGAATCTATACTGGGACCGCCGCATGACCTCTAAAGAGTTCCCAAGTCCCCCCAACCACTTTCTCCCGGCGCTTTAGTGTTAAATCTTCAGCAGCAGCCGTGCAGCATTCACGAGCCCCCCAGAAGCCCCAAGAAGTAGGATGGAGGGTTCCGGGGCAGGCCTGCTGTTTGACACTGTGCGTTGGCTGCCCGAAGATTTAAGCAAACACCGGGAGAAGGGTAGATGGGTGGGCTAAAACCACAGCGACCGAGAATTTTTGAGGAGGCCATGGCCCTCACCCATGTACCATACAATGTCTGAGTGTGGTGCAGGGGTTATAACTACAGCCTCGGCACCCTGTAGTTATGGGTTCAAGCCCACATTATCCCCTGTGGGCCACTTGGTCCCCTATTGCCCCAGGTACATTAGATAAATTGTGAGCCCACCGAGATAGCTAAAGAAAAATGCTTGAGTACTGGAATGAATTCATGTAAACCGTTCTGAACTCCCCTGGGAGAACGGTATAGAAAATGGAGGGAATAAATAAATAAAAACTTCAAGCCGTATTCATTTCAGTGTATTGATTTCTTAAAGACACCTGCGTAGCCCATTTTGTATTTGATGCCCAATATATTTTGATTTTTGGGCACTGAGCTTAACTATTCTCTGAGTGAAAAACTATTTCCCCCTATTGGTTTTAAAAGTATTTCTGCGTTAGATTTTTCCAAAAATGAAGTCAGATGCGTGGCAACCGCTTTCTCAGGGAGTTGAGAGAAGAGTGGAAGATAAGAGAGAGGGCAATAGCGAGACGGGATATTAATGTCAGCTTTTGAGTACTTAAGTAAAAAAATGGATAACGGTCTATATCCAGTCTGATGGAAAGAATCCTCCTGTCTTGATGATAGAGTGGAGGTAAGGAAGAAATGGATCGAAAACTTGTCAAAAAAAACTTAGTTGAAAAGGGGATTCTCCTTTGTGCATTTCTGGAGACCACAGAAACAGAGACACAGACACTAAATATTTCAATCAGTGGCCCAGCCAATCATCAGGCAATACTGTTCATGGGTTTCTGGACACAACCCGAGTTTATAGACTTTAAGACTATTTTGCAAGGTTCATTCCTACCATGGCAGTCTTCTTTGCACACATATAATTAGCTCCTGACTTGACTACTTACTGCTTCCTACCCCATCAGGGAAACTCTGATGGTCAAGCTATTTCTCTTCCCTAGGGATTACACTTCTCCCTCAGTATTCGTGGTTTCAGCAATCACGGTTTCGATTATTCACGGTTTTTAGCTTTCTGGCTTCTTCCCCCCCCCCCCCAAATTACATCAGCGTGCATAGAGAAATCGCCGATTCCAAGTGTTTACAGAGAAAATCGCTGATTCCCGGCACTTTCTTCACCGTGTTTTGCCTCTCCTTCAGGAACAGGCCAGGTCTCCCACCGTGTTGTTCACAGTTTCACCATATTCACGGTGGTTTTTAATAGAAAACAGTGAATAACATATGAAAAAGTTATTGGCGGTTTTTCTGTAGCTGTGGTTCTGTTAATCCCCTATCAAAGCGAATACGGAGGGAGAAATGTATATAGCCTTCTTTCTTTCTCTGTATCAGTTGCTGAGAGGTCCTCACTCAGGGCTGCTCCCGAGAGACTTCTTGACTCAGGTCTCTCTCGCTACTCCCTCGGAACCTCTTGGCTCAGGGCCTCTCTGTTCTGTTCTCAGGGCATTTAATCTATTCCCTGCGTGAGCCCTCACCCCTCTGACTCAGCCAGCTGGAGGGTGGTGCCCAGTACTGCGTCGCCCGACATCGCTGCTCCATGCGTGCCCCCCCCATTCTCCCCGCTGTTGTGCACCCCTGCCATTCTTCATCGCTGCTTGAGTACGCGCCCCCCTCACACCTCGTGAAATGTCCACCGGTGCGAGCGGTATCTTCTACCTGCTGCTCGCACCAGCCTTGGCTCCCTTCTGCTGTCACTTCCTGGTCACGGGACCAGGATGTGATGTCAGAAGGGAGCCGAGACTGGCACAAGCTGGCAGGTGGAAGATGCTGCCCGCACTGACATACGTTGAAAGAGGTACGCGGAGGGAAAAAGAGAAGGAGAGACACCAGTGGGGACCCCCCCCCCACCCATGAATACAGCACTTGGGGCGGTCCGCTCCCCCCTCCCTTGCTACACCACTGGCTGAGTCTCAGTGAGGGAGTGATCCTATGGGTACCCAGCCATGTATCACCCACTCCCGCACGCCCTCTCACCAGCACTTATCTGGTTAACAGCGCCTGCTAACCAGATAAGTACCTTTAAATATTGACCTCATGAAACTTGTCTTGTATCAAGTTCAAGTTTCAAGTTTATTTGAAATTTTATGAATCGCTTATACATAAAATACTAAGCGATTTACATTAAAATCCAAATTTGAACATGCGTTAAGATACAAAATAATAATAATAATATCAACAATATAGACAGAGATAGCTAGAAATGAATGAAGAAAACGCCACATTGAGGTCAATTTTCAAAGGTACTTTACTGGTTCATAGCAAATTTAGCTGTCTGAAAGTTGCCCTCCTTCAGTATGGCTAAAATTATATGCCTTGTATAACGGTGCGCATGCTTTTAGATATGCTTGGAAGATGCAGTCTTAAGGGTATATGTGGATGGTTTGGGAAGATAACAGACTTCCGTTGCATTTTCAAATCTGCGCGTTATTTCCATTGCAAAATCTACCCACAAAAGGAGGAGGTGACGGCATCTGCTGCGAGAGATCGTGGGCACTTTCCATTACTGCCACATTTCACTTGTATGACGCTGAAAGGCGTACGCGGCGCTGCACATTTTGATATTTATAGACAGTCCCTGCGCAGAAGAGCTTACAATCTAACTCGGACAGACAGATAGGATGTATAGGGTGGGGGATGGGTCAGGGGAGAGGAGAGGAGTTAAGAGTTGAAAGCACTCTCAAAGAGGTGGGCTTTTAACTGGGCCTTGAAACACTGCCCGAAACGGAGCCCTCCGTAGGGATTCGGGCAGCTTGTTCCAAGCATACGGCGCAGCAAGGTAGAAGGGACGGAATCGAGTTGGCAGAGGAGGAGAAGGGCACAACAGGAGGGACTTATTAGCTGAGTGGAGCTCACGGGGGGGGGGGGGGGGGAGGGAATCATAGGGTCAGGTAAGTGAAGAGAGATAAGGGGCAGCTGAGTGAATGCATTTTTAGGTCAGGAAGAGGAATTTGAATATATGTGTATTTCCTGTGTCCTTAGATGTATTTTACAAAAGGCTCCTCATTCACAAATCTTTTGTGAAATACTAGGGAAGCTGTGAATATCCAGACTTCAGTTTCCTTTCTCTTACTTAGACAACTTTCTCTTTGAAAAACCCAGTGACATTTCTGCATTATACCGACGACCCATACTCCTACTAATATTGTTAAGTTGTGTTTTTTTGAACTGCAAACCACACAGATATGTTTCTCACTTTTCTCAAGCTTCAGCAGTAGGTAAATAATTAAATAAATCTGAAAACTGTCCCATCCACATAACACTCTGGTAGAGTTAAAACTGGTTCTGGTTTAGGGGAATCACCAGGCCTCTTCACATGCAATTCCTTTCAGCTCCTGATAATAAAACGTTTAAATCACAAAGCCTCTTTTCATCTACCCACTCATACGAATTGGGTCGGTGCCACCACTTGACCTGCTCTAAGTAACTTCCACAACCTAGAGATCTAATACTCACCTGTTTTTCTCACTCAGGCTGTTTGAGACCCTTCAGTCCTTATTCTGGTCAGTGTTTGGACTGCTGAATCTCTACGTCACCAACGTGAAAGCAAGACACGAGTTCACGGAATTTGTTGGGGCCACCATGTTTGGAACGTACAATGTCATCTCCCTCGTTGTGTTACTCAACATGCTCATAGCCATGATGAACAACTCCTACCAGCTCATTGCCGTGAGTACTCTGTATCTTCATGCTTTCCACTCAGAGCTGTGGGGGATGTGGGGTTAGAGAATGAGGGCTTGGTATTCAAAATGGTGGGCCCTAGAGGACTGAGTGGCTTGCCAGGGTCACAAGGAGCAGCACTGGGATTTTGATCTCACAACCTCTGGGTGCAGAGTCAGCAGCTCTACCAGTGAGCCCCAGGAGCTGATAGACTGCAGTTTTTAGTTAATTGCAATATGCTTGTATACCATCTTCTTCAGGTGACAAGTAATCAGTGGTATAGTAAGGGGGGACGGTGCACACTGCTTCCCTTCCCCTGTACCTCCGTAATGTTCCTGGCGTGAGCAGCAACCCCCAACCTGCTGTCGCTCCAGCATAGGCTCTTCCTCTGACATCACTTCCTGGACCCGCGCCTAGGAAGTAATGTCAGAGGAAGAGCCAATGCTGGCACAGCAGCAGCTTGGGGGGGGAGTTGTTGTTTGCGCCAGGAATGTTACAGAGTTATGAGGGAAGGAAAGCGGCACGCGCGGGGAAGGAGCGTGTGGAGGAGGCGGGGAGCAGAGAAGACGGAGGGGGAGGGGCACCACCGCCCCAGGAATCTCTCAACCTCGCTACGCCACTGCGAGCGACTATTGTGAGGTGAGCAAAGCGTAAACTTACACATGGACTGACCTGTCAGAATTCAGGGCGTCGAAGTTCTGGAAAAGTCCTGCACTGTAAGTGGTCCTGGACATGTCGGAGATGAATATGGAATGCTCAGGACGTTGGCCAACATGGCGGTTAGTTTCCAAAAGCGTTTCCATGGTTAAAGACTGGGGGAGCAGGCTTTTATAACACTGCCCACCCATGTGTGGGTAAACTTATAGGGGTCAACTCAATACAGGGTGGTAAAATTTACAAAACAATTAAATTGACTTAAGCAGGCCCTGGACCTGATGGGCTGCTGAGTGAGTGGACTGCTGGGCACCAGGAACCTCTGGTCTGACCCAGCAGAGGCACTGCTTATGTTCTTATGTTAAGCAATGGCCAAAAACCTAATCAGGTACTTAGAATTTCTTTCTGTCCCAATGGGATCACAATCTAACTGTAATACCTAGGAAAGAAATAATTACAGTTGAACCTTGGTTTACGAGCATAATTAGTTCCAGAAGCATGCTCGTAAACCAAATTACTCATATATCAAAGCGAGTTTCCCTATAGGAAGTAAGGGAAACTCGCTTGATTGGTATCACTTCCTCCCGCCCCCCCTTGGCCACCAGCGCTGCTCCACCCCACTCCACCACATCTCCAAAAGACCCCCCACCCTGAGGCCACTGGTGCGCTTCCACATCCCCCCCCCCCCCGCAAACTGCCATTGTCCCCCCCGCTCACAAATGCCACCCCCCCGCAAACAAGCATCGCCCCCCCTTGTGAATGCCTGCCCGCCCAAACTGAAGCCTTACCCCCATCTGGCACCGGCACGCAGCACCAACCCACAGGAGGTGCCGGAGCCTGAAGATCCTGCCTCTTCCCAGACTGGGCCTTGAGCATCTGCGCATGCTCAAGGCCTTCTGGCTCTCGTTCTCTAGAGGCGGGAGCCAGAAGGCCTTGAGCATGTGCAGATGCTCAAGGCCCAGTCCGGCAAGCAGCACGATCTTCGGGCACCGGCACCTCCTGTGGGTTGGTGCTGCATGCCGGTGCCAGATGGGGGGTAAGGCTTCAGTTTGGGCAGGCGTTCATGAAGGGGGGGCGATGCCGATTAGCAGGGGGGGGTGGCGTTCGCGGGTCGGGGGGCGATGCCGATTCGCGGGCGGAGGGACTCACAAATCGAGTCAACGCTCGGTTTGCGAGTCACGATATGCGAAAAAGTTTTGCTCGTCTTGCAAAACACTCACAAACCGCGTTACTCGCAAACCGAGGTTTGACTGTACTTAGATTTACCTATATAAAGAGAAGGAAGAGGGAAAAAATAATACAATGAATTCAATACTATAGGTACATGAAAGGCACAACAGAAGGGCGAATTTCCATATCAAAGAACCTATGGCGCCTTTCGGAAAGCAATTAAAACCGCACTGTTTGACAAATTAATCTCCTAAACAGAAGCCTCACTACTTACAAAGTTATATTTTCCCTCTGTCAATTTCTATGTAATATGTTGTTCCCTCACTTCCTGCATTCTGTAATTCGCTGATTGTCCAGCCTTCTTCGACATGAACCATCTAGAACTCATTCGACTGTGGCGGTATAGAAGAATAAAGTTATTATGATGATGATTATTATTATAAAGAAAGATCAATTTTAAGAAAATGTTGAAAACGCAGCTCTTTGTTGATGCTTTTTTATAAAGGGCGCCTACTTTTATTCTTCTGGTAAGATATAGTGCCCATGAATACCTGGGTTTTAACTTTTATTGCTAAACATTTTATTAACACGATGTTTGTCTATGCTTGTTCATATTTATGCAACTAAAGGGCGATCAGTATATTATGTGTGTAACCAATATGTGAACTGCATAGTTTTATGCGGTATATAAATTTTTCAATAAATAAATAAAAATAAAAGCAGGAAAAAATAGCAAAAGTTAAATAAGCCCAACAAAAACTAAACCAAAAATTAAATTAAAAATAAAAATAAACCTCAGTAATGCTCACTACCCTCAGGGCTCCTTTTACGAAGCCACGGTAGCGGTTTAAAGCACGTAATAGGCTCTTGAGCAGGCGGTAGTTTTTCAGCTAGCGCGGGGATAGCGTGCGATTAAAAGTCACGCGCGTTAAAGCCACTGCCGCCTCCTCTTGAGCAGGCGGTAGGTTTTCGGCTAGCGCGGGGGCAGCGCGTGATTAAAAGTTGCGCGCGTTAAAGCCACTTCCGCCTCCTAATGAGCAGGCAGTAGTTTTTCGGCTAGCGTGGGGGGCAGCGCGTGATTAAAAGTCACGTGCGTTAAAGCCGCTACCGCGGCTTCGTAAAAGGAGCCCTCAGTCTCAGTCAGCTTCTAATTCCATGTCCCCAGTTGAGTCAGGCCAGCACAAAAGCAACTCCTCTGCTTCAATTTCCCTGGAAATAGGATAAATAGAATGAGCTTTTTCTTTTGAAGAGGCTTCCCGTGGATTTTTTAGCTCATGGATAAAATGGTCCATATAAAAGTTGGTTTTAAAGGGCCAGTGCAGCTTTTCCCTTCAGGTATCACGATTTAAAAATCACATAAGCCTGTCCTAATCCTTACATAGTTCTGCAGAGCAGCGATATTGTCCAAAGGAGTCCAAAGGAGAGCAACAAAACTGGTAAGAGGGCTGGAACACTGCCCATACGCCGAGAGGTTGGATAGGCTGGGGCTCTTCTCTCTGGAAAAAAGGAGGCTCAGGGGAGATATGATAGAGACCTTCAAGATCATGAGGGGCATAGAGAAGGTGGATAGGGACAGATTCTTCAGACTGAAAGGGACAGCGAATACGAGGGGGCATTCGGAGAAACTGAAGGGAGATAGGTTCAAAACAAATGCAAGGAAGTTTTTTTTCACCCAAAGGGTCGTGGACACTTGGAATGCGCTACCGGAGGAAGTGGTCAGGCAGAGTACGGTACAGGGATTCAAACAGGGATTGGACGGATTCCTGAGGGATAGGGGGATCGTGGGATACTGAGAGAGGTGCTGGGATGTAACACAGGTATAGAAAGCTAACCAGGTAATAAGTATAGAAATCCAACCAGGTCGTGCATGTGCAAGACCGGAGGGTTAGGACTTCGATGGGAAGATAGGACTCAATGGGAAACCAAGGTGGCAAGGGGGCCCCTTCTGGTGACTCAGACAGGCCGTGACCTGTTCGGGCCGCCGCGGGAGCGGACTGCTGGGCGGGATGGACCTATGGTCTGACCCAGAGGAGGCACTGCTTATGTTCTTATGTTCTATCCGATTGCAAAGCCTCGTTTTCTTTACAAATCCAATTTTACCTCAAGATAATGAAGGGAATAGAGTGGGATCTCAAAGTCCCTCCTCGAGGGCCGCAATCCAGTCGGGTTTTCAGGATTTCCCCAATGAATATGCATGAGATCTATTTGCATGCACTGCTTTCATTGTATGCTAATAGATCTCATGCATATTCATTGGAGAAATCCTGAAAACCCGACTGGATTGCGGCCCTCAAGGAAGGACTTTGAGACCCCTGGTTCAATAGACTTAGTAGATCAGGGGTCTTCAAAGTCCCTCCTTGAGGGACGAATCCAGTCGGATTTTCAGGATTTCCCCAATGAATATGCATTGAAAGCAGTGCATGCACATAGATCTCATGCATATTCATTGGGGAAATCCTGAAAACCCGACTGGATTGCAGCCCTCGAGGAGGGACTTTGAAGACCCCTGTAGTAGATAAAGACAGGTTGTTCACCCTCTCCAAGGTAGAAAGAACAAGAGGGCACTCTCTAAAGTTAAAAGGGGATCGATTCCGTACAAACGTAAGGAAGTTCTTCTTCACCCAGAGAGTGGTAGAAAACTGGAACGCTCTTCCAGAGGCTGTTATAGGGGAAACACCCTCCAGGGACTCAAGACAAAGTTAGACAAGTTCCTGCTGAACTGGTGAGACTGGACTCATTTGGAGCACTGGTCTTTGACTTGGGGGGCCACTGCGGGAGCGGACTGCTGGGCACGATGGCCCACTGGTCTAACCCAGCAGCAATTCATATGTTCTTATGTTCCTGTAACGCTCATTTCGTTAAACCTCACCACTTCCTCATGCTTTCTGTATCAATCCATCCATTTGTTTCTTTCATCCTTCCCTCCCCCCTCTTTCTCCCTCCTACCTCCTTTTTTTATGCAGGGTTTTGAATCAATTCTGTATTTCCTTTGCACATTTTATATCATAGGTAAATTGCTTTGTTTTACTTTACGGTTGGAAAGGCAGTGTATCAAGCAATAAAAGGGAAGAAAACTAATTTTCTCAAAACATGGCACACATCCGTATGACTGTGGATGTCCAGCAGTGTATGGAGCTGGGAGATTTGTGGTACAGAAACAAGAATGTACCAGTCACGTAACTTATAGCATTCAAGTGTTGTATCAGCCAACCTTAATATGCAGAAGTAAGAGCATAAGAACTTAAGAATTGTCATACTGGGACAGACCGAAGGTCCTTCAAGCCAAGTGTCCTGGGAGATCAAATAAGCTAATTGGGATGGCTTGGGGAAATCCACTGCTTGTTCCTAGGATAAGCAGCATAGAATCTGTTTTACTATTTGGGATCTAGCCAGGTATTTGGGACCTGGGCTGGCCACTTTTGGAAACAGGATACTGGGCATGATGGACCTCCAGTATATCTCAGTATGTTCTTAGGTGAGCCAAGTATAGGACAACCAATCCATTGTGACATCACTGCTGAGGTTGGCTCTTAGGTCTTGGTGGAATGAGGCATTATGACATCACAATCTCAGCTCTAGAATGTTGCTACTCTTTGGGTTTCTGCCAGATACTTGGGACATGGGTTGGCCACTGTTGGAAACAGGATGCTGGGCTTGATGGACCTTCAGTCTGTCCCAGAATGGCAGTTCTTATCTTCTTATGTGAGCTAAGTAATCAAGCCATTGTGACATCACTGCTGAGGTTGGCTCTTAGGCCTTGGTGGAATGAGGCATTATGACATCACAATCTCAGCTCTGGAATGTTGCTACTCTTTGGGTTTCTGCCAGGTACTTGGGACCTGGGTTGGCCACTGTGGGATGCTGGGCCTGATGGACCTTCGTTCTGTCCCAGTATAGCAATTATTGTGCTCTTATGTTCTTATAGGCAGGTCTATCTGTCCGCTAGACTTAGTTATCAGCCAATGAATATTAGCACTATCTGGGTATGTCGTGTGACTTAGACAGTGACCAGCAAATCTGCTGTCCGGGACATTCAGCGGGAAATAGCCATTGTCTCCCACTGGATATTGGCAGTTAGCCAGCTTAACAGTATTTAGCCAACTAGAAGCTGTTCCTGGCCGACTAAATACCGCTGCATATTAGACAGATCGTTTCTTTATAGAGGAGGTGTGTTCCTGGCACACTGTTATAGACTTGTCACCCAGTTTCCGAATTCAATAAAGATTGCCTACATTTACAAGTTAAAATTTGAATGCGATCCTGAAATACGCACCCAATTAGTGGCAATAATTAGGAGTTAACCATCCACGATTGACATTCATTGGCACCAATCAGGACTCCGCGAAGCTACGTGCCGTAAGGCAATGCGGCTAACTCTCATAACGTGTATCTCGCAAGGCGGCGTGGCCACGGGAGGAGCAAGGGAGCATTTTGTAAAATCACAAGCGTCGTCATAGAACACTGGCTCAGAACGCCAAGCTTGGACACCATCATTTTCATCGGGTATGCCCGGCGTCCCTAATTAGGCGCCAGATCCACACTTAATGTAATGTAATGTAATTTATTTCTTATATACCGCTAAATTCCGTTAGGATTCTAAGCGGTTTACAGAAAATAGACAATAAGGTGCATTAAAATTATAAGTAAAATAGGTACTTAGATATTCCCTTACTGTCCCGAAGGCTCACAATCTAACTAAAGTACCTGGGAAAATGACAATTAGTAGAGTAATGAAGAAATAAAAATAGAGATAGATGAGAAAAATAAGAAAATAAACGTTCTAATAAGACTACAATGATCTAAAGGACTTTGAAAGGTTGAAAAGAGGGGAGATAGGAAATAGAAGCAGAAGGGAGAACCGTTAAAACTATAGAATTCTGGGGAAATTTAAATGAAATTTAAATAATAAAATAAAAACAAAAACAAGTGGCAAAACAATGAATGAGATTTAAAATATATCATAAACTAAAAAGAAAGTGAAAAATAAAAAACAAAAACAGTCAAGAATGAAGTCCAGCTTGAAATGACTTCACTGCTTTGGCTGCCAAACTTCTCCAGATGTCATCCGATCCTTGTCAGCAAACCGGAAGCCCCAAATCCAGTGTCTCTGGTCATCAACTCGTCTAAAACATTCACACTCGCCTCCTGCATGCCAAATTCGCTGAATCTGTCTCCTTTGTGGACAGGCACCGCCCGCGCCTCTGACCGTTTGCGGCGCCTCGATGACTGTGTCGTCCGGACCAACCATGGCCTCCCGATGGCGGTGGTGGTCGTGGGGGTCGCTCCTATTCATGGCCGAAGCTAGCGGAGTGTTCCCGGCTGCTACTGGGGAGTGGAGCTTGCACTCACACCGAGCCCCGGAGGAACAGAGGTGGCCTGGGAGCCCTGGAGATGTTAGCTGCGGTGAGAGCAGGCAAAAGACAGGAGCAGGCGAACGGCTCAACTGCCGCAGTTCAGGAGGGTTCCCGGCTGCTTCTAGGGGGCTGAGCTCGCTCACACGCCGAGCCCCGGAGGAAGAGAGGTGGCCTGGGAGCCCTAGAGATGTCAGTTATGGTGAGAGCAGGCAAAAGGCAGGAGCAGGCGAACAGCTCATAGTATCTTCTGATGTTTAGAATTTACAGCTGGTCTTTTCTCATAATGCATATACCATATGCTTCTTTTGCTTGGTTGATGTCCTTTTAGAGGATTTTATAATTAAATAAATGAAATATAGTTGTTTAAAAGGAGGGAGCTCAACTGTCAGCCAGCCACCATCCAGCCTCCAAGATTCCGGAATTCTGTTAGCACTTAGCGCCAATTTTTTTCCAGCGCCCGATTTGAATCCCCTTTTATAGAATCCGGCCCCAAGGGGGCACTTTCCGACTTGCTATTTTTTGCTGGTTTTAACCGTAATCGCGCTATGTCTGTAGACCTCGGTGGCACGTTCAATATGAACCTTCTGTTTGCACAGCTACTACATAATGAATCGTTCGCATCTGCTCTCAGTACACCCTTGTCTCCATTTGCAAAACACGAGCACATAGCATTCTTTATTAATTCTTTTCTTTGTCTTTTATTGTACCACAGGCTTGGAGTCTTCTTGGCATTCTGCCTGTGAATCTAACATCTTGTTCAGAGGCTCGAAAGAGCAAACAGCAGTGCCGCATATGATCAGACTGAAGCGAAAACACTGTGCACATGCAGGTTTTGTGTTGGGTTTTTTTTTTCCCAAAAACCTGTTATTTTAATTTTATTTTGTAAATGCTTGTTGTGTTGAGCAAACCAAAGCCGGCGGGCTAACGTGATGGCTCGGCGCCCTCTGTAAAGCAAAACGGCACAGCAAGGGCTCCTGTAATGACACGGCGAAGTCAAAATACCCAGATGTAGCACAGAGGTTGCAGCCCACCGCATTGTCTGGTCTTTCATTTAGATTTGGCAGGCGGAATTAAAATGATCTCGAACTGCTGAGTTAAATAGCCTTTAGTTAACAAAGGAAGAGAGAAAAGCAAACGATGGTGAACTGACGATTCCTTTTCTTTCTGGGTCCAGGCTCCTTCCAGCCGCTTTACGGTGGTTTTGGGTTCTTGAGTAGTGTCAGCGCATGTACTCTTCAAACCAGATGATTAATTCAGGGTGGGTTTGAGCCTAAAGAGAGTAGGCCTCAAATTTTGTCTTCATCCCCCCACCCTCTTTGTCATCTCCTGTTCCCCTGCCCCCTACACTTTTCTGCTTCTATGGAACCTCATTTCAACTTCCAACTGCTTGTCCTTTAACTCGTAGCGCATTTTAAATTTATAAATTAATTTTGTTAAAAATTTCCACCTGATTTGAACACATGCAGCCTGATCATCCATTTGTTGGGGGTAAAAGGTTGCCCCAAACATGGCAGAGAAGCAGTTTTACTACTAGAGGTTTGTCTGTCTTGACTAGATTGTAAGCTCTTCTGAGCAGGGACTGTCTCTTCTGTATTTTGATGTACAGCGCAGCGTATGTCTAGTAGCGCTATAGAAATGATTATTAGTAGATGATAAAGGGGATGGGACTCCTCTTGTATGAGGAAAGACTAACGGTTGGGGCTCTTCAGTTTGGAAAAGAGACGGCTGAGGGAAAATAGGATTGGAGCCTACAAAATCCTGAGTGGAGTAGAACGGGTACAAGTGGATCCATTTTTCACTCCGTCAAAAATTACAAAGACTAGGGAACACTTGATGAAGTTACAGGGAAATACTTTTAAAACCAATAGGAGGAAATTTTTTTTCACTCAGAGAATAGTTAAGCTCTGGAACGCGTTGCCAGAGGTTGTGGTAAGAGCGGATAGTGTAGCGGGTTTTAAGAAAGGTATGGACAATTTTCTGGAGGAAAAGTCTATAGTCTGTTATTAAGAAAGACATGGGGGAAGCCACTGCTTGCCCTGGATCCGTAGCATGGAATGTTGCTACTTTTTGGGGTTCCGGAATCTTTTGTAACTCCTTGGGATTCTGGAATGTTGCTTCTCTTTATGTGGATTATCTATTTGTTTTAATAAAGCCTTCATCTTGAACATCAACTCTCCACAGGTTTTTTTGCTTTGGTCGTGTTCCCTTTTGTGGAGGAATCAGGGTCAACTCTCTTGTTGGGGGGTTTCTCCACCATATCTTGACACTCTGAAGTTTGGGTGGCTCTATGAACATCACACAGCTTAGCTTGGAAAGGGCGCCATTAAGCCCTGAGATTCATCTGTCGCCCCCGTGGTCCAGAAGTACAAGAACAGTGGAAAACGTGGTGCAGTGGGAGGCATCTGCCTCTGACTTGGTTCATAGACAAAACTGCCGAAGACAAAGGCGCGCGCCGATAACTGAGCGCAAGACGGAAGCGCGCGCCGAAGAAAAAGAGTGTTTTTAGGGGCTCCGATGGGGGGTTTTGTTGGGGAACCCCCCACTTTACTTAATACAGATCGCGGCGGCGTTGTGGGGGGTTTGGGGGGTTGTAAGCGCCCTCATTATATTGGAAACTTAACTGTTTCCCTGTTTTTTAGGGAAAAAGTGAACTTTTCAGTAAAACCCCCCAAACCCCCCACAACACCCCCACAACGCGGCACGATCTGTATAAAGTAAAGTGTGAGGGGGTCCCCGGTCCCCTCCCACCCACCCCCGTCGGAGCCCTTTAAAACAGTCATTTTCTTTGGCGCGCGGCTCCACATTGCGCTCAGTTGTCTGCGCACGCCTTTGTCCCGGCGCACTTTTGACCTGATATCCTCTGACTTAGCTGTCTCTGCTGATGGAGCTCCTGCTGCTGTTTCCTCGCCAAGTGGATTGGTTGAGGCAGCTCTTCAGGGATCTTCTGTTGTGGCCCCTGAAGCGGGGAAGTTATCTATGATGCCTTCTGAAAGAACCCTGGTGTTGGATTATCGGCAAAGGTACCAATGAAGCATTTTAGAGCCTAGAAAGGGCCTTTTAGGTATGGTCTCCTCAGTTTTCTAAATGCTCTGCAGATTTTTCTACACAACTTGAGACTCGGGTTCAGGCTTGCAGGCTTCCATATGAATTTAACTCCGTTTCTTGAGTCATCTATGGAAGTCAACTCTTCTGGTCACTTTTGTGTTGGAGCCTGACCATAATTTACCCTCTCGTTTACGAAGGTACGCAAACCGATTAGACTAACATGCACGCCTTAGCGTTTAGCGCACCTTCGTAAAAGTGGGCCTAGCTGTTGAAATAATACTTCCCACACATTTTCCATGGCTGCCAAATATATCTTTATGGCTATGGCTTCTTCACTAGCCCCACTATATTCGTATTTTCTTCATGTGTTTTATATTTTTTATCAAACTTTTAAAGTGTTATATGCAAAAGTCAATAACTTAATATTTATATGAAAAACTTATCTTAATTTTATCTTTTGCTTTTGTTATTTTATCTCATCGGGAAGGGACCTGTCACATCGACATGTTTCGCTGTTAGGCTTTGTGGGTCGGGATGGTACAGATAAGTTTGGAAAGGGGGGACTTTTCTTGAAGCAGCCTAACGGCGAAACATGTCGATATGACGGGTCCCTTCCCGATGAGATAAAATAAGAAAAGCAAAAGATAAAATTAAGATAAGTTTTTAATATTGACTTTTGCGTATAACACTTTAAAAGTTTGATAAAAAATATAAAACACATGAAGAAAATACGAATATAGTGGGGCTAGTGAAGAAGCCATAGCCATAAAGATATATTTGGCAGCCATGGAAAATGTGTGGTGACCAAATGGCATGTCTGAAGCCCTGATAGAATATAGTGAGGAATAAAAGAGGACAAATGACATTGAATCATGTATATTGATGCGAATGGTCTATCAATGTCTGACTTTTGACTGCGGGATATACTGAAATAATACTTCCGGCATATAAACCAGATAGGTTGGGGGGGGGGGGTGTTTGGCTCAATTATAAGAATTTTTCCTGACTTGTTATGAGTGACCCAAGATAGAAGAAAAAGCTTTTTGATTGTGAGGCCAAGGGTTTTGGCTCTACCTGGGACATTTATTTTGAAATTTCCTTCACGTTGTTTTGTAATTTTTGAGTCTAATTCATATTTGTTTCTGGAGCCGAAACAACCTCTGGAATTTTTCATTGTTAAGGAGGTCCACTAGTTTCTAAAGCTTAACTTGTAGGACCTTAACCAGCTGTTTTAACCATTGTGCAACTCTTTATAAAAGCTATGAGGTAAAGTTTCATGATTAACATTTTATCTATCTCGCTCATGCATGTTATCACCAGGGTGGATCGACTCTGGATCGCATCTTGAGAATCTTCCAAAAATTCAGTTAAATTAATTTCTGTGGCGACCAGATGATCCACCTCTTGGGCAGATTCTTTTTTTTTTTTTTTGAGGCACATAGTAATTATTTATTGGAAAATTCTCCGCATTGGGCAACCCCAGTATTTCTTTAAAAAAATGTTAATCATGAAACTTTACTTTAAAAATAGGTTAACTAAATTCTGTGGTGACTTAGGATTTTTCCTGATGTATCTAGAGCTACTCAATTTAGAAGGAAAGAGTTTTTGAAGTTAAAGCTTAGGGTTTTGGCTCTAGAGGCATCTTTTTATTTAAAATTTCCTTGTAAATGTTTAGTTAAGTTACATGATGTGGAATATGTTTTTTGGGATCCCATTCAACTACAACAATTTTTAGTTGCACGTGAGCAGAAATAATATTATTTATTTTTTCTGTATTGTTTTCATCCCTAAGATTATGAAGAGACAAGTATCCCTATAATAGTAAGGATTGATATAAGGTTCGCGTAGGTCGAGCTGAGAATTTTTTTCTTTTTTCTTTTTCTTTATCTTTTCTTTTACTTTTTCTTGTTCTAGGTGAGCTGAGAATCTTTCCTTTATCTTTTCTTTTCTTTTTTCTTGTTGTATTAGTATCCTGCTCCCCCTTTTTTTGTGGGCTTAAAAAGGATTTATGTATGATAAAATTATGTACTTTGATTGTAGATTTCTCTTTTTTTCCTGTTATTAATGGATAATGTATTATTCAAATTACTAGTCATTAAGCCCACTAGAATACTGTTCACCCTCTATGTTGCGCCTTCCATTCACTGCCCTCTCTTCTCTTTCCATCCAGGGTCCGCCCTCTCTCTCTCTCTGTCCCATATGGCCTCTCTCCATCTCCTCCTTCCTTTTGCCTTGGTCTGGCATACCTTCCTCCTTCCCTCCAAGCCATTCTCTCCCCTTCTGCTCCCTTTCCTCATTTAACTACTTCATTGGTCAGCAGCAGCATTCACAATTCATTGCTGTTGCTGGCTTCAGGTCTTTCTCTCTGGCCGGTCCTGTCTTCATGAAAACAGGAAGTAGGCAGGACCGGCCAGAGAGGAAGGCCTGAAGCCAGTAACAGCAGCGAATTGTAAACGCTGCTGCCGCCTGAAGCACCCTAGGCAGACGCTTCTCTCCCCTCCCAGCCCAACTCCCGCTGACTCTGCGACTCTCCCAGCAAGATGACTTTGATATCAAACCTCCCTCCAGCGTTGGCAGCCGCAGCACGCTAAACAGGCTGCTTTGTGGCTTTCTTCTGCCGTTGAGTATCTCTGTCGCATCATTGATGACATCATTAGTAATGCGGCAGAGGGACTCAACTGCAGGAGAAAGTCGCAAAGCAGCCTGTTTAACGTGCAGCGACTGCCAACGCTGGAGGGATGTTTGTACCGGTGCAGAAGCGATATGTCTCTCCCCCTCCAGTACCTGTGCAGCAGGTTCTGACCGAGTAAGGCTATTCTTATGTTCTTAATGCATATCTCTAGTGCATGATGCCCAGATCACACAGGATTTTAATATACATGGCCAGCACCCCACAAACCCTGAGATTTCTATTCAGAGCAGGCTCTTTTCTTTATTTTGGAGCAGAGCATTTCTTTGGACAGGAGGGATTGTGTGCTGTCTGCTAAGACCAGCCCTAAGCACCCCTTCCCCCATTTGCTAGATTTTTGAAAATTTTGATATTTTAAAATGGAAAGATTTACTGCGTTACAAAAGGGATATTTTAAGAAATTTCAGGATGTATGGAAACCATTAACAAAATATTGTCAGGATTAAGTAAAATTATTTCCCTTATGTTTATCAGTTTATGAGGTAGGGAGGGGGGTATTTTATTATTACATATATCATACAATAATGGAGTATATGGTTGGGGGGGATAGGAGAGGGATAGGGATAAGAATCTATGTAATATACCAATGATTGTTTATAAGTGATGTATTTATTGTTACTGTGAATGAAAATATTAACACTTAATGTAATTTGTGAAAATGAATAAAAAATTATTAAAAAAAAGAAAATTTTATCCACTTCATAAGGGAACATAAAAATTGCCGCTGCTAGGTCAGTCCAGCAGTCCATCGTGCCCAGCAATCCGCTCATGCGGCGGCCCTCTGGTCAAAGACCAGCGCCCTAACTGAGACTAGCCCTACCTGCGTACATTCTGGTTCAGCATGAACTTGTCCAACTTTGTCTTGAATCCCTGGAGGGTGTTTTCCCCTATAACAGCCTCCGGAAGAGCGTTCCAGTTTTCTACCACTCTCTGGGTGAAGAAGAACTTCCTTACGTTTGTACGGAATCTATCCCCTTTCAACTTTAGAGAGTGCCCTCTCGTTCTCCCTACCTTGGAGAGGGTGAACAACCTGTCTTTATCTACTTTGTCTTGAGTCCCTGGAGGGTGTTTTCCCCTATAACAGCCTCCGGAAGAGCGTTCCAGTTTTCCACCACTCTCTGGGTGAAGAACTTCCTTACGTTTGTACGGAATCTATCCCCTTTCAACTTTAGAGAGTGCCCTCTCTTTCTCCCTACCTTGGAGAGGGTGAACAACCTGTCCCTATCTACTAAGTCTATTCCCTTCATTATCTTGAATGTTTCGATCATGTCCCCTCTCAATCTCCTCTTTTCAATGGAGAAGAGGCCCAGTTTCTCTAATTTCTCGCTTTACGGCAGCTCCTCCAGCCCCTTAACCATTTTAGTCGCTCTTCTCTGGATCCTTTCGAGTAGTACTGGACCCTGTCACCAGCTGTATGCATCCTACTCTGTGTCAGCCTGATTTTGCAAATTACCCAAATCCAGGAGGGAGATTTTGTGCAAATCCTGGGTCTCTAACATTCCTATCCTGATGCATTATGGGACCTGCAGCCCCTTTGAACTATAACACCATATTCGTGTAGCAATAAAATCTTTATTTCGCATAGATTAAATGATATATTATTTATAGGGAACAACATATTATTTATAACGTGGAAGAAGAAGGCAATGCAGAGTACTCGAGATGGAGTTTCCTGGCAGTGAAACAAGCATTTTCACAGAATCTATAGCTCCATCAGATACAGTGAATGACCGTGCTGATAATGTTATCTCTCCAAGATTGGGAAAAGTCTTATCTGCCTTCGACATGAAGAAACAGGAGACTGTCAGCAACTTTTCAGTCAGTGTGTCCCCTGGCGGTATCACACAGATATCGTACCTTGCTTTGACAAGATTTTTAATTGCGGTGCAGATAGAAGCATCAAATGCCAGTTTTCTCCACCTCTGTTTGAACAGAAAAAGCCAAATAGAGATCGACTTCTTTGCGCTTTCCACAGCATAGAAAATACCAAACTGTATCCATTGTATTTCTGGGCTTGAATCAGTGGTCTTGTCCCTGTAAAGCACAGCCTAATCGGCAGAGTGGCTTCTTACTGGAAACATGAAATGAATTCTTCTTTAAGAGGAGGTAAAACCTGGCATTCCTAAATATATCTGATTGGGCCAGAAGCTGGTTTCATTATTTCAGGACATGCTGGTTCAATCCTGGTTTTACCCCCTCTGATTCTCCTTTCCTCTAGATGCCTCATTGAAAGGAAAAGTGTCAAGAAAAGCGTGGAATAACTTGTAAGTTTCATGGCTCCACATCATTCTCTTCTTGGCTGGGCTGAGAACTTTTCAGTGGCCCTTCGTATTACGACATCATAATGCCTCATTCCACCAATGCCTAAGAGCCAACCTCATCGGTGATGTCACAATGGCTTGGCTTCCCTATACTTGTGCCCATTTACTAGATCAGGGGTAGGCAATTCCGGTCCTCGAGAGCCACTGGAGAAACCCGAGAATATTATGTTCTAGCAGCAGGACTAGAATTTACTTATTTTGGGTTGAGTTTGTACCTTTTTCAAAAGTAGGCCCAAACTGAGGTATATTCTGGTGAAGTTGGTATTTTCCTGTCCCCAAAGGGTTTCCAATTGAGGCAAGGGAAGATTAAGGGACCCTTTTACTAAAACTCATTAAAATTCTGGGTTTAATGCATTTTAACATGGGAGTTTCCTGTGTACTAAACCCAGATTTAACACTGCAGTATATAGGGCTTTTTAAATGTTGTTTTTTGGGGTGTGTGGTCCTTTTTTGCAAGTTGCGTTAGCATATGGGACTTGCAAAAAAAATCATGCAGGAGCCCAAATGATGAAGTTACGACTCATGTCTTATTGTGGTCACACCATCAGAAGAGAAAGATCATTGAAGGAGGACATTATGTTTGGGAAGATCGAAGGACCCAGGTGAAGAGGGCAACCTGCAGTCAGATAGCTGGACATATTGAAAACAACCATGGGATGACCCTGGAAGACCTTTCCAGTCTTGCACAAAACCACTTTCTTTTTGGTCTGTAATTCATCAAGTCACTAGGACTAGAACACTTAGGCCTTTCCTCATATGGAAGTCATCCCATCCTTTTTATCAGTTTCGTTGATCGCTATATCTTTTGATACATCAGCATTCAGAATCCTGGTACAATCCCTCGTACTGAGTCAACTTGATTACTGTAACATCGCCTATTTAGCAATTTCCCAAAAGAATATGCGACGTTTACAATTAATGCAAAATGCAGCGGTCAGACTAATCTTCGGGCTGAAGAAATTTGATCATGTGACACCTTACTGCCGGCAGTTGCACTGGCTACCGATGGAAGCACGCGTAAAGTTTAAGTTCGCCTACCTCTGCTTTAAAGGACTATACGGACTAGCCCCTAAATACTTAACTGACCTTTTCTCTTTCTCAGCCAACAGACACAAAAGAAGCTCACATTCGAACTTCGTTTTCCCCCCAGTCAGAGGATGTAAACTAGAGAATGACACGGTGACAAAATTCATCACCATTCCCGTTCCCGCGGATAACCGCGGGAAACCATCTTCATGTCATTCTTTAAGGAGAGAGGGAAGAATCAGAGTATGAATGGCCACAACCACTGACCCTCAAGCTTTGCTTTGAAGAATGCTGGTGTAGAAGGACCGAGGTTGAAACAGACACTACAGAATGACAGTCTCTGGTATCCAGAGCAGATATTGTGATGTCATAATGCCTCATTCCACCAGTCCCTAAGAGCCAATCACATCAGTGATGTCACAATGGCTTCATTATCCTTGGCTCACATAAGAATCAGAGTATGAATGGCCACAACCACTGACCCGCAAGCTTTGCTTTGAAGAATGCTGATGTAGAAGGACTGAAGTTGAGATAGACACTAGAAAATGGCATGGGATTATTTCCCACGGTTATCCGCGGGGACGGGGACGGTGATGAATTTTGCCACCGTGTCATTCTCTAATGTAAACTGAAAAAACACCATGAACACCTTCTCTCACATCAGGCAGCATTATGGGGTAAAGATCTAGAACAATTGCTTTCGCCCACTACTTATAAGGAATTCAGGAAGCGCCTAAAAACATATCTGTTCCTTAAGTATCTAGAGAGTTGACCCATTCATCTCTTTCTCCTAATAGCGGTTCTTTTGACCTATTAACCACTTTCTTTCACCTCTTTTAAGTTCAATCAATTTGAACCTTCCTTTAGTCTTTTGTAAACCGCATAGAACTTCACGGTACTGCAGTATATAAACTGTTATTATTATTATTATTATCTTTTTTGAGATACGGCAATCAAAATTGCACACAGGACTAAGGGTGCTTAGCGATATATTGTCCTTAGAGCAGAGTGAATCCTAAATTCAATTGAAAGTCAACAAAGATAATATAATATTCACATAACACTAGAGATTGTTCTTAACACCCTGTGACAAAACCTGTTCCCAGGCAGGCTGCTGTTGCTTTCGATTTGACAACTTCCCATCTCACTCACTAAGATGGTTTTCCTCGACCTCTCACCTGGGACTTATTTCCAGTCACCCTCTCGCAGCGCCGATCCTTCCAGCAACTCACTTTGCCCGTTAGTCTTCCCTGAACTGACCTGGTCTGTGTCATCTTCTCTAGGATCATGCCGACATCGAATGGAAGTTTGCCCGAACTAAGCTGTGGATGAGTTATTTTGACGAAGGCGGAACTCTACCACCTCCTTTTAACATTATTGCCAGCCCCAAGTCAATCTGGTACCTCTGCAAGTGGATCCACAAGCAGCTATGTCCAGTCAAGGATGTGGAAGATGAGCAGAAGAAGCACGAAAACCTGAAAACGTTCACGGTAAGCCCGTTTATTTTTCTAACTAGCTCTTTTCCAAATAATATTTCTTAATATCAGCTTGCATATGAAAGTTTTATCTGCTTTTTTATCTATAGCGATTTTCTTACGAGCTTATACGGGCTTTGTTTTTTTTTTTTTTTTTTTGGAACAGTGACATCAGTGATGGGTATATAATACTCATATGTTTCTGATTTCAGGAACGGCATGCTGACAACCTGATTCAGAATCAGCATTACCAGGTAACGGTCTCTTCAGTACATTAAGATATTTATTGCCTGCTTCGTGCATTTGATTCAGAATGGAGACGATTTCCAAGTTGCTGCTTGCTGTACCTTGATTGCAATAGCCTCAGAGATTTCAGCTGATTCTGCAATAAAACATGCATGAATTCACAAGTCTTTATAAATCTTCATTGACAGGTGTATCTGTTATGATTTAAAGGACAGTGGGTTTATTGCTGTAAAGCAGTGCTAAATAAGTTACCTCTTGCTACATAGTAATGAGATGCAAATACATGTAAAGCAGCTCATGAGTATGTAAATTCCTTAATGCAATTTGCAGTGAGCATGTTATAGCCCTAATATGATGATAAAATAACCCCAGTTATTTTATCATGCCAGGCGCATTGGGCTGCAAAGCCATGGCCTGATACTCCCAAGCATCACTTCCAGGTCCCCCCCTCGCTATTTCCCTCCAGTGATTACCCATCCTTCTCATCAGAGCCTCCCATGCAGGACCCTCCTGCTGAGCAAGCCCCTTCATCAAGATCACCTCCCTTATTCAAGTCCCCCCACTGAGCAGGTCCTTCGACCCCCCAAAGGACCCCCTGCCCCACCCCAGCAATCGTACTTCATTCCCTGCTTGTTTTGTAGGTCTCTGGACAGGTACAATCGCCAGTCGCTCTTGCTGTCCCAGTGCCATCACACAAAATGGCACCTCTATCAGTAGGCTCACAGTACCTATATGGAAACATGAGCCCTAGCAGTAATACCACGAGACTGGCACTGGGGTGCCATTTTGAGCGATGGATTCAGAAGAGCCAGAGTGACTGGAGATCACTCCTGCTCAAGGACCCACTAAAACACCAGGGAATGAGATAAGACTATAGTTTTTTTTTAGGGGGGGTGCTGGGAAGGGCCTTGATTGGCAGGGATAGGTGATCATTGGGGGGTGGGAAGGACAGCAGTGCAGCCCCTAGATGATGTGGCCTGAGATCATTGGACCACAGCTTTGAGGACTGATTCTCCCTCACTGCTGGAATAACGCTGCTTGTGAGGTGGCCAGAAAGCAGCGTAATTCATTTACCAGGAAGTCAGCAGTCTGTGATACTGCCATTTGTCGATTCCTTCGGTAATTCAAGGTGTGATAAACCTTGTCTTTCACGGTACCTTGATAACAAACCCCCACCCCCACCCCTATTTAAACTGCAGTGAACAGTTTTAATTGGTATATGATTATATAGACATGTTTTAAAGAAATAAAATTGTTAAAAATACTATATGGGGTGGTGGGGTGTGAACTGATGATTCTTTCGTGAAGTAATATGAGGTTTTTTTCCCCTCTCTATTTTAAGAAATCATTTAACATTTAGTGAAATGATTACGTTAAAAATATTGGGCGGAGAGGTGGGTTTTGGATTGATGATTTTTTTCTCTCTCTGTTTCAGGAAGTCATCCGAAATTTAGTGAAACGGTATGTTGCTGCAATGATAAGAAATTCAAAAACCAACGAGGGACTCACAGAAGAAAATTTCAAGGTATTCCACTATTAAATAAGCTCTAATATTGGTCTCCGTACCTTAAGAAGGACATGGCGTTACTCGAGAGGGTTCAGAGGAGAGCGACACATCTGATAAAAGAGATGGAAAACCTTTCATATGCTGAGAGATTGGAGAAACTGGGTCTCTTTTCCCTGGAGAAGAGGAGACTTAGAGGGGATATGATAGAGACCTACAAGATCATGAAGGACATAGAAAGAGTAGAGAGGGACAGAAAGAGAGAAAGGGAGACAGAGAGAAATAGAGAGAGAGAAAGCAAGAGAGAGAGAAAGGGAGAGACACAGAAATAGAGAGAGAGAGAGAAAGGGAGAGAGAGAGATAGATAGAGAAAGATTGGAGAAACTGAGACTCTTTTCCCTGGAGAAGAGGAAACTTAGAGGGGATATGATAGAGACTTACAAGATCATGAAAGGCATAGAGAGAGAGTAGAGAGGGACAGAAAGGGAGACAGAGAGAAATAGAAAGAGAGAGAGAGAGAGAAAGGGAGAGACACAGAAATAGAAAGAGAGAGAGAGAGATAGAGAAAGATTGGAGAAACTGGGACTCTTTTTCCTGGAGAAGAGGAGACTTAGAGGGGATATGATAGAGACTTACAAGATCATGAAGGGCATAGAGAGAGTAGAGAGGGACAGAAAGAGAGAGAGAAAGGAAGACAGAGAGAGAGATAGAAAGAAAAAGAGAGAGAAAGGGAGAGAGACAGAAATAGAGAGAGAGAGATAGAGAAAGATTGGAGAAACTGGGACTCTTTTTCCTGGAGAAGAGGAGACTTAGAGGGGATTTGATAGAGACTTACAAGATCATGAAGGGCATAGAGAGAGTAGAGAGGGACAGATTCTTCAAACTTTCAAAAAATATAAGAACAAGAGGGTATTCGGAAAAGTTGAAGGGGGACAGATTCAAAACCAATGCTAGGAAGTTCTTCTTTACCCAGCGTGTGGTGGACACCTGGAATGCGCTTCCAGAGGACGTAATAGGGCAAAGTACGGTACTGGGGTTCAAGTAAGGATTGGACAATTTCCTGCTGGGAAAGGGGATAGAGGGGTATAGATAGAGGATTACTGCACAGGTCCTGGACCTGTTGGGCTGCTGCGTGAGCGGACTGCTGGGCACGATGGACCTCAGGTCTGACCCAACGGAGGCATTGCTTATGTTCTTATGTTGTTTCCATTACTGTTTGAATTAACTTTAGATAATAGATCCTGGTTTCCACCTGCAGAACATGGGCTCCAGTTCATAAAGTTTTGAATGTCAGCATCTTTGATAGGTCCAGAGCTAAATGTTCCACTCTTTCCTAGCTTAAAGGAGTCTGGGAAAATCAAAATATTTCCACATTTCAAGATTTGCCCATTGGTCCCATCCACGTTCATATAGAGGGATTTCAATCAACATGATTAAAAAAAAAAAACACACAAAAAAACAACAACACGTTAAGTGATCATGAAAATAAATTGTTTTACTAGAAAGGTGAAAACAATTCAAAGTCACATATACAGGAGATAGATTTCCACTTGGCTCAAGAAGAATTGCCGTATATACTCGAATATAAATCGGGATTTTGAGGCCAAAAAATTGGACCAAAAATGGGGGTCCCGGTTTATATTCGGGTCGATGCCCCTTCTCAGAATTTTTTTTTTAAGGCCGCCGCCACTTCCGCAGCCAGGCTCTGCCCCCGCCTCCCTCCCTGCCCTATACTCATAGGTACCTCATCTTAGCGATCCGCGGTGGAGGTGCAGTGGGCAGGAGCGAACTTTCCAAGTTCCTGCCCTGCTGCCAACCGGCTGCCACGAGTTCTTTCGGCGCTGAGCTACATGAGCAGGAGCTCGGTAGATTTTCAGCTAGCGTGCACCAATCGGGGGCGTGCGTTAAAAATGCTAGCGCACCTTTGTAAAAGGAGCCCTTAGTTAACCTGATCCTAGCGTAATAAATTTTACGTTACGCCGGTTCCAATCGTAATTATTGTAGCAAAGTTTTGTATTATGCACCGTTATCATTTACGGTTATTAAGAACCTAAGAACATAAGCATCGCCTCTGCCGAGTCAGACCACAGGTCCATCGTGCCCAGCAGTCCGCTCTCGCGGCGGCCCCCCAGGTCAGTGACCTGCAAATGATCCTCTTTTGAAGACATTTTGACCTGTATAGTACCCCCTCTATCTATATCCCTCAATCCCCTTTTCCTTCAGGAACCTGTCCAACCCCTTCTTGAAACCCGAAATCGTACTCTGCTCCACCACCTCCTCTGGAAGTGCATTCCAGGCATCCACCACCCTCTGAGTGAAGAAGAACTTCCTAGCGTTTGTTCTGAATCTGTCTCCCTTCAATTTTCTTGAGTGCCCTCTTGTTCTTGTTTCCCCTGCCAGTCTGAAGAATCTGTCCCTCTCTACACCTTTTATGATCTTGTAAGTTTCTATCATGTCCCCTCTAAGTCTCCGTTTTTCCAGGGAAAAGAGCCCCAGTTTCTCCAGCCTCTCGCCATATGGAAGGTTTTCCATGCCCTTTATCATTTTCGTTGCTCTTCTTTGGACTCTCAAGTCTCGCCATATCTTTCTTAAGGTACGGCGACCAGTATTGAACGCAGTACTCCTGATAAGGGCGCACCATCGCCCGATATAACGGCAAGATAACTTCTTTGGTTCTGGTAGTGATTCCTTTTTTGATAATGCCCAGCATTCTGTTCGCCTTCTTTGAGGCCGCTGCGCATAAATATAAATAAGTCATAAGTCTGTAAATTCAAATATGTTGTGTTCCTGGCTCTTTATTAGTCCATACAGACTGTTTATCCACTGTCTATGTCATTTTTGGAATGTCCCGTCATCCGGGACACACGATAAGAAAAGGTTAATCCTCGTGCAAAGGCTTTCTTTGTGAAGAAAAACTCCAGATTCGGTAAGGGGGCATTCATAATGAATAGATAGCTCCCCATTCAGGCAAATTAACGCCCAACTTAATACATAGGAAATTAGAACAGATTGAAAATTTCAACCGACATTTAAAGCTTCGCTTTTTTAATTTTCCACTGTCCCCGGCAGTATTACCTCTAGATTTTCTTAAAAGGTACTTGATTGAAAATTTAAAAATTTCCTCAAACAATATACCTCCAATTAATAAAATCTTTTACCTTCCGACTAAAAAGATGCCTCAAACTGAAGAAGAAAAAAAAGAGCGGAAAAGAGAATCAGATTGACTTTGTTAACGTATCTGTTTTACTTGAACAAACATTAACAGCAGATACCGATAGAGCTACTCTGTGGGTCTCTTTCGTGTTTGAACAGGAAGTTAATATGATCTTGAAATTATATTTGAAAAATTCTCAAAAATTGTTTGGAGATCAGAAAATATGGATATATCCTGATGTCGCTAAGACAACTCAAGAGCAAAGAAAACGTCTCCTTTCCCTACGTCAAGAGACACTTAGGGGTCCTTTTACAAAGGCGCGGTAGCGGTTTAACCTGTGGAATATTTTCTAATTAGGTTGAGATTGTTTGCCTCTTTTTTATTTTAGTTGAGAATTTATGGCATAAGGTTCACTGGAAATACAAGCTAAGAGACCGCCAGGGAATAAAAGAGAGCTTATTGAGTCTCCAAATGCTGCCTGGAACCATGTCATAGCACAAGAAGAACGCCTGAAGCTGGTGCACTCAATGACAGATAAAAAGAACAAAGGCTGGCCAATTAAGAATTACAAGCCCAAATCTCATCTAATAATAACAAGTTATTGCTCATTTTAACTGGAGTTGCCATTCAACAGATCACTTACAATTGGAAGAATTGGAATAGACTTAATTATTGTTTTTGGTGGAACTCTGTATGCCATATATATAAAACTAGTCTTATAGCCCGTTACATTAACAGGTGCTAGATTATATGTGTATGTGTCTGTCTTTATTTATTTTTTTCTCTCTCCTTAGCCACTTTCTGTTTTTTTGTCTTTTTTTCTTTTTTTCTTTCTTTCTTTTTTCCCTTGCCTGCTCCCCTGTCCATTCTCCCTTCCTTTTACCTCCCCTATGTCCTCCACCACCCCATCACTGCTCACCTTATCCTTATCCAAAAAGGAAATTATAACACATTTCAAGATGTGTGGAGGCCATTAATAGATTATTGTAAAGATTAAAAATATTCTTCCCTGTATAAAATTTTAAGACATTAAGAGGGGGGGGGGGGTATTTTTGATTATAATTGAAACAAATCATTTTGTGTGCCTTTCCCCCACTCAAAGGCGCACAACGCAAGAAAACGTTTGACAACCTTCTGGCAACCCAAGCAGCAAAACTCAACCATTCCATCTCCAATCTGCCGACAACATCGGACGACTTCAAAACATTCCGAAAAGAAATCAAAACCCTGCTTTTCAAAAAATTCATCCAAATATCTTAACCCCTCTTCACCTACCTCCGGATAATTCACCTACCTCCGGATAATTTTCCCCCAAATAACCCACCTAAACACCTTCCAAGCAAACAGACCCCTAAAATAGATGGTAATCTTACCTACTCTAACTGTATTCTATTTGTCTATATCACACAGTTCGGCACTGTCAGTTTACTATCCAACCCCTAAGTTCCCCTAGGATTCCATCCAGCTATCTCTCCTCTGTTAAAAAAAAAAAAAAAAATTGGACCTTCACTGGAAAATGTCCAGTCAAATCTTTTGTAATCCGCCTTGAACTGCAAGGTATAGGCGGAATAGAAATCCGTAATGTAATGTAATATATTATGATGATCAATTATAGGATTTCAAGTGTATTTGAATGCTTAATTGATAAATATCAATATTGTACTTGATTTAAGATTGGAAATGAATAAAGATTAAAAAAAAACAAAAAAACAATTACAAGCCCAGCCTGTTCAAACAGCCCCTTTTCAAGGCTACCATGACAAATAAAAATGAATTCCTAGAAGAGATGTGGCTAACAAGTAGCTGCATTGTTTAACTTTCATTCATTTATACTGCACGATAGCAATATAGACATATTCCCTCAGAGCAAAGATTTTGATAGAAATTTATAGTCAGAAAGAATGCACCGTTGAATTTTTAATATTAAGAGCATGTGCCTTGCCTTGGAATCTTGGAAAAGAATTTTCCATACTAGCCCACCTTCCTAAAAAGTTCATTTTATGAGAAGGTGATGCAAAACTTTTCATAGCGCTGTATATTTGTACATTTTAATATTTGGTTGGTTTTTTTTTTAACTTTGTCTCAGGGGACGTGGAGTTGCTAGATAACATTGATAACAGATAACCCTAACACATTTTTTTTTTTAAATTCCATGTTTTAGGAACTGAAGCAGGACATTTCCAGTTTTCGTTACGAAGTTCTTGACCTCTTGGGAAACCGCAAACCACCACGGAGAAGCTACTCCACCAGCAGTACGGAGGTTTCCCAGAAAGACGACATGAACGACGAGAGTACCGGGGAACGAGCCAAAGCAAAGAATGTTTCATTTAACTTAGCAAACAAGAAGAAAGACTTCAATGTGTCAGCTCTAATTAAAACGATGTCTGGGATTGAAATAGGGGGCCAGAAGCCAAAAAGCAATGGATTGAATAAGCGCTCTTTCATCCGAAATGGCAATAGACTCCAGAGACTGTCCACTTCCAAAAAGGAGTCCTTTAAAAGACTGGGTCTCCTGTTCTCCAAAATGAACGGACATGTGCCTGAACCAAATTCAGACCCAGTGTATACCATTTCTGATGGACTTATTCAGCCGCATTGCATGTGGCAGGATTTTAAGCATTCTCAGACGGACAAAGAAACAGAAGCCTGTAAGAGTGAATTTCACCTCAATGAGGTAGGCTGCGACGGGAGCATTACTGGACAGAGCAACGAATGCCCTCCGGTTTGTACTAACTCTCTTCACTGTGCTTCCAGTGTGTGCTCCTCCAATTCCAAACTTATAGAGTCCACAGAGGATGTGTTTGACTCGTGGGGCGAGACCTGTGATTTGCTCATCACCCAGTGGAAAGACGGACAGGAAGATCAGGTCACAACAAGACTATAAGTAGAGCAAAGGACTCGTAGGATCTAGGTAGCTTTTGTCACTAGGTAGGATCACAGAAGATCAAACTCTCTCTCTAGAAACAAGTATGGCGTTCCAATTATTCAGACCTTATTTATGGCCATTGTTTTCCCATTTTTCATATCCATTTCCTACTGATGGGTGCTGATCTATTACCTATTTTGGCATTAAAGTAATGATATTAGCCTGTAGAGTTGCAGACCGGTGTGTCATAGCATTGGTAACGTGACCACACGTCCCGTTTTGAACGGGACCATCCCGTTATTACGTAGCCTGTCCCGTTGTCCCCCAAGCACAGCTTCGGAATGCCAAAATGTCCCGTTTTCAGAAAGAGAGCAACCCACTTACCGTGTTATCCCAAAAATAAGACCTACCCTGAAAATAAGCCCTAGCATGATCTTGGGGGTAGGTCTTAATATAAGCCCTATCCCCCCCCCAAAAAAAAAATAAGTCCTAGTTGCTGGCAGCAATGCTTCCCCGCCCCACCCACTGCCCCCTCTTCCCCACACTGCCTCTTCCATCGAAATACCTTGTAACAAACGGCAACATCGGCAGCAATCCAGACAGGCATGCTGCCTTCCCTCGCCGGGGTGTTCCGTTTGCCACGTTGCTGATGACATCACCAGTGATGTGGCAGAGGAACGCCCGGGCGGGATAAGCGACGCAGCCTGTCTAGATTGCTGCCGACGTATTTCGGTCTCGCGGTTGGCGGGGGAGAGATGGAAGGGTCAGCAGGGGGGAGAGGCGCGGCGGTGCAGGCGGGGCGGGAGGAATGTCCCATTTTGAAGAAAAAAATTAATGGTCACATTAAGCATTGGCCACCCTTTTCTTGGTCTAGGTTAACGCAAACCCCTGAGGATCTGCTGATGAACCTCAGTTATCCTCAAGAGCTCATCAACTTTCCTGTGGCAGTTTCCATCACTAGATTTATGTATTAGCAACAACAGTGTTTTTACCGTTTTTTTACCAGGGTGGTTTGGAGTTTAGGACTTAAAACGTTGAGTCTTAAAGTCTGGGGAGCTATAAAAGAAACCAGCCTAAATAGACATGCAAAAAGTGCTTGAAACACATCAGAAGAAAGGGTGTTCTCTTTCTATCACACCTGCTACCAATCTTATTCTCAGAGGGAATGTTTCTCTTTTATTAGATGCTTCATATGCTGCTTTTCTGTGGTGGGGGGGAGAGGGGGGGGGAAGGTTGTGACAAGAGAACACCCAAGAGGCAACTCAAGGTCTGAATCAGGCCCGAAGCTTCTTTCTTCTGTCCATTACCATTACTAGGATAGTTCTGTACATGGAGACCCCTATTTAGATGCCCCGATAATATGCGAGGAGAGCCTAATCTATAATGGCATCTGGGGATCCAGGTTTTGTTACAGAATCTCAGCATGACCAGGTATCGATGGGCCTTATGGCTTCAAGCCCACAGATATACCAACCATAGACATGGCGGAACTGTGGTCATGTGAATGTGGCTGGAAAGCGCATAATGGACAGTGTTCTAGCAGTTTATGAGCATAAGTGGTAGCCCCACCCATGTCCTGTCTATGCCCCACCCATGTCCTGTCTATGCCCCGCCCATGTCCTGTCTATGCCCCGCCCATGTATGCACCCCTTGTGTGTCCTGTTGCCACTTTTATGGGTAAGTGTGCACTCATTTGCATTTTATACATTTCTACACACAGGGCCATATTCTATATATGATACCTGTGGAATAGTAAAGGGGGGGTCCGCTCTGAGCACCATGTTGGTGGGGGCACCAGCACCCCTCCGCCTCTTCCCACTTCTCCCCTAACCAAGCGCGCGCTCCCCTTCCCCCGTACCTCCAGTTTTTTCACTGCTGCGAGCAACAAGAAGGTCAATGTGCTCCTCGTGACTGCGTTGTCTCTCCCGCGGACATCACTTTCAGGTGCCACGCCTAGGAAGTGACATCAGAGAGAGGAGGAGCACATTGACATTCTTGCTGCTCGCGGTGGTGGTGGAGGTACGGGGGAGGGGGCGGAGAAGAGGGTGGGGGAGGGGAACCACCACCCTGGGCCCCTCTCACCCTCATTGGCGACCAAAAATTCACCACCAACTAGAAAGGCACTTAGCACGACTCTATAAAAGGCACCTTATGGAATCACCCTACGCACCAGTGTGTGTCACATTTGCATGCATCCATTTAGGCCCTGAAAAACCAGGCCTAAATCCCTTCGCCTAACTTGTACGTGGGTCGGGCGTAACCTATAACAGTGCGCATAAATTCTAGGAACACCCACGATCCGCTTGTGCTCCTCCCCTGGCCACACCCCCTTTCTAGAATCATGCACTGGAACTGGCCCGCAGCACTTTATAGACTGCACCTGCCGAGTTATGCGGGGAGCTTGTAATTAGTGACAGTTAGCGACAATGACGAGGCGTTACTTGCTAATTATCGGCACCAATTAGGCTTATTAAACCATTAGGTTGCGCGCACCGATTTCCACGCTCACAACGTACGGCACCATATACAGAATTGGGGGGACGAGGGGTATGAAAATGTGGGGGGGTCCCAATTCTAGCAAATCTATTTAAGAAGTGAAAAGCTCCAACCGATCATGAATTATATCAGGCAAATTATGGAAACAAAATGCAATCGTTTGGCAGGGATTAGTGACTAGATTGTTGTTGTTTAATCAAAGGAAATTGCATAGAAACTTGGTCCTGGGAATGATAAAAACATCTCGCTTTCTCCGTAATTGGAAACTCTGCACATATCAAAAGATGTAACATAACAACATATCATAAATCTTCATTTGTTTAGGAAATACTTGTATCTTGCATTTCTAATCCAATGTCTGTCTGATAATAAGCTTTCAGAATGTATACCAAACAAATTGAATATAGATTTTAGTAGCTGGACATCGTTCACACCACATTTAACAAAGACCTTCAGGCTACACACTCTCAATAACACAACATATGAAAAATAATGTAGACATAAAACAACGGAGAAAAATGAACCTCGATTGTGAGAGGCCAGGACTACACAAGTACCTGAACCAACTCACATCATCACGGGTTCATAAAAAAACTCCGTGTACATTTAAATAATTCTCATTCATACGTTTTGTCAAAAACTCTTTTTTCTTTTTCAAACTTTTTTGTGTGAGCCCAGTCAATAGTATTATTAATCTATTTTTCAGTGTGAACCGGAACCAAGCTAACCAAAAAATTTTTTCTTATGAGGGCAACAGCTCAACTTCACAGGTGTAGGTAATTGTAGAAGCCTGAAAATACTGCCAACAATAAGAGCAAAAAACGTTCACTCATCTGAAAAAAAGATGGTTCTAACGATTCTTCAGGTCGTGTCCCAACAGAAAAGTCCTTCTGTTTCTCCTACAAGGCTACTTCAGGGGAGTATTGCATTATCCAGAATTTTCACCTCTACCAATATAGTCCATATAAAGCTGGCTCCTCTCCAAAAAGCTTTGACATGTAATTCCCTGGAAATGTCCACATACCTCTTATCGTAATCCACCTAGAACTGGAAGGTTAAGGCGGGCTAGAAGTCAATAAATGTAATGTAATATCATTTGTATCTTGCAATACCTTTGAGTTCGATGCAGGTAACGAGCTAAGAGAATCATACATCAGCAGTGAATTACAATTCAATATAATATCATACCACATCAGTAAACCAAGTTACAAAGTAGAAGCCAGGGCCATAAATCATTCCCCTAAAAATTTGCAAAAGAGACAGGCTTTTAATATTTTTCTGTAACGTAAATAGGGACTAGGTAGAGGCAACAGTTCCATTTGCCTACATGCAACCTGATAAGAGAGTGTTCTTTATCTTCATAGCTTCTGATCTCCCTTTTCTGTCCAGAGGTTCAACCAGATGGCTGGACACATTGAAAACAACCATGGGGTTGACGCTGGAGGACTTTACTAGACTAGCACAAAACTGATTTCTTTTTAGATCTCCAATTCATCATGTCACTAGGAGTCGAACACGAGTTGATGGCACCTAAGAGAGTGTTCATTCCAAACACTTTTAACATAAACAGCCTCTAACTAATAGAAACGCAAAAAAATGTAGAAACCCGCAACAAGCGAGCAGGTCGACTGATCAAAAAATGTTGAACTAAATAGCTTGGAGCCTGGCCATTAAAACTTTATAACAAAAACAACAAAATTTTAAATAAGGTTCTGGCTTTCAAAAGAAGCCAATGTCCTCCTTGGTGTGCTCCAGCCCCCTTCTGAAACAGTGGGCGAATGCTCACATTTGGTCGTAGTAGCAGTGACTGACTGGCTGATTTTTTTCAGCGTTGAATTGTGAGTGCAATTTGCTGAATCCAGCCCTTAGTGCAAGTAAGTTATCTTGTACTAAACTGCAAGATGGCTTTTCCCTGCCCCATTCCAGGACGTGCATTTAGGCCTTGATTCTAAACGGTGTCTAAGTCGTATGGGCCATTGAGCACAATGGTCAATCATCCACTAGGCATCGTTTATAGAATCGCGCCTAGTGGTGTCTAAGAATTCCTAAGTGTCAGTAGGCCTTAAAAGCTTAGGCACACTCCCATTGAGGCCAGGGTTTTCTTGGCCTAAATGAATGTTCTAAGGTAGGCGCCTACAGCTACCTAAGTCAATCCACACCCAAACTCCGTCCAGATTCTGCCCCCGATCACGCGTACTTTCTGGTAGGCACCTTGGTGTAGACGCCTACCTCAAAGTGGTAGGCGACTACCGAGTTGGTTGTCTACCAAATAATTAATTTTTAAAAATCATTTAAAAATTTTTTAATGGCGTTTTCAATTATCAGCATCAATTAAGCACATTGATCGGACAAAGTGCCAGCTTTTGGAAATCCCTCCGTGCATGCGGACGTCTGGTAACCCTAGGCACACAAGGATGCAGCATGGGCATGTCAGCAGGCAATGTGTGCAACTTGTAGAATAATATCACTTACGTGCATTGCATGACGCAATTAGGCAGACCATCTTACGCCAACCGTTGAGCGGGTACAAGTGGCTAGGCCTAAAGTCTGATGGTCCAATGTGGTTTTTGCTGGTTTTCCGTAATGGCTTAGGCGGGTCCAGATGCTGTTTGGCACTCAGCACATACCACTGGGGTGTCAAGTTATGGAACTGCCCCCCACCCTACCCACCCCATAATTATAAACAGTAGTGCTGGACTGCCCAGGAAGAGGTTTCACTGATGCTTTGGCAAATATAATGAAAAACTATTGAACGTCTTTCTCTGTATCTTCAGAAGAGGTTTTCCTTGTTCTGTCCTGTGCTTTTTCGTTGGTTCCAGCAATTTCCTTCCTGCTTCCCAATATTTGCAGGTCAGTTGGAACCAGAACGGGGTTCTCATGCCCTGAGCTTCATTCACAACTGCCTGGGATTTTTAATGCTATCACATGTTCCCCCCCTGCTCCCCAATAAAATACCAGGCCAGTCATGGCAGCAACGATTGGAACCCTGCAAACATGAGTTATAAATCCAGCCACTAGGGAGTCAAGGATGGTTCCCCCTCCCCTTCCTTCCCACAGTATCCCCAGCCCCAGCTTATCTGGGGAAACAGAATTCCACCCTTTGTTCTTTGTTATTTATCAGGCCTCCTTCACTAAAGTGGTTTATGTAAGGCAACGCGGTGCTGAACTGGGCTATAAACCAGCCCGCTTGGCTAGTGTCCATATTAGCTTGCTTGTCTTTGTGGTCAGTCATGCCAGCTAAGCCATGCTTCTGTTTCGACTGCATTTGCTCGCGACAGAGGTGGGCAACTTTGATCCTCGAGGGCCACAGCCCAGTTGGGTTTCCAGATTTTCAGCACGAATATACACAAGATTGATTAGAATGCACTGCGTCCACTGTGAACTTTTTCATTGCGGAAATCCTGAAAACCTGATAGGGTTGTGGCCCTTGGACTGCAGTTGTCCACCCCTTGTCTACAATATCCCTGGATTTCTTCCTGCAGCCTTGCTGCGTAAGTAATAGGAGCTCTCGTTTTTCCCCCGTCCCCGCAGGAATTAAGTTTCCCTGTCCAGTCCCCGTGCGTTTTGTCGCTGTCCCTGTCTCTGCCCCATTCCTGTAAGTTCAGCTTTAACTACACAAACCTCAAACACTTATGATTTTAAAGTGTTTGAGGCTTGTGCAGATAAGGACGGAGCTTGCAGGAACGGGGCAGGGACAGGTAAAAAAAAAACCCCAACAAAACCCCGGGAGGGGAAAATGAGTTCCCGCGGGGACTGGGAAAAATTTGTCCCCGTGTCATTCTCTACGTCTCGTTCTAGGACTGCATGGCTACACATTGTAGCAGATGCACCAGAAGTCACATTAAAAGCGACCCTCTTTAAATAATATTTTGAAAACTGTTCTGAGAGCCAGGGGAGTGTATGAGTTGGCTGGATGGCTCAGTGTACATCTCACTCACAGACTGGGCCAGGCTGGAGAGTACACATGGCATCGCTCCATTAAACTCTTCCAGCTGATAACCTAAAGGAGAGATCTACTAAAGTATGACTGTACCTAAATCTCTTGCTGCATCAGTTTCCCATCATTCTTAGCAGGTAGAGATTACCAATGTCTTCCCAACAGAATCACATCACCTCTGCTCCAATTGGCAAGACACTGTTTTCCTTAAAGAATCTTTTTCATTATATATACAGGTAGTCCCTGAGTTACAGACACCGGACTTAAGTACGATTCATACTTCGGAACGCAGTCGCAGCTTCATTTGATTTTACTGAGCAGTATTTTCAGTGGCATAGACTTCTTTTTTTTAAAATTCTTTATTCATTTTCAAAATTACATTAAGTGTTAAATATATTCATTCACATTAACAAGAAATACATCACTTACAAACAATCATTGATACATTTCATAAATTCTTATCCCTTCCCCTTTTCCATCCCTCCCACTCTGCAGCAGATTCAGGGACACATTAAGAACAGTGTGTGGCTGTGCATGTTGTACCTTAGAGCAGTGGTTCCCAACCCTGTCCTGGAGGACCACCAGGCCAATTGGGTTTTCAGGATAGCCCTAATGAATATGCATGAGAGAGATCTACATATAATGGAGATGCCAGGCATGCAAATCTGCTTCATGCATATTCATTAGGGCTATCCTGAAACAGGACAGGGTTAGGAACCACTGCCTTAGAGTAGGGTTGCCAAAATTGTATATTTGTAAAATCTGGACCTCTAGGCCCTCCCCCAGGCCCACCCATCCCCGCCCTGTTACACCCCAGTCCTGTTTCTAATCCCACCCTAGCCCCGCCCCCGCTGCTTGCTCTGGTCGGATGCCTTCTTGCTCGACAAAATTGGGGGGGAAGCTTTTGAAAAGCCCGACATATCCAGGGAAATCCAGACGTCTGGTAACCCTACCTTAGAGAGAACAGTGATAGGGACAGTTGTCTCTTTTGTCAGCAGGGAGTAGAGGTAAGCAGCAAGAATCTTAAAATACATAACCCTTCCGATACTTAAATACCCAGGAAACTATCTCGGTCAATGATCTGGCTAAATTCTTTCAGTCAACCAGCTCTGCCAACCGCTTTATGTGAGTAGAAACACTGAGAAGTCCAGGCCAGCGTGAGCCTTAGCCAAAACCGGCAGATTCAAGTGCCAGAACTGCAGGATTATAAATTCTGTCATACAGACTGCTGGCTGCAAGCACACTCTTTAATGCTAATAAAAGGCCAGTGACCATTTAGCTCTGAGCCGTAAGGGGAGAATTGGAAGAGCCAATACACCAGATGAGAGCTGCAGGCTTATAAAGCCACATTGTGATGATCCCAATGAAAAGCAGAAAGATTAATTCATTTTATTACTGCAGTGAATAATAAACGAAGCCTTAATGACAGGACCCTAAAAAAAATAAATAAAGTATTAGCAGAGTCAGTGGTTTATTAATACGTGAAAGAAAAGTCAATTGAATTATTTCTTGACGAATGCCCAAGAGCCTGCTTTAATCTGGCTTGGCGGTTTGAGATTGACCATTATAATGGTGGGCTGTAAACCCCACCCCTTTCCCAGCACCACTACCACCTTTTCCAGACAAAACCCAGTATCTTTTGTTGCCTGTTTATACACAGTTTTTGGTGGAGTTATTCTTTTATTTATTTAAAAATTTATATACCGCATAAATACTATGTGGTTTACAAAATTACATGCATACATACTAAAAACACTAAAACATGTTTCGACAGAACAAACACAATAAAACATTAAGGGCTCCTTTTACTAAGCTGCGATAGCGGTTTTAGCGTGCGCTGAATTGCCGTGCGCGCTCGACCTTAACGCCAGCATTTAGCTGGCATTAGTTCTAGCCACGTAGCGCGGGTTTAGCGCGCACTAAAATCTTGTATGCGCTAAAAACGCTATCGCAGCTTAGAAAAAGGAGCCCTAACAGTCGCATTTTTCAAATTCATCCGACAGGATGGAAAGACAAATCCCATAAAAACATTTTACAGGACGGTAAGGCTTCGGCAGCAAATAGCATTAGCACATGAAGGAATTAACAAATAATTGCGTTTTCAACGTTTTCTTCAAATTCAGTCTCCCGTCACAAAATCGCAGTACACAGCAAATCATGTTAAATTTAAAATAACCCACGAAAAAAAATCTTTCATCTCTGGCATACTGGATGGAGTGGAACGAGTGCACCTGAATTGTTTGTTTACTCTTTCCAAAAATACTAAGACTGTGTGTGTGTGTGGGGGGGGGGGGATGGGGAATTAATGATGCCATAAAAGTAAATTTAAAAGGAAATCAGAGAAAATGTTTCTTCAATCATATTATTAAACTCTGGAATTTGTTGCCGGAAAATATGGTAAAAAGCAGTTAGCTTAGCAGGGTTTTAGAAAAGGTTTGGACAAGTTCCCAAAAGTCCATAAATCGTTATTAAGATGGACTTGGGAAAATCCTCTGCTTGTTCCTGGGATAAGCAGCATAACATCAGTTTTACTCTTTTGGGATCTTATCAGGTACTGGTGGCCTGGACTGGCCCCTGTTTTAAACAGGATACTAAGCTTGATGGCCCTTCAGTCTATCTAAAATATGACTTTTCAAGGCTTGAGAGAAGAACAACTCTTTTGCTTCAATTGTAAAATTGCTGTGAAAGAGGATAACCCACTATACCGAGTACCTAGTGACGTGGAATTGTTAATTTGCATTGCTAATTAATAATGGCATTAATCTTCTCAGCAGTCACCCACACAAAAGCATATGAATGGAAAGCTGAAGAAAGAGCACACTTCCTGGTCAGCATGCTGGATTTTTGGGTTTTTTAGGAGATCTCAGTCATTACATAATAGTGACATGTAAGCAGTGGTTCCCAACTCTGTCCTGGGGGACCATCAGCCAGTCGGGTTTTCAAGATATCCCTAATGAATATGCATGAGAGAGATTTGCATGTAATGGAAGTGACAGGCATGCAAATCTCTTCCAAGCATATTCATTAGGGATATCTCGAAAACCCGACAGGCAGGTGGTCTCCCAGAACAGGGTTGGGAACCACTGATCTAGAGGATGGATTTAAGGCCCCTGTTTGTACTTCAGGGTAGGGATGTTTTATTTTAAAATGACAAATGGCTCCTTTTATTGAGCAGCATGGGTCAGCAACACTCCGTTTCTCATCTAAAAGTTGCACCAATGACAATGACGTTTCACTTCGGGTTTTTTCTCTCCGCATGGATTAAACCAGGGGTCTCAAAGTCCCTCCTTGAGGGCCACAATCCAGTTGGGTTTTCAGGATTTGCCCAATGACTATGCATTGAAAGCAGTGCGTGCACATAGATCTCATGCATATTCATTGGGGGAATCCTGAAAACCCAACTGGATTGCGGCCCTTGAGGAGAGACTTTGAAGACCCCTGGATTAAACAGTGTAGAACAGGGGTTGGCAATTCCGGTCCTCGAGAGCCGGAGCCAGGTCAGGTCTTCAGGATATCCACAATAAATATGCCATGAGATAGATTTGCATCTCAAGGAGGCAGTGCATGCAAATCCATCTCATACATATTCGTGGTGGAGATCCTGAAAACCTGACCTGGCTCTGGCTCTTGAGGACTGGAATTTCCTACCCCTGGTGTAGCATTTCCTAAAATGAGAAAAACAAAACAATGCAAACCATTTGTCCATGCCGATCCCTAGTACCTAGTCCCCAGCTGAGTACTGTTGCAATGATACAGCTAAATGAATTTGAAAGTTGGAAGGGGGAGGGGGGCGGGAATCCCCAGGTAATTGTGAAAGGAGACCTCTGATGCCAAATCTCAGCTTAGCTGCAGATATGTTGCAAAACCAAAAAAACCCCCCAAAAATAAATAAATCAGAAAAGTACGGGACTTGCCTAGTCCTCTACAACAAAAACGTGCTGGGTTCCAGCTGATTTCTGTGGCCAGCATGTTCTCAGCAGCGAGATGCTACTCAAAGAATTCAAAGACATTTCTCCCCACTGTGTAGCTGAAAGAAACACTGTGATATGTACACTGTACTTTAAAATGCCTTTGTAATATAACAGCTCCTTTTACGAAGGTGCCCTAGTGTTTTTAGCGCACGCAGGAAATTACCGCGTGCTACACGGCTAGAACTAATGCCAGCTCAATGCTGGCGTTAAGGTCTAGCACGTGCTATTCCGTGCATTAAAGCCCTAACGCAGCTTAGTAAAAGGAGCCCAAAATGCAGCTTTTGCTTTCTTGCTATTTCCTTAATAAACATAATTGTTTCTGTATAAAATAAAGACTTGGATGCAACTCTACCAGGCAAAGGGAATGTGAAAGAAAAGGGAATTTGTTCACTCCATCACTGAGCACTCAGCAGCTCAAAGTCTCTATAGCACCCAGAACTCTGCTTCAAACATATCAAAGGTTTTCTCCGACTGCAGGTTTTAAGTGAACTGTTCAAGCAGTGCGGCTGCCACGTTAGTCCCAATTAAAGATAATAAATAGAAAATAAGATGATACCTTTTTTTGACTAGCTTTCAAAGGCCAGAACCTTCTTCCTCAGGTCAAGAAAATATGAGCAAATTATGACAAAAGATGCGAAAGGCAAGAATCAACTCACCCAGGCACCCCATCAGATCCCACAAAACGAAACTGATTTGAGACCTCTGTGGCAGAGAATTTTTCAGGGTCAGAGCACGGCATCAAGGAGTGGAATAGTAGAAGGAAATTTTAAAACAATCCAGGAACCTAAGAGCTTTTAAGTTAAAAGGATAAAATACTTTAACACCAACAAGATGGGGCTTAATTAAGATCTGGGCTTCATATTCACATCATAGAGTACGAGTCCAAAAATTTGGACTGGAGGAAAAGTCCATAGTCTGTTATTGAGACAGACATGGGGGAAGCCACAGCTTGCCCTGGATCGGTAGCATGGAATGTTGCTACTCTTTGGGATTCTAGAATCTTGCTACTCTTTGGGGATTTTGCATGGAATGTTGCTACTCTTTGGGGTTCCAGAATCTTGCTATTCTTTAGGATTCTGAATGGAATGTTGGTACTCCATGAGTTTTAACCAGGTGCTAGTAACCTGGATTGGCCACCATGAGAATAGGCTACTGGGCTTCATGGACCATTGGTCTAACCTAGTAAGACTATTCTTATGTGCTTATGATTGGGTCAGTCTGGATTTTAGGATTTTCTAGATTCTCAGGCTGTACTTTTAAAATTCAAATTTCAGGAGAAGCAAATTTTGTTGATTTTTTCATTAACAAATACAGAAAGCTTCATTTATTTACCTCGCCCTCCTTTTACTAAACCGTGGTAGCGGTTATTAGCACAGGGAGCTGCGCTGAATGCTCAGCGCTGCTCCTGATGCTCATAGGAACTCTAAATCACCTTTCAGCACATCCAGATACTGATACCTGCCACCTTTTGCTCATATTTTCCTGACCTGAAGAAGGGTTTGTCTTCAAAAGCTAGTCCAAAAATGTATTGTTAGTCCACTAAAATAGGTCTCATGTTCTTCTCTTTTTTTTTTCTTTTTCTTTTATTTCTATTGATTACCTTTGAAGTGAATGATGGAATTGAGTTAATAAGTTGGACTTACACAATTACTTGAAAGGTTTTCTGTACTGTCATAACATTTATTGTACCTGTTTTTCTGGTTTCTCATCTTGGTTGTATTCTGTGTTGTGCGGGGTGCACTTAGAAGAGAACAGCGAGGATCCGAGTGCACTTGGCACAGGAATGGAGGGAGTGAAGTGACGCCGACAACAGTGGGTTTTGCTTTTCCATAGGCAAAAAATATAAACCAAACATCTGGAAATAATTGACATCCCTTAATATTTTCTGTAAGTGGTACAAAAGAGATGTCACTCTTACATGAAGAGAAACTTTGTATATAATACATAAAAGTATTTATTTTGAGTGTATTTTTAGCTTAATTGTAAACTTGAAAATAAAATAAAGCATATACTTTTTTTTCCAAAATGTATGCCTACTTTAAATTCAAGATATTTCTAGCCTTTCAGACAGTATGTAAACATTACAGCTGCCTTGTATTAATAAACATTTATGAACAGAAATGGAGCAGAGGCTTGTGTTTTTAACAAGGAGAACAAATAAAGGTTTTGTGTTTCAGCTACAAATTTATGAAATAGGTGGATGGTTTGTTCACGATGCAGTAGTAGCATACCTGGTGGGGTGGAGCACACCCCAGCTCCAGGCAATGGAAAGATGCATGGATTGGCCCACAACCCTATGACCATCGGTTCTGCAAGTCTCCTGGCCTAGAACGGGAAGCTGATGTCAGAGGGTTGGAGGTAGGTGGAGTCTTGCAGGTAGGCGGAGTCAACAGGCACATGTGGGCAGACTGCCAACCTGTGACCACTTCAGCACTCCTGAGCTCCCTGTACCTGGAATGGACCTTCCCCCTTCTTGATATGCCACTGCCATGCAGAATCATGGCTGTCTGAGGATCCGAGTTAGGTAATCCTGAATTGGACAGTATATCTCTGATTTTGCTTTTAGCAGAGCATCTTACACTTTCTCTTTCCCCCTTCAATCTTCTAAATAAATAGGCACTACTTCCCCCAAAAAAACCTACAGTCTTTCAGCTAGTTAAAAAAAAAAGTCTGTTCCTTTACTGTTTTGGGAAGTTTGGTTCTCAGCTCCTTGGTTCTCTGCTGAATTAAGGATTTATGGCCCCGTCCACTCCTGGGTTTGCTACTGATATATAGACAACTCAATAATCAAGAATATCTCAGTCAATTCCCATACTAACCAATCAGGATGAGTTTTATTCAGTGCAATCATTGTGGTGCTTTAGTTCCAAAGCTCACAATCTAGATGCTTACGGCTTGCTCCATCTGTCTTCAGCTTTCTAGTATTAAGGAGGAGCTCTGTAAATTTAAGCAGGAATTGGATGCAATTAAAGCATCTTCCATCACTCCATAGAATCTTACCATTTACCACCACTGCGTCAAAGAATATAACAACCCATGAATAAATGGATCACAGTAGGCTCAGTTGGACTGCGACATGACACAGAAACATCCACCCTCACAACTGTTGCACTTACAGAATTTGTTTGCTCCATTAGTGCATTGTGATGCTCAAGAAAAAAGAATTGAGATGGAACTAAAGCCAGTGAAGATAACTTGAGAAGAAAAGCATTTCAAAGGAAAAAAAATAAAAAACTCAAACCAGAAAATTATTGCTGTTAGGGGATTTTATAAAGACATTAACCTTGGAACACAGGTCAATGAGCCTAAAATAGTGAAATGTCTTCCAGAATCCTCAGCTACCAGGAGTACCAGAGAAATACTAACTATAATTGAGGAAGAAACTAAGAATTCTATAGCTGATGTTGTCATCCACTTGAGAACAAAAGACCTAGCCAGCAATACCCCACTTGCAGAGCAGAAAGCTTTTCGGGAGCTAGGGGAGGGGTTAAACCTTTTTGTAAAGACTAAGTTTTCAGAAGTACTGCCTACTTATGAAAAAGGAGAGGAAAGAGTATTAAATACAGGAACTTCAATAGGTGGCTCACAGCCTGGTGTCATCAAGAAGGCTTTAGGTACATAGAAGTATGGGAAAAAGAAGAGACTAGATTGTAATGATGGGCTGTCTCTTACTATGGCAGTAAAAAAGAATCCTATCTGAGAAATTCAGCCAATATGTTTCTAGGCATTTAAACTAGAAGGGGGGTGGCATATGTATGAAGGTCATTTCCTGTGGCCACCTCCTCAGCCTAAGACAAGATATGATGGTACTAAAGACAGCAATGAAAACAATATTAGCAATTCACTTTCTGGAAACATCAATTGCTCCTCCTACACTTACTTGCTCCACTTCATCACTTCATCATGCTTCTATTCCTTTCTCTCCTCTCTTCTACCTTCCAAAATATTTAGATCAATGCTGTCTTGTTAAAATGTTTATTTTATTTTTATTTTTCCTCTAACTCTACTTTTCACTTCTCTATTACCCTCCAGGTACTTTAGTTAGATTGTGAGCCTTCGGGACAGTAAGGGAATTTTTCAAGTACCTTTCTTATTTCTAATCTTAATGTATATTTTCTGTAAACCGCTTAGAACCTAACGGATGTAGCGGTATATAAGAAATAAATTACATTACATTACTTCATATTAATGGAACAGGAAATGATGTGAAACTAAAAACTCTACATAAAATGAGATTGCCACAGAATGGTAGTTGAGAGCAATGACCACAAATGCTCACAAACGCAACAAAAATCAGGATCTGCAAACAGAAACAGACTTGGCTATTGTTGCTATCACAGAGACATGGTTCAGTGATTCCCATGGATGGGATGAAAACACATCGGGCTATAATCTTGGAACTCTTCTCATACGAGGAAAGACTAAAACGGTTAGGGCTCTTCAGCTTGGAAAAGAGACGGCTGAGGGGAGATAGGATTGAAGTCTACAAAATCCTGAGTGGAGTAGAACGGGTACAAGTGGATCGATTTTTTTCACTCCATCAGAAATGACAAAGACAAGGGCAGTGGTTCCCAACCCTGTCCTGGATGACCACCAGGCCAATCGGGTTTTCAGGATAGCATGAAGCAGATTTGCATGCCTGTCACTTCCATTATATGCAAATCTCTCTCATGCATATTGATTAGGGCTAGCTTGAAAACCCGATTGGCCTGGTGGTCCTCCAGGACAGGGTTGGGAACCACTGGACTAGGGGACACTCGAAGTTACAGGGAAATACTTTTAAAACCAATAGGAGGAAATTTTTTTTCACTCAGAGAATAGTTAAGCTCTGGAACACATTGTCAGAGGTTGTGGTAAAAGCGGAAGCGTAGCTGGTTTTAAGAAAGGTTTGGACAATTTTCTGGAGGACAAGTCCATGACACAGTGACAAAATTCATCACCGTTCCCGTCCCTGTGGATAACCGCGGGAAACCATCTTCATGTCATTCTTTAAGGAGAGAGGGAAGAATCAGAGTATGAATGGCCACAACCACTGACCCGCAAGCTTTGCTTTGAAGAATGCTGGTGTAGAAGGACCGAGGTTGAAACAGACACTACAGAATGACAGTCTCTGGTATCCAGAGCAGATATTGTGATGTCATAATGCCTCATTCCACCAGTGCCTAAGAGCCAATCACATCAGTGATGTCACAATGGCTTCATTATCCTTGGCTCACATAAGAATCAGAGTATGAATGGCCACAACCACTGACCCGCAAGCTTTGTTTTGAAGAATGCTGGTGTAGAAGGACCGAGGTTGAAATAGACACTAGAAAATGACATGGGATTATTTCCTGCGGTTATCCGCGGGGACGGTGATGAATTTTGTCACCGTGTCATTCTCTAGTCTGGACATCTGGTAGCCCAATCCAAATCCCATGGCTTATGATGTCTTCACGAATCTGAGTCCAGCATCATTTTCTTGCCCTTTCTCTGTTTGATTATAGAGGGAGAGAAGCTTGCATTAGGAAAGTGGAGGCTTCAGAGAGAAAAAGGTGAACAATATCAGTTATTAGATTTACAGCTCACTGGGCCTCATTTTTATTAAAAACAGGTTTGTTATTCCCGAGTCTGACTGATCAGAGACTTATACAAGTGAGGCATTAGGTATTCTTGTGTTAGGTGTGTGAATATCATTTCTGAGCACTGTATAACCCTTGGGATTGCATTATTCCTAGAAACCATTTGTGGACAGCTTACGGAGCAGGGTATAGCTCAGAGGATTTTTGGAAGCCATTTAAGCAAAACGAAGTTATGAGTAGGGACAGGCAACTAGAAAATATTCATGTTATGTCACTTCC